>NC_045620.1:2581111-3226388 GCF_009829155.1 Mustela erminea
TGAGTAAAATGTATGAGAGCACAAAAGATGGAAGGCAGAAATTGGAATTATGGAGTCATAAGGTTCTGGCACAACATGTGGGAGAGTTTCATGTTACCAGAAGGCAGACTGTGATTAATTAGAAGTATATATTGCAACTCCTGGGGAAACCACTAAAACTTCTTAAGGAGAGTTATACGGAAATCTATACGATGTAACTCCGGACCCTGTCACTGTTCGAGCTGTAGATACACCAGCCTTTCCCTCCCTATGCTCCTAATCCATGTGTTTGCAAATTTCCTTTGTCTAGAGAAAGAGTTTTTGCCTTATCACATGCTGGTTCCTCCTCATAATTCAGATATGGTATCACATGTTGTCTCAGTAGAGAGGACTTCCCACCCTGCATGACCAAAGAGACCCACCTGCCATTTTCTGCCCATTTCTCTGTTTCCTGGTCTTCCTAACCATTCTCTGAAATGACCTTACTCCTGTTTTGCTTCCCACCTCTAGAAGGGAAGAATCGAAAGACTCAGACTCAACCCCCTCTATTAGCTGGTGTCCCTGGTGTCTGGGACTGTGCCTGACGCAGCAAACTCAATCAATAAACACAGACTCATTAAAGCACTGAGCAGCGTGCAGTGTAAAATGAAGGAGAAGTAGTACAGCAGGGCTCCCTCAGGACTGTGGGAGGGTCGCACACTGTTACTTCTGCAAGAGGACAGGGAAACGAAGGGTCAACTTTGTATTAGACCTGAGAGGGTAAGGAGAAGTTTACTATAACTGTAGTGAAAGGGGTTGTTTTTCAGACAAATGGGTGCATAGTAAATAAAGACATGGAGACATGGAAGTCCATGGTGCAAGTGGATTATGATCTCTGGTTGCTGAAATGTACAGCCAGTGAGGGAACTGTTGGTTTTAGTCCAGATTAGGACCGGTAAGAAGAGGGCCTGACTATCTCATTTAAGGATTTTGACAGTGTCCTGATGGCACTGTAGAATCACCAAGGTCTTTGATCTTGGATATGAAATGATGCGATCAGTGTGTTTGAAAAACAACGGCCTTAGTAGGGGAGAAACACCGATTCCCCGTACGACATGAAGGTGGCACTCAGTAATAAGGAGGGGTCTGTCCTGGTTCTAAGATCAGAGGAGATGCCCAGAGGGAGATGTGTGGATGGTGAATGACAAGTAGTACTTGCTCTTCCGTATTTTTCCCTCAACTGGAAATAATTTGACTTCTTACTTTCCCTCTAGCCTGTAACACTTCATCTCATCTTGTTTTCTTAAATAAGGATGTCACAGGGAAAACACAAATATTTCCACATGTAATTAAAACGTATTTCCCAAAGAAAGGCGAGTTTCTCTTTTGTATCAACACCTCCTTTTCTGCAGGTTGCTGTGGTTGTCTCTTTCTCTTAAATATTGTTCATACTGTATCTAGTGCAGTGTCTGCTCCTTGGTGGGTGCGCTGTAACGTCGGATGACGGTAATCATATGTATCACTGAGACAGCACTCCTGTAAAACCAGCAGCTATTCAATTCCAAAATGTTTTAAATAAAAAAAGGACTTGTTCTTCCTGTAATATAACATTAGGTCAGAATCACAGGTGTCCACCTGAATAATACAAGTAATTTCCTATGATGAAGAAATAGCATTTATTGAACACCTTCTATACACCTTGGGTTGTGTTTATACAGATAGATAAATATCCTTACTTAATACAGAGATATAAAATATATACCACAACAGTATCAAGCAACTAAATTGTGGGATGATGAAAATTTTCATTTGATAAACTGAAAAATAAAAAAAATTAAATTAACATGCATTATTTTTAAAATACATTTAACATCTCTCTTTCATTATAAGAGGATCTACTTGAATTCCACACCAGCTTATTCCAGCACATTCCACTGTGATTTGCTCTGGAATCATAATGGGAACTGAGGTTCTTGTGCTTTTCTCCGCCAATTTGTGAAGCACAGGTGTGACCTGCTTGGTCTTCTCCAAGACTTTTTCTTGTTGGATCTATGTGTATGAAAGGATATTTAACCCAAGCCCTAGGTTGCTTTTTTCATTTCTTTCATTTTTAAAACATTTTGTTACTCTGAATATGACACACACAGAAAACGGTAAAATTTTTAAAGGTACATCTAAGTGACTGGTCAGAAAATACATACCCAGGACACCACCATCCAGACCAAAAAAATAGAAAAGTTCTGCACTCCAGACACCTGCCTCCCATCCCACCAAACAACTTCTCCCCTTCAACCCTCCAAGGGGTTATCTGCTCCCCCATCTTTATGATATCCCCTCTCTTCCTTTTCTTTGTAGTTTAAGCACAGACATACACAACTGTATACATTACAATTTATTTTTTCAAATATTAGATAAAAGGAATGACATAAATTATATCCATTTCAGTCTGGCTTCTCTTGCTTGAGGAACAACTGTGGCATCTCCTTCGGTACCAGCTTGGTGATGACAGAACCATTTGGTTTACATCTGAAGATGTAGTTACTGTTTCTATATTACCAAAGGTTCTTGCCTTGCTGGGTATAGAATTCTAGCTTGGCATTTATTGTCTTCTAGTCCTTTGACCTCACTGACTTCTGGCTTGTATTTCTATTACTGAGGAAAGAGTTGTCAGCTTCAGTTAATATTCTGGTTTTGAAGAAAACTTGCCCCTTTCTTCTGGCTACTTTTAAGAGTCATAAAATTCCTTTTGCTTCTATTACCAGAACTTTTACTATGATATACACAAGTGTGTCATTTAAAAAATTCACTGTGGGTTTGTAAAGCTTCTTGGAGCTGTGATTTTTGTCTTTTATTAGCTTTGTAAAGTTCTCTACCAATATGGTATCGCTTTTGCCCAGTTTTCTCCCCCTACTCTCTGGGATTCCAATCACAAGCATCCTGGGCCTTCCCTCAGTACCCTCTGTGTGTCTCTTAGCCTATTCTGTACTGTCCATAATTTCTCATTCCGATTTCCTTTTGACATTGACATTTGGCCTACCTCCTATTTTGCTAATTATTTCTGCATTCAATCTATATCAAATCCTCCAATTTAATTATACAGGTTTGTTTACGTATTTTTCTATTCTGCATTTTCAATTAATTCTTTTTTTAAAGTACTGTGTGGGTTCTTTGTAAGAATTCTCAAAGGCTCTGCTTTCTTGAATGTGATCATCAGTTTCTTTAAAGTTGAACAACTTCAATGCCTGGACCCCTGTGAGTCTGTTTCTATCACCTGTGTTTTCTGATGATTTCTATTCTTGTTGTCTTGCTGTGTCAAGGTGCCTGATTATTTCCTGCAGTGTGCCAGAGGCTTTATTTTTTCAATGGTTTGTAGGAATGATTCTGGTCCTAGTGGATGGGATTTATGCTTGCTATAGCAATCCCTAGCGTGCCTCACTCCAATTTCAGAGATTGAGATCACTAGCAGTCAGCCTGCAGAGGCTGTAGTGGCCTGCTGACTTCAAGTTTGCCCAAGTGACCTTAGAGGAGAAGCATCTCCTAATGTCAGCCCATGTTCCCACATCCCAACCCCATTATTTTTAAGGTCTTGTTAGCTTTCTGTTGTGTGTTGCAGAGGTCTTAATATATTCTGTGGTTGGTCTCATCTACTTCATCTATCATTTTGAAAAAGGTTCTTTATGTATTCATTAAATAAATATGTACCAAGTCCTAGTCTGGGCTGGTCACTATGTTACACGTTGGATATTCACTGTAGAGCTAGAGGGAGAAAGAGAAGCACCGTCCATGTGGTGTTAATTATCTAGTGTTCCAAGTTTTAATTACTTGACTTCTGGTTCTCTAACTCCCTAGAAAGGCAGATTTGAAATGAATCCAGAAAATACCTTCATGGTCCATAGATGTGATGGATCCAAAAGGGCAAGCAGAGTCTGAGAGGGGTATTGAGGGATCCCTGGAAATACACAGGAGAGAGTCCTGTTCATGTGACCAGAAGTGTTTGTGATGGGAAGTCATATGTGCTTTCTCGCCCTCCTTCTGGCAACGGCGCATGCGGATGGCTCTGGGCGATCCTGAGCATCCCTGCGGATGTCTTCTTGTGGTAAGAGGAAAGAAAGGGGGAGGTTGAAAGAACTTATTTAAGAGCCATTTAAAATTTAAATAGTGTCCATAGGCACGAAAGCCTCATGGTGTTCTAAAGCAATACTGCTCCCTTAGAACACTGCTCCCCCATGTTTACACACTCTCTTCAAAGACCCATTAGATCTAAACTCTTTGATGCACGACCAGCTACTTCAGCGGTGACTTTTTGTCAGCTCAAATTTAAATCCGGAGGGGAAGAGGACAAATTGGCTCTTTTATCAAACACTTTCAGTCTCAACACACAATGAACCGGGATATTTTCCCCTCTTGAAAGCTACAGGATGAGCTTATGAGCAGGACACAGTGAATAAATATTCCGCCCAGGAGCAAGATTAGAAAACAAAGTCAGACTTTCAGGAGCTGGAGCCGCACACACTCAGTTCTTTTCCAGCCGGGCTCGTGTCCCTTTGCCTCTCTCTGGGGACTGCAAGCGCAGCGGGGTGGAGAAGCCACCACCTTCCACTGGTGTTGAGGAAGGTCCTGCGGGTGCCGTGGTCCTGGGCTGCTGGGGCGTGCTTCCAGACAGAGGAACAAGGGTTCTCTGTAAAGCCCAGGGCAAGGTCATCACTGGATGCATTTCTAGGACGTAGAACCGAATGAGACCTTCTCCCGCCCTATTTATTCTCTTGCGCCAGACTCGGCGTTCACCTCGGGGCTCACTGTACGTGCACACACACCTTCCGCCAGGGGTCAGTGCTCTCTCCGGAGGGGGTGACACGGATGGATGAGGAGGTTTGCACTGAGGACACCCCGTCACCACCCAGTGCTGGTGACTCCTCTCTTGGCGCTTCCTTGAGAAGAAGTAGCATCCTTCTGAAAGCTAGCTTTCCCACTAAAGAAAGTCAGGAAGGCAAGAGACATGGAGAAAAAGGTAACTATGAAATGATCTACATGTCTCAAGAATACATGGAATGCTTTGCTTTTCAAAAAATCCAATTGTGAGAAATCCTTTGTAGTGGTCAGCTCACTCCATAGTAAGAGAGCCCAGGCTGGGGAGCTTAAACAGCAGAAATTTCCTTCCTCACCGTTCTGGAAGCTGGAAGCCCAAGATCAAGGTGTCAGCACGTTGGTCTCTTCTGAGGGCCAGCAGCCTCTCTCCTTGGCTTAGAGACGGTCACCTTGCTCTGTCCTCACGCGGTCTTCCTGCTGGGCACGTTGGCGTCTTCGTCCCCTCTGCTCACAAGGACATGGTCAGACTGAATAAGGACCCTTCGTGCAATCTCATTCACCTTATCTCCTCTGTGAAGGCTGTCTCCAAATACAGTCTTGTTCTGATGTACTGGGGTGAGGATTTCAACGTACGAATTTGGAAAGAACACAGTTCAGCCCGTGACACCTTTCTAAAGATGATGCAAAACCCTAAAATAGATTGACAATTTCAAGTAAATGAAAGTGAGTTTTTAAAGATTCTAAAGGATAAAAATCACTGTAACAAAAGTAAAAAGGCAAATGAGAAGCTGTGAAAGGCATTTGCTGTTTTTGTCACAAAGTTCTAATTTTTAAAAAGAAGATAAGACCCGTTGGAAAACAACAAAAGTCCAGTTGAAGAATGGGCTCAAAGTAAGGAGAGTTCACAGAAAATGAGATAGAAGTGGTTCTCGAATACATAAAATGATGCTCAGTAGGAAATGCAACTTTAAACAACCTTGAAATCACATTCCTTTCCACTGATCACGCTGACAAAGATTTGATGACCCACGCTTGAACAGAATTTGAGGAATAAGTTATTTCACAGATATTGTAAATTGGTATGACCTTCACGTCGGACATTCGGCAAAATCTATCACAACTGCAGTGGTACAAAACTTCTGACTGGGACTTCTCGGTCCTAAAAACACGCGCTAAAATAGGTCCACGTACACGTGGGATGACCTACCTATGCAGACGGTCACTGTAGCCTCTTATACCATAGCAAAGGAATGAACACATCTGAGCAGAAGTCCGTAGTCTGCTTGACGGAGCACTTCCCAGCTGTCGTAAGAAGGGCTTTCGCTCCGCACGTGCCGACAGGGGACAGTCTCCAGTCTGTGTTACAGGATGAGTCGGTGTTTGCGAACGCGACCATCGGGATAAAACGCACACTCCGGGTATGCGTTTGCCTGTTTCTGAGAGCATGCACCGTACCCTGGCAATCCTGGATGTCTCCAGGGGCAAGGACTCCACGCCCCGGGGGGAGGCAGCATAGACGGGACACTGTGCGCCGGCCCCTTCTTGCACTATCCACCGCGCCAATGCTTCCGTGGGAGCCCGGACACAAATGTGACAAACGTTAGTATCTGTTCCAAGGTGGGTGTGTGGATGGTCCGTTCTATTATCTACTGTACTTCTGTGCTTGTTTGAAGTGTTTCATAATTAAAATTTAAAAATAAAAAAAATCACATCTTTTTTGCCTATTACATTAAAAAAATGATTCCCACACATAAGCACCTAAATTTGTTCATATTTTTCACTGTTACATCTATTTTATTCAGCGCTTCCATAGTTGCAAGGGAAAGAAACCCAGTCCAACTGGCTGTAGCCAAACAGGGAATGCACTGGCTTCTTCTGGCAAGTTCTGTGCGTCGCCTTCAGGTATGGATGTGGGAGCCCAGTGATGCCCTCAGTCTTGTCTCCCTCTTTCCCAGGAAGATCCCCCTCCTGGCATTGATCGCACAGAAGCTCAAGTGGACAGCCTCCTAGTTTACTAACTTTTCTGTAGAAAAAGTACGGACGCTCCCTCCGTCCCGTGGCTGTCCAGTCACTGTGAGTCTGAACAGCCAGGCGGGAGCGACCACCACTTCTGGCGTTGGGCACCAAGGTCGGTGCGTGGAGATGATGGTTTGGCAAAGGAAATCCTATCCTTCTGCCCCCGGAAGGGAACGTGGGTCAGGGGGCAGATGAAGAGCTGTCTGTCCTCAGCCACCTCCCGGACGGTAGGCATACGGACGAAAGGGGCCCCCATTGGCGGACATGCGCGCGGTGAACTGTGTGGTGCTTTTCCCGTGGGTAACAGGAAAGCTAGGGATCTGGGCCGGCTTTCTGCCGTCTGGGAGCTAGCCAGCGTTTCCACGTCAGTTCACTGGCGGCTGCGTCTCATTTGCCTCCTCGCCGACAGGCCCCATCTCACCGTGTTCACTGCCTTTTTTAATGGTAACGATTTTTCTGACACTGTGTCAGACCTCATATAGAACGTTCCACATTCTGGAATGTTCTTTTGTATTCTTATCGGGACAGGTAGTCCTTTATCCCCAGATTCTCTCCAACCCAACAGTTAGGTGTATTGATTAGCTTTAGATGAAATATTTTTCAGCAGGAAGACTTCATGGGAGATGCTGTTTCCTTCTGGCTGATTTTCCTCGGGAAGCGTGTCCCACAAATAGCCATGAAAGCTCTCACCACTTGGTTGAGCTGGTGACCTCAAGATCTATCCATGCAAATGAGTATTTCTACTTTGCAATTAGCAAGCAGAGTGTCGGCACGTGCTCCTTTGAAACGGAACAAAATCCCTTCCTGTATAAGCTCGGTAATGATTGTCGCCATCCTGAAGATCCTTGCCTGGATCCATTATTTCACAGGGTATGGCCAAGGGGTGATTTCCTAATTCTGTCATTCCTTCCTCATTTGTCTCCTGCTACTTTTCTGCAAAGAGTTTCCCCAATTAATAGAGGGCACACTGGTTCTGAGTAAATGCTAGATTCTCTCCCATTAGTGACCCACTTCCAGGGTAAGAAGTTGGTGATGATTGTCGCTCTTAATGGTGGCAATCTTATTTTTTCCATGTCACAGTTAGGATTCTTCACAATCTAATGTAGAGATGGGGCTTGGGGTGCAGAGCACCTGTGAGGGGGAGGGACAGAGGGAGACCCCAAACGGCTCTCCAGGCCCACGAAACCCCAGTGGTGCGGAGGGGAGTTCCAGAACCAGCACCGCCCTTCAGAACCAGAAAATGCCTATGGGTCCGAAACTGGGTTGAAATGCTGCACCTTTATATCTCTCCTCACTCGGCACTCCCACCACTCAAAGAACACAACCTTGAGCTGGTCGGCCCCCTGAACTTGAGACGGGTCCTGAGGGAACCACAGTGGGATGCCCCGTGCTGACCTCACTCACTGTGGCAGGTGCTGGCCCAGATCCCCTGTGAGGGCACGTCTGGGCAGCACCTCCTCACCTGCCCCTCTGTGTGTGTGTGTGTGTGTGTGTGTGTGTGTGTGTTGTGTTGGTTCTGCTTTGTTTTTCTATTTTAATGACATTATGGGCTCATGTATTTCATACTCTATATTTTATAATAGAAATGTTTTCTTGGTTTTGATGTTCAACGAACCCCACATTTAACCAGTCGAATTTCCTCAAACACACCGTTCAGTCTTTGAGCCCTGCTTCCTTCTGATGGGAAATGGTATATATAAACCCAAATTTGGGCTTCTGTGCTCGTGCCCGAGGGGCTGTATTCCTTCTAAAGACTCAACGCAGAGAGCGAGGAGATGCAAGTGTGCATTAAGTCATGAGCTTTTATTGCCATTTCCTATTCAGATTTACCAAGACAAAATTGGTTTTCTTGTCTGTTTTGACTGTTTCTCTTTATATTCAACTAATAATATTAATACTGTTACTTATTCTAAAAGATACATAAAATGGCATCAAAATTATGATGTCAAAATCACCAGTAACAATAAAACCACTGGGAGAATTTTAAGGTTCGTCTAGTCCTGTTATCCGTAGAAATGATCATCAAGGCTGTGGTTCAGGCTGCTGTTTTCACAAATCACCTGGCATACTTTTCTCTGTTACTATGTCACCGCTTTGATATAAAATTAAGTCCGTTTGTTTCTGCTTGCTCCCAGTTTGGGAGTTTTGTTTTGTTTTCTTTTTCTTTTTGTTTTTCCCCTTTTTTTGATTTGCATTTTGAATGTGTAAAGCATCTACAAGCTTCAAATCATTCAGAATACTTTGACATTTCCACCCCCCCCCCACACCCTCGAGATTCCTTTTTTCTTCCTTAGTTCTGGGGCTTCTAAAATTGGCATATTTTCCAATTCCTTATCTGGGTACATTGGCATTTCTTATGTGCGTAGGGTACATAGAAATATTTCCCCAAATGTGAATTATGAAACAGCACGTCCGTGAGATGCTTCTTGAAACACAAGTTTGAGAAGCCCTATAGACCCTCCCCGCCCCCGCCCCACGCAGGTTCACCTAATGCGGTAACGTGAGAGGCGCCGAGAGCATCGTCACTAGGGAAAGATGCTTGCTTTTCTCAGACACAAAGCCCCGCCAGGATGTTTGATCCTGGAAGGCAGCCAGCACGTATCAACGGTTCGGAATTAGCGCTCCGTGATGGATGCCTCCTTCTTCCTCACTTAAAGGCAACGTGTTCTAAGCGAAGATTAGAATCGTCAAGTCTTCTCATCCATCTTTACTGTGACTCATGGGTCTTGAAATACGGGCACAGAAAAACTCCCTGTGTGTCTCAGGAAGGGACTAACGCCTCCTAAGGTCCCACGTGGAAGGCACGCTCTGCCAGAGGAAGGGCTCCGTGCGGCCCCGGCGGAAACAGCACGCGGCACCTCCGACGCTGCCACACCTCAGGGACTTGAGAACTCCTGGTATGTGGAAGAGCGAAGGAGCTTCAGCTTCTTAAGGAACCAGAGCCTTCGCATATGCTGATGGAGGAAAGATCTGCGACACATTCATTTTGCTACCTAAGTTCTGAAAAACACTTAACTGAGAACATACAAATAAGAGGCTGAGTGAACATCCAAGATCTCCTGGGCAATTAAGACCAGACAGGTATGTCTGAGTTGTGACGAGCACAGGTAGGAATAGTGTATATGGACACACAGACACACACATCCACGTATTGCTTCAAACTCTAACAAAATCTGGAAAGAATCGTAATAGGTGGAGAAACACATTGCATATTATGGTATTGTTTTGGGTTTTTTTGGTAAAGATTTTATTTATTTATTTATTTAACAGAGAGAGATCTCAAGCAGGCAGAAAGAGAGGGGGAAGCAGGGTCCCTGCTGAGCAGAGAGCCCGATGCGGGCTCGATCCCAGGACCCTGGGATCATGACCTAGGCCGAAGGCAGAGGCTTAACTGACTGAGCCACCCAGGCGCCCCATATTATGGTATTGTTTACCAAAGCATATTCCAGAAAAAAGAAGACTCAGGTAATGTTAACAAGTGTCCACAAATGGCTTTAAACTCAATTAAGTTCAGGGGCGCCTGGCTGGTTCAGTTGTTAAGCGTCTGCCTTTGGCCCAGGTCATGATCTCAGGGTCCTGGGATTGAGCCCTTCATCGGGCTCCCGGCTCAGTGGGGAGCCAGCTTCTCCCTCTGCCTTTCCCCTGCTTGTGCTCTCTCTCTCTATCTCTCTGTCAAATAAATAAATAAAACATTTTAAAAAATAAAAATAAACTCAAGCTCAGAAATCTCTTTTTGGACAAGCTGGAACTAGTCTCTTTACCGTGAAACTCTAAACTCAATGCAATGTTCAATAAGTCCTCCATATACTAATATTTACGTGGACCTTTAATAGGTTATGCATATTTTGCCATTTCCAGATGTTCTATTTCTCCAGGTGAGCCATTTTGCAAGACTGATGTTTCCTCCCAGCTTAGGAAAAGTTGGTCGAGCTAAAGAACAGGGACCAAGACTGCTTGAGCTTCATCATCCAACCTCGCTCGGACATGCGTCCGGTGTCCGGAGGATTGCACGGGGACTGACAGCTGTGCTGAGTACACTGCGGGCTCTAACGGATACGGGAGACACTGGCCAGGATACACAGGGGTGTGAGCAGAGAGCTGCAGACTCTGAGAGACTCAGAAAGAAATGACTGAACATAAGAACCCCAAGCCCAAACCGAAGAACGTCTATGACGTGGTCCAGGGAGACTGGAGCCTAGAGGTCAGAGCAGGCGAACTTGGAGTGAGTCCGCAGAAGCTGGAATGGAATGACTCGGGGGAAAGAAAGCCAACAGGAACGGGGGGAAGAAAGGGGTGTCGGAGACCTCGGAGATGACTTCGGATGGTGCAAAATGCGGATGTTTGGAATGCCAGAAGGAAGAGAAAGAACTGATCAGAAGAAATTTTGAAGTAATAATAGTTGAGAAATTTCCATAATCTTTGAGACCAAAACACAGATCCAGAGAACTCTGACCACATCAAGCATGATAATTATCAATAAGTCTAAACCTGTGCATAACATGTTCAAACTGCAGAAAGCCAAAGGCGAAGAGAAAACCAGGAGACACTCATAAAAAGGTTTTACTGCCTAGAGAAATGAGGACACCCTTTACCTCGGGCTTCATGTCAGAACGTTGGAGAAGAAAGGGTGGAGGAAAACACGGACTCGTCAGGAAATACCTAACCCCCTAGATTTTCACATCCAGTGAAACTACCCTTCAAAGGGAGAGTGGAACTAATTTCTCAGAGAAGAAAAACTATGGAAATTCACTGCCAGCAAACCTTCCCTACAGGAACTGGTAAAAGAAGCCCTTCAAGAAAAACAAGGTGCTGTCGGTCCAAAAGGCAAGTCTGCACACAGAAAGGGAGAGCGTCCTAGAAAAATAGAAGTGAAAATAAAGCAAACTAGTTTGTGTTTCTTGTTCTCCGTTGATCGAAGGCAACTGCGTTCAAGTGAAATGTTCCGTCGGTGCCAGTAACACCAACACCGGAGAAGGGAAGACGCCTGCGGAGAGGGAAAGAACACACAGCGGGCGGGAGGGATGCAGCCTTGCCGGAGACCCGCGGCGCGTCTCGGACGGGGGAGGCGGGGGGGTGACGTATGTTGCCGATCCTCTTAATACCTTCGGAAATGTACTTAAAGGACGTAGAACTTAAATGCTAAGAGAGGAGAGAGAAAATTCAACCAGGGAAGACACAAAAGTGGAGGGAGTTGCAAAGAGACAAAGTGTAACCGTAGCAGGAAGAAAACACACCAACACGGAGGACAGTCACGCAGCTGTGCCGGCTGCCTCGAAGGAGCGTGGTCTAAACACACTAGTTGAAAGAAAAAGACTGTTAGAGCATATTACACACACACACACACACACACACGCACGCACACACTCACACACCCGGGGCTGCTTGGGTGGCTCAGTCTGTTGAGCCTCCAACTCTTGATTTTTGGTTCAGCCACAACCCCAGGCTCATGAACTCGAGTCCTGCACTGGGCTCAGTGGGGGCTGCTCGTCCTCTCCCTCTGCTCCTCTCCCCTGCCCGCCTGTGCGCTCTCCCCCACCCCCTCTGTAAAATAGATAAAGAAATCTGGAGAGAAAAACAAAACACCTGAGTACAGGGTGTCTGTATGAAGCCCGCTAAACACAAATGCAGACACCCTGGAAGGTTCGAAGGAAAGGGACGGAGAAGCGCACGCCTCGCTGACACCGAGGAAAGGCGGCTGGGCCCGCGTCTTAACTGCGGACAGAGCAGAGTTTCGAGCCCAGAAGAGGTCATAAGGGATAGAGGTGAAGATGACATAAAGATAAAGTGATCGATTCTCTGAGAAGCAACGTAGCTAAACCTTGAAAACATTACGCTAAATGAAAGAAGGCGGGAACCAAGTCCGTCTGTTGTAGGGTCCTATTTTTATGAAACGTCCCGAACAGGCCCGTCGACAGTGACATTAAACAGATGAGTGGTTGTGAGTGGCTGCTGGGAGGCACCGGGTTTCCGTCTGGAGTAATGAAAGTGTCGGATGTGGACTGTGCTGATGGCTGCTCACACCGGAGCACATGAAAAACCACGGACTCGTGTGCTTTACGTGGATGGATTTCGCAGTACGTAAATGACACCTCGGCAGAATGGTTAAAAATAATAGAGGAAATTGGGTGTGGGGCTTATGGGAATTCTGTGTACCGTCTTCTCATTTTCTCTGTAATTCCTGGACTCTTGACAATAAAATGCAACATTCACTTAAAGGCACACGCCACACCAGCTCTGTGGTTCTCCACGGCTTTGCAACGGAGAGGCAGTGCCGGGAAAGAAGTTCCAGATTCCTCGAGAAAGGAAGCTGCCTTCCGCCTCCCCCAGCACCTCCTTCCCTGCGCGGAAGCTTCTCCCTCGGCATTAACTACTCGGCATTCAGAGTGCAGAAATGTCACTGGGTGTCACCTGGGTCTCTGCGAGGTAGAAGATACCCGCGGGCAGTCTCCCAAAGTCGGTAGTTAAGTGAATACATCTCTCTATTAATTATGCATCTGCACAAGGTTAAAGAAGAGCAAACTGTGCAAAAATACATCATTTGAAAAAAAAAATACCTTACTTGCACCCAACCTTCCAGTCACACGTATGCACGGAATCTAGGCCATTTTCTAGTTGCAGACTGGGCCTGTTTAGTAGCCTCCGCTGCGTCCACGAAGAGGTACCAAAACGTGAGTCTATTGTACTGAAACTAAAAAATCAAAAGTCGGCGTTAATGCGTGTTTCTTCAGCTCGAAGTTTCTATTTCATTGACTTCTCCAAACCAAGCGAATGAGCAGGGCCATGTGTCTAGATTCAACACTCAGATGCTTCGGTAAAGAGAGAGGAGGTGGAGAGGCGGCCCCGGATGAACCGTACCAAGATGGAGAATTGCAGATTCGAGGATCACCGTGGATTTCTCCCACTTTATGCCAAACTGCTAAATGTGAGCAAATGGCGGGATAATGAAGCCGACCTCGGGAAATCACAGGCACATTGTCAGGGAGCCTCGTCTCAAGTCCAGATGCAGCCGTCAGCGGTTTTGGACCTCAGACTGCTACACTTGCGTTCTCCGGCCGGCTCCGATCAATGGGCCAGCCGCGCTGGATCGAAGGCAGCCGTGATGAAATGCCACCTCACGAGGTAATTGGCTTCATGGATCTGCCCAAATGAGTCATAAAACTATTCATCAATACCGTCGCTTGTGCGGTCCTGAGCCGTTTCGGCGGAGCTCAGGGGATACTCCGATCAGAAAAGCTTACTGTACGATTCTCCTGCCAGCCCATGCATCATCCTGGCCGTCGCCCGGAAGGGGCCGGGGGAGGGGGGGCACACAGCCGGGTCGCCATTACGGCTGGGCTCCGAGGCACTCGTGTCCCTACCGATGCAGACGTAAAACCTGAATCCGCTCACCAAGCCACCCTGCCAAGCGTTCTGTTTGGACGTCTGTATTTCTCGAAGCCTCTCCTGATTGTTGGCCACAAAAATCCACATGCATCTTCTGAAAAGCGGCCACACACACGCTGGCATCCTGGGAAGCTATTTTTCTACACGATAACGTGGTCTGTGGAAGCAATTTGCTTGCACGAGATCCTGGGCTATAAAATAATGCAAAATTTAATTCTCAGTGGAGCAAGTGACTCTAGGGACCCAAGTCTGGTTCTCTGTTGCTTTAGAGAACATTGACGGCCCTGCGGTTGAGGTTTAGCCCTCGGAGAGGCAAAGGCACCTGCGACCCCACAGCCCGAGGCCTTCTTTGCACTTGCCCCTAGAGACTCTGAAAGAGTAGAGAAGTGAACACAGTTTCTGGAGGGTTTACAGTGCGAGCTCGTTGTCAATATATTTTGCTTCGCAAGAGGACTATCTGTTGGCACAGCACCTTCGGCATTTTAAAACACGTGTGAATTCCACGGTCTGCAACATGTATCGACAACTTAAATGTAAACTTTGGAGTGGAAACACAGTAGCTCGTCCCATTCGATACTTCACGGATTCCTTCCTTTAGTCACGCCGTGAGGCCAGGGAGGATGGAAAGTCAGATGTGCTCGGCGGGGCCAGGGGCACAGTTTTGCTCCAGTAGGTGAAGATAGTATGTACGCCTTGGGTTGGGTTTCTGGACACAGGGCCCGAGATGGGGATTCTTGTTCAAGTGCTTTGTTGGAAAGGGTCCTCAGGGGGAGGAGAGGGTGGGGTGCAGGAGAGGGCAAAGAAACAGCTCGGCCGGAATGCAGACTGCGAGCTCCCCAGAGTCCCACCAAAACAGAGTTCTCACCTTGAGGCAAGGAGCGTCACACCAGATTATCGGAGAATCTCCTGTCTCCCGGTCTGGCAGTGGGTCGGAGCGTGGGCTGCAGGCAGCTCAGCATCCTAGAGTGAAGGGCCCCCATCGAGTAAGGAACCTCTCCTTCTGCAAGCTCTCCGCTCTGAGGCCCGCTCCCGGCAGCCGCTGCGGGAAGGGTGCACCTGCTGGGGAGGGATCCGGGTGGGCACCTGCTGCGTCTTCTGTAGCAGCTGTCCCCGAACCCGAGTCAGCCCCAGAACCACCTGGAGGGCTTCTTAGAACACAGCGCTGGGCCCCACCTCCAGGATTTCCCACCGGTAGCTACGGTGGGGGGGGGGGGCAAGAACCTGCATTTCTAACAAGCTTCTAGGGGATGCTGAGTCACTGATGTCAAAACCCTGTTTTGAGTCAGTGGATCTACAAATGGATCCGTTCAGGAAATACTGGACCTTATGAGAGACCTAGATTACTGCTTGTGTCTAGGGCTTCCTTCACTAGAACGTGCCCCACGATCCTTTGGGAATCAGCTGTCGGAGCTGCTCCCTGAGGCGAGGCTTCCCAGACGTCCGACGGCAGCAAATCCCTCCAGCCCTCACCTCCCAGCTCCTGGTCGCTCACCGTCTAAGACTCACGGCCGCTAAACTCGCATACTTGCTTGTGCGTGATTTGGTGAGAGACCCTCTCACCAGGCTGTAAGTGACCCGGGGAGCGGTTTGGAGGACCCCTGCCCGAGGCTGTACCTCCAGGAGCGTGTGCCCGTGGTTGGGACCCCACAGCCCGCACCGGATCATTCCACGCATCTGGAGGGAAGTCCTTCCGTGTTCATTTATTCCTGTGACTTCGGGTTGCTTCATGTCAAATCAATGCTAATACTGTGTCAAATCGTTTCATTGCCTCAAAGTTTCACGCCCCCCCCCAAAAGGGAGATGAGAGCATATCGAGTTGGGGTGTCGTGGGTGCTCAGTGGGCGGGGAGATGGTGCGCGGGGACGCGGGCGGCGGGGAGTGAGAAGCTGCCGCCGCTGTGCCCCGCACGGTGCCTGGGACACAGTGAGCACGTGGAAATAAATGATTAAGTGGATGAGTAACATCGGGACAGAAGCTACATCCCAAGTGAATGCCTGTCACACGATTTAAAAAATCCTTCCTTAAATCACACCAAGGATGCAGCATTTCCCAGTTGAAACTCTGAGGCCTGTCCCTGGGACATCTCTACTCCTTCGGGCCTAAAAACATCTGCTTTTCCGGGCAGCCTGCAACAGCGGCCACGGATGGAAAACGAACACTAAACCGCAGAGAAGATTCCATTTACCACACGGAAGTGAGGGTCCAGTGTTGTGCTGCCATTAAAAGTGAGGAGAGGGGCTCCTCCCCGGGAGACCCCCAGGAGTCTGACACTACGGCCACCCCCCGCTCTCTGAGGCAGATTCCTCTCAGCCTGCCCTGCCAACGGGTGTCCGTCCCCTTCCTCAAGGCCAACTGCAGGAAGCGTCATCTGGTTCCACCAGGTTGCCCGGCATCCGGACCCACCTTGACCTGAAATCCCGGGACCACCAGCCCGCTTCGGGAGTCCCCGCTGGCGGCTCTCAGACGAGACGAGGGCCTGTGTCCCAGGCCTTCTGGATCTCCGTGGGGATTTCTCACCCTGGGCTATCACCTTCCTTCAGCAGAACGGGCGCCATTTTCCCGTCCTGCCCCTCACCAGCCCCCACCCCGTGTCCGTTCTGAAGAGTGTCCGTGAAGACCGAACGGGGACCTCATGTGGGGTCAGAGCATCACAGGGTCCTTTGCTCCAGAAGCCGCACTGATATTAAAGCCCCTCGGGGTCCCTTGCACCCGCGTGGTGCCCCTTTCACAAGACAGCGTAGCCTTGGCCTCGCAGCGGCCGAAGGTGCGTGTTCAGGCCATCCCGGCACCGGGGGTTATCGCTGTGGGTGTTTCGCTGTGGTGGTTCCCGACTGAAGCTGGTCCTGAACGGAAGCTGCCTTCCCCTTCCTGGCTTTGCACCACCCGAGGCGACAGGACGGGACGCATGGGACCTGTGCTCCGTGGCCACCGGCACATGTCACGACACACCTGGGGGCTCCCAACAACGAGACTCCTCCTGTCGCTGCTCGGAGGGCGGACGTCCTGACCCCGGTCACAGCGGGGCTGCTTCCTTCGGGAGCTCCGGAGGGGACCCGTCCTCGCCACGTCCCGCAGGTCGCTCTGGACTTTGCCGTCGTCTTCATGCGGCTTCTCCTCTTCTCCCTGTGCCGTGACTCCGTCTGGTTCATCTCTTACAAAGACCCCCGTCCTGTGACCTCGGGCCCAGCCAGGAAGCCTGGGACGACCTCATCTTGAGACCCTCAGTTCCGCGCTCAAAGGCTGTTTCTCCAACTCACGCAACATTCACGGATGCTGGGTGGGGGGGGGTGGGGGGGTACGGGTGGGTCCGGCACCACCTGGAGCCGCGCTGCCTCGGTGCTTAGTCTTCTCGCAGGGACGAGGCCAAGCAAGAGGACGGAAGCCGTGAGCAGGCACAGCCGTGAGCAGGCACAGGCGTGAGCAGGCACAGGCGTGAGCAGACACAGATCGTCGAGCAGACTCGCAAGAGGGGTGAGTGGACAGCGGGAGAGAGAGGCTCCCGCGGCCGGACAGAATCATTCACAGAAATGTTACCTAGGGCTGGAATTTCCCTCACTTGGGGCAGAAAGTGGCGTTTCGCACCTTTTCCTCCAACCTGGTCGGAGGTTCCTGCCACGGCGTCCGCCATGTTGGTTCTGCCCGGTTTGGTGCGGCTTCCGGGGACGCGCTGCCAGGACGGGCGTTTGACCTCCCCGTCACAGGCCCTGGAAGGAAGGCTTCTCCCTGTGCTGCTGTGCCTGCGTGGGGGTCTTCTGTCCTGTAACCTAGCGCCCCCCAAGAAAGCCCACGGCAGGCAAGGGAGCGGACCGTCCACACCGTAAGGCTGATCATGCTTTTGCCCCTTCTGCGCGCACACCGCCCGTGGCTTCTGTGAGGACTTCCCCGTGGTGGTCTGGGCGGGACGTGCCTAATTGCGGGTCTGAGATGTCTCCCCCAGTGTCCACCCCAGCCCCGCGTTCCTGGGAGATCCAGGCCTCACGCAACTATGTGACTGCGTCCCACAGGTCTGTCTCTTTGGGGCCATCACCCACCACAGCACGGGGCCCAAGAGAAGACAGCTCCTTCCCGCACGGACGGAGAGGCTGCCACGGAGGAGTGCGGCACCTGAGGTTTCGGCGACATTTGACTTTTCCTAGAATGTTTTAACAGCCCTCTGGTGGCTTTCTTAGTTGCTTCCAATCAGGATGTAATTATGAAGAAACAGAACGAATGTTTTCTTCTTTAGAAAGTTCCTGCCAAAACGCACACAAGAACCAGGGACATTGGCCTGAGAGATGTCAGCTTGGAACGTTTCCCAGCTATTCTAGATTACGTCTGTCCTTAGAGCCACCATATCGACGACACAGGAAAGATCAGAGTCATTACTTCAGAGTCACGCCTTTTCTTCAAAGTATTCAGACTCTGCGCTTCTGTCAGCTTCTACCTTCACTGCGTCTCTCAGCGTACCCCAGGATAGGAGTTTCTTTCTTTCTTTCTTTCTTTCTTTCTTTCTTTCTTTCTTTCTTTCTTTCTTTCTTTTAAAGATTTTATTTATTTATTTGACAGACAGAGATCACAAGCAGGCAGAGAGACAGGCAGAGAGAGAGGAGGAAGCAGGCTCCCCACTGAGCAGAGAGCCCGATGCTGGGCTCGATCCCAGGACCCTGGGATCATGACCTGGGCTGAAGGCAGACACATAACCGAACGAGCCACCCAGGAGCCCCAGGATGGGAGTTTCAATAAAGCTAATGCATTGCTTGCAAAGTGTCGGCAAGATGACCCTCCTTCCGCCAAGCGACCGAGGCTAAGCCAGCGGTAAGGACATTGCGGATGTCCACAAGGCCAGCTGTGCTGAGACCAGAGCCGCTGGAACCATCTTATTCTTTTATGTCTTTTGACTTGATTTTCGCTGTGTTTTCTGATGATCTCTTCACAGGATTCACCGGGGTGTCCTTATTTTTCCCCTTAGTGTGATGTCGGAAACTCTGCCTCGAGGTGTGGGTCGGCAATGCACATAGCGTGGCTTGGTGTGGGTTCTGTACATGTCATCGAGAGCTTCCGGAAGGCCTCGGGGCAGTGGGGTGAGTCCCAGCGGCTGCCAAGCATTGCCGGAATGCACCGGAACATTCCCAGCTGGAGAGGCGCCGGGCGAAGATTCTCTTCTGCACAAAGGCGAGCCCACCCACTCAGCCTGCGAAGTAAAACCAGGGACCCAAGTCCTAGGAAAGCCTCACGTGTTTCTACTAATGAGCACGGCCTCTTCCAAGGGAATTTCCTGAGTGGATGTGTTACCTAACCCTCCGTCGGCCTCACAACACAGAGGTAGGGGAGGTAAAAGACAAGATTATTTAGAGGAACATTCTCTTGCTTCTGAGCATAGACCTAGAATCCTAATGAGATACCCGCAAGCCGAATGCCTGGGCACACGCACACACGCACACACACTCGTAATTAAACCATAAGACAGACATTCACTTACCATTCGTTAATTTATTAACAAGCCATCTCTGAACGCAATTAAACTTACTAACAAATTAAAGAACAGTCAAATTAATAGATGAACAAAATCATGTTATAAAATTCAACATTCACTTATGATTAAAAGAAAAAACCTTCTGGCAAATTAGGAATAAAAGGGAACTTCTCCAAGCAACTGTCAGACTTAGTTTTGATACGGTTACAGTCAACGTCCAGACACAATGTTCTGCTGATTATTTATTATGTACAAATAAAACCAGAGAGAATTAGCTCAGGCACAAACAAACTGCCCCTGGAACAAAGCAGGGAGCCCAGAGAGATCCTGGGAATATGGGGCTCTGGCGGGGGACAGGGTGCCCCGCGAGGCAAGTGACAAGGGCCGGGCCTTCTACAGTCAGACGAGCACCTCGCTGAAGGCTGTATCCTTAACGTTCTACTTTTCATCACACCCCAGAGGAAATCCAGAGTTGGCTACAAACTAAAATAATGAAAAATATGAAATGAATTCCAACAGAACGGGACAAACCTCTTAAAGCAGATGATGATAGGGCTTTCTGATTTTGAATGGAGACAAGTTTCTTGAATGCGACCCAAAACGGTACAAACCACAAAGGGAATGACAGACACCACAGTTCGTCACAAGGACCTTCGAGACACCCACAAAGCACAAGATCCCTTGAGCAAAGGCAACGGCAGGCATTCTGGCGTTGTGTACCGGCCGTCCGCGTGCCGCGGCAGGGCTATCTGGGGCGTATGGAGTGAGGTCCTGTGAAGTCCTCAGAAGAACAAAACGAACAAGGGATAGGAGGCCAAGGCTCGGACAGACAGTCCTCAGACACGGCGACCGCTGAGCCTCGGACATCCGGCAGGACGTTCCAGCTCACTGCTAACCAAGGAAGCACAAGTCAAGGTCACAAAGTCACAGAGAGACGGCCTTCCTCATCCGTCGTGCAGTGACAAAACGTCCCGCGGCTGGGTGCCGGCACGGCTGAACGCTGGAAACGTAGCCCCGGCTCTGTCGGTGGCCGCGCCGGGGTGGTGAGGTTCGGCCGCGTCTGGTCGAAGCGGCGCGCACCCCGGCCTATGTCCTGTCTTTCCCCCCGGCCCCGCACGTGTCTGGAAGAAGAGCGTCTGCTCCTAAGGCTCAGGAGACGCGGCGTTCCCTGTGCTGGCAATCAGGCGGCAACGACCTAGCGGCCGCGGGCAGAGAAGAAATCAGTGACACAGCAGAGGAGAACGCGGCGGTCCCGTGAACTGATGCACCCGTGCCGGCACGAACGCGCATCAGAAAAACGCCGAGTGAAGCCAAGAGAGAGGTGCTGGGTCCTACGAGCGATAGGACAGCCCGTGTGCACCGTTTCAGAGCTGGGTAGAAGGCGATGCTGTTCACTGCTATGGACGTGCGTGTTGATGGAAAACCAGGACTGGGCGTGATGGTCCGACCTCTGACGGCCGTGACCTCTGGAGTCAGGGACGGAGGATGAGAGGGTGAGGCAGGGGCGGCTGGAATAGAGGCGCCGAGTGGGGAAGAAATGAAGTCATCGGGGGTACTGGGTGGGCGAGCATGGTTGTGCGGGGCGGTGGGGGGGGGGGTTCGTGCTCAGCAGAGGGGCTGCCTGTGTGGTCTGACAGAGAAGGCAGAGATGGGGCAAATCCCGAATTCCTCCCTCTTGTGGGCTTAAGGAGAGGGAGTATTAGAACGTGGACCTAGAATCTGAAGGACCCCAGCGTTCTGCCTGCAGCAGAGCGGCTGCGCTCTGGTTGCGGACATAAAGTCACCACGTGGAAGGGCTAAGCCAGCGCCCATTCCCAACCCTCTCTCCTTGCACGCCTTCCATCAGGGAGACTGAAGGAGCTTCCCCAGCCTCCTTTGCAGCTAAAGGCTGGAGGATTCAGAACTGGCCAAGGAGGAACACTGCCGGCACCCCTAGGGAACACAGAAGAAAGAAACATTTTCTCCCTGGCTCCTCCGCTAAACTCTGGACGTGATTTTGGAGCTCCCGCAGCCCTCTTGTGACATCAAAGGGAAGACAACAGGAACTGACAACTGCACCGAGCTCCCGGCCTGCTCTGGACCCCACTTCCATCCATCCTAAGTAGGAGAATCGAACTTCCCTATTGATTGTTCCTCTGATGATAGGGCATCTTAAGTAACGCCCTCACTTTAGGGAAGAGGTGGTATGCTGGACAGTTACCCAAGTGCCCACAGAACCCACGTAAGGCTGAGCGGCTGGACACCGCGTGCGGAAGCGGACGGGCGCCGCCTCCATTCCACGCCCAGTCCCTCTCCCTCAGCACAAATTCTCAGGACAGAGGACCCGCCCCAGGCCCAGGTTTCCAACTCTGATCTCCAACGGTGACTATGTTCTGCTCACAGCACATCTCTGACCACTGGAGACTTTGGTTCGAGGGGTCTGTTCAAGAGGAGAAAGTCTGGAAAGTCACCCCAAGAAATGCCCAGTGCGGGTCGGGCTGTGTGGGTTTCGTTCGGAGCACTTTGCAAGGCTTCCCAGGCTCCCGGCTGCCTCTCCCTCCCCCAGCCCCAGGCTCAGCAGGAAAGTCAGAGCAGAGATCATCAGCCTAGAGAGAGGAACCCTCTGTTAGTAATTACGAGCAAAACAATTATAAAATATTCTCAGTATACAAGGTAATATTTTCTACTGACACAATCTACTCCCCAAATCCACTTTAAACAGCAAATATTTTTGCTTTACTTCCAATGTTAAGTACCTTCTTCCTCCTTATCTCTGACCTCGCAATGATTAAAGCCGCTCCAGGATTCTATTTAAAAACCTCACTGTGACACGTTCAGCAGAAAGACGGCCTTACCGTCCCACAGGCGCCACAGTCTTCTGGCGGGGTACGGCCACCGTGTTCCGCCCCCGATAAACCAACACTCAGAAAACGCTTGTTTGCAACGATTCCATTGCCATTCGTAAGTGGGGCTCGGCTCCTCCAGGCACACAGAGTGAAGACGGCCAGACCCAGACCGTGGACGACTTCCACGCCGCGCTTCTCACACGCCGTCTTCCAGCCCGACCGTGCGCCACGCTTCCTCTCCGCGGTGAGCCGCGGCCGTCCTGGGGGTCAGAACCGCGTCCCGGGGGCAGGGGAACGCCGGAGCTTCCGCAAACTAATGAGCGCGGGCCGAAAGCCGGCCGCACGTCCCTGGGAGCGTAAATCAGAATTCTCCCCAGATCATGTGTCCTTCGCTTGTCCTGTCCTCCTCGGGGCTCTCAGACCCCCGGCAGAGCGTGTGGAGTCTCTTTTCTCCACCGGAAAACCCCACCTGGTGGTCTCGCCCGCATCCTCTGAGCCACCGCGGGGCGCACCGATGGGGACAGGATACTCGCACACCAACCACCGAGCGGTCAGGGCTGGGTTTTGTTTTTTTTTTTTCCCAAGGCACCACACTGGTCACTGGGCTCACCTCGCTCCTGGACCGTCACAAGAGCCGTACGGAGTGTGTTCTTCCTCGTCCTGTCATCGTCATTGTAAATTATTATTCGTATCATCACCTCCATTGAACAAACAAGAAACGTAAACTCAGAGACGGACCCAGGCACGAATGAGCTCCGTGTCAGGGCGTGGGGATCACAAACGCTGTCTTTCACCTACAGAACATTGAGAAAGTCACTGCTTCTGGCCCTCACTAGGACTGATGCGGCCGGTACCGATGTGCCCGACTAGGTTAAATATCCTGGAGACATATGGAGGGAAGAAGGGTCCAGCCAGGCGAGGGCTAGGTAAGAGCAACCTGGCCTCAGTCAGGGGAACAAAGGTAAACTTGAAATTTCTCATAAAGGCGACGGTTCTAGGGCTCGTGCTCATCGGAGTTTCCCGCACATTCAGCATTAAGTCGAGGCTAATGGAGATTGAGCATTTCGGCTCTAGGTGCTCTGACAGGCACTGCGGATGAACTGCCGTCCCCTGGAACTTGCTGGGAGATGAAGCCCATGACAGGTCCTAGCAATGGGGTCAGGACAAATCCGGGCGCTGGAGACCCCAGCCCATGTCCATAGCTGAGAGACCCAGGGCTGACCCCGGATCCAGCCGGAGCCACCCCACACCTATGTCATGGAAAGGGAAACTAGAAAGTGGAGACCAGGGGCTCGAAAAAGGTGGTCACCAGCTTCACAGCTCGAGTCACTGCCCTGGGGAGCCAGAGCCCCCGCACGCGGGCCGTCAGCACCGAGGGGAATTCGTGCTGGGGGTGAAAACCCTGCGGAGGTGCCTGGCCAGAGTGTGACAGTCTGACTCCTGGACCTTCCATCTGGAGCCTCCGTGGGCTCTGGCTGCAGCCCCTCTCTGACCTTCAGAGCACCCGCCCCCTCTTCCCGAACAGCAGCCGCCAGCTTCTGTCTTGACCGAACCAACAATCTCAGAAGAGGCTGCAGACAGGCTGCTCGGAAGTGAACTTGTAAAATCAAACTCATTTCGCTTCCCCTTTTTCTCTCAGTGACCCCGTAACTTTGGTTGGAAAGGGTCCACGCTACAGTAAATGCCACACTGGTCCCCAGCGCAAGGGGAACGGCAGAGCAGCTCCGCGCATCAGGCCGCGCTCCGGGGGAGACCCCTCTGGGGGCCGCTTGCGCCGAGGGGACAGGGACTCCCCCATGTGGGAGCCCGTGCGAGGGACAAGTCCAAACGCACGGGGAAGGTGAGTGTGATGCTTCCTCCGTACACCGAGGGAAACCACGGAGCAACCCCAGAAGCCAAGCGAACTCCCCAGATCAGACTTCGCGGGAACGGCCAAGAGCTGGGGCCGGGAAGCCGTGCGGTCGGTGTTGGCTCACATGACAGCCCCAAACTCTCCCCTCCTGACCTCACTTCTTTTCAGGTCTCTGCCTACACGTCGCCTCAGCCCAGCGTGATCTCCTGCATCTCTCCCTCGCGCCTGTCACCGGTCCTTGCTCAGGATCCCGGTCCCTCCTCCGGAACCCAAGACCCCGGAGAACCGGCTCTCCTGGCACCCGCCGCTCTGTCTGCAGCCCTCAGAGCAGTGCCTGGTGCCCCCCAGGCTTTCCACACACACCTGGGGAGCCCATAAGTGAATCGTAAAGAAAACGGGGTTTGCGAGCCCAAGAGCCACGTGCAGATCCCAGCGGCGAGAGGGACACGGTGAGCCACGCACAGCACCACGCGGCAGCAAGTGGAAGGTGTGCCTCGAGCAGATTCACACCTGCAGCTGCGCGTCGTCCTCAGGACGGCCCTGGGAGCAAGGGCCAGCGCCCCAGTTTCCAGCTGAGGCTGCAGAAGCTCGTCAGGGCTGTGGGACTCACTCACGACGCGGCAAGACCGCAGAGCCTGCGGCAGAAAGTGGACTTGGATCGGAGTCTGTTTACCTCCAGTGTGTGACCTCCCCCCGCCCCGGCCACCCCAGGCTCTGCCTTCTCCACCTGGGGAGGGAGGACTTTAGGCAGGTTTGAGAGCGTCTCGTGATTTCTGTAATACTTTTCCAAGGTTCCAGTTGCTTTTGTGTCTCCACTCCGTCCTGCAGGAAGGTCACAAAAGTCCCAGCTGCTCTGAGTTTCTGGGGACACGTGCCCCAGTGTCCCCTGAGACGCCCCCACCAGCATGTCCAGGGAAGGTACGGCAGTGGCAACGGCGCAGCGAGGTGGAAACCCCGCTTGTGTGCGGGGGAAACGGATTTAATAAAGGGATCATTTCACAGCTGTGACTTTTCAAAAGTGGACGAAACTCTGTGTGATCTAATTTGACTGACGGTTTTGCAATACGGTTCCCAGATCCTTCGCGCGAGACCCACGTATGCGCTGGGCCGGATCTCCCGAAGCCTTCGCAGCAACAAACCCCAAGGACCCCGCAGATCCAGGAAACGTTACTAATGTCTTTCCCCCTTGATGCTAGCTCGTTAGGTTCCTCCTCTTTCTCTCTTGGAAAAAACAAACAAACAAATTCATCTATCATAATCTCAAATATATTTTTTAAAATGTAATTTCTGAGAAAGGTTTTTGCTTTGGCTTAGTTTTTGGCTTGAGGAACACAGCCGTGCTAATGCCTAACCACGGTTCCCACGTGAGTCTGGCTGGATGCAAGGTCGCCGCACCCACCCTTACCTTCTTCCCCTCCCACTCCCCCTGCCCGCCCCCCGGGATGAGACAGGCAGACGCCTCGTGGAGACCCCAGCCCCGGTCTCCAAGTCTCCGGAATTTTCAAGGCCTTAATAGTCTCCAACTTCTCACCACTCAATTAACCTTTTATGAGTTAAGATTTTCTCACCCAATATTCCAGATTTATTTTTCTCCCTAGAGAGCATGTGTGCACAGTGGTACTAATGATATGACCATATGTTCAAAACAAATAGCTAATTTGAAGCATTGTTGCCCGAGAAACATAGGCCAATGTGTTTTTCCACTCAATTATGCTTTTCCATAAATACTTGAGCTTAGTTTTCTCCTAGGCTTAATTACAAAAAACCATCTAACTTGCCCTATGCATTTCCAGAGTCAAAACAGTAGACTCTCTCTCTATATATATATATTTTTCCCCATATTTTGAGCTGTCCCCAGAGGCCAGATTCCCAAGGCTAAAGGACATGAAGCTTTAAAACCCTTTAATTTTTTTATTTTTTAAATTTTTATTATATTTTATTATTTATTTATTTTATTTTTAAAAGATTTTATTTATTTATTTGACAGAAAGATCATAAGTAGGCAAAGAGGCCTTAAAACTCTTTAAAGTACAGTGACACACAAACGTTGTTGGTAGGGATGTAAAGCCATACGCCACTCTGGGAAATATTTGGTAATTTCCCTTGAAGCAGAAGCAGGCGCTCCCACCAAATACCCCAGCCACGGCCCTCCGAGACACTCACTCAGCCCAGGGAAATGAAAATAGATACTCACGCCAAATCCTGTACATCCGCGTCCCTGACAGCCTTATGTCTAACAGCCAGACAGAGGAAACGATCCAGATGATTCTCTGTGGACGCGTGGTTCCACGGGTCCCCCACACCGGGGACACGGACGCGGGCGCGGATGTCGCTTGTGGGCTTTGTGTGCAGGTCGGGGGGAGCCGACCCCAAGACACGACTCTGCATTTCCATCTTCACGTAATGTTCTTGAAAGGACGCCACGTGGGAACCGTGGGATGAGCGGTTTCTGGGGCGGGGGCTGGGGGAGCAGGAGGGCGAGGCGGTGACGGCAGCACCGAGGGGTCGCCTGCGGGGGGAAAGGCTGGCCACGTGGGTGCTGGGCCGCCGCTGCGCTGCCGGCCGCTCTGAGCTGTGGCCCCACAAGCGCTTCCCGTAGGGCAGCACAGCGGCCGCCTCCGAACCTGCCCCTTGGCTAAGGCTTGTTTTGAACTGAAGGCAGCTGAGAAGAAGGAGCAACAATGGCGCTGGGCCCTCCCCTACTGGCCGAAAACAGGACACAGGCTGGGCCCCCCCGCCCCTCTGCCAGGAAGGATGGAAGATACCAGACTCACGAGTCCAGAGCCTGCGGCCCGGAGCGTCCCCAGAGGACCCGACACGACAAATCTGACCGCGTAGCCCTCTCCTCCCTCGGGAGCCCCCTCCCCGTACTGCCGCGCAGCGTCCTGCCCCAGCATCTCCAGTTCCTTTCCTGCCGTCTTGTTACCTCTTTACAGGGTGTAGGGGCTTGTGTTAGGATGTTCGAGAGGAAGCCCACGTTCTAACCACCCTGTGAGTCTCTAGGCCTCCCTGGCGGGGTGATGGAAGGTTGGCCAGTCTCTGCTTGTTTCCCTCCTGGCAATCTGTCTTTCGTGTCTCACTCGCCAGCCGAGGTCCCCGAGGCAGGTGGCGGGAAAGGAGCTTTGCCCTACTACGTCACCATGGGAGGAAACTGGACACGAGAGTACGTAGGATATGCCTGCATTATTCCTTACAACCGCACATGGATTCACAATTACCCCCCAAAAATCAATTAAAAAATGCACTGTCAAATCGTTTTCTAAAAGGAAATAGCAAATTTTGCGACCAGACAACAATTGGCAAGGCAAGCTGCGGAACGAAGTCAACGTTAGTCTTTAAGGAGCGACATCGACATCTGTCTCTAGCAGAGCCTTGGAAAGCGCGTCCTTAAACCCAGCAGGGAGTTCTAACCAGAGGCAGAGAATTCCATCTGGATAGTCCCGCAGCTTCTTAACTCTGCTCTAGGCCAAGGAACTAATTCAAACTGGGTGTTAATGTTTGATCCGAAATCAAGTGTTACCTCTCCCAGGCACCGTTTGCATTTCATTGTGAGGTTTAAAGGGAAGCCAGAGAAACTTCTAGTGGAACCAAAGCAGGTGGAAACATCTCCTTCTCAGTGCCTCTCCGCCCGGCGCCGGCGACTGTCACGGCCGCCGACCCCATCCGTGCTGGCCTGTCTGAATCCGGTGCGGGGCACGGCCCCTCCAGGTTGGACTAGAGGCTCGCCACCTGAGGGTCTTGCTGGGAGGCGGTGGCGTCTGTCTGCTCCGCGAAGGCTGCGGCGCGGTCTCCCCGCTGGAGAGTCCTTGTCATTCTTGTCACTCCAGCCTCGTGTGCCGGGGGTTCGATACGGAGGATCAGGTTGGAAGCCGATGCTTTGATTGTCTTTGATGTTTTCAAAGGCAGGAAAGACTGTCATCTTTTCGAGTGGCACTCAGCCCTGGGTAGAGAACGTCTCTGATTTCTAGAGTGTCTATCAGAGGCAATTATACCCTGATTGACCCGTTTGGCATTAAAATGTCTCCTAACACTTTGCTCCCAGATTGGGAAATGAAGATCTTATTTCTATTCTTCTGCTCGAGTCTGTCTGCTTTGAGAGTTCACCAGAGTTCTAAACTTGGTGGATGAAAAGCACCAGATGGTGTGTATATATATTTTTTTCTGCACAGCTGACATTTTCAAAATCAGTGTTTTAAGCCCAACAAAGAGAATGCAGAATCTTGACTTTACTTCAACCACAGGTACGAGACATAGCCAAGGTGTCCCCGTGGCACGTGCCGGAGGCACAGGGGTAGAAAATGACAGGGATCTTGGCCACAAAGAGCTTCCAGTTTGGTGTGCGTGGGACTGAGGCCACGTGGAGGTGACTCTTGCGACACACGGTGTGACCCGTGGGACCTAACCCAGGCTCCCGGCCCCTCAGCCTTGACACGTAATAGCAATCCATGCGGGAAAATTATGCCTCTTCAACACGAATTTGTCCTCCGTTATTATTCGGGATATCCTTTTCTCCTGCACGGGCACGGTTTTGCTCACATCTGGAGCCTGCTTTCTTATGGGGGCATTTCCATGTGGTAATCTTGTCATTCTAAATTATAACCCAGCTCCCGTGGACAAAGACGCCGAGCTTTAACAACGGTCCTCGTTTAGACCGGCGAGGACAACGGATGTCGGCGCATGAGTTACCAGGGTTCCCCCCCGCAGCACGGGGGCGTCCCTCTCCTTCTGTCTGCAGAGGCCACCAGCCCTCTGAGAGGTTCTATTTCTTCGCGTGCGTATGTATCCCTGACACACAGGATCATTTTGTGTGTTTTCCCCGTAATTAAATTAGCATATCCGGTTGCAGAGATCGCTTGAAGCTGCTTTTTCTCCCACGCCACGTTACAATGTGGATGTTTTTTCAGATGTCTTGGCACTGATGCGCTCTAGGTGGTCGGAGGCAGGTGTGGTCAAACTTTCTCCTGAGGGACCTGGAGGAAATCCTTTACGCTCCCTGGAGCATCCCTTACGCCGTGGAGAGGTTGCTGACCTCCCTTTGGCAATATTCCACCATATACCATACTTTGTATCCATTTCCTCATTTCTTAGTCACTCTCTACTTTCAGTTATAAAAACGCAATAATAAGCACAAGTGTACACTGTGTCCTTGTGCATGTGTGAGAATTTTTAGGGCATACACCCAGCAGTGAGTCGTTGGAGTGCTTCCTCCGAGCGCTGACACCAACCCCACTGCATAGTAGACTTCACGTGCGGAAAAATACAGATATTGTTGGGTTTATGCCGGCCAGCACACGGGGGCGAGGAGAAGGGATGTTTGTGTGCTCACTTCTCCGTCCGCGGCGGGGTCGGTGCTAGTGTGTTGCCGCAGCAATACGGAGATGGTGCTGCGGGATCCAGCCCCTTAGTCACTCCTCCGGGACCACCTGTCCACGGAAAACTCCTCGTGCCTCACGTCGGGAAGACCCTTTCCCCAGCCCCACTCTCGGACGGCAGCACAGGTGGGTCCCCGTTGTAAAAACTTACATCTAGAGGTTTTCCTTCCTTTTTATTCTAGCTGCTTTTGTGCTCGATGAGAATAAAAGCTGGTAACTAATTATTATTTACTGGGAAATAATTTCCCAACCCCACGATTGCTTTTGAGATCCCCTCGGTTTTTTCCTTGTCCTCCTGCTTCGGCACGGTAAGAGCCGGGGTTTGTATTATTGATGCTGCTCAGGGCTCATGGTACTTGTTAAGGGTACAGATTCTCGTTCTCCGACTCTGGAAGTTTCTGAGGCATTCTCTCTCTGACTGTCGCTTCCCCGACATTCTCTTTATTGTCATACCTGCATATCCGACAAGCTGTATCTCTGAACTCACTCATCTTACCCTTCTGAGCTCAACTCCTGCCTCCTCTTTTCCATTTCTATAAATACCTGTGGTGTCCTCTGCAGAGCTCTCTAATTTGGGTGGTTCATCAGGAAAATGGAAATTAAATACCAATACCAAAACCACGGAAGACGGAAGAAAGGGGACCAGAGATCAGGAGTCCTGATGTCCACACGCTTTTCGGAAACAGTATACAGAACGGTGGATCTTAGGTCTTGAAATTTCCACGACTCACAGTTTTCTCACTGCCCTCGTGGACTGTGTGAGAGCTCTCCTTCCCGACCACAGACGACAGTGACCCTGAGGCTGGGAGGCAGCCCAACAATGAAACTGGGGGCAACGGTTCCTCTGGGTTTTCTGGCGATGTTCTAGAGTTGGCTTGTCCTGTCCCCCTTCCTGTCGGGAAGGTCTTCACGCCCCATCCCTGGGTGTGCGTTCAGCCTCCCTCTTGGAGCAGCACCTGTGGAGTCAGGTGTGGAACGTGCTCTTCTCTCCTTGGATTTGGAGGCTGAGCTCCAGCCCCCAAGGCAGCTCCCCTGGAACTGACAGGCACCACGGAAGCGCCCCCGCACTGGAGTGGCCCGTCTCTCTTGGGCACTTCTGCGCATCCGCACAAACACCACCAAATGCCTGGACCTCACACGACTTCATCGGGAGTTCCTCTCCCACTCCCCGGAGCTCTGGGCCACAGGGGGCTGCGGCCTGGCCCTCGGTGTCCCTTTGAAGTGGTCCCGTGTGGGACATATCCAGCAGAAAGCTCTCAATTCTGTGCATTTGGAGACACTTTTCTTGTTTGATGCTGTTGTAGGTTTTCCTGCGTTTAGTGTCTTTGCTCCTTTCAGTAGGAATTTGGTAAGTGAGGCAAAATCTCTAGATCAGATCTCTTTTTCATCAAGATGTCTCTCTTATTTTGCGATTAGACACATAACTGGATTTTAAAGCCAGACAAGGAAACACATCCGAGATGACCCTTGTGCCCATCATTTCGGTATTTTTGGTTTGAATAATGTAAACATCGTGTCGCTAAAAAGTAATCAACCAAGGTCTCAGAATACCATGGAGATCGTTTCTGGCAGCAGAAAAATACATTAGGTTTTCATTTTCCATCAACTGAATGCTCATTTAGAAGAAAAATGGAGTGTTTACTCTGAAACTACATATCATTAGGCAGATATTTTTGGACATTTGAATCCAAAGTACATTTGTAAGAATTCTGCGCCCAGACGCAAACCCATATGGTTCAATGGTTATTTGCTTTTGGCGTGCCAGTTTCAGAAGAGTCTCCCGTTTTTCTTTCCCCTTGTAATGTGTGCTGAAGACTTCAGAGATGGCAAGGAAGTTCTCCAGCGGAATTTTCCATTAAACAATAAAGCAAATAATTAAGCGGTGAAAATAATAATGTACTCATAAGTTGTATTCTACATGGAGAAAAGGCCACGGCTTGCAAACCAGGGAGGACCTCGTCATATACAGGACATGGGGACATTTTTGGTCGTGGTAGGCTGGGGTGGGCGGCATCTGTGGCATCCCTGGGCTGGACCCGGTGGCTGCTACACCTCCCACCTGTCCCAAGAAGCTGCACACAGCCGACAGGAGTCCAGCCCCAAGTCCGCCGACTGAGAATAGCGTCCAGGTCGAGCATCCCTGGAATAAGAAATGGCTGACCTGATTAGGTTTTCAGAGATGCCGAGAAATATAATTCTAGAGAAATTACGTGCTCCCTCCCCTTTCCTTCTTTCCTGCCCTTGGAGACAGTCCCCCACCCCCCAACCCCGCGTACAGCGTAAGGTTAAAATCCGGCAGGGTAAGGGTGACCGGCCTGGCATTTGGGATGCAGCCACAGGTCTTAAAAAGGACACTGGGTTGAGGTGGAAACATCTGGCTGCCAGCCAGTCCTGTTGCCCGGATCCCTTTCGGTTTCAGGTTTGCCATCCAAGAAAGAGTTAATGACACCGAACAGACGGAATCATTCGGAGGAAGGATGAGCTCACACTTGAGATCATCACACACACTGGGAAGGGCAGGCACACTCCCGGGACGACTTCCGGTTTGCAATATTTCCTATACTTGCCGGCTAGCCGCAGGTGTGTGAGCCTTCAAATCCATTTTTTTTTAAGTGCAGCCTTTTTTTCTTCTTATGGTATGTTGAAATAAAAAAGTACAACATAAATAACTTACATTCTCTCTTGGGTACTTTTATTCCACCTTAATTAGCCATATTTGTTTTTCCTTGGCCGTTCTTCCAACTCACCTGTTGCCGTTACAGAGCGGTGGAAATCAGAGCAGGAGGACTCGCTCGCCGAGCTGCCCACGGCTGGAACCAGACCCCGTGAATGGTTCCATCACTCACACAAAACCCAGGAAAGCACACGGCGTAATCAAGAAAGCAGGCGAAGTGCGAGCCGGGAGTTACATTTAAATCACTGAGGCTGGAATAGTCTTGCTTCTTGGTGAGTAAGAGCGAGAATTAATGTTTTAAATGGTAAATAGGGAAAAACAGTGGAGGGACCATGACAATGGGCATTCGCCGTCTTAGGGGAAAATTCTTCTTTAAAGCCTTATCCGCAAAGGGAAATCAGAAATGGAGGAGGGTGTACAGTGCACTGAACCAGTAGGATTTCTGCCCTGTCCCCCAGACAACAGAGGCAACAGAGAGGCAAAGAGACCCTTGAGCAGGCAAGTGTGGGCATGTTCTGGAGTCTTGGCTCAGTCATTCTCCATGGCACTGAAGCGTAGACCTCCCCAACCCCATTTCCTAGATGAGGAGGCCACAGCTTAGGGTAAGGACGCTGCTCAGACTCGAACCCACAGGTCTGTCCAGCTCCGCGGCCTGTGACACTGCAAGCAAGCTGTGGCTTCTCCCCAGAACCAAAGGGCTCACTGCACCCTGGACACATATTTCCATGGAAGTTTGTACCACGTGCTCTTCGGCTGCAAATGCCGTCCTCTTCCTCCCCGAGGATGCTCGTACCACAGACATCGGTTTCATTACACTGAGACTTCGCCAAGTCCCCAGGCCCCCCCAGACGTCGCTGTTTCAGACTACCTGGCTCTGGTTTCACTTTTACCCATACTTTTGGCTTCTGCTGGACGGTAGCTTTCACAAGCGAAGCCTTGAAGACAGCTTTGCTTACAATGGCACAAGCGGAAATGCGGGAATGCGCACCGTAGTGCCAGCCCCTCGCCAGACCTCGCCTTCCTCCGTGTTCGGGACAAACAAATGCTCGGTCTCCTTCTCTCCTCTTCTCCAGCCGAGAGTCAAGGCTCTGAGTGGGGACTGAGGAGGGGGGCAATGGCTTCGAATCAGTTCTCAGACCCTGGGGCCTCATGGGGTCCTCCCGGTGACTGATGGCTTCGGAGTGATGTCCATGCAGACACCACACGGAGAACCAGCAGGTGGGGTGGGGAGATGCCACTGATGGCCTGGACAGGAGCTCCGGGTCTAAGCCTCGCCCCAGAGTTTGAACTCAGTGTCCCGCCTGGCAGACTTACAGACGTGGAGGGGCTCACGGCCGTGCTCCTGGCACAGCCACCTCCCTGGTCATCAGCCCCTGAGCCCCAGAAACCAAATGGTAACAGCTGGCCCTTGGTTTGCTTTCCTTTTCTTTTTTTCTTTTCTTTTCTTTCTTTCTTTTTTTTTCTTTTAGTTTTTTTTTTAAGAAGAGGTAAAGTTTATACATACTAAGTTTGTAGACATAGAAATCACGAGAATTCATTCAGAAATTCTTGAGGCGATAAGAAAGTACAGTAAAGTGGCAAGTTAAAGCATACAAAAATTACTAATACTCATCTCCAAGAAATAGCAAGTTTGAAAATAAGATAAACAAATCTTTATAATAGCATATAAAATTGGTGTTAAAGATAGGTTAATATTGCCTAAAATAGATTGTACTATTAACAATATAAGTGGGCCTGGATAATTATTTGCAAAATACAATGAGAAAAAGTTTAATATCTTTAATACATGATAAACTCCTAAAAAAATAAGATGAACACATCAAAAGAAAGAAAAGCAAAGAACATGACTAGACACTGAGAAAAGAAAAGGAAAAAAAAATGTTGGACCTACACTGCGGATCAACCTCCTCTGTTCATTCCTGCTGCCCCAACTTCCTTTTACAACTATTAATTCCTAGGAAATATTTTGTACCACCAACTCAACTTTAGCATCTTCTTCCAGAGAACCCAAACTGTGACAATGTGACAAGGATATAAATGTATTTTGAGTATAGTTTTTGGAACGAGTTTTATATTCTTACACACTCTCTATCTCCAAATAACTTTACAACTGGAGGTTTATTCCAAAGAAGTAATATGAAATGCACTTTGAACATAGGCTATATATGCAAGGGTTAGTATCTTATATTAAAAGTGAAAACTGATAGTAGAGAGCCCAGATATGGACCCTCAACTCTATGGTCAAATAATCTTCGACAAAACAGGAAAAAATATACAGTGGAAAAAAGACAGTCTCTTCAATAAATGGTGTTGGGAAAACTGGGCAGCTATATGTAGAAGAATGAAACTCGACCATTCTCTTACACCGTACACAAAGATAAACTCAAAATGGATAAAAGACCTCAACTTGAGACAGGAATCCATCAGAATCCTAGAGGAGAACATAGGCAGTAATCTCTTCGATATCAGCCACAGCAACTTCTTTTGAGACACGTCTCCAAAGGCAAAGGAAACAAAAGTGAAAATGAACTTTTGGGACTTCATCAAGATCAAAAGCTTCTGCACAGCAAAGGAAACAGTCAACAAAACAAAGAGGCAACCCACAGAATGGGAGAAGATATTTGCAAAAGACAGTACAGACAAAAGGTTGATATCCAGGATCTATAATGAACTCCTCAAACTCAACACACACAAAACAGACAATCATATCAAAAAATGGGCAGAAGATATGAACAGACACTTCTCCAATTAAGACATACAAATGGCTATCAGACACATGAAAAAATGCTCATCATCATTAGCCCTCAGGAAGATTCAAATTAAAACTACATTGAGATATCACCTTACACCAGTTAGAATGGCCAAAATTAGCAAGACAGGAAACAACAAGTGTTGGAGAGGATGTGGAGAAAGGGGAACCCTCTTCCACTGTTGGTGGGAATGCAAGTTGGTGCAGCCACTTTGGAAAACAGTGTGGAGATTCCTCAAGAAATTAAAAATAGAGCTTCCCTATGATCCTGCCATTGCACTACTGGGTATTTACCCCAAAGATACAGATGTCATGAAAAGAAGGGCCATCTGTACCCCAATGTTTATAGAAGCAATGGCCACGGTCGCCAAACTGTGGAAAGAACCAAGATGCCCTTCAATGGACGAATGGATAAGGAAGATGTGATCTTTTAGATTTTATTTATTTACTTGTCAGAAAGAGAGATAGAGTGAGAGCGCAGCAGGGGCAGGAGAAGAGGGAGAGGGAGAAGCAGACTCCCCACCGAGCAGGGGAGCCTGACATGGGGCCCGATGCCAGGACCCTGAGACCATGACGGGAGGCGAAGGCGGATGCTTCACCAATGGAGCCACCCAGGCGTCCCTGAACCTGATTTCCTTATTCCACTGCCCTTTAAAGGAAATCTGTGTATGTTTTTTAAATTAAGGGAGAAAAGTGGAATTCAGGAGAGTGGGGATCATGAAATGGAGGGCAAGGGACCCTTTTATGCAGCGGTGACCAAAAGGCCCCATGAGTCCCGAAGCTGCAGCCACACCCGGCACCCAGAGGAAGGGATGCTGTCGCCCATCCACAGCCCGCGTGGAGTTGTGGAGCTGCTTCCGCGGCCATCAGGATACAGAAGGTCTGTTTGGCCTGAACGGTCACTATTCTCTTGGTGGACCCAGGCTCCTGGGCTGAAATCTCTGTCAGTACCTTGGAACTGAACCTCAAGTCTTTATCTAACATGCGGGAGTCAAATGTCCTCAAGGGAAAAATCCTCAAGGGAAAAATTGACCCTCTTTCCAAGAGAGAGGGGACTGCCCCAAGCCCGTTGGCCCTGGCCCCTGTTGGCATGTTTTTCTTGCTCTGTGTTTGGTCCTGTGGTGCAGCCAGAGTCTGTTTCTGGCCTGGAAACCAGACAGGACAGCCTGCGGCTCTCCTGTCAGCCCCGAGCCCCCGGGACTGTCGTCCACAGCCTCCGGAAGCTGCCGTGACTGCGTGCGTTCCGGCGCATTCGGTGAAGCCCTACATGCTGGTTAACGGGAACGGTAAAAGCAGTCCCCACCGTCGCACGGACCTCACCTCGCGCGGAGAAGGCTGCTGGGGCTCCTTCTCTCGGCGGCCAGAGAGCCTGCCCCAACCTTCCCAATGTCAAACTGAAAGGTTGAAGAATTGCACTTCAAGTGTGAAACAGACGTCGTGCTGTTTAAACCGTTGCCGAGAAAACCACATCCAGGCATGAGGGTGGTGGCTGGGAGCATGTCTGTGCCGTCTGGCAGAAGTGGGGTGACATTCCCGAGAAGAAAGTCTGAGCAGGTCCCCCAGGGGTCCGAGCTGACTGTGAGGTTTACATCCAATCGGCTGCTCTGTCAAACTGCTGAATTCGGCCCATTTTGGTGCACGGTTGGATTTCACCCAGATGGATGTTTGGTTCTCTGCACCGGGAGGTTCTGTGTGGCCAGTGGCTAGGACACATGGACCAGAAAGCGTGGATGGGGCTGTCCTTCCTGTGCACGTGCTGTGTGCCAGGCTCTGGGCGGACACAGTCACCCTCACGTACGACCGTCATCTCCAAATTGAAGAGGGGTGAGCGTGGGCCCAGAGACACAAGGGGCCCTCTAACTTCTCCTTGCACTGGCAAGTGGCTGAGGTGGCGGCCTTCCTCCAGGACACCTGCTGCCCAGTGGTATGGAGCTCTGCCGCTGGGCAGTCGGGGACACAGCCTTGTTTCTCCACGAGCGGTCAGAGGACCCTGGTGGCCCGCTTGGCCTCTCTGGGCCTCATTTTTCTTGCCTAAGCGTGGGTCACACTCCTGACCTTGTGGACCTGCTGCCGGGACCAGAGACAGCATGAGTCTGTGGACCCTGAGGGGTCCCTTCCCTTCTCTGCAGCCCCTCCTTCCTGGGTCTGTTGGCCCTGTCAGGAGATCAGGAAGAAATAGGGGGTTCTTTTTTTTTTTTTTCAAAGATTTTATTTATTTATTTGACAGACAGAGATCACAAGTAGACAGAGAGGCAGGCAGAGAGAGAGAGGGGGAAGCAGGATCCCCGCTGAGCAGAGAGCCTGATGTGGGGCTCGATCCCAGGACCCTGAGATCATGACCAGAGCCGAAGGCAGAGGCTTTAACCCACTGAGCCACCCAGGCGCCCAATAAATGGGGAGTCCTTGCCACGAGATCTGCTGGCTGAAAAAAGCAGGATTCAGAAACTCAGGTGAGCAGGAGCCTGAGGTCGGCACACAGGCCACCTTCCTGCTGTTCCGCTTCTCGGCCTTTCCTGGGACACCCGAGAACAGGCACGATGTCATGGGGACTTTCAAAATGAGATCTTCGAGGGCCTGAGGGAGGACTGGGTCTCCACACAGCAGGACTGCAGCCCCGTCTCCGTGGCCCCCGGGGTCTTACAGCCAAAAAGGAGTTTGCCTTGGGTGAGCCTGACCTCCGCCTCTCCTGGGCCCCACGGACATTCGAGTGGCCCAACAACCACATGCGCATCAGCCCAGACACGTGGCTCAGAGGCCCGCAGGGGACGGGCTGTGGCGGCCACCTGCTCTGACAAGTGTTTTCTCGGTGGGTCAGTGATCAGGGGCAGGAAGCATGCTCCTGCCTCAGCCTCCCGACCAGCCCCCGGGTCAGCCTCCGTGAGTCCCGTTACCCAGCCCGTCAGCTTCCCCACCCCGGCGATGAGCCGTCTGGCAGTAGGAGGGGCCCAAAGCACCTGCCTTCGTCCGTCCGCGGTGCGGTCGGCCGCCCTTGCGCGCTCCCCGCCAGGCGAGGATGACCGCCTTCAACAGATACTTCATCTTTTCTATTTGCAATAAGGATAATCACATGCGTGATTTCGGGGAGCTTTACAGCTTAAAGGAAAACATTCAGTGATCTGAGTGGGACGGTGAGGACAGCCGTACTTACACACGTGCCGTGGTCCTCGCGGGGTTGGACCAGCGTGTTGAGTTAGCCTCGCAGTGGCTCTCTCACGCTGTACAGCAACGTACTTGCTGGAACCCCCCTCCCCGAGCCCCTGGTGACAGGGGCGCTCAACCTTGCCCTGCTGACGCTGGGCAGAGGGTCTCTCCCGAGGGGGCTGTCCGGGGCACGGGCACACAGAGCAGCGTCCCTGGCCTCCACCTGCTAATGCCAACACCAACAACCAAAAATGTCTCCAAGCATCGTCAGACACTCCTGGGGCGGGGGGTTAAACTCCCGCTGATTCGGACCTGCGTGCGTCGACTAAACCTAGATGGAGAGAAGCATGAAGGCCAGGATAGGTTTTGGTTAGTTTCGTTTTTAATTAAAAATTCTTATCTCAATAAAGAGATGTTATCAAAATGTCTAAAAATTACTTCTTAAGAATTTCTGCTTTCCTCCCATTTAATTTATCTCCTTCGACTGTGGCTCCTCTGACCCGCACGGCGCCTGGTGAGGATGGACGGGGTCATTAATTGTGATCCCGGCGTCCTTCGCGAACCCGAGAGGACACCTTCGCTTAAAGAGGAGCGCTAAGCCGCTCTGCCGCATCTCGGGGAGACAGATGTTGCCCCTGATTAAATCTAAAGAAGAAAGAAAGCCTGTAATTCGATTATCCGCACGGGGAGGGGCTCCACGGGTGTGTCTCCTCCCAGACGGGAGGCTTGGCCGCAGTCCGAAAGGAGAGGAACGAATGTTGGGCTGAAGCCGAGTCACGCTTTGGGAATCGGGGGTGCGGCCGGGAGAGGGGCTGCGCATGTCTTTCTCTTGCCGCAGTGTTTTTTCAGACGGACACAGGTGGTGACCCGCCCGGCCCTGGGGCTCTGGAGACCATCGTCTTGGCCCCCCTGGAGTAGCCCTGGGATGACATGACCATGTGTTTCGGTCACTGAAAACATGTCTGCTCAGAGGACACTTGAGTCCGCGCACAGAAGGGAACACTAAGCCCGAACCGGCCGCTCCCCCGCTGCCCCAAACCCAGGACCTGCTGAGCTTCCGAAGCAGCCGGAGAGCCGTGGACGGGAGCGCGCCGGGTCCGCACAACGCCCGCACCGGCGCGTCTGGCTCGCGCTCCCCCACCGGCCTCGTCCGGGAGATGTCTTCTCCGTGGGGGCACCCGGAGCCCATGACAGACCACCAGCATCTCCAGTCTCTCTGAAAACACAAGGGACGGGCTCGTGGGCAGCAGGAGTGAGTCAGCGCAGCCCGGATGAGGGGCTCTGAGCTGCTGCCCACGATGGGGAAAGGGCTACGGAGAATGTCTGCAGACCCCAGCCCTGCCTGGCTTCCCCACCCGGGAGCGCAGATGAATGAGGGGTGGGGTACGAGGGGGGCGAGGGAATCAGGTCCCCCCCCACCCCCCCCACCCCCCCCCCCTGTGTGATCATTCCGGTGAAATCCACCTTACGGAAATAAACCCGACGGTAACAGTAACAAAACAAGGACATGAAACACTGTATCCCAGCCGAGCTCCCGTATCAGGCTCTACACCCATCAACTCCTGAGCCTCCTGACAGCCCAATGGGCCACGCACGGTCAGCATCTCCACCGGAAAAGGGGAAACTGAGGCACAAGAGAGGCTGAGTCACCTGCCCGATGTCACAACGGGAGTCCTGCTAGTCGTGACCTTGACTGCGAGGTCTGGGCTCCCGTCAAAACCGCGTCTCCATAAGAAGGAAACCAACTGTCTCTGTCAAAGCTAATCCCTGATTACGAAAAAAAAGTCAGTATATTTATAATTATCTGAGAATCAGGAATGAAAAATAGAGGACTTCTTTATTTAGCTCTTTCTCCTTAAATAATGCAGCAATGGGAGAGATTTTTGTGGGAATGTATAATTTAATACAATTGAGTGAGGGAATGTGGATGTTTGGTCGGCTCCGCTGTCTGACGGCACATTCTCGGGGCAGTGGGGGCCTGTGCGGAGCCAAGGCTGAGGGGTTCCTGAGAGCCCAGTAGGGAAACAGAGGCACAGTGAGTCTTGGGAACAAAGAGCAGAAATGAGACACGTTTGATAGCTTTGAGGCAGAGGCAGGGACTGAGTGGCCCAAGTGTGGGGACCTCCCGGCGGGGGTTCCGGGCAGGAATGCAATGGGGGAGGCTAGAACGTTCTTCAGCATTCCAAGTGTCTTCCTTGGCGGTCGGCACGGGGCTCGCCCCTCTGCTGACGGTCTCCCGGCCCCAGAGCCCAGGGTGTGAACAGCACAGTAGAAGGCTTTTCATTTAGGATAGTAGAGGAGCCTCCCAGCCCCTGAAATCCGTCCCCACACTCGATGGGTTTCCTTCTGACGTTCATCCAACGGATTCCCGTCAACATGGCACTTTGGAACGTGACCCATTGATTACCGTATGTACCTGTGTATCAGGGTCCTGGCCTGCCCTTCTACACCCTCTGCTCAGGGTTTCTCAGGGCAGCGTGGGCCGCCCTCCCGCCTTGGGGCCCTTCCAGGTGTGTTTACTTGCTTGTGGCTGTGTGACTGCTGCCCCTGCTCCAGGAAACTGGCCCTCTCCATGGGCCATTCACAGCCTGGCTGTTCGCTTCTCCACAGGCAGCACAAGCACGTTGTTGCACGGAGTCTCTAAGGTCAGGGGATGATGAGATCCTCTTATAAAGGGGCTTTCCATCACCGGGTTAGGCCATCACCGGTTAGAGATCACCCAGGTTGATCTCTATAGTCAACTAAATAGAGGCCTTAACTGCATCCCAAAGTCCCTTCACTGTTGTCATAGGATATAATGGGATCATGACAGTGACTTCCCCTCCCGTTTGCCCTATTCTGCCGGTCAGGAACAAGTCACCGGTCTGCTGGCACTGGATGGGAAGGGTTTGTCCAAGGGTGTGACTCACCATAGGTCGCCTTCGGGGCTGTCTGCCGTACGCTCCCAGCCCCGGCTCCGTATCCTTTCACGGGAAAGGCAGGGAGGTTGGACGTGGCCCAGAAAGTTGGAAGTGTGTGCGTTTTGCTCAGATCTAGGGATTGCCAGCAGCCGGACCCTGGCGCCCCGGAGGGTCCCTGAGTGTCCTTCTCTGTCTCACTCCGTGGGAGTTGTGAGGGACCAGGAGAGAACATGGGTATCCTTCGCTCAGGTTCAAGTCAGAGACGTGAACGTGGCACGCAGCCCCAACACGTTGCAGCCGGGTGAACAGATGGGACAGATAGCAGCCACGGGCCCACCCCCGGCCAGGACGCAGACCCGCTGACCCGCTGACCTGCAGACCCGTGCACCTGACAGTCTTCCCATGTCACGAGGGGGCACTCGCTACATGCGGACTGCTCAGCAGAGCTCAGGTCCCCACTGACAGTCCGTTCGGATAACATGAAGGAGCTCCCAGCATGCCCTGGGCTCAGTGGCCCACAGAGGACACCTGCCTGTCCCTGCTGGGGTGCCCAGTTTGCTCATTTGGTGGACAGTCCTGCAGTGTCTGACCTGTGCTGGGCTCTGGGTTCACCCCTGTCACGGAGTGTGGACACAGCCATGTCTTGGAGTGTGGACACAGACGTGGCCTCAGTCTCTTGGGACTCATAGGCCAGCAGGGAAGACATCCCGTGACATCGGGTGATGTGTGCTGTGTGTCCTGCTGGGAAACGGTGTGCCTGGAGGCAGAGAAAGCAGGGCTGCCCAGGGATGGCGGGACCAGTTCCCCGGGGACGTCCCACAGGCAACCACGCTTTGAGCAGAGACAGGACTGGGAGCTGCTGACCACTCAGTGAGGCAAAGCTCGGGGTCTGAACAAGCAGGGCCTGCATGGTCCCCGCCATGGAGCCCTGTCCACTGGCAGCTGTCCAGCTGAAGTCAGCACACCCCTGAGCTGTCCCCAGCCTCCTGCACCCCATTTCTTGGGAAGCAGTCACACACCGATGGCGGCTGGACGTCCCTCGCTCCCCAGCAGCTCTGATGAGGACGAACACCCTGTGGGCTTGTGGCCGTCCGTCCCTTTCTCTCTTCACTGAAGCGTCTCAGAGCCGCAGGAAGTAACACAGCCGAGGCCAGCTCCAGTCTGGGGCGGATTCCGTCCATCCCTCGTTTACAGGTGGTAAACCGTGAGGTCAGATCCCAGGGAGCAGCCGGCGTCCGGCCCGGAGCCCCCGGCTCTCCCCAAGGACATCTTTTAACCGACTACATCTTTACTGCTTTGAGCTCAGCAGTACCGGGCGGGGGCCCCCTGCACGGCTCTCTGCCTCTCCCCCCCCCCCAGCCCCTGCCTGGCCCTCTCCACTGGGGGTTTATGGGGCGAATGTCTGTGGGCACCAGGCAGCGAAGTCAGGAACAGAGCGGACACCTGTAAGAGGCCCAGAAGCCACTCTCACGGGAGCTTGGTGTGAGGAGGGCAGCCGGCGGCATCAAAGGAGGCACCGACGCGTCTCGGCTCTTTGCTGCCAAGTGCGGTGGGCACACAGGGATGCTACGGCTGCTTGTCTCCCCAGGTAAACGAGAAATCCAAGCTTCATGTGAAATATCCTATTTTTTTGGTAGTATTTCAAACAAATTAAAAAAAGAAAAAAACATAGTCTGGCATCATGTGAGCCAGAGAAATCAAATTGATGGGCTTCTGTTGGCCCAGACTGGCCCTCAGTGACACTGGCTCTCACCTTCTTGTGTCAGGTCCTACAAGGGGCCGCGGTCCCTCCCAACCCCTGCCAAGGAGCAGAAAGGGGTCCTTGACTTCCACCAGAAGGCCAGGGTGGGCAGCCAGGTTTTCCGTGGCTGCTCCGTCTCTCTACGGAGGGCGGGCGGCGCAGAGGTGCTCTGCGGGCTGAGCAGAGAGCACACGGCGAGCCCGGAGCCGGGAAGGTTCAAGTGTGCAACGGGGTCAGGGGAGACTCACTCTCTACCCGGCCAGTTCTCCCGTTCATAACGCAACATGGACAGCACATCCCGGCCCTGGTGGGGGGCTCGGAGCTGCCAGCCTGAGACCCCGTGTCCCTCCCCCATCCCCACTATGCTCCACACACACCCACCCCCAGACTTTTCTTCTCGGGGACCCTCTTCTCTCGTCTGCAGTGGAAATGCAGCAGCAGCAGTGGGTTTCCTCGGATAGAAGCTTGTTTTGTTTTTGGGCTTTTTTATTATTTAACCTGCGCCCGTGGGGAGGGAAGCTGAGGCCCTAACAGGGAGCAGACAAGCAAACCTACCGAAAAGCAGGCAGGTGGTGCAAAGGGCCCAGGTCAGGATTTGCTCAGGCCGGAAGATTTAATTTGCCTGACTGCGGGGTCTGTCAGAAGCTTCCACTGTAACCACTTGGGTCCTCATAAAGCAGAAACAGCCGAGGAAGGAAATAGAATCCTGAATCAATGTCTCTGTTTGGAAACATTAACTTGTGCTCCGCGGGAAAGAGGGAGAGAGAGAAAGAAGGAAGGACCATGACTGTCACAGCAGATCGGCCAAGGGAACCACATGTGCACTGGGACATTCACAAGGGAGCCCGGGGGCCCCAGAGGTCCCCTCAGTCCACACCCCTCCCGCAAGCTCGTGCCCCTGCCCGCAGGGATGGGATGACCTTCCAGCAGAAGGAAGGGGAGGGTGTCCTGGCCAGGAAGCCACACGACCAAGGCTCCCCCCGCCGCCCACTCCCTGCCCCGGCCAGGGAGCCACGACCGGGCGTGAAAGACTGTGCACCTAGGGGTGTCGGGCAAGGAGGCTGGAAAGCCAGGAGGTCACGGTGCCCACCCTGGTTCTTCTGGTGGTTGCTTCCCCCGACTGTAGTACGGGCTTCTCTCCTGAAGGGCCCATGTCATGTGCTTGCCCAGGCACAGCCCCTCACCCCCGCGGTACTGGCACCACATCATGCTTTTGGGAACAGAAAGGGAAGTGTTGGCCTGGGGTCGGGTGGAGTGGGGGCTGGGAGCGAGAAGCAGAGCACTAGCAAGCAAAGGGCGGGACGAGTGGGCAGATGGGGTGTCTGTGGCTTAGAACGACACGAGTTCACAGATGGGAGCGGTTTCCCTTACTGTGCACTCCACGCCAAGTCGGAGCGCAGGAACGGGTATTTGCCTTGTTCTCCCAAATATTTAATCTTTGCAAAGGAAAAAAAACAGTCACTTCCCAGGAGTGCATCCCAGCACACGCACGTCGGCCTTAGGTCATATAACAAACACCAGGCCCCCCCAAAAGACGAGTGGGAGGGGTTCACCGCTCCTGGGGTACACCTCCCAATAACTCACAACCTCAGTCTCGTCACGAACAGGCAAGCTGAGGTCTAACTGACCGGTGCGCTCCGAAGTGTCCAGTCACAAAGGTCGTGCCCAGACTGGAAGAGACGAGGAAGGCGTGATGGCCAAGTGTGACGTGGGATCCTGGACGGGACCAGAACAGAACAAGGACTGATGGAAAGACGCAAAACTCAAATCAGTTCCATGCATTGTAGCCAAGAATACTTTCTTGGTTTTGATAAAGACTTACTCGGGTTACGAACATAAGGGGAGCGGCCTGAAGGAGACAGGGTACTCTCTGTCTGCATTTTGCAACTTTTCCAAAGGTCTAAAATTCTCTCAAAATGAAACTCACCACCCTTTGGGCAAAGAATCCGCTCCCAGGCGTTCCCGACGTCATTCCCGAGAGCGTGTATCTTCCACGCACAGACCCTGACCTTTCTCTTTGATTCCTTATTCCCATTTTACTCGTGTGTGATGAAGTCATCAGTGTGACCCAGGACATACGGCACAGGCACGGCTGAAATCTCATCTACAGATAACCACATCCCTGACGCAGGAGAACCGGTTCGTCTTCCCGTGGTTCCGGGAGCACCGCGTCTCATTCGTGGTCCGTGATGAGCTGACCCTTGGTGCAGCAAGGGTCTGCATGACTGAAGATTGGAGGCCCAGGCAGGTCATTGAGGCTGCCTCTCGAAATACGAGGACAGACGCTCACCACCCGGGTGGCAGTCTGTTCAAGTGAGCTCAGAATCCCGTTGTGCAGACACAAAAGGCGACCTTAGAAAGGCGTGCACCTGCTGTCCTTGCTACGCTTCCCATGGGGCTGGGCCTGAAAAGTCGAGACATGGCCCCACGAGTGGGCTGGGGTTCGTGGTGCGGCCAGGTACCGTGTGAAGGACCGAATGCTACTTTTCCCTGTGCGCAGCTCCCTCCTGACGAGAAATCACGGATCCCTTGCTCCACAAACAAAGGGAGTGTGTGGGTCAGCTGTTGCGATGTGACAAGGAGAGTGCTGTGTAACTAGGCACCCCGAACCTGGAGGGCTCAGACAAGCAGCCCGCACGCCTCACGCATGTGAACGCAGGTCCTCTGCAGCTCGGCTCGTCTAGACTGGGTTCCAGTCCAGCCTGGGAACTGGGTCCAAGTCTGACACGCGTGCATGCCGTTCTTCCAGGACCGTGGACAGGTGGGCGGGAGCCACCACGCAGACCACCGGTGCTACATCTGCTTTTTCACTGTTCTGTCCTCTCTGCTGTCTGCCTGGCGGAGCCGCACTTTCCCGGCTCTCCGGAACGAGCCCAGCCTGTCCCCAAGATCCTGCAGACCTTCCTCAGTCAGGTGCGATCCCAGGGCCGGGCCACCGAGGGGTCTTTTGACTGTGCACAAGCTGGTGGGGGACCCTTTTCCCGACCCTTCATGGAGGTTCAGAGGAGGGTACATGTTGAATCCAGACAAACTGACTTCCTCTCCAGGTCACTGAGGACATTGGCTCTTTCTGTGCGGGCTGCCAAACTGGGAAACCACCGTCTGAGACAGGGACCCACTCCCCTGGCCACCTGAGGTCGGACAGGATGAGACCAACATAGACAGAAGCCAAGATGCACAACGGAGAGAGGGTTTGCCCTTACGTCGTCACTGAGCGCCTGGATCCATCTGGGCCTGAAGCTCCAATTTCTAAGCAACAGAAACTTTTCTTGTAAAAATAAATTTTGCTCTTTTTTTTTTTTCCTGTGACACATTCAACCAGGGTTTTACCAGAACACAACCACGATGCGAGAAGCGAGTGGCTCTCAGGAACGCATCCTTTCGAACACGAGCTGTTACTTACTTGCACTTGCCTGTTTCAGCTGCGCGGTTCAAAGGCGTTCAGTGAATTCCCAGGGCCCCGTGGCCCCCACAGTCGTGCAGACCACCCTAGAAAGCCACTGAGCTGTCTCTTCCCTCCGGTGGGAAGATGCCACATGTCTTCTGTCACATGTCCCAGGCGGGTCCCTTCCTCGCATCCAGGCTGGACCTGGGCCTGACCTGCGGCGTCTGCAGCAGACTGTACTCATGAGATCCTCCTCTGGATAGGATGAGGCGCTCCAGTGGCTCCTCTTGTTCATGAATCCAGAAGAGAAAACCGATAGATTGAGACGCTGGGACCTTTGAGAGGGAGAAGACATCTCCTATCCGGTCTAATGTTCCTACAGGAGTCAGCCCGTGGGAAAAGCTGTCCCACGGGGCCCCGAGGCCACGCTAAATGCACTGCTTGGGCTCTTTGCGCCACTGCTGGTGGGTTATGCTGGGGAACCTGGAGATAATCTGAAATGAGCCTCGCTGGGCGACATCTGTGGGCGTTTCTGGTTGTCCCAGCTCAGGGGAGGGGCTGCTGTCATCTGACAAGAGAGCCCGGAGACGCTGCTCAGCATCCTAGACGCACAGCAGACAGCAATGGGACCCAGCCTGTCCGAGGAAAGGAAACTCGCAAAGGAAACCGAGTTCTTTACGCCAACGAGATACGCATGGCTTTGAAAGGCTTTTTTAAGGATGAAGGCTGCGTATGCCATGAATGGATGTTTTCCCTGGTGCCCAACAGATCCCTAATTTGTCCCGACACCTGACGGTAATCGGCTCTTCTCCACCGTTTGGAGGAGCCCCTGTAGGATGTCGGGGCCATCAGAGGCTATGCTGAACCCTCGGGAAAAGGAGCCCGACCTTCTGCGGATGCCTCGAGGTTCTGTTTCTCTCTCATCGCCCTGTCGCTGCCTCCCGCGCCCTCCATGAAGGACGCCGTTCCTCCCAGTCGCCTGCAGAGAACTTAACATCTGACCCGTGTGACTTTTGGTCCTTGGCGTAGATGAGAGTGAACACTTTTTGCCGGTCCTGAAGGTGAGCTTTGAAATGATTGACAGTTTGTCGTTGACACGCCCCCTGCCCCAGGAAAAACTCAACTGAGCTGAGTAACCCACGTGGAAGCCCTTTGTAAATTGTTCCACGCGACTTCCGTGGTCTGCTCTGAGCTCGCTGGAGGACGCCAGGGCCGGGGAGAGCCTGCGGCGTCGCAGGTTAGACTGTGCGAGAACGGACGAGCTGGGTGTGTTCACGGGGCTCTCGGGAGAGCCGCACACCCTCTCCCAATCAGGGGCCTCCTGGTGTTGAGAGCTGATGCCCAAGAGTTGCTGAAGACCACACGGGACCTCGGGCCGAGGACGCCAGCGCCCGACCAGGAGGAAGAGAAGTTCTCCGCCGAGGCTCTGGGAGGGCGCGGATGGACAGACAGACATACCCCCATCAGGGGAAGACAGCACCGTCTCCCATCCGGGGCAAGCAGCACCTGCTAGCTACACGCCGCGCTCCGTCTCTCACCTGCTCTGCATGGGAGCCCTGGGAGCCGGGCGCTCTCGGGTCTCTCCTGCAGATCCGGAATCTCACCGTCCAACACCACGATTTTTACTACCCAAGAAGAGGCCGGGAGTGATTCAAACCCGGGAGAGAATCCAAACACTCCTCTCTTCATTCGTCTGTTTCAGAAAACTCAGAAGCTTAATAAATAATGGGAAAACTACACAGAAAGTCTAAATATTCTGGTAACGGCCACGGATATCGGCGGCGGGCGGCGGGCGGCGGGCGGCGGGGGGATCTTATCTTGATTCTCTGGAACCTTAACTTTTTCATGCCTTGGCTTGGCCACCTCCTAACCTGACCTCGTCGTGTTCAGAGTCTCTTCTGCCAGGTCCCCGCCGCAGGGACGGCAGGGCCGCCAGCAGCCCCATCACTCCAGAGTGGGGTGACAAGCCGACAAGCAGGGAGATGGTCACATACGGGGTACACATGTCAGCGCGTCTCCGAGGACGGTCCACGGAACAGAAACAGCTCAAGGCGGCTAGTTTCGGAATTCTTTCTGGCCAGGGAAATACTGTTGACGCCCGCTGTGAACTCTGCATCCCTCGTGGCACTCGGTGGAGGCTGGCGGGGTACATGTGAAGTCGTGTGCACCCCGGAACCCGGGCCGAGGGGGAGAGAACGGTCTCTGTGCGTCTGCGGGATGCGGGGCCATGACCGCCCCACGGCTGCCTAATGACGTGGCATTTTCATTCTTGCATCCTTCTGAGCGTGGAGAGAACGCTGGAGAAGAGTCACTGTGCCCACGCCGGCAGGGTCCTCCCCTGCCTCAACAGCTTGGGACTTCGGGGCGGCTGCGGCAGGGTTCCTCGGGAGACCCTCTGTCTGCAGCGCGCGGCGGAAGGGAAGAACCGCTTCCCAACCAGCAAGTGACAGGCTTCCTCCCCTGAGGCGGGTGTGGGAGGAGCAGGTCCCTGTGTGCTCCTGTTTGACCCAGTAAACACCGCTCCTGTGCCGACCTGTCACAGACCAACGACGGCTCAACAAGGCCTGATTTAATCAGGCACCTCTGAGCACCGGCCACCCTCTCTGCCCACAGAAACATGACTATCTGGTTCTTTAACAAATATCTGAAGGTTTCAGCTGCCAACAGATATCGATCGATCTCAGAGCTTCCTCCCCAAATCAATACGAGCCTGCGGCCAGGCCTTCAGGCTTTGGGATGCGGGCGGTGATGGTCTGAACCTCCCTCCGACGGCTGGGCCGCCGGGGACCTGGGCGTCTGGGCAGAAAGACACCCCCGCCCTGCCCGCCTTCGCGGCTCACCTTCCAGGACCCCGTGCGCCCGTGGATGTCAGACGCCCCGGAGGAGGCGCCGTTACAACAAAGCAGCTTCCACTGGGCTGATCTTCTCCGTCTTCCTCACCACCTGAGCGGGTTTAAGCTGGCGCTCGTTAATGAGATCCACGCCGCGCAGATCGACTTCAAGCTGTGACCCAGCGAGGCAACACCGATTTAGCCTCACGAAACACCCCTCCTGGTTTTTTAAAGTGCTTCGTGCCACATAAATTAGACTGCCATTGAGATAATTGGATCCTTGTGGCTCTTAATTTTTCACAGATACACTATTTTGAAAATAAATCATGAACCGTCATCTTGGAACGTTAAAGTTAATTTACATCGAAGCCGCGGCATTACCACGAAGCCCGCGACGTCTGCCTCTTCGAACCGGTAACGGACAGGCACGCCGCCCTCCTCGTGGCCGTCGGCACCGCAAGGCAGAGCTGAAATACCCGCCAGGTGAATCAGTTCGAAGCAGCCAGAATCCTGTTGCTCCCTGTCGATCATCTTTTTCAGAAACGGATGCATCCAAGTGTTCAGCAACTGGCCCGTCGGCGGAAAAGCATTCTGTCGTCCAGAGGCAGAACATCGCAGCGACCGTTCAGCACAAACGAACAGGTTTCTCCGGCTGTTAAAGAACTTGATTACATGTTTCAATAAAGAATAAAAGTGCGAGTTCCTTTTTCAAAAAGATCCGTCTCTTGCTCACTCTTGCTCTTTTTTTGTCTGTGGGTAACACACCAGGAGCACAAAGCAAACAGCTGCGTGTTTGATATGAAAATGTTAACGCACGCCCGTCCCTAAGTCGCTCCACACCCAGAGCCGGCAAATGGAAAGAATGAAGACCGCAGGGCCTCCGCGGTGGCCGGCCAGCCAGGGGCACGTCAGGGGAGCAGAGCATGATGTCAGAATGTTGGGGGACCCAGGGACTCACCCAGGGACCCCGAGGAGATGCAGGGAGGTTGTTGGGTTTGGGAGGGGCCACGAGTCCGCATGCCTGACAAGCTCTCTGGGATGCTGGTGGCTGCTGCCCCGCCTCCTGTCTGGGGGCCACACTTCCGGGAGGAAAGCTCCGTACGACGAGTCCGGAGACATAGGATCTCGCACAGCAAGGGTTTATCTGGGATCACAAGTGTTCATCTGCGGGTTGGACACATATTTCGTGAGGCTTCTCATGAAACGTCGGAACCACTCACAAGGTAGAAACACTACAGCGGACCCCAGGAAGGACAGAAGTTAGAGGTCAGTCAAGGCTGTCACCAACTCCTTCTACTTGATTTATTGATTATAAAAGAAGAGGGCAGATTTATAGCCAGTGTCCCAAGAGCGTGCTTCACCGACGGCTTACCATTCCTCTTCACCCAGACTTTCTCACAAAGCACCTGCTATGAGCCGACGTGCCCGTGAAGTCCGTGTGGCCCTGTCTGGGGCTTATGGCCGCTGATGCTCCAGTAATCGTGTGGGAAAGCAACACGCGGAGGACTCAGGTCCTGGCAGAAGCGTCCGAGGGCTTTGTCAGGACCGGATCCTATCCAAGGGAGGCCTGTGTCTATGCACAGTGGGTCCCAGGGTGAGAGGACCGAGACCTCCCTGCCCCACAGTCGGACCGCCGCAGTCTTGCCCGTCTGTCATTAGGACTATCACGGAGCCTATTCCTCCTCCTTCCCCTCAGACGCACCCGGCAACCCCGACCCTCCCATCACCAAGAGCGTGGAGACAGATTCCCGATGGCTAACAGCGAGCTGCGGGGATGGCGTGCACCACACGGTTCCGTGTCCGCGTCGTGCCCGCGGGAGCGGCTCCTTGCTGGTGACGGGACTGCACAGGACGTCATCTGTCCCCAGCCTCCGTTCTCGGTTCCCCGGCACCGCCGCCTTCTGACGCCTCACCGAACCATCCCAGACGGTCAGTGGGGTGTCTGAGCCAGAATTCCCGCTGCCGATTGAGAAGTAGGACGAGTCCGTTGCTGCGCCGCGGCTGCTAGCTGGTCCGCTGTGCGGCATTCAGCGTCAGGATTCAAACCATTATTCTTCTGCCTTTTTTTTCCCCCGCCTGAAGATACCCCTTCTCCAAGATCTCCCCACGCCTGACCTTCGCTAGACCTTCAGTTAAAAGGGGACTCGTTCTCAGTGGCAGGGGCTCGCTGACACCGCTCACTCTGTCTATCGCATTTGCTTTTCAAACGCGCAGCCGATGGTCTTGATGTGTTTTCCTATCGCTCGTGCCACTCAGGGTGTGTAGTTCAGCCTGGAAACATTTCCTTTGACTCTGTGATGTGTTCAAAGAGCGGAGCCAACCCCATACTTTCTCTCTTCTTTTTTAGCCTTCCGCACAGCGGCAGGTTGAGCTGTGATTGCCGGTGGGAGCGGAGACGAGGCGCAGAGAAGGTCCCCTGACCTTCACGTACGCGCGCTTTCCCAGAGACCACATGAGACGCTCTGCAGCCCAGAAGTGCAGCCCCGAGCCCATCCTCATTTAGGACGCAAACGTGTGTAGCAACACGTTGGCCGCGTTGGTTATAAGCATCAAATGGAGGCTTCTCACACTGACCCTCGGAGATGAGCCGCTCGGAGCCCACTGGCAGTTCACTTCATTAGCCGGCTTGGTGACCTTTGCCTGTCTCCTCCCCACGCCGCACGGGAACCCTTGCCCGCCCCACCGGGTACGGTGGGAAGGAGCCTTTGATGTCAGCGTGGGAAGCACTCTGGAATCACGGAAGGGCCAAGCACTGAAGTAGCGGGGGGACACAGCACAGGTGAAGAAGGGCGGCGGGGGGCAGGCAGGCTGAGGGGCACGTGCCACGCTCAGGGGACAGGGGGCAGCGAGGTTACCCAGCGCCACTGGGACCAGAACGAGAGCTGGAGAGACTGAGGTTTGTCGACCGTGGGTGCTCAGCGGCCCTGGGCTGGTGTCTAGTCCATGGGGTGGGAACAGGTCTACAGACCGGGACCTCCAGATGATCCGGAGCGAAAAATCCCTCCTGCTACAGGAATCTCCCACCTGCCCTTGGGCTTCAAGCCACTAGGGTGTCCAGCTGCCATGGCTTTTCATGAGTGGGCGTCCCTGGGAGTGTGAGAAGCAGACCCAGCCCCTCGGTGGGGAGGTTCCTTGTGCTCAGGAGGGCAGTGAGCAGCCGTGGGATGGGGAGGTCCAGAACAAGGAGGCAGCGTGATTTCGGGCACCTGCAGGGATGGCCAGCGAGGCCGAGATATCCAGCTGGAGTTCGCCATGACGAGATCCGTTGGAACTTGGTGCCTGAACTGGCCGCCTTCCTCTTTCCTCTCCCCAAGGAGCTCTGCAGATGAACAGCCTTCCCAGCTCTGATCGCCCTGTGGATTATTCCTTGACGGGACATTGGGAGTCAGGCATTGTCTAAATACTTTACAGATCAATGTCTTTGCAGACAGGGAGACTGAGGCACAAGGGAGTTAGCAATGTCACATCTGAGATCGCAGAGCTGGGGACGCGTGGTGGAATGCCACGGTCTCCCCGGGCTCCGCACCCTCAGCCATCCTCGGAGGTGGGGCTGTCCTTCCTCTGAAGGAAGGGTTTGCACAGAGGAGCACTGAGCTAGCAGGTGGGGGCTGGTCCCAGGGGAGAGGCCTCCGTGGGACCAAATATAATTCCTGCTGCCTGGAAGATGGCGAGAAATGGGCATTCCCCACGAAGTGTACAAACACACACACCGTGAGATTCTGACCACGTATTCGGAGAAAATGCACGAGGAGGGGTAGAAATACTAATTAGGTTTCCGATCCTTCTGGATCCTGAGGGGACACAATCACGCAGATGCCAAGAGCGGGGTTTCGGGCTGTGACCCGGTTCCTGCTGACTGTGTCCTCGGGGAGTGTCCGAGGGCTTCTGTTCTCACCTGTCCTGTGGGTGGCCGGCGTCACGGGGGTCTCTACAGAACTGGGGCAAGCCCTGGGCAGACGTAATGAGGATCCTGGAAGCAGGAAGTGGAAATCTTGGCAAGTGGGTGCTGCAGAGGGCACCCCGGATGCTCGCAGCCTGGGAGGAAGCCGCTGCAGACCGCCGTCCACCGGGCCCTGGGTGGCCCCTCGGGGAGAACACGGAGCTGCATCAGGATCTGTTAGCAAACATCGCGGGCGGTCAGTGTGAAGCCACTTGTTCTCTCTCTCCCTTGAAGGTCGTGTCGGCCGTGTCGGACACCGGCTCACACACACCACACGCTCTCGCCGCGGCGGAGAGCAGGAGCACACAGTGGGCGCTCAGGCCGGATTGTGCTTATTATCCCGTTCAAAGGGACGCTTTATTGATCGGTCCGTCTTCAGGAAGCAAGGGGGGTGAGCAGCTTATTAAAGGTAGCAACCGTATCTGAAGAAATTTCTGTCTCCCTTTAGGCCTGGTTTTCCAAGTTTTCACTGTGAATAATATGGCTATTTAAACCAACAGCAAGTTTGATCAGCGGCTTCTCCCAGCATGATGGAAACCAGACTCTCAGCTTTTTTATAAGTCTGAGTTGTTTTTGTATTTCTAAATTAGGTCTGGAACAAACAGCACGAAGAAGAGAGATCTCGCTCTTCCTAAAGCTCCTGCCTGGGTCTCCCATGCCCAGAACCTCCCCCTGGGTCCCCAGCATACCTCCGCTCGCCTAGCCCCACGGCCCACCGTGCCTCCCACCACACATCTGCCCCATTCCCCAGCCATATTCACGAAGCCGTGAGCTTTACTCCCTGCTTGCCTAAGCGTCGCGGACGATGCATTGTGGACCAAGCCTGTCCTGCTGCCCGATTTCATATGACCAATAAGCTAAGAATATTTTTTTAAATGTATGTTTATTAATTTATTTGAGACAGAGAGAGAGCATGCTGCGGGAGGGGCAGAAGGAGAGGGAGAAAGAGAATCCTCGAGGACACTCCCCACTGACCCTGACGTGGGGCTCGATCTCAGGACCCCGAGATCATGGTCTGAGCCAAAACCAAGAGTCAGCCACTCAACTGACTGAGCCACCAGGTGCCCCAACAATATTTCTGACACTTTTTTAGACATTATTTTCTCGTATAGTTTTAGATGTATAGACTAACTGAGCAGAGAGTACATGGAGTCCTCTAGATCTTCTCCCCTCCCTGGCCCCAGGACACACTTTCCCTGTTAACATCTTAAGTTAGCGTGGTGCCGTTTCTACCACTATGACCCCATCCTGATACGCCGTATTAACTGAAACCCAGTGTCCTTGGAGATCCACACTCCATGTTGTAGTAGTTTGGACCAACGCCTGGCATGGACCGACCTCGCGGCTTCGTACGGAGGGTTTCGCGGCCCCACGTCCCTGTGCTTCACTTATTCCGGAAACCAAAAGGAACGTAATGCTTCGTGAGGTGTAAAAAATTACGTGAGATCCCAAGTGCAGCATCTACAGACCAAGTTTTCCTGGGACCTGGCCACGCCTATGCGTGCACCTGCGTCAACAGCTTCTTCCCGTCCTCAGGGGCTCTGAGCAGTGTGACCCACAAAGCCAAAAATACTTCCAGCAGCTACTGTGTGCTGACCCCTGGTCTAGACCATCAGTTCTGGAAAGCCTGGGGTGTCGAGTCTCAGCACTTAGCGGATTTGACGGTTGGAGACTTTAACTGTGCCCTGGCTGAATTAAGACACAAAAGCCCCCTGAAAAACGTTAGCAACCGTTTCCAAAGCCAGCGGCCCTCCAGAGCCCTGGAATCCCTCCTACCATTCTGCCGATGGTCTTCATTGCTGATGTTGTGGGGGTCACCTGACGGGGTTACTGCTTTGATGGTTTGTTGGGACATGAGCTGAACAGAATACAGGCAGTCCTGCTTGACGGCAGAATGATTCTGGAACCATCTCTGCCACAGATGTCAAGGTGCAGACTGTGCTCCCTCAGGCATCTCTGTCCTACGACCAATACCTGCCCATTGTCTGCACTGCAGACACTGCACTGCACTGCACTGGGGCTAAGGGTCCTTTGAAGCCTGTCCCTGAACCTCCAGGTGAGTCGGCAGCTGGACCAGAGAGGTCCGGAGCTAAGCCGGTGAAAACCTGCTCTGTGAGTTCGTTTCTCTGGTTGGTTTTTTAGTGACGAATTAACTGCCAAAGTTTCTAGGAGTCTCTTAGACAACAACAACAACAAAAAAAAATCACTTTTGGTCATTTTATTGAAGACTTTGACCAAGTGTGACACAGAAGAAAAGTTTGAGAGGATTTGGAAGTTCTCATTTGAAGAAGTTTGGAAGAGCACGATAAAAATACAGGGTTTTCTGTTCCAATTAGAACTGAATGTTAGAATGAATTGGTATCAGGTCACTGTGACCCATAAAACTTGGCTCTTCTCTCAGTGTGAAGCTTTTCTTGTTGTTTTCACAGAAAAGACTTTTTCTTTTAAAAACCTGGAAAATGCAAAAGAGAAGAAAGAATGGAATGCTTTCTATAAGGGGGATGCCGCCGACTTCACATTCTGGGGCATTTTGTTCCCTTTGGATGAGAGAGAGCAATTTATGACTGAATTATTTGATTTTCGCAACTGTTCCTTGGACACTGGCGTTGTTCTCTTGGCCTGGCTGGTCTCTGGGGGTGGGCAAGCCCCAGATGACCCCGGTGTTGAGAACGCACCCCACCCCCCACCGCACGCTGCTGGGCATCCAGCTGGGTGTTGGGTGTTGACAGAATGACAATTTTCAAGTCTCTGATGGTATCTTGCATGGTTAAATGTATCTCTTACAGAGGCTGAAGTGGACATTTTGTAACACTGGCAAGAACACACAGCTGGGTGGTACATTTCAGGAGCTCTGGGATGTTAGAGACTGAGCAACGCCCCCTCCCCCGCGCCCACAGATGCAGGGAGACCCCTGGTGAAGGGGACTCCCCCTCCCCTTCGTAAGGGCAGCTGCCGGGTGCTCTCTCCTTCTGGCAGGAGTATGGCAGGGGACCAATCTGAGACCACACAGATTTGCGTTTGTTTTTAGGCAACCATATTTTCTCCTTCCAAAAATGGTCTTTGCATTTATCTTTAGTTTATCATTTTAAATGCTTGCTAAAATGTGTCTCAATTTGGCCAATTTTAACTGATTTTCCTTGGCATACAGGGCACATTTGTCGCCTATATTCAGATATCTTTACTACGTTTGCAGCAATTTTTCTCTAGTTAGTCATTGATGATTAATTTTGTTTTGGTAATTCTGGTATTTTCCTTGGAAATGTCTGTACTTCTTACTGTTGGTTTCTTACCTATAATTATCCAATTTGCCCTATCTCCTCAGCTTTCCCACCAGCATCCTATGAGAGCATCTAAGATTCTCAGATTTTTTGTGCCTTTGTGAATAACTTAACGGGACCTTGGGAGAACCCGGTTTAAGGAAAGACGCTGACCCGTCACCATTTTAAACCCCTACTGCATGGCCTGGTTCAGGAACCCAGGAGAGTCCTAAAGTATCCCAACTTGACTTAATTTAAAAAAATCTTATCCACCAAATGGTAATAAAAACCCAGGTTTGATATCGTAATAGAGAGGTTGTTTCCCTTATGCTCAATAAATACCCAATCACGTGGCATAAATCACTTAGTCACTCTGTAAATATTTACCAATTGCCTTGACCAATCAGATACACTTTTCTGGTTCTTGGAATGGAGAACAAAACCCAGACCCCTGATCTCAGACAAGCAAAACAACTAAGTAACGTACCGAATGGGTCAACGTACTTCGGAACAAAATAAAGAGAGAAAGTGACGAGGGCGCTCCGGGGCGTGCGCGTTCCAGAGGCTTCCGTGTGTACAGCTGTGTTCTTCCGTGTTCCATGTGGGGTTCTTGACGCTTGGGGACTAACACCGACCACCTGCTGGACTAAGGTTTATGCACAAATGACCCGCTTCATGCCAATGAGGCCCCGCAGAAACGTTCTAGCTCAAGGCCCCGCGTCAGGGACACCTGGAGGGCAAGCAGCACGGCTCCTTCTCCGGGCGGCACGTTCACCCGTAGGCCGGCTTCCTGACTCCCACACACGGTCAACTCCCCTCCAGGGACAGAATGATACAACAGAAAGGAGGCCCAGTGTCCACTCCGATCCTCTCTCCAGGCAGCAGGAGGGATGGCTGCCCTGGGGCTATCTTGCCGGGCCTGAGCCCCGTGGTTGTGACTTAGTGCCAACCCCGAGCCGGCCGGAAGCTTAAGCAGACAGTGAACAGCAAGTCGGTTTCAAGCCTTCCAGAAGCAACACCTGTTTATCCCAGAGTCGGAGACGCATCAATCCGGTGCTCCTGGTCCCCATGGGAAGGGGGTGGGAAGAAATATGCCCCAGAAAATGTCCACATCTGAATCCCAGCAGCAGCTCAGCTAGCAGGGAACGCGTGCTCTGAGGACACGATCAAGTCCAGTATCCTGACATGGGTGTGTCCCGGAAGGCCCGGGGGGGCCCAGGCTCATCATGAGGTCCCTAAGTGAGAGCGGAGGCTGGAGGCCTGGGGCCGGGTTGGGAGGGCCGCCCTCAGTGGTTGTGGAGAAGGAAGGACCCCCAAGCTGAGGAGCAGGGGTGCCACTAGGAGCTAGAAAGACCCGGAAACAGATTCTCCCTAGGAGCCTCCGGAAGGAACCAGCCCAGCCAACACCTCGATCCTGCCCCAGGAGACTGCCGGAGACGCGACCCCCAGAACCATAAGGTTTGTGTTGTCCTCACTATGGGGGCTGCTCGTCGCAGCAGCAGCCATGGGACAGCAGGAGGGCAGCTCCTCCTGGATTCCCCTGTTGCCGAGTCGGGCCGGCAGAGCGGACTCACCCCGGGCCACACTTGCCCCAGCCCACGGTCCGAGCAGATGGCCATGGGCTGCATGGGCAGGGACCTGGGTCTCTCTTGTTGGCTGCTCTATTCCCAGGGTGTTGGGGACACACCCCTGTCCATGTCGAATGACTGGAGCAAACAGGGTCCTGCAGAAACACCGTGTTGAAGACAAGGGGCTGGGAACAGCCAGCTTTCACCTCTCCACCCAATCTCCTCTCCTTTAAGGAGATAACCTTGTGCGACAAGGGAGTAACACGCCAGCTGTACTGAGCGGGATTAAATCTTTCTGCTAGAAGAATGATTTATGCTCCAATAAAGCCAAACAAAACCTAATTGGGTAGGATGAGACCACCAAAAATTATGTTCACAATGAAAAACAGAACAAGAACTAATTACCCTGGTGCAGTGTTCCATTTAGCTATAATTCTACAGTCAATTAGTATTCTGTTTAATTGTACAATTAATGAACATATAAATTAAATTCATAGTTTATTTCTACCACTAAATTACTTATTTGAATTGCCTCTCTTTGGAAAAAAAAATAAGGGACTCAGCGCACACGTTATTAAAACGACTCGGTAATGTACATTCTGGGCACGCCTTAATTGTAAAACAATTACTCCTTATTATGGCTGGGATGCCGCTTGTGTTATTAGGAGCTGAATAATTTAATTTTCTCTTAGCAAATGAACAGGTAATAGTTTCCCTGACTGACATACAATTCTCCCGGCAGATTTCAACTCCCATCAGCAGACCCCCTGCCGCCAAGGTGGTGCCCAGGGAAGGTGGCAGGGGACATAATTGTGTGTGTTTCGCCCACGGGAGGCACAGCTAGGATTCATGGAGGCGAATCCCACTCGTGGTCAGTGGGAGAAACTGCTGATAAAGAGAGCCCAGAGCTGCTTCCCCAGCCCTCTCTGGCCGGCGGACACAAGAGGACAGACAGTGACAATGAGCCAGGAGCTCTTATGGTCCACCGAGCCCCTTGGCCCTCTGGAAAGCCCATGTCCAAGAGGACCCAGGTGTGTCCAGTGTGTGGGTGGTCACCCCGGCCCCCGGTTCGGTGCTGGTTCACGCTGGCCCCCACAGAGACAGCACGGGGCACTGCTGTGTTTGCGTGGCCGGCTTCTCGCCCCGCTGCTGGGGCACTGGTAACTTCGCCGTTCCAGGTTCACTGCTGTCCTGTTCTGAGAAGGTGCATGGCTCCGTGGCCCCTGGTGTGGCACAGCAGAGGGGTCCTGCCGGCTTGTAGGATCAGTGCCCTGCTCTCACAATCCACGGCCGGCCCTCCAGTCAACACCTGCTCCCCCGGCCACGCTGTGCCCGGCCCCTCCGTCCACTGCTTCCGCCAGCAGGGCTCTCTCTCCAGCAGGAGCCCCCTCTGGCCCATCAGGAAGTGGGTTTCTGCCGGCGCCCTGCCGGCTCTCCAGGTACCTCCCATGTGTAGGCTCACTCTGGGACCCCTACTTCCTCAAAGGAAATCCTTGCTACGCGCCACCGTGACATCACGGAGACGGCGGAGAGGGCAGCTCTGGCAGTGTCCATGCAGGTGATCTGGGGCGAGACGGCGGTCGTTCTGGCCTGGCTTCCTCATCGGGGGAATGGGGGGGAGGGCGCTTCCGCAGGGCCTGGGAGAGGAAATGAGCAAGGCCGCCCCGAGGGAGCCGAGCCTTCTGGCGAGTTCCTGCTTCACGATGTAAGCGGACTCCGCCCGTGGGAAGCCTCCATGGTGTCAAAAAGCAGAAATCCCATCAAACCAAAGGACGAAGGTGACACACAGCAGCCAGGTGCGGCGGAGCCGGAATCAGAGGTGCGGGAAGGGAGCGATCTGGGAGGTAAACGCGCCTCGACCCGATTCTCTGGAGACGTGCGAGGCCCAGGTGTGTGACGGATCTGGAATGTTCTTCAGGCTTGAACACAATCGGAATCGTCTGGTACAAATGGAAACCACAGGCCCAGCCTCACCGGCTGGCACGCGCGTGTGCACACGGCACAGCCCGGAGCTTCTAGCGCCGAGATCCGGGCGGGGAGCCAGCTGCTCCTCTCCTGTCCGCGGGCAGGTGTCAGGGCGAAGCGCAGCAAAGTTGCCGGAGGCAAGACTCTACTTGGACCTGTGCAAAGGGGGCCCAGGTCCCAGAGCCCGAGGCAAGAGAGTGTGTAAGCCTGGGGTGACCTCCCGGAGACACCTGGGAGACCAGATCCTCGGGAGAAGGGCAGTGGCGTGCGGAGCAGGGCGGGATCTCCGCGTGTGTTCGCTAATCGGCACCTGGGAGGAAGCTGAGGCTCCCCTTCGCCCAGAGGTTGGGAGACAAGGCTACGGTCTCCGCCATTACTTCCTTTCAAAGAGGTAAATCCCGGGTTCTCGGGAAAGATATTTCCTGGGTTGTAAAACAGCAAGAGGCTGGGAGGAAATGTGCACACATTTCAAAGGGGCAGAGGAAGCATTTATAATTGTGAGTTTCCTAAAGTAAATGCTCCAAGAACAAGAAGGCTAGGAACCTACAGGCAGGAAGAACGTGTCTACTGTCTCGCTTTGCTGAGGGCGATATCCTGGCTGCCTTGCCCACAGGGGAGTGGGCTCTGGGTTGCAGACGCTGCTCGCTGTCTCCCCTCTGCGGTCAGCTCTGTGGCACCAAGGGTGGAGTGGGTCTCTCCGGCAATCCGTTCCCTAGCCCTAAATCCTCCGCAGTCGTGTGCCCCACGTGCGGGAGCAGTCCGTGTTATTAGCTGTCTCTTAATAACCTTTGGGTCAGGGGTGTTATTGATGCTTGGGTTTAATTCAAATTATAATGGGATAAATCATCCGCCATCTGCAATCCCTGTTTATTGAATTCCGTATGATCCATTTAATTTAGACCCTCCCAGCTCTGAAGGTTGAAGCCTATCGAAAATCCGTCTCTTTATCCTCTCACGACCTAATTTATGTTTTCCCCTCTAACTTCTCCACCTACTTTATTGCTGTCATACCCTTGGGGGCTCTGTGAGGCCGGAGGCGGGGCTCGCGAGGTGAACATTTTTATTGCTTTCTCTGGTCTCCTATCAAAGCCAATCAGATGAAAACAGACATTCGGGGACCCTCGCAGCCCCCTCCCCAGGACTAGAGGCTCTGTCCCACAATCTATGACCCAATTAACATTTCTCGAGCATCTACTCTGTGTTTAAAATATTTTCGAGAACACAGAGTGCTTCAGAAAACAGCGTGGCACCCACGGAGAGGCAGAGATAACTGCCTTCGAGGAACTCATCGCTCAGCGGGATTCTGACGTCCCTGGGCACAGCGCGTTCATGCCGCAGACAGAAAGAAATGCACAGAGCAGGCTGGTGTCTCCCCCGGGGGGGCCTGGACCAGGACGGGCAGGGGGAGAGGCCCCTGGAGCTCGGGCTCGATTTGGAAACGAGGAGGGCGGTGGAGATGAGAGAAGCGGTGTTGAGAGCGGATTTCTCCAGCAGGTGCGGACGGTGGTCTGGGAGGGGGAATCGGGCGGAGCGGGGAGCTCAGACAGACGGAGCTCCCCACAGACCGCAACTGGGAAACGGGGCCGCCCGGGGTGCCGAGAGACGGGACACTGAGCACCTCCCGGAGAGAAACAGCTCTTAGCATTAGAAGGCGGCTGACCATTCACAGTCGGCCTCGGGCGCTGTGCTCGTGAAGAAGTGCAGTCCTTAGCCCCACCTTGGAAGCAGGGGATCCAAGAAAGGCCAGCGGGAGCTTCTCCCAGCACATGACCAGACGAAGAAGAAAACCAGGCGCTTGCTGTCTGGGAAGGCAGGTGATCGGCGTGGGGGCTGACAGGAGAGAGGGAGCTGGGAATGGACATCAAGAACCGCTTGCCCCTCACGGGTGAGGCTCGGATCCCCGAGTCTGCGTTCCGTCGACGGGGCCTGGCTTGTCACTGGGCACACGCACAGCCCTGCTGACTCATGCCATTTAATTACAGGCAATTAGTGTGACTGACAGCCCTAATTAAGCCCTTACCTGAACGGGCCTCCTCCAGCTGGATCACTGCGCAGAGAGGCCTGCCGTACCTCTGATCTCTTTGATTTCGTGCTTTCTCATCGGGGCTGTTTTAAGTCTCATCTGAATTTCCTCATCACCTTTAATGAGCATTTTTATCCCATTTCTCCTAACGATTTCAAGACACTAGTGCAAGGTGTTCACTTTAAAAAAGAGAGAGAGAGAGACAAAGAAACCATTTCTATATTGTCAGTCGAGAGAGCTCATCAGTACAGAAAGGGATTTTGCCTCAAAACTGCTGCACGCTTGGAGCAGCCTCTGGTACCTCCATGCTCTCAGATACGATAATACTGGTATTTAGCTCAAGATGGCTGGGAGAGGGTCCTTCTCTTCCTACATTTTTTAAAAGCCGGACCCTCTATCTTTATGAGCCTTTGAAATCCTTATACAAACCAGACTCTTTGGAAGGGCTTAATGGAAGAAAAATGACTTCCTATTTTAAATTATTTGAGCCTTTTCTGACTTCTGAGATCAAATGCATTTAAAAAACAAATGGAGAATTAAATCTTCCATAATTTCATTTTGACTGTGATTTGGAGGACCGGCCCCAGGTGAGTGCTGCTGATGAGGGAGCAGGAGGCTGCTGAGGACGGAGCACAAGCTGGCCCCTTGCACCCCCTCTCCATGATCCCCTAGGTAATACATGTGACATTCCTCAGGCACCCCTGACTGCCCTAAAAGAAAAACAAATAGTTAACTTGCAGAGATCACAATCCTGCAAGGCAGGAGTCTCCCTCCCTTGGTTCACAAATATCCTTGAGATTTACAACAAAGAAGTTACCTTATCAATAGCCCAATTTCCAAAGGCACATAACTCAGTTCCTCAAGCCCTAATGTCACCCTCTCCTCCATAAAAACTGAAGGAGGCTGAGGTAGAAGGAAAAGTAAATAAAGTTAAATTTCTTTTAAGACCTAAATCTCACTAACAAGGACGCTTGATGGCAGGAATGTAACATTCCACCAGGAGACTCCCCATTGTCTTTATGTTAGCGCCTCATTAGAGGGAAAGTGGCCTTGGCTGGATAGTAACCAGGCCTTCAATATCCCGACAGTCTTCTTTACCCCAATAGCCCTTCTGAACACCCCTTTGTCCTCACCTACCCAACTCCTGTGTATATAACCAGCCCCTCCTCACAGGCCCGGCGCAGCATCTCCGTCTGCCCACAGGTCCTGTCCCCGTGCTCTAATAAACCACCTTTTTGCACCAAAGATGTCTTAAGAATTCTTTCTTAGCCGTCGGCTCCGAACCTCACCCCACGGAACCTCACCGAGGTTCAAGAACTTCATCACTGCGAGGTTCCCAGCGAGGTGGCCCCTCAGTGGGTTTCCTCCTACCGTTCCACAGAGACACCGGCGTTCTCTGGTGACAACCTGCTCTGTGAAAGGCAAGTATTCGTGTGTGTGTTTGCTATTGGGACAAAACACATACGCAAAATTGTGTCCTCGGTCACCGCACATCTCCCACAGTCAAGGACACTTCTTCCTCTTCTAACCAGTCTGGCTCTGCCCTGTTTCTCCCGCGCCCATCTCGCTGCCCTGGGCCAGCCTAGAGCCTCTGGCCATATTTGCCTTCACAGCCTCCTACCCAGTCTCTCTGACTCCTGCCTGCCCTGTGCCCTGGGCTCGAAGACGAAGGCCTCGCAGTTCATCTGCATTCACAGCTCCTCATACACCGGCCTCCCTCTACCGGCCCAACCACCCTCATCTACCCCAGCTGCCGAGGGCTGCCTCACTGCCCCCGACTTTGCCTGTCCCCTCCCGCCACCATCTGGTGTCCTTCGGGGCCTGCCGAACGCTGTGTGGACCTGCAGCCCCGGCGGGCTCACCGCTCCGGTCTTGACGCTGCTGGGAACGGAATAATGACCTTCCCGCCCTGGGTCCTGGGGTGGGGAGCCCTGGCCTGTGCGTCGGCCATCTGATCAGTGTGGCGGTCTGCAAGCTGAGAACTGTGCGCGCTTCTCGAGGCGGCACGTCCCCCTCGGGCCAGAATGCATCAGCTCGCCCAAGGTCCACAGCTGCCTGGTAGACAAGAAGGTCTTCTAGTGCAGGCACTTGAGGGCCACAGTCACCACCCCCCGTACTGTGCTCGCCGAGAAGCACGTCGGGCAGGTTGACGTTGCAGCTGATGGGCCTTGACTCGTCACGTGACATTTCCGCCTAAACAGGGGTCCAAGCTACTGCTCGGGCCGAGAAATCCAGAAGGCACGGAAGTACCTAAGCCTTTGCCTCCGGGAGGGCTTTCCACAGATGGTGGATGAGTGGTTTCATGGCTACAGAAAAAAGTCAATCAAGAGGAAACCAGCCTGTTGGCGGGACAGCCTGTGTCCCCTCACGGAAACACCAACGTCAACAACCCCCCACAGGAAAACACCTTTATGAAAGCTCTGGGTCCCACCTGAGAGACCGCAGCGCCTGCGTGGAGAACAGAAATGAGGAAAGGCACATTGAGGGGGGTGAGGGCCAGCGTCCCCCCCACCCGGGCCACCTTTCCTCCGAGCCCGCACAGCGCCGGCCGCGGGAGGGCTCCGGCCCGGCGTTCAGCCGCGGGGGAGGGAGTGAGTGAACGTCTGCCGTGGCGCAGGCTCGCGCCGCTAGAGCCCGGGCAAATGGCCTGCGCGACATTTCACCAGAGAGACATCCGGACGGCGGGCAGGTGCAGTAACTGGTCCTCAACGTCACCGATCGACAGGGGGACGCAAACCAAAACCACAATGAGATTCGGCCTCCCACGGGTCCGGAGCGCTGTTCTTAAGAGAAACAAGATGACAAGAGCTGGTGGGGATGTGGAGCCCGGGCGCCGCGCTGCACCGGCGGTGGGAATGGCCTCTGGTACAACCCTTAGGAGGAACAGGAGGAAGGGTCCTCAGAAAACGCAATCTCCACCTACCATGGAATCCAGCAGCCCCACTTCTGGGTACTTCCCTGAAAGAAGTGAAACCCGGATCTCAGCGAGGTCCCCGCGCTCCCACTTCCCTGCTGGCTGGTTACAACAGTCACGGCGCCGAAACAATGTAACCATCCACTCTGTCGGTTGGGCGCGGAAACAATGTAACCATCCACTCCTGCGGAGGGGGTGAAGGAGAGGCGAATGGATACACACAGGGGTTTATTATGCAGCCTTTAAAAAGAAGGAAATCCCAGCATTTGCAGCAACGTGGATGGACCTTGAGGGCATTATGCAAAGTGAAATAAACCAATTGCAAAAGACAAATACTACATGATCTCATGTATAGGTGACATCAAATACATGCAGACTCACAGATGCAAACAGGTAGAACTCACAGAGGTCACCGGGGCAGGGGGAGAAGGAGAGGAAACGTCCAGCAGACTCCACGCTGAGTGCAGAGCCCAACACGGGGCTTAACTCATGACCTTGAGATCAAGACCTGAGCTGAGGTCACAAGTCAGACACTAGCCAACTGAGCTACCCAGGTGCCCCTGAAATGGTTATTATTATTATTTTTTATTTCTTTTCAGTGTTCCAGAATTCATTGTTTACGCACCACCCAGTACTCCATGCAATCCGTGCCCTCCTTAATACCCACCACCAGGCTCACCCAACCCCCACTCCCTCTCCTCCAAAACCCTCAGTTTGTTTCTCAGAGTCCACAGTCTCTCATGCTTTGAGTCCCCCTCGGATTTCCCCCAACTCCCTTCTCCTCTCCATCTCCCCATGTCCTCCATGTTATTCCTTATGCTCCATAAGTAAGCAACATGGACGGGCCCGTAGGGGATTCTGCTGAGTGAAATAAGTAAGCAGAGAGAGTCAATTATCATGTGGTTTCGCTTACTTGTGGAGACGGTTATTTTTAAAAAAAGAACAGAACTCTTTTTATTGGGAAGAAAAATTTCATTACAAACTAGTTAATCAGTAAAAGAAAATAAAAAAACAAACACCCAGCTATAATGTGGGAACTCTCTTGGTCACCCACATCAGTTGGGTTTTATTCTGAAATCCAGTGTTCTTTATACCTCAGTTTGGGGAGTTGGAAGGAACCCACGACAGTTCCCAGTTTTAACTTTTTTTCTGTGACTCACTGGGTGAGTAGGAAGACTCCAAGATGATTCCCAAATCTGATGCCAGCTCTGGGCCTCGGGGCTTCCCATTTCTTCCCCTATTGGGGTGAGTTCCCTCCTCAGAGACGACCATCCCTTGTGTTCCAAAAGGGAGGGACCCAGCAGGGAGAGTCCAGTTTGTTCCAGAAGCTTCAGTGGATGGACTGGCGGCTGAGAGCCTGCCTGTGTCAGGGTAATGGTGCCGTTGCTGGTCACTGGGGGCGACAGACGCCCCGGCCCTGGCCACATCATCACTACAACAGGGAGAAAGGCAGAGCTGCCGTCAGGACTGAACGAGCACTTAGAACAAGAACTGATGCGGGGACGTTTATTTTTATGTTCTAATCAGTTTTCTTTCCTTTCCTCTGTGGTGACAGACTCTGGAGGAGTCTAGAGGAGTCTGTCCTCAGTTAGCGGTGGGGCCGGCATGGGGGTCCCGGAGCCTCACGTGGGACCTGGGCATCACTGGGGACTCTCCTCCCTGGCTAGGAGGATGGAATTCACCGTTCGCAAGCACGTTTTATTGGCTGGAGCAGGTTGTGACCAAGCCCGGTGTTAGGGGGGCAGGGCAGTGGACTCACGTTACGGGGGAGAAGGGGCAGCGAGTAACTGGACAGACCACACCAACCCCCACAGCAACCGTGATGGCACGTTCACACACAACAGCGCCCGTCTCCGCGGCCGAGGCTGTGCAGTCAGATCTCGGTAACTCTCTCTACTTTCATTTAAGTCAGTCCTCCTTACCTTAAGTCTTATTAGTAGGACTTACAGTTTGCATAAAACGGACACTTCTCTTCTGTGTGGACATGGCTATCCCATCGCTAGAGAAGACACACACTTTAGGACAGATTTCTCAAGGAGCTTGCATGAGCTCATGTCGCTGAGACGGAATGCTAGGGAAGATCACGACGAGGCGGCCTCGTGAGGAGGGGTGGCGGTTCTCGCCTCTGCAGGGAGGGGCTGCGGGGAGCCCTATGTGCTCCTGGACCCAACAGCTGTTTCCTCGACCCATTTTGTCCAACTAAAGAAAACTCAAACGGACAGTAATTCCCAAATATTGAAGGTTCTGATCACTTGTGCACAGAATTCCCAGCTCTCTCGATGCCTACGTACAAACCACACCCCTACTGAGCCAAGACCCTCCATCCGCAGAGAGTCCAGAAATGCGAGCTCCCTGCACTCAGTCCTTGAGGACAAACAGCTCGAGGGGCGCTGGAGAGGAGGCCGCTGCGTATTTCAAGCTGGAACACTGCAGATCCAAGACCAACAGCCACTGAAGAGGTGACTTTGGGAGAAATAATTTCCCCCGAAAGTGTAAATTCAAAGCAACAAATAATCAAGAATTGGTTCTCCCATGTCTCAAGTGCATCTTCAAGGATCGCAGGCCTTGATTCACTGACAATGAACGTAATAACAATCTCTGATTTTCAAGTTAGCCGTGATGAGGGCTTGAAGCACCGTTTTCTGAAAGCGTGATACAGAAGAGGCCATTTGGTAGGCTTAATCGAGTTCCGTGCAGAGCTCCGGGAGGCATTGATATTCATTCTAGTGGCCATCAACCTGACCTCAGCCGAGGAGCCCGGGCTTATGCGAGGCCCATTAAGGAGTCGGGCGGCAGCTCGCGCTCATCCTGTCTGAAAAGTAATGACGTTATACGGGGGCCACCGAAAGCTCGCCAGCCGGACTAACTTGAAGGCTCCTTGCTTCCCGAGGCCGCACGCTTGGGGTAGAACCTGATTCCACTTTTTCATCTGAAACTGGGGAGATGCTGTGACCAGTGAGAAGCTGGACACCGGTTATTGGTTTTACACCTGTACACATGCGTGTATGTGCACACACACATGTGCACACACAGACACTTTTTAATCTCTGATCTTCCCCCCCTGCCGTTTTACTGGGAGCGTCCACCTGCTTCTTGAGCGAGACAGACGGGAGCGGGTCACACCCTTGGAGACTTTCCCCGCTTCTGAGACACTAGGCAAGGACGCCAAGACCCCCAGGCATGGAAGTCGCAGGAGAACAACGTGATCACAACCACAGACCGTAAATGCACGAGGACACGCTCGCTGACTTCCTTCCCCGTGCTTCGCTCTGTGCTTGCACAAACCAAAGTTCGTGATCTGAAATCCTTACAACCCACTGAAGAGGACAACGTGGGCCCTTATCAACGAGAAAATGAAGCTCGGGAAGTTCAGCGGGAGGGTGTATGTGACGCGTGCATGACTTTGGGGACACCGAGAGCCGTGGAGCCTGCAGACGCCCACCCACAGGCCCGCGTCGTCTCTCTGCAGGCACGCCCGTCACTGGGCCCCTGGATGAAGTTCTTACCAGCAGCGAGGTCTTTCATTAGCGGCGAAAGCAAGCTCCCTAAGCAGCTTTCCAGGACAGAACGTGTTTCTTTCTCCCTTGTGCTCACCTGGCCACGTCCCATCTGATCAGGGCCAGCTGGCCTCCCCCCGAACCCTGACCGCTGAGAGCGGCTGGAGGAAAGCACCTCAGGTGGGCGCCTGGTGCAGCGCCTCCGGTTGCCACCGCTGCCTTGTCCGGCGGTTCCCACAGCAGGGTCCCTGGCCAGCGGCGACCACATCACCCACCAAATCAGACACTGGGGTTGAGCCTCGCAGCCCGTTGTAACGTGACGCGCGCGCGAGCTCGGGGCTCATCCTCCCCGCCCCTCCTTCCCAAACTCTACAGCTTCTTTCTACTCTTCAAAATGGTGATACCTCTTCCTCCGGCCCCACTCACAGCACAAGGCCTGGCTTCCTCCTCCGCGAGAGCCGAGAACGGTCAGAGAAGGACTCCGCGTCAGCCACCACCGCCCCCGCCTGTGTGCAGCCGGCCCCACCGCTTCTGCCCTCCCCGGGGCTGTGTGGGGTGCCCACGCCCTCCTCCAAGGTCGTGCCCTCTGGCCTGGCCCTGGCCCTTTCTCCTCTAAAATGCTCCAGGACACGGCTGTGGTCGTCCACCCATGCCCCTCGCGTCTTTGGATCTTGTTTATAATGTGAAATCTCTTTGTGTAGGATTCCTGCCCAAACCCAAGACACAGAGCAACACCCCGACTCTCTGGATCTCGCCAGCCTTTCGTTGTCCCCTGTTCACTCGTTTTCTCTGCAGAGGCGTCCACACTTGCACCAAGTTCCTCCCTCGCCCTTTGGTGCTGAATCTCGGCCAGCAAGCTTGCGCCCCTTCGACTCCGGGTCGGACTCTGTGAAGGACCCGCACCACCTCCCGCAGGGGCCCGGCTCTCACTCACTCTCGCTCGGCGTGTCTGCAGCCCCAGCCCGGCGTCTCACACTCTCCTTCTTCTCCGGCCTCTGGGCCAAAGGGCTTTCTCGGTCCTGCCCTTTCCCATCTCATCTCCCATCCTGGTGACTCCTCCTATCTTTCCCCTCAAAGCGTGGCAATGCCTCGGGCCCAGGGCTCCATTCCGTTCTCTTCCTGACCTCCTCCAGGTCCCACAGGTAGCGGTTCTCCACCTTGGGTGCACGTTGGAGTCACCCGGGGAGTTCTGAAAACTCTCCCCACGTCCTGGATCCATTCCACTGGAGCCTCTTGGGTGGGACAGAGGCATCAGTATGTTCTCAAAGCTTCCCAGGTGGTTGCTAGGTGCAGTCGAGGTTGAAAACTACTTTCCTAAGGGATCTCATCCTGTTTATGGCCAAACCATCTGTATGCTAATAGTCCTGGTTCTGGAGTCCCAGCGAGCCCCTCTCCCTTATGATCCAGACTCCTCCTCCGCGTCTGCAAAGAGAAGCAGCTCACACTTAAAATGTTTCCGCTGAATTTTTGGTCCAGCACCCAAAATTCCATGATGGATGTCTTCATCTTAGCAGAGAGAAAATCCATCTTTCCAGGTTCTCGGGCCGAAGACGTGGAGATGTCCTCAGATGCCTCTTCCTGTCCCCCAGTCGGTAGCAAGTCCTACACTTCAGAGTATGTCCAGGGTCTGACCACCTCCCGCCATCCTTACCGCCACCCTGGCCCAGGCCATCTCTGACTCTTACAGGAGGCTCCCTCCTGCCGCCAGTCTCTCCTTCTTTCTCTTTCAACTTGGCCGGAACAGTCCTTTCAAAATGTGAGTCAGTTCTTATCTACCCCGTGCTGAAAAGCTCCTGTGGCTTCTGATCTCACCAAGGGCAAAACCCAAGGGCACCATTTCCTCTTTGGTGACTTTTTCTTAACCATCTTTGTATCTATAGCCCATTTCGTGCCATTGCTAATCAGAGATTATCAAAATAGATGGCGGAATTCTTCCCAGCCACACACACACACACAAAAATGTTATCTCTTTTCTACATGACAAGAAAACATTTTTAGATAGTTCTAGATCAGCATTTTCTAAACTTACTTGACCGTGAAACATTTTTAAATTATAATATATTGATGGGACACCAAGAGGAGTTTATGAAATATAAATGCAGGCTTAGATTAAAGCAGACAGCATCAAAAAAGTTCTCACAGGTGAATTAATAGCTTAAAGAAGTGATAAAAATTTGATTCATAGTCACTTGGCTTTAATAGAGAACAAAACACAAATTAGAGAAATCTGTTTATGTGTAAGTTAATGAGAATAAAATATAGGAACGTAATGTACTTTTTTTTACACTGTGCATTTTTGTTATGAAAACCTGGTTTCTCGAATCGTGATGGGGGGGTGGCTGTTTCCACAACACGGAGCTGCTTAAAATCAGGACCAGTACTGCAGGGTCTCATCCCCAGAAGAGGTACAGGGCCGGATCTCGTTCTGTGCTTTGTTTAATTAGCGGGGTATGAACGTTCGTGCTTCTCTGTGCATGATGTGCGTGCACTTTTCACAAAGCGTAAACTATACTCCCCCCACGGTGGGGGGCGCTTGGATCAGGCCCCTCCAAAACCCACACCCCTTGGATTTTGTTTATTCTTTGATCTGCTCTTGGCATTTTAGAAACCGGGTCAGGGTATGCTTCACTTAGGAGCTCTCGGCTGGAAAGTTCCCTACAGTTCAACAACCTCACGAGTTTCTGGGGTGGTTGTCGTCGTGCTTGCTTGTTTTGATAAAACTGCCTCCCTCCAGCCACAGGTCTGTGGGGAGCCAATTTGTGCAGTATAAATATTTCAGACACCATAAATGTTGAATAATGCCACAGATATATGTGGAAATATTCAGGCAGAACACAGAGCAGTGGTCCACCAGCAGACAGCATCTGCCAAAGGGCCCCCGGCAAGCACTCGGCCTTGGGCACGTGCTGTGGGGCGGCTCCCAGCCAGAACGCCTGGGTCCGCATCGCAGCTCAGCAGCCTGGCAGCTGGGTGCCAGGCCCATCTCTGTACCTCAGCTGCTGTATCTGTAAAATGGGAACAATGGTCCTGAAGGGTTTACATAAAGGGGAAATGTCGGAGCATTAGAGGAGTACCTGGCCTGGTTACGAGCATCAGGTCATCTTTCTAAGATAGATCGTGGTGGAGTAATAGGGATAATGATGTTTGCTGTCTTTACACAGATGTCTACAGAATGCATTCTTAAAAATGAAGATTAGAGAACAAAAAATCCAGTCAAGAAATGGGCAAAAGACATGAACAGACATTTCTACAAAAAAGACATCCAGAAGGCCAACAGACACATGAGAAACTGCTCAACATCACTCACCATCGGGGAAATCCAAATCAAAACCACAGTGAGATACCACCTCAGCCAGTCAGAATGGCTAAAATTTAACAAGTCAGGAAACCACAGATGTTGGTGAGGATGCGGAGAAAGGGGAGCCCTCCTACACTGTTGGTGGGAATGCAAGCTGGTGCAGCCACTCTGGAAAACAGCGTGGAGCTTCCTCAAGAAGCTGAAAATAGAGCTACCCTATGACCCAGCAATCACACTACTGGGTATTTATTCCAAAGATACAAATGTAGTGATCTGAAGGGCACATGCACCCCAACATTCACAGCAGCAATGTCCACGGTAGCCAAAGTATGGAAAGAGCCCAATGTCCATCAACAGATGAATGGATAAAGAAGATGTGGTGTACACACACACACACACACACACACACACACACACACTGGAATAGTATGCAGCCATCCATCCAAAAACAAACAAACAAACCCAAAATGGAGTATTATGCAGCCATCAAAACCTCCCCATATATTTTTCTCTATGTGTGTGTTGGAATACTATGCAGCCATCAAAAAAACCCTGAAATCCTGCCATTTGCAACAATGTGGCTAGAACTAGAGAGTATTATGTTAAGTGAAATAAGTCAATCAGAGAGGGACAATTATCATATGACCTCACTGATTTGAGGAATTTGAGAAACAAGCCAGAGGTTCATAGGGGAAGGGAGGGGGGAAAATGAAACAAGACAAACCAGAGAGTGAGACAAACCTTAAGAGACTTTTGGTCCCAGGAAACAAACTGAGGGTTGCTGGAATGGAGGGGGGCGGGAGGGATGGGGTGGTGGGGTGATGGGCACTGGGGAGGGCATGTGCTATGGTGAGTGCTGTGAATTGTGTAAGCCTGATGAATCACGGACCTGTACCCCTGGGGCAAATAATACATTATATGGTAACAAACAAACAAATAAATAAATAAATGTTAGAAGTATGACTGTCCCTTCCTCAAAAAGTTAAAAATAGAAGTATCCTACCACCCACCCAGCACCTACTGGGTATTTACTCAAAGGATACAAAAGCACCAGTTTAAAGGGAGAGATGCCCCTCACTCCCCGATGTTTATAGTAGAGACAACAGCCAAATTACAGAAGCAGCCAAGTGCCCACCAACCGATGGGCGGACGAAGGAGATGTGGTCCGCGTACACCCGGAACTGGACTCAGCTCCACGAAAGAACGAAATCCTGCCATGTGCTGGGATGCAGGTGGAGCTCGAGAGCGTGAGGCTGGGTGAAGTCGGCAGAGGAAGAGGAACGCCATCCGCTCTCACTCACAACAGAACAACCAAGTAAAGGGACAGAAAAGAGGGTGGGAGGCAAACCAGGAAAGGGCACGCTGGTCGCCGAGGGGAGCCGGTGGCGAGGGAAACGGGATGGGGAGGGAGCGCACGTGTCCGGAGGGGCTCTGGGTGGCGGACGGACCTGCTGAGTCTCTACCTCGCGCACACACACTAAGGTCACACACACTGACACTAAGGTCACATTGTGTGTCGGCTAACTGGAATTTAAACAGGAACTTAAACAGAAGAAGTAGGACCTTCCCCCTGCTCCAGAGCAACATCTAAAGACACGTTCCAAGGATCGTGTCGGGGAGACGCTGCCTTGAAGCAGCTGAAACGCTTAGACCTGTTCCTGTCCTTGCCCATGTGTGAAGCCGCCCACTGGACACGGACTGGAAATAACGCTGACACGAAGGACCATTTATTGGACGCTTTTGGCCCCACCACTAGGCTAGTGGGTCGGGGCGCTTGGTTTCTGGTTCCTAACCCAGGCCTGCGCAGCAGCCATCGCACCTGCACCTTCGGGGCAAGGAGACGTTCGCTGACTTGCTTACACCCCAGGGAGGGGGGCAGTGGGGGGCCGGACAGAGGCGGAGCCTTCCCTTCTGCCCCACCACCCCTGGGTGCTGAGAAGACTACGACCAACCAGGCAGGAGAGACACGGAGAAGAGCTGCAGAGAGAGAAGGCGGTCGCCGGGGAGGACCAGTGATGCTGTCGGGGGTAGAAGGACAGAGTCTGCACGGTTGGGGGTGGAGCGGGGTTGGCGGGGCGCAGCCCCGGGTCTCCTGTGTGCCCTCACCCACCTCAGAGACTGAGATCTGGGCTCTTGCTCCTCCTGATAAGGGAACAGCACCCCCTGGGGACCAGAAAGCGGGGGAGAGGCTGAGGGGCTGGAGGGAACTGGCCAAGGGTCTCCAGGCACGAAAGCCCAACTGCCGGGCACCATCTTGAGGACGGTGGACCCTGAGTCCTTTGACAAACCCTTGGTCCTCCTTGTTGCCCGACCCCTTCTTTTTATGTCTGGGCATCCAGGAAACCCCAGAGGCTGTGAGTCCTCACTTTCTTCCTCTCCAGCCCTTAACTAATTCATTGACCTGCTTTTAGCCCATCCAACTTTGAAACACGTCAGACTTTGAATCTGCCCGTGGTTCTCACCCCCAAACAACACCCACATTCGTGCTACAGAGGAGGACGGAGCCAGCTCCGGCTGAGTCAGAGGCTGAGTCACCCCGTCGTGGGGCCTCCCCCGTCCCGCCCCACAGCTCGGCTCCCGGGTAAACAGGCAAGAGAAGCCAGAAGTGTCACCTCCCGGGGGAGCCGCTTGATGAGGGAGAAGGTGGATTCGTGCCGGACGCTGACGCCTCCGCGTTTGTTTTGAGCCCCCCTCCCCCCGAGAAATACAGAATATTTAGACACACAGACACCAAAAAGTAAAATAAAAACCATAGACAGTCTCATCTCCTGCAGATTCCTAGGGGCCTTTGGGCTAGCGTGGACCATCCGGTACTTACGGCTCCGTAATCTTTTCCTTCTGACAAGACGCCGTGTGCGTGTTCAGTGTAACACTTCGGTCTTTGCCGCACGTTCTCCTGAGCCGTAGGATGTAATGGAGCCCAGAACCCGATGCCGTCCACTCACTCCTGAGCACTCACGCTGTCTCCACGTGCTTAGATCATAAATAACGATGCAGGGAACATCTTTAAATTTAAGTATTTGTACATATAATCCTATAATAATTGTTCAGTGTCTAATTCTAGAAGTCAAATTTCTGGGCTGAAAGGCAAGGATATTTTCCATGATTTCTAAAGATTTTAATTTGTATTTCCTTTTTTTTTTTTTTAACATTTTATTTATTTATTTGACAGAGAGAGCACAAGGAGGCAGAGCGGGAGAAGGAGAGGGAGAAGCAGGCTCTCTGCTGAGCAGGGAGCCTGATGCGGGGCTCGATCCGAGGACCCCGAGATCATGACCGGAGCCAAAGGCAGAGGCTTAACCCACTGGGCCACCCAAGTGCCCCTTAATTTGTATTTCTAAGGGCCTCAGGGGGTACATTGTACCAATTTAATTTTTACAAATAATGCCAAGGGTGCCTCTAAGGATGCCAACTTCCTTAAAATTATTCCTTATTTTTGATGTGATAATATTTTATTGAAGACAATAATACTGTCCTAATCTTATTTTTATTTAGGACAATGATATTTTATAAATGTGTTATAAACATGTTGGTTTATAATATTTTATATACTTTTCACGAGGGATGTTGCAGATTATCTTGTACGCTTAAGAAGCACATGGGCGCTTCCTCTGAATTATCAGGAACCGCCCACCGACCCGCTCTGTGAGTTCATCTGTTGTTCGGTTCATATAATAATACGTGATGCTCAGCACGGAAGAGCCAGACAGAGCAAATGCAGAGAACGAGATGCGTCCGTTCTTCGGCTTCTGCTCTCCTCCGCTGTCCACTCCCAGGAGAGGACAGCGGATGAGAGCGCTCGGGCGCCTGCGGGAGGCCCTTCGGGGCCAGGTGGTCGGGTTCGGGTGGGCACGCACTGAGCGCTCTGGGGCACGTCAGCAAATCGTCCCCCAAGTGCCCACCAACTCCACTTCTTACGAAGGTTCTGGACGCTGCCTTTCCCTCAGACTCCTGCCAGCGCCAGGCGGTTTCAAACTTTGTTCTGTATTTGCCCCACGAGGAGCCCAACTTGCCGTTTGGATCTTCGAGTCCCCGGCGCCATCCATGGGGGATCAACCATCTTTTCCCATTTACTGAGCATTCGATTTCCTCCCTGAATGTCCTCTCCAGATCCTATACTCAAGTCAGGTATGAGCAGAAACCATGGCAGAGGAGGCAAGTGGGTAGAGAACTATTTTGAATGGAAAAACAAAAAATCCCCGGAGATAAACCACAGAAGGGGACAGCGGTTCTCATGTATGTTTGTGAGTGTGTGTGTGTGTGTGTGTGTGTGTGTTCCTTTCATCCCATTAAATTACACGCATATAATTTAATATAAAATATTTCACAAATAATAATAAGTAACAATGGTATCATCTAATGGAACATAACTAATGTAATGAACATACGTGTATTTCATTTGATTTCTTCTGTTAGAATCATTTGAATTACACACAGATACATCGTTCCTACAATATAGCACCCTAACGTGTGCGAGAGTCTCTCCATTCAGGATGTCTAGTTCGGAGTGGAATGGAACACTTGTCGGATGGCCCGGGGGAGGGAGAGCTGGAGGGAGAGCCCGCGTGCCCCGCACCGCCGGCGGGAACCGCACGGACGCAGCGGAACTCCCCCAGGTGTCCCCTGCGCCTGGTGCTGGGGTGCACAGTGAGGGACCCCGTCCAGCATGACTACGAAGCACTGAAAACTTCAGTCTGTGTGACCTGCAACCTGACAAGAGACTGTTGGCAGGAAGAGCACGTCCAGAGCCGGGCGGCAAGGGGAGAAGGGGCAGGTGCCTCCGTGACCTACAGATGCCTCACGCTCCTTTTCGTCTGAGTAGGACCCGCAGCTTGGAAGCAAAAGTCCCCACGCGGTGAGCGGAGGCACGTTCACGCTGGCTACTCTCCGAGCTCGCTCTGTGTGGACTTGGGGACAGCCAGTGCGAGACCTGCCACCCCAAGACACCAGGACAGGACAGGAAAGGACCTGGGGTGAGCCCACTTCTTCTCAACTGGAGATGACTCTGCTCCCCAGGGACCCTCTCCGGCCACGTCTGGGCCATTTTGATGGTCTCCTCTGCCAGGCAGGAGTGGGCCGTGGCTAGGGATGATGAAAACGCCCTCCAGAGCTGAGGACAGTCCCTGCGACACAGGCTTCCTGACCTGAAATGGCACTGGGGTCCAGGTTGAGAGCCCTTGGCCTAGGCTGGCAGAACCCGTCATGCTGTAGGTTTCGATGACGGCGGTCAGATGACGTGGCCCGACACCGAGCTCCTGTGTGTCGTGGAACGCCGCGCGGGGACGGCACACGAGCCTCGCTTGGGGAGAACGCAGGAGCCGCTTTCCACATGCCTCGTCGAGAAACCTCTCATCACAGACTTTGTTCTGCGACTCAGGGCACGTCAGTTCGCACAGATAATGAAAAATGGTGCCGTTCGCTTCATTCGGCTCTTTCTTAAAATATTGGCAACGGCAGACCTGATGGCAAGTGAATTTCTCTACGAATTCAGCTCAGCCTGACTGATGTCATTATGATACCGAGGTGATGTCTTGGACCTTTAATCAACAAGAAGTGCCCTAATCCCCCCACGCAGGAAGACTCCGTCCTGACAGTGAAGGTGTCAGTCGTCTACACATCATCTGTTTCTGCCCTTGTTGCGGGGCTGGCAGCCGAGTCGCGCGGCAATGGGGAGACGACGTGCACCGGAATCCGATCCCCGAGTATTCTGAGTGTCGACGACAGGGAGGCGTTTCTTTCCCCCCTTGCCCTCCTGGGCTGTTTACACTGAGTGGAGAGATTCCTTCTGCTTCAAAGGAGCACGGATGTTTCTTTATGGACACCCGTCTCTCCCGCTTAGGGGGTGGCTCCGTTACGTAAAACCTCATGAAGACTTCCATTAGATTTGAAGAACACGGACATGCGAAGGTCCCGGTGAGTGTGGACAAGCAGCTGGAGGAGCTCGGTAACAGGATGCAGGCCTCCGTTTCTCATTCTGTTCATCCCGCACGTGTCTTCGTCAAGCACCCTCCAACGCGTGTTGCCGAACCCACATTTGATGTGTTACCAGGGGGGCATTTCTGTAACAGCTGTATTGGTCGCTTTCCAAAACGATCACTGTGGAGATGACTTACAAATAATTTCTTGCCACAGTGTGGTCCATTTTAAATGCCTTTTGGCTAGAGAGTCTATTGACCAGTGTTTTCAGGGTTGTGGAGACCAAGCCACGGGGTACACAAGTGCATCCCGGACGGACACGGCAGTGGTGGGGCTAGTCGGCCGTGGGAGCCACACGTGGAAAACGACGGACGGGAGAAGCCACATGTGGCAAGGAAGAGCCTTCGCCCAGGAGCCCAGGCATGCAGGAGAGGCAAACCCGCTGGTTTAATACTGACTTCCATTTCTGCCATGCTGCCCTGGCCGCCTCCCCCGGCAGTCACCACACGGCTTGGCCGTCACAGGGCCCCCCACTGCCCGCCCCACCGCCAGCCCCGAGGCACGGACGGGTCCTGCGTTCTCGCCGTCCATGTGCTCGTTGTCCCCGGGACTCAAGGTTCCGCGTGCAGAACGGCGGCGAGGGTAAGACCCAGCCGCTTGAGTTGAACATCACGGTTCGGATCCTCCCTTGGCCAAGTCCTAGTTGGGTGATCTATGAAACGGAGACTCGAGGATGGTAACTTCCCTCCAAAGCTGGTGTCAGGATTCAGCGAAGGGCCGCGGGGGGACTGTGCCACCACCCGGTCGGGTGTCTCGAGCAACAGGCGTCTAGAGCTCAGGGCGGCAGGTCTCTGTGTCATGTCCGGGCAGGGGCTGGGAGATGCCGTAGCTCAACCCCAGCCTCCCTTCCTTCGATCCCCGCCCCAGAGCGCTGTCCCGGGCTGTTCAGAGCCCTCATGGCCGCCTTCCTGTTCCTGCCTCCACCCTCTCCTACCTGCTCGGCCCATTCCCTTTAGGCACCTTCACTCCTCACACTTAGTGAAACGTCTCAAGGATTTATTCTCTCAAGAGAAGGGCTAAGCTGGCACCTTCTGGTACCTTCTCTTTCTTTAGGTCCACACGCTCCTCCAAGCCCAGGAAAGAGCAGGAGTCTGGCTTCGGCCCTAGCAAGACCTAGAGACTCCGTGCCGACATCGGGATTTGAGCTGGTTCTCTGCACGCCTGGGCTGTCTCACGTCCAGGCTTGTCGGTGCCTGGACAGGCTGCACGTGCATGGGGGGAGGGAAGCACCCCAGACCATCTGCAGGGAGAGAGATGAGCCATGCCCACAGCCTCGGAGGTGAGCCTCAGCGTGTGCTGCACCTCAGCGGGCGATGAGAAAGGAGGGTCAGGGGTGCACAGGCAGGCAGAACATTCCAGAACAACGTCCCCACTACAGAGTTGTCACCGCTTGCAAGGAGCACAGCATCATGCAGCGGCAGTGACGTGGAAGCGGCAGGTGTCAGTGGGACCCGCCTCCTGACCCGTCTCCATCCCTTAGGACGGCAGCCTCCCCTCCTGGAGTCCGAGCGACCGGGCACCTGACACCCGCCCTCTCTAACCATCACGAGCTCCTGCTCATCAGATGACGTCACTACTCTTCAGTGTTAGGGAATCTGAGGCTGGAGAGCAGGGAACCTGGAAGGGCGACTGGTGTATGAGCCCAATGGGGCAGAGCGTGACCAGAGAGTCTGAGGAACGTCATGTAGGGTCAGTGCCTCATGCCCCTGGCGGCTCGCAGCTCAAGTGAGTAAGGACCGCGCCGTGCGCACCAGCGGGGGGCTGTGTCGGCGGTCCTCCGTTCCCTGTCATTTCTAAGATGCTCTCGGGTCTCATGACCCCCGAAGGGCAGCGGCTCGTCTTTCATTAGCTTGACGTCTCTCCATCCTAGCTGTCCTCGCCCTCCTGCGCCCCAACATCCAACAACAAGCCGCGAGGACAAGGGAATGCTCTCACTGAAGGCATCTGTGGGGGCGCCCTCGCCCTGGCCCCCAGCGCCTCCCTCCCCCAGCTGCTCCTCTACACCCACCCGCGCCCGTCCCTCTGGCCCCTCCCGCGCCCCCTTCCTCCCCAGCTCGCACCCATGGCCAGGGGTGCTTGGTTGAGGAGTGGGTGTCGGACAGCAGCTGAGACAGCCAGCGTCCTTCCTGGGGCTCGTGAACCAGAGAAGAGGTCATCTCTCTCCTGGGACTCCACGTCCGGCACAGTGGCCTCTGAGACCAGCTGGTGGCCATGTTCCCTCCCGCCTGGGAAGAGCTAGTCTGCGGGGAGAGAGAACGCCGCGGAGCCGAGGGAAACCATGCGGGCGAGGGTGTCGGCCCCTGACTCTTCAGCTGCACCCGCTGCTGAAATCCCGCGTCCCCCTCCTCCCCCTGCCCCGTCGCCCCGCGCACCAGCCCGTGCTCCCTCTCAGAGAGCTGCCTGGAGCGGAGTTACCGTCACCTGCCACGGAAAAGTCTCGGCTAACTCACAGCATTTTCCACAATCGCCCGTCTAGACGCCCGTTCCCTGTCTGAGCTATTTGTTTTTACAAACTGCGTTTCTACGAGGAGGCGTGATTGGAAGCACGAACGGACCCGAGTGAAGCCTGGGCCTGTGGCCCAGGGCCGGACACCGCCGTCGTGCGAGGCTCTGTGACCTCGACTCCCCGACACCAGGCCAGCTCGCTCACTTCCTCAACCCCACACTGATTTTAAAAATTCTCGCTCAGCGCCTCCCGCCAGCAAAGCTCGCGTGGGGCTAGAGTGTGCAGAGACGGAGCGCGGACTCGGATGCGTGTCTCTGGCCGGGAGAAGCGGACAAATGTCATGGCGACGTCCGGAGGAGGCCCCTCAGGGGTTCGGAGGGGGCGGGTGTCACACCCGAGTTCGGGACGATGTCGTGGGTGAGAGTCCACGGAGTCCGACTGAGGGGCGCAGGCGAAGATGGGGTGGGGCGAGTTCCCGGCGGGTAGGAGCTCTGTGAGTTCTCTCTTCCTCTCCGAGTCCTGAACCGGCGAGAGCTGCGCAGAAGCCGGCGGCTGGCGAGGGGGAGCGGGCCTCGTCCTCACAGAAGCCAAGCAGTGGATGTGCCCGGCCGGCCCCAGGCTCTGCTGGACAGCGGCGCGCCCCCTTCCAAGGGAGAGACGATTTTAGGTTCCGGTGAAGGTGCGGGGGGACGGCAGGTCCCACGGCAGACGCCGAGAGCCAACAGAATGGGCTGGAACCCTCTTGCTGCCGGGAGGGAGCCCAGTTCCCCATGGAGAGGGAGTGAGGCCGAACACTCAGATCCTCCCCCCGCTCCCCCGAGGACACGCGCTGGTGCCTGAAACCAGACGGTCTCAGGAGTTCTTTCCGGGGAGGAATCAAGACTCAGAATACGTGTTCTATGAAGCGGGATTTTTAAAGGGGGTGGGTGGTGTGTTTAAAGCCGCACACAGGCACACACTTACAGCAGGCGAGGAGAGCCAGGCCGGGAGGGCCCCCCTGCCCACACACGGGGTGGACACCAGACTCCTCACGGGCCGTCAGGCAGGCACTCTGCAGAAGGAGCCATCTGGCAGACGCTTCCCATGACTTCCCGGATTCATTACTCTGCTAACAACCCTGAAGCCCGGGGCTCCCGCCGTCACCCTTGGCAGATAAGGAAACTGAGGCTGAGAACCATCCAGGACTCACTCAGGAGGTCAAAGCCACCAAAGGCAGGGCTGGATCCGGACTTCAGAAATCCACCTGCCGCCGCTGCCTCCTCGCTGGAAAGCCGCCCCCCCCCCCCCCGGCCCCGGAGCTGCTCCTGCTGGGGCTTGATGGAAACGTCTGCGTGGACGAGGACCCGGAGACCCAGACGGACACTGGAGAAGGAGCCACGAGTGTCTCTGTGTGATTTGGGACTCAGCTTGGCTTCAGCGGGAGCCGGAGCAAAACGCAGCCCCACACATCACGCAGGGGCCGCACGCGCTCCCTGTGGCTCAACCGCAGGCAGTCAGCGTGGACTCACCAAAGCCAAACCACGCTTGGCCGATCTGATAGAGTTTTTCGAGGAAACAGCACAAAGAGTCAACAGGAGAAAGCCTGGCTATAATTTACTCGGACTTGAAGAAAGCGTTTGATATAGCGGCACACAAAAGCCTAATATTCTAGGTCAGCAAGTACGCCTCGGAAAGGGAGCTGCTTGAATGGGGAAGGCACTTGTCAAGATCTTCGAGACAGAGGGGAGTGGAGCCGCTGCGAGCCGCGCGGGGAGGGGGTCGACACGGCCGGAATCCCGCCGACACCAGCACTCCGGCCGCTTTGTTCCGCCCCGGACCGGTCCGTTCGCCACGGAGGAGTTAAGAGAAGGCTGGCTGGCTTTTTCCAAGGGCCGCGAGCCTTGAGTCTAAATTCTTGAGTCCAAGTGATCGTCCGGAGGCGTGCGCCGGCCAGGAAGAAGTTTTATTTGGCAGCTCAGCTGAATCAGCAGTTTCCGCCCGAGTCGCCCGAGTGAATTTAGACTCTTCAAGGATTTGGAATGGCCCGAGCTCCCCAACGGTCGAGCTTCAGGTCTTCCTCTCATTTCTTTACCCTCCTGGCAATCCTCGTGCGACTTCTCTCTGAGGAGCCGTGCCCTCTCCTGCCCCCACCCCACACCCCCAGGAGGTTCTGTGCCCCCCACCCTTGACATGGGGTGCAGAACCCTGGCTGATCTACTCATCACCTGGTACTCCCAAGGGCAAGATCGCCCGGTCAGAGTGGACCGCAGCCCCGGCCCGGGGACGGCTGTGACACACCCCTTGTGCAGGGGAGCCCTGAGGAGACACACAGCCTTCACTGGGGGGCAGGTCTGAACCTGGGATGTCACTCAGCAAGCTCCACGCTGAGGGGAGGCACCTGGGCTGGGGCCGTGCTCAGGAAAAGGCTGAGAACGGGGACCCGGTCCGGGTACCGCCACAGCCGTGAGTATCTTTTCCACAGTGAGGCCGGTTTGGGGCGGATCTTCTGTTGCTCGCAGCACAGAATTCCGACGGAAACAAGCACCTTGCCCCACCCCCACCCCCAGATCCTACAGCTTAGGTGTCCCTGTCGGGTTTTTAGGCACCAGCCTTTTGTTCCAGAGCTTCAAGTAGACACCGCAGCACAGAAACACTCTGAACCAGTTAGCGGTGACGGGCCCTGACTGCCCGGCTGCGAACCTCGCCAACCCCAGTGAGGCTCAGCGACCACATCCCAGGTTCTTGCGGGGAGAATCAGGGAATCTGCCCATTTTGTGTTAGAAGAAATGGAAGCCAACAGAGGGTCTGAGCCACCAACCCTGGAAGATCCGGCTTTGGCACGATGACCTGATCGTCCAGTATCAGCCGGGTTTTGTCCAAGGCCTACTACGTAAGAGCCCTAACCATGTGCCATCATCATCCTCACCGCTGTCCTCCGCCGGCTGCCCTCACGGGGACCCGGACACCGGGCCGAGCGTCTCACTGGGGTTCCCACGTGGCATCTTCATGACGTCACCCCGTCAGCCGCTCTCATCGACCCTGGTCTGCACACGGGCAGTAATTCAGCGCTCATTGTGGCCGGCGGCTCTGTTTTCAGAGCCTGTAAGAGGGCAGCACCTGTGATAACGTGCGGAGGAAAGTCAGCGCCCTCCGCCCTCCCGAGAAGCGCAGCCCAGCGCGGCCAGGAGGGCTGCTGGCTGGCGGTGGGGAGACAGCGTAGGACTCTCTGGGAGGCTGCTGGGTTCCTTATCTCCCGGACCACAGAGGATCGTTCATGGATTTTCCTCAGGAGGACCAGGTGATCGCATCTCGCATTTTAATGGAACAATTTGGAATCCAGGGGTGTTGCAGAGATCACACGGGACCAGGAGATTCGGGAACCTCGTGGAGGTAAGACTTGAAGATGTGGGAGCCACGGGTTAAGGAGGCTGAAGAACGGGGTGGGACACGGACAGCAGCGAGGGCTCGCGTTAGCGGTCGGGGTGGACACGGCGCTGGGCAGACGGGACCACGGACGGAGGTCTGGCGGCGCAGACGGGGGCTCAGCCCGGGTTATGGAGGGTCTGAACGGAGCGCTGGGCTGGGACCATCTGGGAGTCTTTGGTCTGTCGACGGCGATTTGAAACACTGAAGGGGGTGAGACCCTCTAGGGAAGAAGAAAGAGCAGGGGTCAGATGGATAAAAGAAAGACAAATGAAGGAGAGAAAGGACAGAGCCTTGAGGACGTCGCCGCTGGAATAAGCCAGGTGGGCGAGGAGGAGGAAGGCACGTCCCAGACGGTGCTGGGCGGGGAGGGGGCGTGGGACGCAGGCGGACCGTGGCGGGCCGGTCACGTCCTGGTCGGCAGCAGTGAAGGCCGCTCAGGCTTGGAGGCACGAGGGGGCGGAGGGAGGGCGTGGCTGGTGCAGGGAGGGGTGTGGCGGGACGGGGTCGGGACGGGGTCGGGGTCTGTTCATACAGACGCAGGGAGGCATGTTGACGAGCTGGACGGGAGGGCGGCCACCGCGGACTGAGGTGACGCAGGGAGAACATGTAACTGGGAACCCAAGCGCCTCACACAAGCGTGGGACGCGGCACCTAGACGGGCGAGCGGACCGCCGTCCGAGGAGGGTCGGCTCCGTCACTGGACCGCCAGGAGACACCTTCCTGGTCGGCTGGCTTCACGCTCCGGCTGGTGTCTCGTGGGGTGTGTCACGCTGCCCTTAGCTACACTGTCACTCCTTTTAACAGCTTTGCGACTTCGAGCTCAAGCAAGTCTCGCAACGTGACGCACGGGACCCTCTGGCAGGACCTGCTGGTTCGCTCGCGTCTTGGGCTCCTGACCGGTTTTTAATAGGAAACATTCAGATAGTGGCCCTGAGGACATCGGTTGGGTCCTCTGACTGAGGCTCTTAAAGATCTGGCTCTCTAATGCCCAGACGCGGGGCTAGCGATTCAGGAGGCCGACAGCTAGGGCCAAGGAACGCTGACTCTCATACAGCCTCTGCATTTTGTTAGGTGATGGGTCAGGTTTGGGAACCACGGGGTTAAGACACGGAGGATGACGTGTGGCACCTGATGTGGGTGCCTGGGCAGCCCACGCCCCACAAACAGAATAACCAATGTTCCTCATCGCAGGCCCGGGATCCCCGGGGGTCCTCAGATGTTCATCTGTCCCAGCGTCCTGGGCTGAATGCCACTGGGGCCCAGCTTGTCTCGAGGCCAGAGTCGCCCCGGCGCAGGGGGCAGGGGGTTCCGCAGCCACACTCCGCTGAGCTGACTTTGACCTGTGGCATTTGAGTCTTTGGGTATGGGATTCACCATCTGCAACACAACTGACATACACAACGCTCCCAAGGAGCTTCCCAGCCAACACCAGTGCGTGGCCAGAGCTGAGGCCTGCAGGAAAACATCGTCTACGGAGACATGCTTAAACCGCACACAGCAAGCACGGTGGTCTGGAGGCAGGGCCTACGGATCCGGGTCTGAACCGGATCGGGATGGTTCCGAAGCCGTCCATCAGTGGCAAGGACCGACAAACGATCATACGCGAATCGTAAAACACAGGGTCCATTCCAAAGTGCCTCTGTTCCTGTATCTGCTCATTCACTCCGATGCTACGTGACCGATCACCGGTCGGCCGCTGTGTACCAGCCACTGCGGTGGGCACCGGAGGTTGAAGCAGCAGCCGAAAGGGAGTGGGCGTGCGGCCTCCTGGAGTCTGCGAGGAATCACGAAACCACGTATCGTTTGTCTTCTGATGGGAAACAGGCCACGTACACAGGGAACCGGAAGAGGCAGGCCACTGTCACTTGGAAGCTGCCACCGGGGTTTTCTGATTCATCGGGTGTAGGTGCCAAATTCCCCGGGTGCTTTGCTGGTCGCCCCAGGGACACTGCACGGTGACCGACGCCCGTGAGCAGCGCCTAGAGAGGCTGACGGGGCTGCAGCCTCGGGAGCTGCTGCTGAAGACACAGCCGTGGCTGCGTCTGGGGATGGAAATCAGCGTGGCGACAGGTTAACAAAGGGCGACGCTCAGGGCAGGTGGGGGCGGGGCAGACGGTGGTGCTGCGTGGCCTGAGATTTTCTTCAGACTCGACTGAAGACTGCAGGGGTGTGTGTGCCGGGGCCGTGAGCTGGGGCTGAGGGACCGGGGGGAGGGGGGGTCTACAGGTTAAGGACCCCCGCCCAAGGCCGTGGCAAGCAGGGCCACACTGTGAGGCACACGTGGAAACACGGCTGCCCCAGGGACCTGCCTGCTCAGCCCGGGCTTCGCCCTGCAGATTCGGGGCAACATCTGCAGGGCGAAGTCTCCCCAGGAGGCTTGTGTCTGATGCCTGTCAGGTGCCCCTCGTCGGCCACAGGGAGCACTTAGCTTCTGTGCACAGGAACAGGGAAACGGGGGCCGCTCTCGGAGCTGGACACCCTGACGCTGTTCCTGGGCAGTCAAAGCGTCTGTTCTGTCCTCAAGACAGAAAGGTCCCGTAAGTCCACTCCTACTCCAGCCGAAGCCCCACAACCCAGCCGAGAACGTTTGCCATCAAAGAGACCAAGCCACTGCCTCCAGCCCGGCCCCTTCTCCGCGACACCTTCCCAACACCTGCCCCTCCTGCCCGGAGAACAGCAGGGCTGACGGGGCAGGGGTCGGAGAGATGTCGCCGGGTCGAGACAGACAGGCTTGTGATCTTTTCCCTCGTCATCTTCTGGGTGACGTGACCAGCAGCTGGACAGCTGGTGCGGCAAGAGCTCCGGAAACGATTCATGTGTTGCTGTGCTGATCAGGAGGGATCATTTTTCCGCAGCAACCGGACAAATACGATGACCAAATAAATCTGTGCGCTTCGAAGCCAACAGCAGCGTTTCATCTAGAGAGCCGGCTCTCTGCAAGGGCCACCGGCGGAGAAGGCAGGCTCGGAGGGCAAGGGAAAGTGCACATTCCTGACTCCCGAGCCCGGAAAGGAGGTCCTGCGGGTGGAGGCTCCCAGCCTCTGCACGGTTGTCTGGGTCGTGCACGGCGCTGGAGTCCAGGGGGATGACGACGCTAACAATATGCATTCCTCACACGCCGAGTGCCAGACGCAGAGACTGAGAACCTTACGTGCACCAGCTCATGAGACATTCTGAATGTTTAGCCTCAACGCTGATCTCCCAGAGGCGCTGAGGCTCAGAGAGGCTCCTGATTTTTTTTTTTTTTTCCTTTTGAACCATAGGCACCACTCTTGGGGGCCATGCTGGGAAGGCTTTGCCACGGAGGGGCAGGTTGGCCGTGTTGGGAACTCTGAGCCCGTGGGTCATGGGCATGGAGATGTCCCGGTCAAGCAGCAGGGAAGATTCCGGCACCCGGCCCAAGACTTAACCTGGCCGGTACTTCTCTGGTCTCATTCATGGGATTCCAGACCACCGGTCCCCTAATGTCCTGCACCCTTTGATGTGGAAGCAAACAGCATTGCCTTTGGGCTCAGAGCGTATTTGCCTTTGATATTTCCCTGTTTAATGTGCAAATTGTACATAATGTGGAAACACATCCTGTTTCTGATGCCAAACCCCTGGGAAGACCACCAGGGCCTCTGTGGTGTCAAGGGTTCCAGAACTGCCCGTGCTTCTGAGAGTCAGGGAAGGCCATTTTCTGAATAGTTCCTGTGACATCTGAAATGCTGTGGATGCTCCCGCAAGGGCACGGTGGGTCTCATGAGCTGAGAACCCCCAGGGATCGATCAATAAAACGTTACAAGATTGCTGCCCAAGGAAGGAGGGCTGCCTCTCCAGCCTCCCAAATAGCATGCCTTCTCCTGCAGAAGCCTGGCCCTTTTGCTCCAGGCTCTGGGCCAGGCTTGGCCGCACCCTGGACACCTAGAGTGGCATCTGGAGAGGAAGGTGGGTTTCTGCCCCAGAAACACCATGCACGTTCCTGCCGCTTGATTTCTCAGTTTCCCCAAACACTGATGACCGCGTACTGTGTACGTGGAGTGCCTTGGGGAAATTGGTTTTGCAGGGGTGGGAAGAGGGGCTGGTTTGGGCCCCTGGTCAGAGCACAGTTTAAAGCAACAGCTCCCCGTGAGGGTCGGTGAACCGGTTACTGCCCGAGAAGGGAGGGCCTGTAAGCCCCAGGGGTGCGGAGAAGATTCAGCTCCTGCCCCGTGAGCACAGGGCACAAGTGACAGACTTGCATGTGTAGTTCAAGCTGGGGGGGCGGGGGGACAAGGGTGATAGTCGCTGAGTCCCTCTTGGAGGACATCTCAGTCACAGCCTCCCTCCCCGCCACTTCCTGACGCCATGATGGGAGAAGCGCTGTTCTGTTCCAAAAACGGGAGGCGGTTGGTGAGAACGCTGGAATGGAACGAGTTTACAAGAAAACTTTACCAAAGGATTCTGTTTGGAGCTGGACTCAAAACATTGCCTGAGCTGGAGCTGAGAAATACCCCAAGAGAGGGATCCGACCAAATGCTGTAGTACCCCACTGGCCCCACGGAGATGGACATTGCTTCTGTTGTCATCAGTTGGGGCCCAAGTCCCGTCCGTGGCATCAGAGCAAAGCAAGAGAGGGTTGTCCGGGCCCCTCGCTCCGGCCATACGGAGAACCACAGCATGCATAACCGGCCGCCTCATGATGAAGCTCTAATGATATCACCGAATGCAGAACATTTTAGGAAACTCCAGGATGGCAAAGCCCACCACTTCCCTGAACTGACAAGTGTACTTGGACACGGCCAGACCATCCAAGGCAGAGAGGGCTCTGAACTCTTGCAGGTTTGCACAAGTCTCAATGGCATCCCCTCCTGAGGGACGGTCACAAGGAGACCCCTGCAGCAGAGTTGCTCCAAGAATACCTAATATTTTGAATCCCTACTTTATTATACACAAAAACTGCACCATGTAGATAACTTCAGTTGGATCCAAATTCCAATTTGAAAACCTAGCGTAAAATGCACTCCCAAGAATACATAATTAGACAATGTTTATTGCGGCAGCCTGGGTGCTTAGAGTGTTGAATATGGGTTAATCTTGGATAGATTTAAAACACCACCTGTTCACTTCTGTTAAAAAATATATTGTAATTTCTGTTTCGCTGAAGTACTTAATCCTCATGCATTTGGATTCATCTTTTGAATATGTAGCTGGTTTCAGAACACCTCCCATCAGTCAGAAAGCCCACAGGAGGCCCCCATGCTGCGGACGCATGGGTGTCTCCCAGGCGGGACGGCCAGAGCAGACCCAACGTCCATAGGCCTTCATGGCCTATGGCTGCTGGCTGGCCGCCAAGTCCTGTCCAGGACCAGGGGATCCCAAGAAGGCTGCCCCAAGTGTTCTGGAGTGAAGCTGGCCACTTCTGCCTTTGTGGTGTGCATTCGTGAAAGCCAGCAGCAAGTGACTCCTTGAAAACGTGAACTTACGTCTCCAGGACACAGTAGCTCCGTGGAAGCTCTGCCTTCAGCTTTCTAAGTGACGTGTGTCCCAGATGGAAACAATCAAAGCACAAAGGTGCTTTTAGCTAATCTTGCATTAGGCCAGTGACTCTCGAGTGGGGACAACCCTGTGTCCTGGAGGAAACGTGTCAGTGTCTGGAGACCTTGGGGTGTCATAAGTGGGATGAGCTGCTGCCGTCCCCTGAGGGTGGAGGCTGCAGGGGCTGCCCATCCCATGCTCTACACAGCAGCTCACGCCATGGACAATTGTCTGGCCCCGGTGTCAGGTGTGCCAAGATTGGAAGACCTCGTGTCAGGACCGGATGTGTGCATCCCTCCCAAATCCATGTGCCCAACGCCTACCTCCCAGGGTGGTGGTATTTGGCAGTGGGGCCTCTGGGAGGTGGTTAGGGTTAGGTGAGGGCATGAGGGGGAGCCCTCATGAAGGGATCCGTGTCCCGTCCCTACAAGAAGAGGCACTAGAGACTTTGGTCTCTCTCTCCCTGATATGAGGACACAGCAAGAAGGCCACTGTCTCCAAACCAGGAAGGGGCCCCTCACCAGAAGTCAAACTGGCCAGAAACTTCTCCTGGGCATACTGGTCTCCAGAACAGTGAGGGATTTCTGTGGTTTGAGCTACCCAGCCCACGGTAATTGTTACGGAAGCCCAGAAGGGTAGATTCTGCTTCAGTTAGCCATCTGACCTAGCAGAGTCACCAGTTTCTTTGGGCCTCTACTTCCTTGTCTGTGAAAGGGGATGACAATGATACCCCTCCCCACCCAGAGGTCAGCAGGACAGAGAGGACAATGGAAGGGCCCGGAAATGCTTGGTGACTCTCCCTTTCCTTTTGCCGTTCCCCAAACAGCCTCACTCATCGTCATCGCTCCAAGCACTTGTAGCTTTGACTGGACTGTTAGCCACCAGGGTGACGACCTTCTCAGGCTCCACAGGACGAAGGCAACTGTCGAGAAAATGAGGCTCAGGGTCTTTGCACTGTGCTCCTCGAGCCATCTCCAGGAGGGGCGAATCTGATCCCAACTTGCCCCTCTTCTCCTCCAGAACCCAGAGGAACCCCCAGACAACTCTTCCAGCTCTGGCTCTATGGCCAGCTGAGGAAGTCGTCCAGAACACCAAGCCTGCCCCCGTCCACCCCATCAGATTGAGTTAGGAGGCCTTCGACAGATTATCTCTACGGAGGGCTTAGAGCTGTGCCTGGCACAGAGCTAGCACTTCTGTTTGTTGGCAATGATAGCCACGGATGTCTCAGAGATAATAAGAGAGAGAACGTGGCCACAAGCAAGCCAACGAGATCAGGAAGCTCACAGAGGCTCCCACGTGGTAGTGAGATGAGGCATGCTGGGAGCCACCAACCCTGACCCTGACCGATGCCTGAGACGCCCCTGGAAAGGCGAGGTGGTGGGGGAGACAGACGCATCCTCCTGGCCTGCCTCAGCAGTTCTAAACCCGAATGACTTTTTTCCCCCTACCGACGGCAAATCCTGTGTTGCAGGAAAAGGAATCAGAGTTGAACAGAAATGGAAGAAGTTTAAGGTAGATTTAGGATATTATCTTTAGTGGCTGGCCTGGTAGCCGCAGGATTAAAGAGCGGTTTGTGGGAAAGCAAAATCATAATTTTAGGTTTCTCAAATAGACCAATTCATCTATAAATGGAAAAATCCCTTAAAGTGGAATATTCTATAATAACATATTTAAAATGTTTCTAAAGGTAGCCATTTTATACGGGGTTTATCTTGACTCTCTGTTAAGCATATATACCCCAAGGTTAGTCCTTGCATTTTAAGAGGCTGGGCTACAGATCACAATGCAGAAGGAACCAAGGAGCCGATGGAAGGTTTCTCCCAGGACGCACAGCAGGAGCGGTCATGGGAAGGACACTCACACGTCCAGTGCCTCCAGAACAATCTGAAAATGGTTCGCTCTAGTCCCTGATCTGTCCACAATCACAGGGGGGAAGCCACCCCTTCTGTGAAAGGTCTGGGTGTATGCCCGAGTTCCACTTTGTAATCTAAAATATAAAATTGATTTGATTCGCATCTAACATGTAAGTGTAACCTAGTAGCTGTTGGTGCGGGGAAGGAACCTGTTTGCAGACTGGGTAGGAACGGTGTTCCCCCGAGGGCTGTAGGCTCCCCAGGGCGTGGAGCATGGGGAAGCGCATTTCCCCTAGCCCTGTGCTGAGCTTCCAAATGTTTGCCCTCCACTCAGACACCTTGGTCAGATGTTCCAGGAGTTCAGAGAAAGAAGCATCGATAACGCTGGGCGTTTGGGTGAACTGGTCTCGTGTGTGGATGAAGGGTGAGGGAGAGACCACTCGGGGTTGCTGGTGTCGACGGGGTGCTCAGCGGCGGGGCAGGGCTGTCTTGGCAGTCGGTGCGCCGTGAGGAGCAACCAACATGCACAGGGAGCTTCCCTGCCTGGAGAAGAAGACGTCCCATCGGTGATAAGATGCGGGAGAGGAGTGCATCACACACGACCATTAGCAAACACATAGCAGGGCCTGGAGGTCAGGGAACAGGCTCGGGGCGGGTGCTGCCATTTTACATGACACGGTGTCCGAAGAGCACATTGAAAAGGTGAAAATCTGTCAAGTCGCTGGCAAAGATGAGGAAGTGAGTTAGGCGATTTGTGCCAGAAAATTGTCCCCAGCAGAGGGAACATCCAGGGACCACAGAAATGCAGCGAGAGAAGAAAGGGAGACAGGCGAGTGTTCACTCAGTCATTACTTTTTGGCAGATACTTGTAGAGCAATCACGGTGAGGCCCCTCTTAAGAGGACGCGTTCCCTGCAGACACCGACGTCTGTCCAAACGCTTCGTCCTAGAACGGTCGGAGGCAACGACTCTCAAAAATAAAAACCAAACAGCCAGAACTTTAAGTACGCTGTTCTTCAATTATTTGGGTTGTTAATCTAGCTAATTGGTAGTTTAAACGTGGAGCTCTCAAAATTTGTGAAATATTTGTAAGAGAGTGAAGAAACACCACACACAGACAGCGAGGGGTTAATAAATCTTTCCAATATGGAAATGGACGAGTCATTGAGCACTTTTGCTATTTGCTCCCGTGTGAGCGTGGGAGACAAGGGAGGCGGGCAGGACGGCAGACTTAAGTGCACGCAGGAGAGAGAGGAGCGGGTCCTGACCGGCCGCGACGGGTGCGTGACTGTGCGCACGGATAACGGCGTGAGCACCTGCATTCTGGCCCACATCTGGTTTCCAAGTTTGGTTTAAGGTAGAATAAGCGTGTGAGTTAGCTCTGATGTGAAGCCTTTACTGTAAGGTTTAAGTGCTTCTACCTCCGTTAGTCAAGCCGATTCCTAACACACGAGGGATGAATCACGGAGCGCCTCATACCTCTCAGTGGGACGGGGGAAAAGTCATCAGGCACCTGCGGAGGCCGAGCTGACGATGTGGTACTCTCCACTAAGACCCGATGATCCACACCTCGGTCACGGCACAGAGAGTATTCACGATCTAAAAGCAATCATAGATTTGAGATATTTAAGCCAAATTTTGTATTTCACCGAGGCAAACAAACTTTTAGGAAATATAATTATTTATAACCTGGTCCTATATCACAGTAAATATGAGCACGGAAGAAGCTTGAGAGAAACTGTCAGTTGTCCAAAGAAATTCCTGCGGCGTAGGCATTTTTAGAAGCAATCGAGTGCACGGTACGTATAAAACTGAACAATTTTAAAAGCATTTATGGATGATCATGAAACATTCTAAGAGGCCTCGCGGGTTTGCTCTCCTGGTAGATGATCCAAGTGCCTCAGCCGGCGTGAAACTCAGCGGGAGTTCGCACACCCGGCTGCCGGTGAGTCGTGGATGCCTGCGTTCCCTTCTAACAGTCCGGACCAAGGACCCCGTCGCGTCTTCTCCGTGGAATCAATCACCACAGTCGTGCGCTGAGCAGAGTCAGTACATTGTGGAAAGTCCTCAAACCCCACAGACAGGCTGACGGACACTCTGATGGCCGACATTCTACCTACCTTCTCTGTGGAGGCTCACGTGCCCGTCGCACACTCCCCAGAACACATGGGGCGCACATGTGCAGGGGGAAACTCTTGGTGCTTAATTTCTAGATGGAAGAGCCGCGCCGGCCACAGTGTATTTGGAGAGACACGGCTGCTTACAGACAGCACCGCTTACCCGTGCAGTTTCAGGACCCACGGGTGCGAAGCAGGCTCACAGGTGTACTTGCGGGGGCAAACGGAGAGCCCCAGTCCACTGGCCCATTCTTCAGCAAAATTTGCCCGCTGTGCCTGGTGCCAATGCGTGGATACGTAGCTCCATGATTTTAGGCTAAAATCCTCACTCTTGAACAGTGTATCTTGGCTCCATGCAGGGAATATCAGAGTAGAAAAATGATCTAAATGACCGTCTGTTCACAGATGTGTGGCTGAGCCTGTGTATAAAATGTGCTGTGACCATGGTCATCTTCCCACGTCCGTCTAATTTCCTAAATGGAGCACTGCTGCCTGGTGCCCAGCCCTGGCCAGCAGCACGCTCCTGGGGCATCTTGGGGGGGGCGCCTGGGTGGCTCAGTCCTTTAAGTGTCTGCCTCTGGCTTGGGTCATGGTCCCAGGGTCCTGGGATCGAGTCCCACACTGGGCACTTGGCCCAGCAGGGATCCTGCTTCTCCCCCTGCCTCTACCTCTGTTCTGCCTACGTGTGCTCTCTCTCCCTCTATCAAATTAATAAATATCATTAAAAGAAAGAAAGAAAGAAAGAAAGAAAGAAAGAAAGAAAGAAAGAAAGAAAGAAAGAAAGAGCGAGCACCTTGGGTCCCAGTGCCCTCCTAGTCTTGCTCCCATGCACAGGCATTTTGCAGCGTCACGGGTCTCGTGCAGAGAGCCGGCTGTGCCACTCCATCCTGCAGGGAACAAACATTTCCTACCAAACACTGGAGCCCTCATCACGGATGGCTACTCTCAGCCACAGCGAGTGAGGGCTTTCCTGCCGGTGCTGCTGAAAACTCGGCTTTCCGTCTAAACTTCTTGCCTGTGAATGAACAGTTCTGAGTGCTAAAAGAGATGCCCAACATTATGATCTTCTAGCTACAAGTGCTGGAAATGTCACTGAAGCTGGTGGGGCCCACACGGATCCTCCCTCCTCCCCATCTTCTTGTCTATAATCTGTATAAACGCTTGAATATACAGACACATGAACACATACACCCTGTTTTTAGGGATGTGTTTAGTTACCACTGATGCTTAAAATGTCCTTCGGACAGACTCTCCGCCTTCTTCCAGACCACGACGCCGTTCTTTGCATTTCAACAGACACCCATAGGAACGGCCATGGACTCATTCACTTACTCAACAGACTATTACTGATTGAGCCATAACTATGTGTTGTAGCACTATGGGCTACAAACGGCATTAGGTGCAGAGTACACATCTGTGAAAAAGCCATCTTCCTAGCGCTTACAGTCCAGAGGTGAGAGACAATACACAAGCAAGGGCGTAATCATAGAATTATTAAGGCTGCTAAGTTCCATCAAGGAAAATGAAACCCAAGTATAACTTGTAATGTAAAAGACTCTAGGTTCTTGTTGGACAGGTTGGTGGGAGGAGGCCTCTGAGGAGGTAGCATTTAAGCCAAGATTGGGATAAGTAGGAGTCAGTTCCATGAAGGAACAGGGCAGGTCCCACATAGACAGAATCACAAGGGGTCAGCCATGATGCTGAAAAGTCTTGAAGGCCTAAGATGTCTTACAAATTTAGGAAAAAACCCTTCAGGGACATCTGGGTGGCTCAGTCAAGTGCCTGACTCTGGATTCCGGCTCAGGTCATGATCTCAAGGTCATTGGATTGAGCCCCGCGTCAAGCTCCTTGCTTCACATGGGTTCTGCTTAAGATTCTCTCTCCTCCTCCTCCCTCTGCTCCCCAACCAAGCTCATACTCTCTTGCTCTCTCCCTCTCTCTAAAAACATTAAAAAATGGGGCATCTGGGTGGCTTAGTCAGTTAGGCTCATGCCTTCGGCTCAGGTCATGACCTTTGGGTCTTGGGATCGAGCCCGCATTGGGCTCCCTGCTCAGCGGGGAGCCTGCTTGCCTCTCTTCATCTGTGCTGTCTCACACTCTCTCTCTCTCTCAAGTCAATAAAAAGATCTTTAAAAAAAGGAAAAACCTTCAAAGAGGCATTCTAGAAATACGAACTTTGTCTATTTGGACTTGCAGAGGGCCATATGCATGGGTGTCTACTGCTGAAGGGTCATTGTCTTCCCTAAAGGACTGGCTCCATGATAAAATATGTGCATTAATATTCTCAGCCATACTGAAATAAGAACGCTCTGGGTCCTTGGAGAGGGTGGAAAACCAGGGGCTTCTATCCCAGGAAGTCTGCTGGCAGGCGCCCTTCCCAGGCTGGCTGTGGCCGGTCATGCTCGTGTGTGATACACACTGTGAAGCCTTGGGGCAGCACCCAAATGGAGTGATCTTCAAACCGCAGGGCACTCTGGGTGCACAGGGGGATCCTGGGGATTAAAGAAGTGTGAGATGGAGGCAGGGGCAATTTGAAAACATCTACAAATTCTTTGATGCCCCTTTCTTGGAATGGGGAGGCTGACTCTCCTCCCCTGGGTGAGGGCTAGATTACTGACTGGCTCTAAAGTAGAACGAGGTGGACATGACGGTGAGTGACTTCAGGGACCAGAGTATAAACTGTTGTCTCTTGCCAGCTTGGTCCCTCTCTGTTTAGTCACTAGGTGATGGCAGCTGCCATCCCACAAAGCACTCAGGCATCCCCCAGAAAAGGCCTGGGTGGTGAGGATGTGAGATCTCCCAACCACATCCAGGAGAGGCCTCCATCTTGGAAGTGGGTTCTCCAGCCCCGGTCAAGCCTTCGGATGAGCAGCCCCACTGAGACCTGGGGGTGAGGGAAAAGCTTTCGAGAGACCCTCCGCCAGAATAGCTAGATAAACTGCTTCTGGATTCCTGATCTTCAGGGAATGTAAAATAATAAATGTTTGCCACTTTTAACTTCTAAATTTTGGGGTAACCTGTCACACAGTGAGACAGGGCTGACACCAATGCCAACATAACACTGTCCCTTCTAGACACCTGGTTGAACTTTATTATTTCTTGAACTGATGACTATTTTTTTTAAAGACTTATCTATTCATTTGAGGAAGAGAGAGAGAGAGAGAGAGCCAGCATGGGAGAAGAGCCAAAGGAAGAGAGAGAGAAATGGACTCCCTTCTGAGTGCAGAGCTTGATGTGGGGCTCCATCCCACATCCCTGAGATCATGACCTGAGCTGAAGTTGAGAGTCAGATGCTTAAACAACGAAGCCACCCAGGCACCCTGAAATGATGACTATTTTTTTTTTAATTCCATGCATAGGTAATGCACCAGCATGATCAATGCAGAAAGCCAATTTGGATCTCTATCTAGATATGTGCATGTTCAATAGGTAAACATGAACACAAATTAGTCCCAACCTAATCTGAAGATAGTAAGTCAAACTACACCTTCAAGTTTAGACTTCTTTACATAGGCCAGGTAATGATTTCTCTCATACATTGCCCCGAGCTGTCAATTTGGGCTCCACTAGAGCCAGTCTCAAGGCACAATAACCTGCTGATCACTATTCCTGGCACACGGCAGCTAGCCGTGTGCAGCATGTAGCAGTGCGTTTGAAGTATTGGCTCAGCAGTCAGGTACCTACTTTCTCCCTCTACCTCATCTACCCCCCCCAGACTCAGAGCTACAGAGATGATCAGGACCAGTAACGTGCGAGGTTTAGCCACACAGCATCTGAGGTTGGAAGTGGTATGGGACCATTAACACAAGATGTAGAGCCTACTGTATCCATCATGTGAAACTTGCAGGAGAGGAAACGGAAGCCTTACGAATCTGGATAACTGGGCCAGGTTCTCAGAGGTCACAAGCAGCCCGAATTCCAATACAGGCAATTAGGAATCTGAACCCAAGATCTTTTCTACAAAATCAGCTTCCCCTGGAAGGGAATGGTGTAGGGAATATAATTCCCCCTTGGTATCCCAGGAGAAAAGCACATTGTGATGTCCCTCACCCCAACAGAAGAGACCGCATCCAAGATAAGTCATTGGAGAGGTTGAGAGAGGAAGGAGTTTCCCTTAGGGTCTCTCTCGGTCTCAGGAGATGTTCGAAGGGACTCCGCATCGCTTGAGAGATGCAAGGTGAACTTCCCAGCCAAGGAGTGAACACAAGCAGCATCCAGGCCCAAACGGTCCAGGGAGGGAACCCAGGTGGACTAAGGGAAGTTTCTGGACTCAGGAGCTGAGAAAGGACAGACCATAAGAGTTACTTGGCTGTGCCTTCAGCGGCCACAGAAGCCAGTAGGGACTGGACAGTGGCCTGGGTTAGCACAAGAGGCAGCACCCCACGAAGTTCAGCCAAGACCCAGGTGGCGACTCAGGGTCCACAGGCCACTCCTCCAGCCACCACCACAATTTCCCCCGGCCACCCCGACGCCGTCTTGGGGAGGGGGGCGGAAAGACGCTGAGCTCTCAGAAACCGAGGGTCTGCGTGGAAGGGAATGGTCTAAGTGAAAGGAGTTAGAGTGGGGAAATCGGAGGGTGTCCACTGCAGACTGTCTCCTGCTGGGCCAGCGGCGGATATTCACGCGCGAGATTAAATAATTCATACCCAAACGTAAAGACCCGACAGTTTTTCACACTTCTTGGTTTAGTGCGAGTGCACCGTTGACCCTGCTGCTCGAGGCTCCTGCCTTGGTGTTCCCAGCAGACGTGACGGAAGCAGTGAGGAGTGACGAGCTAAAGGGACAGCAAGTGCCCTCTACATGCCCTCGCTCGGGGGCCTCGGGGACGAGGAATGCGGTTATGGACGTGAGGTCTCTGCTGAGGCCGTTTCAGACCCCAGCTCGCCGGTCACCTCCACACCGGCCGCCTTCCCACGCCGGCACCCTTTCTCTCCGTCTTTGGGCGAAGACGCGCTGTCTGAGGCCAGGCACGGAGACACCTTGAGAGTGAGAGTGGCGCTCGCTCTCCCAGCCTGGGGTGCCCTGCAAAGTCACCGTGGTGACAGCTCCGCTTCGATGGACCATCCGACTTTGGACGCTCATAGGACAAAACAAATGTTGCTGTCTTGCCTGAAAACCGCGCAGTCTCAACACGAGTCGGGAAATCAGGAAATCTTCCGGAAACGGGGCTGCTCGGAGAGAGCAGCTGCTAATGGTTTTCGCGTCGCCAAAACCTCATTTACTTTTCAGATACACTCCGAAGCATATTATGCTGATTTTAAAGAAGAGTTTCCCCGCATTATAAGCACATCCCATCATGTGCGTCCTGTTTACTGCGGACAGTGGGTTTTAAGGTAAATTTGCTAACTAAGAACCACAGGAAATGGTGCATTTGTTCCCAGTTGAGTCAGATGGTAAGAGCTGACGAGTGTGGGGAAGCATTAGTGCAAGACGTCCCCGGGTCAGGACTGTGTTCGAGCAGCTCTCCCTGATAACATGGCACGATCGTTTCCCCACATGGTGAGCCTTGGAGACATAATGAAAAAGAACCGTCAGGAACAAGTCTAAGGGAACACCCTCCTGCCAAGCGGAGATTAAAATGAGGCTGGCCGGCTAGGGTTTCGTACCACTTTATTTGAATCTGGAAATTAATATGTGCCCAACTTTCCCTTTTTTCTCCAGTTAATCAGTAGGCGGATAGAAGGATGTGTCTGGCAAAGTGAACCGCACGCTCATGGCTTACAGCTGCCGTGGGGTCTGCAGTGATAAGGCTGTAGGACCCCCTCGTGGAATGCTGCCCTGTGTGAGTGAACTAACACCACTGGCTTGGAATTTGCCTGCATTGGCGCGGGGGTGACTTCCTGGAAAAAGGTGCGGGTTCCCCTTGTGAATAAGACTCATTTCTGTTGCCAACCTGCCTTCACTATCCAACGGAGAGCCAGCGGGACCAGCTTCTTCTCTGTTGCTGAATTTGGTTTCTGTGTTAAGAGCAAGTGAACATTCTAGTAGAAATCGGGCCATTCTTCTTCATCCTTTTGAAGTGAAAAGTCGTGTGTGTCATCGGCTTTATGGGGTATATTTCCATATATCCCGTGGGCGTGTAAACACCTATATCTTCTGCATGACTTCTGGTGTCACTGGAAGGATTTCAGTGCATTTTTATTGTTTAAGTGGAGAGCTGTTTGCAAGCCTGGCTTTCAAGTCAATGTTTTCATGTGGGAACAGAAGGTGTAAAAGTGAAAATATGTCTCACTCTTTCCTTAAAATGGGACCTAAAAATGTTTTCTAAGAATGCATCGTGCAGATTTGCGTGTGATTTCTTTGGATTATCTCAGAAGGCATGGAGCAAAGAGCAAAATAATATCTGAAAAAAAAATCCTGGAGAACATGGTCACAGTGGGTTTCTATTAATAAACTCTCAGTGGCCACAGGGGAAAAAAAAAGGTTATGTTTTCAGAACTTCTTTATTTATGTCCTTTTCCCCTAGAGAAATAAGTATGAATCTCTATTGCCAAATCAGAGGCAAAAGAAGCAATCAATTTAGGAATTGTGGGGTCAGCGAATGTGGAAATAGCCCAGCACTGCCTTGAGAATTCTAAACACTTATCTTATTTTTAGTGCTATACGTCCTAGTTCAGCATGCAAGGATCCCGTAAAACCTAGTTCTCCGCTGATGGCGATGTGTTCCGCCTCCTTTGACAAGGAACTCTCACGGAATGAGCTGGAATGTGGTCTGCCACTACACCTCAAAGGAAGAGGACATGACACTTGACATGGAGAAGATGACAGCTGCCCCTCGGGTCTTGGGAGGCCAGTGCCCATGTGTGTAGGTCGCGCATCTTTAGAATCCCCCCTCACATGGTCACTAGGAACTTCAAGCAATCGCCAGTGGATCGTCCACATGACCTTTGGGGAGGTTTGAATGATGAGAACAGACCCAAAATGATGAGAACAGACCCAAAGTAATAATAATAGTAATAGTCATAGTCATAGTGATAGTAATAGGAATAGTAATAGAAATAGAAATAGTAATTGAAACAGTAATAGAAACAGTAATAGAAATAGAAATAGTAATAGAAATAGAAATAGTAATAGAAATAGTAATAGTAATAGAAATAGTAATAGAAATAGAAATAGTAATATAAATAGTAATAGAAATAGAAATAGAAATAGTAATAGAAATAGTAATAGTAATAGAAATAGTAATAGAAATAGTAATAGTAATAGAAATAGTAATAGAAATAGAAATAGTAATAGAAAAAGAAATAGTAATAGAAATAGAAATAGTAATAGAAATAGAAATAGTAATAGAAATAGTAATAGTAATAGAAATAGAAATAGTAATAGAAATAGTAATAGTAATAGAAATAGTAATAGAAATAGTAATAGAAAAAGAAATAGTAATAGAAATAGAAATAGTAATAGAAATAGAAATAGTAATAGAAATAGTAATAGTAATAGAAATAGTAATAGAAATAGTAATAGAAATAGAAATAGTAATAGAAATAGAAATAGTAATAGAAATAGTAATAGTAATAGAAATAGAAATAGTAATAGAAATAGTAATAGTAATAGAAATAGTAATAGAAATAGTAATAGAAAAAGAAATAGAAATAGAAATAGTAATAGAAATAGAAATAGTAATAGAAATAGTAATAGTAATAGAAATAGTAATAGTAATAGAAATAGTAATAGAAATAGTAATAGAAATAGAAATAGAAATAGAAACAGAAATAGTAATAGAAATAGAAATAGTAACAGTAACAGTAACAGTAACAGTAACAGTAATAGTAATAGTAATAGTAATAGCTCTAGTAAAGCCCTCCACTGCTGTCCAGGCAAATGCTGGCACGTTCTCTCACACGGAAGGCGTGATCACCCAGACGGGTCGGCTCTTCGTTTTCCAGCCTGGAACACAGGACCCCTGCGTCTCCGGGACTCCAGGGGATAGCATCTCGCCCCCATGCTGCCATCGTTGAACGCATTTCTCTCCCGTCCTGGAATTCTGCGTGAAGCACCAATGCCGTTAGGTTGAGTGACTTCATGGCTGCTGTTCAAGAGTTCTCTACTAAGCATGGTCAGGTGTTAGATTGCTGGGGCCACATAACAAAAGACCACAGACTGAGTGGCTTTAGACACAGGAATTTATTTTCTCAATGCTCTGGAGGCTGAAAGCGCAGAGCCCAGGTGTCGGCAGGCTTGTAGGCCCCTCTCCTGGGCTGGGAGATGCCTGCCTTCACCCCGCGCCATCCCTCTGTGTGGGCCTGTGTCCTGATCTCCTCTTCCTAGAAGGACAGCAGGCCTATGGGATGAAGACCCCCACCAAAGACCTCACTGAAACTTAACAGCCAAGTAACAGTGACATTCTGACACACGGTGTCTGGGGCTTCAGCATATCAGTTGTTGGGGGGGGCACAATTCAGCCCCTAACAGTTTCTGCATTCTGATTCACTGATGAATTGAAGCAAAAAGTTGAATATGGACATTTGTAACAAATAATTGCTGAGCATCTGGGAAGAAGTGAGCTTGAGTGGGTGTGGGTGTGCGGGGGTGTGCAGGTCGCGGGACCAGCCCCGCCCTCCGAGAGCCTCCTGGCCGCCGGGCAGCAGGCATCTCAGAGATGAAGTCTGGGTGAAGACCACCTTGAAATCAAGGTTCTAATGTTCACGGGAGCTTCCCCTGGCACATTTTCTCTTCTGTCCTATTAGAAAAAGGAACTGTCTTCTCTCCTTTCAGGGACAGCACGCGAGAGAAAGCAAGGACAGAATCCTGCGCTGACACGAACCCCCTCGTCTTTGTGTGTTAGAGTTTGAAGTGCTGTTGTTTCTGGTTGGAATGTTCAAAACGGATGGGAATGTGGAACGGAGACCATGAATGACACGACCAAGAGGGACGAGGATCCGACAGTCCCTTCTGCGCCAATGCGGCCGGGGCCTCTGGTGTTACAAGAAATGAGTTTCTATTAAAGCCCAGTTTTTGTTACTTTCTTTCCTGGTGTTTGGCTTTCTACCATATAATGGGAAATTAGTAGAAACACATTGAAAACATCATTGTGAACAGGTGCGTGATTCAAGCAGCCCGTGTTTAAGTGACAGCTGAAGCATGAAAGCGAGTACTAGCAGATAAATGTGTGTGTAATTTTAGAGTTAATAATTATGTTGCATAATTTTCTTTGGAAGAAGAGTTTATAATAACATTTTCTAAAAGTGCCAAGCAAAGTAATTACACACTTGGCAAGCCATAAAAACTAAACAATTTGGCAAATACCTCATTAACCAAGTTCTCAGGTCAATACAAGGTTTTATTTTGTTTCAAGCAGGAGATTAATTTTTTAAAATAGGGATTACATCTTACTTTATGGTTTCACCATTTTTCTTATAATTACAATTTTATTTACTAATATAATGTTTTAAAATGTGAGTCTTTCTTAAAAGTCAATGGGGTAAGAGGAAGACGGACCCTTCATCACATGAGCGGATTCTAACAAATCCCAGAAACCAGCACACTTCGGTTCCTATCCCCAAAGAGCCAGACTCATTATTCCCAGCCTCACAGAGGCAGGACTTCGACATTTCCGTAGAATACATTTTTGGCGGGCATTTAGCTAACGGCTACAGAAATCCGTCCGAGGCCAAGGGCATCATTTTGTGAGTCCATCCGTATATTTGGAAAGTACTGCGAGGGGTCCTACTTTCTGGGTTATATTACTGGGAGGTCCTGGGAATGTGGAAGTGGAAACAATTTTTCATATAAATTATGTGGGTCCACGAGTCCTCTTTCAGGAAGCTTCCATTTACACTGGTGCACTTGCTAATCAGCAGCAGCTGGGAGCCAATTAAATAGCAAGCCTGGGAGCACAGCCCAGACGGATGGGGTGTGAGTCAGAGGGGCCGCACTTCGTTGATTGAGTTCGCCCACATTTAAAACTATTGTTAAGTTAACTTGGTGCATTTTAAAAATATATATATATATATTTATTATTTTTTATTAACCTATACTGTATTACTAGTTTCAGAGGTAGAATTTACTGACTCATGAGCTGCAGACCACACCCCATGCTCACTCCGTCGCGCGCCCTCCCCCATGCCCATCCCCTGGTTACCCCGTCCCCAACCACCTCCCTCAGTTTGTTTCCTAGAGTTAAGAGTGTCTTATGGTGTGTCTCCCATTTGTTCTAAGTTTCTTACAAATGCAAAGTAATGTTAAGCCACATGTAATGCCATCACTTAGACTACATGGGATAATGAGTAGAAGTCCCAACCGTACCTATCTATTCCTCTTTCACAGCTGGTAACTCTTTGTGTTTGATCCACAAGAATTTTTCTTAGGTTTTAGGAAGTCTGGTCTATTCCTTAAAAAATGTAAGTGTCCTCCATTGTTGGACCACAGCTTGTGTGTATGACTTCACACCATAACTTGGCAAATTCACACATCAGTCCGTAAAGAGTCTTCTGTGTAATGGATCCTAGGGTTTTCTTCTATGGTCATACCCTCACTTATTTACGTGTACCCCACTGAAGGGCATTTAAGGGGCACCTGGGGGGCTCAGTGGGTTAAGCCTCTGCCTTCAGCTCAGGTCATGATCTCAGGGTCCTGGGATCGAGCCCCGCATCGGGCTCTCTGCTCAGCGGGGAGCCTGCTTCCCCCTCCTCTCTCTCTGCCTGCCTCTCTGCCTGCTTGTGTTTTCTGTCTGTCAAATAAGTAAATAAATAAAATCTTTAAGAAAAACAAAAAAATAAAAAAATAAAAATAAATCAATAAGAAATGAAGGGTGTTTATGATCCACGGGTTCTAGGAACATATTGCTGTGAAAGACCCTTTGAGTATATACGTTGTCTGCTACATTGTTGTCTCCGTAACTTAGACATCAAAAGTAGGATTCTTTCATCCAAGAGTCGTGCACATTGTAAATTTTGATACGTTTGGCCAGATCACGTTTCCGAGGGGCCGGGCCGATTTACATTCGTGCCAACATGAAAGGCAGCCCTGCCTCTACTACGCCAGCTTCTCTGAACATTATCGATCTTTTGTTCTGCTATTCTAGAAGCAATCAAGGTATTCAACTGAAGTGCTATTTTGCATTTAATTACGGGTGATGTGTAGAATCTTCCCAAGGATTTATGGAGTTTGGCTCCGATTCCTGGCCCAAATACGTGGATCCGCAGACTTTTCTAAGATTCAAATTATCATTATTAATACTATATTGATTATGATAATTAACAACATGATACTCGCTAACAGTTACTGAGTGCTTGCGCGTTTCATCATTGAATTTTCATGACCATGCTTTTTCATTTACTCATTCAGTAAGTGTTTCTTCAGCACCTACTATGCACCGCGCCATGTCATGAAGATGACATGGTCAACGACGAAACAGGCCCAAGGCTTCACGGGAGTGGATGCCCCCACCTTCCCGCTAGAGATGGACAAGCTGTAGCCTACAGGTGTGGAGAAATGCACTCAATGGTACACGTCCAGCCAGTTGGGCAGTCGGATACCAGGACGGATAGAGTTTGTAACTCCATCCTCTAAAACGAATACAAACAACGGTGTTGGCTTTTCCACTGTGAAAACTATTTTTAGTCACTATGTAGTTCCCCAGTCAGAATTAAAACTAACTCAACCCCAAATTCATAAGTGGGAAGGGGTGCTCTCTTGCTAGAACAACTTCTGCCTTTATGTTTCAGTTCAGCTCCTATCGCCCCCTTATCCGTGCCTTCGTTCCCAAATGTCCAATATGAATGATGGCGTCTTCCTATTATAATAGCAAAAAATGCCAACAGGTGACCTCTAAAAGTCATGTTTGAAAACAGATAAGTGCATTTAAGTATAATTGATTGCACAAGTAATAACGCCCAAAGTGATTACACAGTCTAGTACTTACAGAAGTAATTACACTTCAGAAAATCAAAATTAATTTGTACACTTCTGATGCACTTTTAAGGCTGTTGACATTTTATTGTAGTGCTTCTAATGAAATGAAAATTATTAATAATTGTTCCTACTTGAGTGTGACAAATGTCATTTGGCTGGAAAGGCAGAGGCACCACTGAGCAGTGCCAAATTATAATGTTGTTCAAAGTTGGGGGTGGATATTAATATTCAAAATGGTATCAGGCATCTGTGTAGGCAGCAGCAGCTGGTAGACCATATATCCTGAAATGGATGGGCACGGATGTCCACATAATTGTCTCCTCCTCTTTAATGGCCAGGCGATTAGATTGGCAAAGGACCGCAGGACGCGTGAGTGTGAATCATGCCGACACACCTGTGGTCCGCGGGAGGTCACGAAGCAGATGGACACAGCATGAGAAAGCCTCCTTTATCTCAGCCGTCGCCGGCGATCCCACGGGCCCTTCTGCGAGAAACATTCAGAGAACGATTGTTGCGGCCACAGGAGCCTGGCGACGAACGGAGACTCATCAGCTCGCATGGCCTATGGTCCACTTACCAACTCTGAAATCAGTCATTTCCAAAGAAAAGTAAAGCCCGGGGTTCACAGATGGGTGTTCATGTGAACAAATAACATAAAAATTAAATGAAGCAAGCTACTCCATTTAGAGGGACATACAAGATAGCCTCGTGCGGATCTAATTCAGGGGTGCCCGGACCTTAGGCCAATACTCTCCCTCCCCCCATGGTGGTAAAATACACATCAGAGTTACCATTAGTGACACTCAGTACTTGCCCTTGGATGTGCAACCATCCCTCTAGCCAGTTCCAGAATTTTCCACCATCCCAGGAAGAAACCCTGCATCCCTTAACGCCCAGCACATTGGCCCCAGGCAACGCCCCGTCGACACTCGGCCCCTGAGGACCTGCTCAGTCTGGACATTTCCTGCAAGAGGGCTCCTACGTTGGTGGCCTCCAGCATCTGGCTTATGTCTGTCTGCACGCTGCCGCTGAGACCCAGGCACGTCACAGCGCCAATCAATGTGTCATTCTTCTCTAAGGCCACCCACGTCCATGGGTACAAAAGCCCAGATCCTTGCCATGACCGCAGTAAAGGCCTGTTTTGTCCTTTGCTCACTTCACACGACCCACCCCCTCCCTGGATTTCTTTCAGTTTCTCAGACACACATCACCTTTGTAAATAATTAAATTCCTCCCTAAGTCTGTGGGTGCCTATTCACTGCTGAGGCGCCAGGCAGAGTTACGAACAGCCCTGTGCGCACAGTTCCCGGCTCACGGCAGGTGCTGCAGTAGGCGAAGCAGGAGACGCCGGGCTCTGCCGTCCGGCATACTAGCGTCTCCACGGTCCGGCTTCCGCTCACGCCCGCCCCGACAGTCCGCCATGTCCTCTCCCTTCCCCGTTACATCCACCACTGGACCGCAGACAGCTCCTACCCTGCCTCCGCACCCTGGCTTGGGATGCATCCCTCTCGAACAGAAAAATTGCTATGGATCCTTCAACACTCACAGCCAATGCCCCTCTTTCGTAGGATGGAGCTGACTGCCCATGTGAAGTCGGTAACCACAGTGTGACCCGCTCCCCCCACCACTTCACTCTGCCCATGTCCCAGCCCCAGCGTGTCCCGGCGGCAGGCACAGAACACACATCTGCAACCTGGTCTCCCCTTCAGACTGCATGCTCTGGGGGAGCATGAGGAAGGTCCTGTCTGTCGCCTGCCATCTCCACCACGGTTCCTGCAGGCCTGGTGGCCCAGATGGGCTCGGGAAGTGACCACTGAACGAACAGGAGACAGATGGCAGGGGAGGGATGCACAGGCTCTTAGAAGACATGGGGGCTCTGGCTTTGCATTGTGCTCAAACTGATCCCCACTTGCAGCTCTGGTAACGGGCCACAAGGTCAGCATCGTGGTCTGTGTCAGGATTCCCCGGGGAACAGAACCAATGGGATGTGTGTGTAGACAGAGGGTACAGGGGAGAAAGAGAAACAGAGAGAGATAAATTTTAAGGAACTGGCTCATGTGATTACGGAGCACTGGGGAGACCAAAAGCTGCAGGTAAACCAGCAGGCTGGAAACCCAAATCCACATCCAAAGGCAGGCTGCTGGCAGAATTCCTACACTTTGCTCTATCCAGGCCTTCAACTGATTGGATGAGGCCCACCCACATTATGGGGTGTAATCTGCTTTACTCCAAATCCACTAATTTAAATGAATCTCATTCAAAAACACCCTTATAGAAATATTCAGAATAACGCTTACCCAAATATTGGGCACTGATCCATGTGGACACAGCCACACTGACACATACGTCACACATTTCCAAACTAACATGGCCTTACATTTCTGGATCAGAAGCTCAAATTAGAGAGACAGGCAGTCTGTTCTCTACAATTTCTCAACAGAAGTAGCCACATCAGAGACACTGTGTGGATCGCTCCCATGTGGACTAGCCCCCAGTACTGGACATTCCAGAGACATCGTATCTTTGGCAGACTTATCCAAACTCTCTCTAGAATACTCGGAGTCTCCTGGAAGATTCTCAGGGATGCATAAGGATTATTCCAATTACCCAAGGAATTCATCCAGAGTCCTTCCGACTTGCCAACATTTCTTTGAGAAGAAGGTGTTCATCGGCCCTTTTCCTCCTGTTGACTTTGTCCCTAGCAATAGTCGTGGTAACAAACTAATCTTCCAAAGAACATCAGTGCCGTCCTGCGTCGACATGGCTAGATAAGAACACCTTTAAAAATGTGTAACATCTCCCCAAGTAGGCGTTCTCACGCTGGCCACCGTGGAGTGGCATTTGAGTTATGTGCTGAAAATAACACAATGTTAAACAATGAGTAAAGTCTTGATTTAGGCACAGAATTTAAAAAAGTTGGCAAAATCTCCTAGTCAGAATTTAGTTGAGAGTCTCATAACTTGGAAGCTATCGAGCCTGGCAAACCCAGCCTGTGGGCGCCGTCCCATAGGGCAGCTCCCCTCTAGCCGGGAAGCAGGAGGCCTGGCCAGTCCTCAGGCTAGGTCTTGAATGAGATCATTCAGGTGAAGAGCAGGGAGCCCTGTGCTGTTAAGAGGCCAGTTAAGAGCGCAAACGTGTGGACTCAGAGATAGGACCAGGAAGCCCACAGCCAGGGAACCCGTTATCATCTGTGTCCTGTCTCAGGGCCCTTCGCGACGGGCGGGCCCAGCCTGAGAGCGCTTCTGCAACAGTGCTGGGTCCTCTAAGTGTCGGGCTGGTCACGGTCATTATGTAAACCACCGTCCCATTGAGACAGACCTGTGTGGACTCCCACACGAATTCTCCAGCTGTCGATGGCTGAAGGCCCCCGCTGGCCGACTTCACCTGGATACACAGACACGCATCCTGAAGTCCAGTCCATGGGACGTCCTGTCTTCGTGAGACGAACGTTTCTATCCTTGGTGGCCTCCCTGTGGGGGCTACATGGCAGGCAGCCTGCTTCCCTGGGCTGGGTTCTGACCAACGTCAGGCCCGAAGTCTCTTGTGCTGGGGGAGCCCGTGGGAGGCAGGTGCCAATCACTCCTTCCTTCTTTTCGGTTTACCAGCCAACCCCACCGCGAACAACCAGGACACACAGCAGCCCTGTCGCCCCATGCCAGCTCAGCCGAGATGCTGAGTTTCTTAAAAAAAAAAAAGAAAAAAAAAAAAAGACAAATTCTGCATGTTTGCTTGACCCTAAACTCTGAGGTTTCCTTCAGGAAATCGTTCCTTGATGAGCTGATTTCTAAATAAGCCTTTCCTGGGGCTGTTGCTTTATTTTTGTGCAAAATCTATAACCTTACAAAATCGTGCACATCGTTTTGAAGACCCACGCGGTTGTGGGCGTGTGGCTGGTGAGCCCGCAGGGATAACAACCTGGTCGCACCGATGTTCTGCGACCGGGGTGGACGGTGACCCCAAACAGCTTCAGTCCAGGCCTTGGACAGGAGACGACCTCCAGGTCACAGTCCCAGCGTCCCACGGGCGAGCGTCCATGGCTGTCCCCCCCGCAAGGAGCCCCCGCCGTCCTGCTCCCCAAGAAGCTCCGGTTTGGTCTCGGGCAGCGTGCAGGAAACCAGCCAGCCCCCGGGACCAAGGGAAAAAGCAAGTCCTGGTGTGCGGCCCCTGATGGGGCTGAGCTGCGGACACGGTGCGAGCCACTGCCAGGAGAACAGCCGGGCAGACGGACACCCGGGATTCACACCACGAAGATCATCTCTGTTACTGGCCCTTGAATCCAGGGAGCCTGCGGCCGGCACCAAAGACCACTAGAATGCAGCCCGCGACTTTGGACTCTGAAAAGCTAGATTTTTTTCAGGATTTCCTTTGTGACCCAGGAGAACGCCAGAAGCCCCTAGGCCTCAGGGTCGTTTCCGGCACCACAGGTGTTTCAGTACCTGCTCGGGGAAGCGCGGGTGGTCATGGTTGCGGTGGCGGGGCGGGGGGGGGTGACCTCTGTGACAGCTTTGTGACCCCCTCCCTCCTCACCTCCCACAGAGTCAACCTGAATGTGGTTTTTCCAAAAAGGAAGGGGAGGGGCTCCCTGAACCCACCCCTTTCCCTCTCTCCACCTCCTTCCCCTGCTCTCTCCCTCTGTAAAAGCGAACACTGCACAGGACGTCCTGCGCCCCCAGGAGGAACCCCTGACCGACCTGCACCTCCTTGTCTCCGGCTCCCCACACGGTGCTCCCGCCTGGCGATTCCTGGTCCAGAGCGAGCTCATCCCTTAGGAAGGGGACAGGTCGCCACGTGGCTGCCACAGATCCCGGCACCCCAATCTCAAGTTGCTCCGGTTTTAGAGAGAGTCCTGCCTTTCGGTGCGTGTAACCAAAGAGGTTAATAACTGTGGCTTTCAGGTGCAAGTAACGACCATTATCAGCACAACAGAGGAGAGGCGCCGTCTTCCCTGGGGATAGCTGGTCCGAGTTCCCTTTTTGCCCAGGTTAGGAGCACAGCGGAGTGCTTTTGGGTAGCTCAGAGACTCCGGTTTGGTTTGCCTGTGTTGGCCGCAAGTCTCTTCCTGGCTACAGAATTCCCACCACAAGACGGCTCTGTCCTCGGCACCTCATTAACGTTGTCGTTGACTGAGTTCCGGAGTTCCCTACTCAAAATGAAAGACCCTCCCCTCGTTATTATTAAGCCATGATGCTAATCTCCATTTCAACACAATTCAATTTTGCTCAAATTGTTTAGAATTTTTTAAGTGAAAAAACAAAACAAAACAAAGAAAACCATCAGGGACTGAATTGTCTGTAAAACAAGTGACTGTTCTCGAGGGGATGATGTTGGCTGTAAAATGCCATCTATAGTGTTTCTGTGCTAACCTGTCGTCCCCACAGAAGAGCTCATTTAAGGGAGAACAAAGCCGCCATGCAGGGAAGTCTCTCCCTCCGGGAAGCGCAGCCTTCCGCGGGCGCCTCTGCTCGTGGGGCCGGACCTCCTCCAAGGGCATGGTCAGAAGCTTGAGAATGGACCTGTTGAGTAAACAACCCTGTGTGATGGGCGAGGAAGACAGGTGTCCTCCTCGGGGATGGGCCGGGGATGGGGCTTTCCGGGCTCCAGGGCGTGGCCTCCTGATACTATAAATAAAGTTTTACTGGAAAGCAGACACAGCTCTTGTTCACGGGTGGCCTGCGCTCGCCCTGCCACAGATGAGCGTTTTTTTTTTTTTTTTTAGAAGATTTTATTTATTTATTTGACAGAGAAAGATCACAAGTAGGCAGAGAGACAGGCAGAGAGAGAGGAGGAAGCAGGCTCCCCGCTGAGCAGAGAGCCTGATGCGGGACTCGATCCCAGGACCCTGAGATCATGACCTGAGCCGAAGGCAGCGGCTTAACCCATGGAGCCACCCAGGTGCCCCCCGGATGAGCGGTTTTAACCGAGGCCGCAGGCCCCGCAAGGTCACGGCAGCGCCAACAGAGACTCAGGACAGCAGGCCACTGGGCTCTCAAGCTGCCGCTCAAATTCTTTAGTTACTTCTGTGTTAAAAATAACAGAGCTGCCCCGTGCGCGCGCGCACACGCACACACACGCGCACACACACGCGTGTGCCCCAGACGGAGATTCTGCGCCTGCTTCATGACGGAAACGCAGTCCTGCCCACGACTCTCCCTCCCTGACCTCCGCCTGGCACAGCGGGCACAGCGCGGTGTCCCTCCTGCCGCGTGAGGCTCACGAGGCCTCGCGTTGGCCTGCATTTCTCTTTATTGCCTCATTTTATCACACAAAACTGACACAATCTTCTTATTAATCTGTTTCCGAAGGAGCAAAACTCTTTAATAAATATGTCGTTCCTTTGGGTCCGGGAGGAAACGGAGCCGAGAGTTAACTGTGCTGGGACGCCGGGCGCAGGGGTCCCTCCTTCCGTGTGACCGGGGAGCAGCTAGCTCCGCCCGGGGACCCTCAAAGTAAGCGCCGACCCACTCTCTTTATGGCCGGTTAGGGCCGCGTCCCTGAAGCCAGCGCGGGAGGCGGATGCGGGGTGGGGTACGGGTTTCGTCCGATGGCGGATTCCCCACGGGGCTGTGCGCCCGCGAGCGCTGACGGCAGAAATCCGCCCAGGGAGGAAGTCGTGATGGGAGGAGCAGGAGGGGGGGACGGAGCCGGCTCGGGGTTCGCGGAAGGGCTGAGGACTCACACACGGGAACGGGCCTTTGGTCCGGTGCGGGAGTCCTCTGGGAAGCTCATTAAAACGTGCCTTCCTGGACGGGGACCGGGGCGAGTCCAAGCCCCTGCGGACACGGCCCTCCTGAGTCCCGCTCACCAGCTCTCCCGCAGCCGCCTGGACCGGAGCTTTGCTCAGGAGGCACATGACCGCCTTCCGCCCCATCCTCAGGGCCCTAAAGGAAGGCGGCCCTTCCCGCTCCGGAGCCCAGGCCCAGCCTCAGAGGATGCCCCTATAGGTTTCCTTTCAGGCTAGAGAAGGGGCCTTACGAAAAGACTCACACAATCAAGGACTGTGGTTCCAAACCCGGGCAAGAGCACGGCCAATCAGAGGAGAGGGGGAGTCACAGGACTTCCCTGAAGATGAAAACCAGCGGGTCTGGGACACCTTCCTCTCCACCTGCACCTAGGAAAGCCCAAAACCTTCCAGCCGCGTGCCCTGAAAGGGTCTTGAATATAGGGTGTCTTCCCCCCCTTCATGGATCCGGGGCCAGGCCATCAACCAGCCCCTCAATTCCCAACAACACACAGAGGGCTGTTACCCCCCCACGCTGGTTAAAACCTTGGAGTGAGGCTCCATCAGTGGTAGAACGGGCTCTGCAGGTCTTACCCTGAGGCCGTCCTGCTCAGGTCCTTCCCTGCCTCCCAACCCGACTTCCCGGGACTGTCCCCAGCTCACTGAGCTCCGGCCACAGCAGCCTTTTCTGACTTGGAAGGTGATGGCCAGTTCCTGCCCCAGAGCCTTTGCACACATATTCCCTTGGCCTAGGGTCCGTTCCTCCTACCTGAATGGTCGACCTTCCTTTTCTGTATTCAGGTCTCAGCTCAAATGCTCCTTCCCCGACAGGGCTGTCTGATTGGCCTCGCTCCTGGCCATGCCACAGCAGAGTGCCCTGTCTGCTTTCCTTCTCGGCCTCTCTGAGGGCTGAAGTCGAATGATTGATCCATTTGCCTTCTCGTTTATTAGTGTCCTCGTCATGTGGAGTGAAAACCCCACAAAGGCAAAGATTCTTTTGGTCTGGTTCATAAACAGACCCTGCGCCCTGGAACCAAGTCTGTTAAACGTATGCTTTTGAAGTGGGGGCTGAAATGTCTCCTTCTCCACAGGGTCATTGCAGGGTTGTCTCAGATCACAGAAATGGCCACCGTTTGGTGCCCCCGGCTCCTTCTTGGGCTTCGTGGGCTCTGCACCATTCACTCCATCAAGTAGCCCAATGTCATGATGCCCATTTTATGGATGAGGGCACTGATGCACGGAGAGGGGGAGTCGCTTGCCTGAGGTCACACAGCCAGCAAGATAAGGAAGGCAGGACCTGAACCAGGGCTTTGGACCTCTGAGCCCGACAGTTTTGCACCGCACTGGAGTCCCGGAGGCCATCACAGGAGTGGCAGCCCCAAGGACAGTGATCAAGGAGGCATTGAAGATGACTAGCGGTGACAAGTGGTTTGGTCCTGGCCTGTAGCCCATGTATACCCTGCTGTGGCTTCAGCTCTCATGTCAGCAGAGACAAGCAGCCGGACTGACTCCTGGGGGAGAACTAGCGTCCTGTTCTTCATGGGGCACAGGAATCTCCCAGACTCCAGGCCGCTTGGACCGCAGGAAGGAGAGGGGGGGTCACACATTTCCCCAGGGCGGAGGGGTCTCTAGGGGACAGCCAGGCTGTGGACACTCTAGCCCGCACCGGGAGGAACTCAGAAGTTGGAGACAGCTGCAACAGTGGGCGATGAGGGTGTTTGCCGGAGGAAGCCGTGCACGCCAGCTCTGGATGGAGACCGGTGTCTGCGCGCTGTGGGGGCACAGGGCGTCGGGAGGCGGGAGCCCCAGTTGTGAGACTGACCCTGGCTGATGAATGCCAGACCTATGCTTGGTGAAGGGTCCATGGCTGGTCTCCCTTTGGGGAATGGCCCGTCGTCCAATGCTATGGAGGTCCAGGGATGCAAGACCGGCGAGTTCGAGGCACGTGGTGCACAACACTGCATCTTCACGACACCGGTGGTGCGCTTGGACATTTGTGAGAAAGTAAACTCATGTTACGACAGAACAAATAAACACACGAACAAGCCTTCTGGAGGTTATGGATGTCTACACCCTTGGCCGTGGTGACAGCATCACGCACGCCCACGTGTGTCCCAACTCACCGGACTGCACAGGGCACCCGGGGGTGTTCGCGCATCCGTCACCCCTCCAGAGAGCTGTGCGAAGCCTTTCCTTGCCATGTCTCTTTAAGCCGGAACCCCCCACCTGCAGGCCACCTCGCGTGCGTCTGGTGTCTGACACACTTGGAAGTGTAAGAAATGCCAGATCATTTGTTTTAAATAAAACTAAGCCCAATTCCAAGATGCTGCCCAAAGTGACCCCTATATCATACCCGCAAAGCGACATCATGTGGGAGGTCTGCAGGAATTTACGACTTTGGTCACAAAATACAGGCTCTCCAGGACTGTCCCTTGTCAGGCCACTGCCTGGGAAGTGACGCAATTGAGTTCCAGGGAAAGCAGAGAACTGGTCTTGGTGAAGCTTTAGAACATGCACGAGCCACATGTCCCCCCTGAGTCTCCCCTGCGGGGTGAGTGCACCAGCGTTTCGTCACGCAGCCCAGGGCACCCAGTTTGACCGTGCTGAGGGACCTGTCCACGGTGTCCTTGCCCTGACTGTGACCGGGATCTATGGGCCCCACAGACTCCCCAGCAGCCCCAGCCCCTCTGCATAGGAATGAGCTCTTCCCACAGGGACAGACCAGGCATCGGAAACGATCCTTTCAAATCCCAGCCAGACGGGGGATTCTGCCCACTCTAGAAGCCACACTGCCTCCCGTCTTCAGACGCTGCGACTTCCCCACAGCCTCAAACTGACAGATTCCTAACCGGCTCGGAGAGCTGCCGGTGCAGGGTAGTTCACAGAGATATGAATCTGTGCTGTGTTCTTCACCCACTCCTCGTTCCAAGAGGTAGCCGGACCGTGGTTCTCAGCCGCCATATGGGACTCCCATGATTGCAGGCCGGCAGCAGCGGTACCCTCACTATTCTGCTCTTCTGAACACCCGAGCATTCTTCTAAACGCCGACACCCTCACCGAAGACGAGGGCCAGCCTCTTCTGCGGGACTGTCTCTGTTCTACGGCAGCGCGGACAGACTCTGGGTTCCCTCTGGCATGTGCCACTTCTACTGACGTATGTCTCATGGTCCATCCATTCATTCCTTCATCAGATATTTGCCAAACACCCACTGTTAGCCAGACGCTGCTCTCAGCAGGCATGGGGCACGGGACAGCGATCCCCGAACCAGCATCTCAACTGCCAAAACCTCAATGACATGAACTCTAGAGGAAACCTTCACTCAGTATGATACACACACGCTCTGATTAGGACTGGGAATTTTTTTTAAGTTTTTTTTTTTTTTTAATTTACTCATTTGAGAAAGACAGAGAGAAAGAGAGAGCGAGCACATGCACAAGCAGGGGGAGAGGGAGAAGGAGAAACAGGCTCCCCACCAAGCAGGGAGCCCAACACAGAACTCAACCCCAGGACCTTGAGATCATGACCAGAGCCCAAAGCACAGGCTTAACCGACGGAGCCACCTGCATGCCCTGTGGGATGGTTTTTGACTCTGTGAAAATCACAAACAGACATACACACAAATAGAATACTTTGAATGGGAAATAACAAATTTAGAAAACCAAATTTACAAAATATTAAAAGCAGTTCTCTTTGAATGCTGGGACGCGAAGTGACTTTTATTCCCATTTATTTTGCGCTATACATTTTCTTCAGTAGAAATGCTTCTCTTTACCATGAAAAGTCTAAGCATTTTAGCAATACAACCCTGAAGTACTGGTGAGCCTTGGGATCGGGAACAACTCACTGTCTACAACACAGGAAGCGTAAGGCACTATGACGGCAGCCTCACTCCTGAAACATCTGTCATACTGTCTCCTCTTTCAGTTCCAGGACTGTCGGGACCGAAGAAATGGGAACGAAGGGTGATCTGTGCTAATTTACTTGCTGTATCTACGTAATACAGGGGGTTCTGCGCCCTGAGAGGTGCGCGCAATGTCGACGCGGGATCCCCCAGACGCAGAGAAAACCGTACACCAGCGTCTGTAGCACCGATAAGTGGTTATTGGAAATACGAATATAAGGTACAATGGCTCTTAGAAGGGACAAAACTTCTTGAAATTCTCTACAGGAAGAAAAATAGAAGGAAAAAGCCAGAGGATGCAAAGAAAAGCAAAAGTACAAGCGTCACCAAGAAAACATTAACCGCGTGATCAACGTGCGGCGGCGTCCGGTAACGCGCATCAGGGGCTAAGGAGAGCCGGACGCTGCCTCTCTACACCGCATTCAGGGTCAGGGCTTTGATCGCACGGGATGCAGCCCCACCCACGTCCTGAGGTCCCCCTGACTGCGGAGCCCCACTTCAGGGCGACCCCACTTCTGGGCGACCCCACATCTGTAAGACACACCCCACGGTGGTTCATTTTGTGTCTCAGTGTGACTGGCCATGGCGTGCCGATGGACCTGTCTGCCTGCAGCCCCGAGGGGAGGGTGTCAATGGGACAGATCTGCATTTGAATCGATGGACTTCGAAGTCCGGGCCCTCCCCAGTGTGGGTGGGCAGAGGGCACCATGAAGAAAAGGTGAGGAAGAAGACACTGGCCCCTTTTTCTTCCTGCCTGCCTGCTTGAGTTGGGACGTCTCATGTCACCTGGTCTGGCTCTCTGATTGGGATTTAAACCATTGCCCCCAGCCCCATTCTCAGGCCTTCCAACTTGGACCCAGTTACACCATCAGCTTTCCTGGGGGCTCCAGCTGGCAGACTGTGGCTCTGACCCATGAGAAACTCAGTCACAGAGCTTGAAGCTGATGGCTCTGCTCCCAAAGCTGGTGCGTACAGCACGGATTGGGGTGAGAACCCAGGGGGTCTGGGGCTAGACATTCCCTGAATGCAGTACTTTCAGTGACCACAAAAGGTCTGGTCTCAAGGTTACACAATAATTTCATTTAACAAAACCGATTCTTCTCTATTGAATGACTTTCTATCTGTAGTTACGGTAAATAAAGTGGAAGTGATATGTCCACACCGAAGTCCGGCTGCGTAGCCAGATATTGCCCTTCTTTGGTTCTTAGCTCCAGGCCGTGGCTGATTGGCCCCGGAGCTGGAGGAGTAGGCGTCAGAACCTCAGAGACAGAAGGACGAGATGAAGGCCCGTTACCGCCGCATGGCGCAGCATCGTTCAGAGAATCCGGCCCACCCAATAGAGCAAGAAAAACAAAATCAGTGTGGCAAAATTATTAGAAAATAGAAGATTGAATTTTTTTGCTGGTGACACTGTTCGCTTTGAAAGGCCGCTAAGATCAACCGGAAGTATGGATGTAATGAGTGTCCACAAATGTGCTGAGTGACAAAAAGATAAACGTTCCATTAGCCAAACAAGCCAGGAAATGGGCCTGGTGGAAGGGTCACAGTCACAGCAGACACGGGACTGTAAAACCAACTGAAGCAGAAATTTGTAGGAACAAGTTAAAGTAATCAAGAAACTAATTTTGTAGGCTAAATAAACAATGTTTCATCCTCTACTGCTGGGAAGGAATTCAAAGCACTCCAAAGGTGCCATTTTACCCCGATGATTTATTAATTGTAATAAAAGGTAAATGAGATCTTCCTTCTTCTGCGACTAGACAAAGCATTTCATACTGTGTGTTGGAGAATGAGTAGATGCTAATGGCTATTAAAATTGTTTAAATTCAAACTTGAGAAAATACTGTTTGTAAAAACATAAAATTAAAGATGTTAAGCCATGATGCGAGTTACAAGAAACACGGGTGGTGGGTCAGCACAGAAGGGGAGGTGGAGGCCGTCCAGTACATTTGAACAAGGCCTTTGACCCCCACGTGGGGTCCTGAGATGTTCTCACCTCTCAGCTCACAGACACAAAGAGAGCAAAGCAAACACCAACGCTAAGAGAAAATATCAACATCACACTTGACTGCAGGTAATGTTAAAAAATTAAACAGAAAAGAATTACATATGTCCACGTACATTCTGCATTTCGAGGAAATCCTAAATATTAAAGCAAAGAACAACAATCATGATATCATTAACTTCATATTTAGCTACACAAAAAACAAAATACTTTCCATACAAAACACACTGTTAAAATGGAAAGGTGTACTGCATAATCGGCCAAAAAATGCCTTACAAGACAGAAAATGTTAATCTCCTTGTATACAGCTAATTTACTAATCCCCACAAATACAAGATAATGAGCAATTCACAAAAATAAGCAACAACAAGAATCACAAATAGTGAATAAATACATAAGGTAACGTTCAAACTCAATAATGATCAAAGGAATCCAAGTTGAAACAGCCATAGACATCATTTAAGTTGCCATGTTGAAATATGTGCATTTCAAAAGCATTTTCAAGCTTTGGTGAAACTCTAGCAAGAAAAAACATTACCGATGAAGTGAAAGCATTACAGATGAATTTTGGAATGGGCAAAATGTTCCAGGAGACAACCTGACAATAGGTCTACTCGGCCTTAAGATGCTGCCTACCTCAATCCAGCAATCAAACGCAGGCTCATTCATCTGCTTCTTCATTTGTTTGCTTAGGCAAACATTTTTGCATTTGCCCTATTTTACATTCTTTACCAGGATTATTTCACTTCACCCTCACAAAACCCTGGAAAGTAGTTGTATGTTTCCATCCTACAAACGTGGAAAGTGGGACCAGAGTGGGTGAGGCCAGTCGTGGGGGAGCTGGCTTCCAGGCCTCAGACCTTCTGGAGGCCCAAGCGCACGAGAGGGGCCGGGCTTCTCGCCGTCCTCCCGGCAGGCCCGTCACAGGTGTGCAAACATGGCCATGGCTGGTTATTTCTAACGGAACAGAAGAGAGGAAAACTTGGAGGTGAGCTGAAAAACTGAGATACACACAAGGTCACAGCAGACTTATGTTTCTTGAACTTCTGAATTATGTATTTTCAAGTAAAAACAAAACAAAAACAAAAAACTACTTATTCTCCTGAAAAGTACAAAAAGAAAAGACACAGAAGTAAACCAAGAACGGAAACCAGCAAAACACTGATCACACCCGTGTGAACAGTGTGGGGGACTCGTATTTGTGCTTCTGGGGGGGTTCGCATCTTTCCCAGTGGACATGTAATGTTTGGGAAATTGCACACAACACGCGTACGTGTACATGAACACACGGAGCGTCACCCAACAGCCTGGGCGCGATGTTCCCGCCGGGTACCACAGCTATGGAAGGGGCACACTGACCTTCCCCGCCATGCCCTGCCTGGAGCTCCTGTGTACCTTAGAGCCGTCGGCGGTGACAAAGCCCAGACCACCTCCAGTCCACGCAGCCAGGGGCATCACTTGCCTTTGATGCCAACAACTCCCAAAGTGGGTCTGTCACGGCCCCTGCTGCATGCAGGGGAAACTCCCCTCTCCTCCTTGGCTACCGGGTACTCCTGCTTCACCCCTCGAGGACACCTCTGATCCTCTTCCCCGTGGACACCCATGGTGCGCCAAGGGCTCCCGCTGAACCAGGGCGCGCAGCCTCAGGACCACGTAGGCTGCCGGCGCCCACAGCGTTCCAGGGATCTCCCGTTGTCTACGGTGCAGGGTTCACATCTTCAGCAACAGATTTCAAACTAAACACTACCTCCAACCTTGACATCTGAAGCTGACCAGGTCTGTTCACGTCCCAGACTCGGTGGAGAAACCAACCATGGGCTCTGCAGCCTGTGCAGGGAAAGCGGTGCCTACAGGCAAACGGGACACGCCCACTGGCTCACTGGGGCTGGGCAGGGGCCGGAGGAGCGCGCATTCTTTATTTGGGGCAGGCTTGCTGGCACCTACGGTTTACGTGGCTGCAGAATGAGGGAGGAGGAAATTAAGAAGTGTTTTTGAAGGGTTTAAAACACACCAAAAAGAGCTTGAGTTATTTGGAAATTAGCTCCAGGCACATCAACAGCCACGGGCTTTTATTCCTGCGCCTTCCTGCAGGAATGACGGCCCTGCAAGCACCCGCTTGGAGAGACTCGGATAACATCTTCCGTTCTCTCTCTGTTACCGGGATCTGCTTGCACACGGGGCCGGGCACTCTCATGGACTGAGGCCCAGGAACAGCAGGTGCCAACGCTACGCACACGCCACAGAGACGTTCTAGAATCCAGACCAGGGGTGGGCTAAGGACAGTCTGTGAAAGAGTTGGCACACGCTTTTGCAAATAAAGTTTTATTGGAACGGAGTCCCGTCCCTTCGTGCACATATTGCCTTTGGCTGCTTTCCCACTACTACGAGAGGGTTGGGCTGCTGCAAAAGAGACCATCTGGCAAACAAAGCCTAAAATATTTACTCTGCGAGCTTTCCAGAGAGTGTTTACAGGAGCCCCGTCTAGAGCAGCAAACCAGGGCTTGCCACGGACGTAGTCAAGACCCGACGGGCCCCTGCAGCGGAGCGTCAGACGCATAGACGAGCCTGGGGACTGGATGGGCTTGGAGGCCTAACACCTGGCAGAAGGCCCGGCAGACTGAGGACTGAGTTGGGTAAAACTGGCTGCAGAGCTGTGTCCCCTGGAGCTCAAACAGCCCGGTGTCCTCGAGCCCGAAAAAGCTTAAGGGACACGGGGGTCACAGAGGACTCAACTACGCTAGAGAGGGGAATAATATCGTACCTTAGCTACTCACTCCCACTGGCTACTACTGGCCTGTGCTCCGTGGACCAGACTCGGGCAGAGGGAGGGTGTGCGACCAGGCTGTCCTGACGATGCCGCGTCGGGAATGACGGTGCTTCAGCTGAGCGCGGCGTGGGCACCCCCTGGGGAAGCCGGAGGCCGCAGGAGAGGCCAAGCCACCGGCCAGAGAAACACCTTCGCTTCACGAAGGTTCAAGAAGGAAGTGCGTGCAGCGACAGGCTTGGGCCGCACCAGCCTCGCAGCAGGCGAGGGCAGCTTAGAAGGGTCCCTGGGGTAAGGTTTCCCTCTTCACCGTTCTCCTCCCTGCCATGAGCCCAGGGCTCAGAGGCCACACTTGAAAGGCACACGGGGACAGGAGGCAGGTAGTGCCGGCAGAGCCAATCGGAGGGAAGCCCCCCCCACTTTCCCACCACCTGCCCGGTGCGGGGCTGGGCGCGGAGAAGAGAAGCTTCTACTCTCAGGGGAGTTTGGGCTTGTGAGTACTGTCGGCATGACATGTTTTAGTGACGGAGGTGGGCTCTTCTCTGACTTGAAAAGAACAGAGAATCCTCATTATCCGACAGTGTGAGAAAAATCCGAGGCTCTGCCCTAGTTTTTGTCCAACAGGTGGAGGGAAACCGGCCCCATCCAGTTCATCCGAACCAAGAGAGGGAAAAAGAAGACTATTCTCTACCCTCAGGGGAAGGAAAAGTCAGTGCAAGAGGATCGAGAAACAGTGACTAGCATGAGGACTCCCTCAGGGAGTAATAGGGCATGGTGGGGACTGCGGCAAATCCAGATGGGAGGCTCTCCAAAGAAGGCCACCACGACTCACCTCCAGCTAACTGATGCATCGTGGAAATTCAAACACAGTTTTCCCAACTGCGTGAATTCTTTGTGAGAACCTAGAAATCTGAATTTTTATGCAAAATATATACTCTTAGCATCGTATTTTTTTTTTTCCTGGAACAGATCATGGCCATTAATGAGACCAGTAGACGACCTCTCCCATCCATCAGCTGCACCCGCCCTTCTTGGAAATGAAAGAGAATCACCAGCAACACACCACATCTTATGCGTGTGTGTTCCTCTCCTCTGAGTTTTTCTTTATCTTCTTCTGTATAAACACTTTATGTAATACAGATATTCTGCCGCAGATTTTAGCCATGATCTCAAACAGGAACTCTTAAAGCTCAGGACAAAAAACAAATAAAGGGAAAGGAAACTATGTAATATAACCAGCACGGAGAGCATTGGTTTCTTCTCGCCCTCGCTTGCTTAATTCTCTTACTTCTCCAGATTTAAAAACAGGCATTTTCCTGGCATCAGCGAGAATGCAGCTCACTTCCCCAGTGATTCAGGAGGAAGAGGCAAGGTTGAAAACGTTCCACCCGAGATCCATCTGGAAACAAACCCGGTGAGTAGAATAAGATACGATATTACTCAAATAACATTCTTCTTCATGTGGACTGTAGACTCTATTAACGGCTGTTCTATAAACAATAAAACCTGTTCACCCATGAAATTCATTTCTGTGAACGTGCTCATTATGGAGACATTAAAATAAAGGAAACGCATGCTGGAATTTGAGTGATATAACACTGCGTATTATAAGGGAATATTCCTTGTCAAAAGAACAAATGTTAGTGGAAAATAAAGCCCAATTCGAATGTAAAGCGGAGACTCTGTGTTCAGTGTGTCAGCCGGGAGGGATTTTTCTCTGGGTCGGGTCACTTCCCAACGATGGAAGCAAACAGGAAACGTCGTGTTGGGTCCCTGCACACTGTTCTGCTCCGCAGACCCTATTAATCTGTTTCCAGAAGGACGTACAGGGTCCCGTGGGCCCCACAGACCGACCCCACGTGTCTACGCTGCCCGCGCAGGACCACGCGGGCGCACGACGGTTTCCTCCACGAGGAATACCGCAAACAGGTCACCTTTCCATTGTGAGATACGAAATAAGAACACGGCTGCGGGCAGCTCGCTCACTTCACGGCTGCGTCTTACTCCGGCCGGAATCAAAGTCAGCTGCGTCCTCCGACGGCCTGCGGAGCCCCCCGCGCGTGAAACCCGGCTTCCCCGACCTCCCGGCCCGCACGCAGCGCTGCCCTCCGGCCCCAGACTCTCCCGCGACTCCCGCTGCGGACCGACGCCCACGAGCTCGTCGACCCTCCTTTTCCCAACAAGAACGGCGCAGGGCCGGGGCAGCCGCTCTCCCCCGGGGGCTCTCTGCCAAGTGCTGCTCCAGCGGATGCTTCGGGGCGCGGGGGACACCCAGTGTCCGCACCTGCAGAGCCCCGCGCTTCGTCCAGAGCTGCGCAGAGCTGCGTCCGGGGCGGGTGGGGGCCAGAGGCTCGGCCTGGGACACAGACGCGCTCCCAGCAGGTGCGTGGTGCGGAGCCTCAGCGATAAAAGGGACCCACCGGGGGACTGGAGTCTGACCGCACGGGCTGAGGCGGTCTCGGAAGGAAACAGGGAGCTTCTCTTTCAAGTGGACGATGCAGTTTATGAAACCGTTTGGGGTCGGATTAAAGAACGTCACTAAAGCTGACCCCGGCGGGTACCCACCAGGCGCGAAATGGGTCCCCGTCCGCTGCGCCTTGCTCCACTTCTACCCAAGAGAATCACTATCCTTAGATTTTATTTTATCCTTAACTTTGATTCTGCTTTTCTTCCGCACCCTGGAGACGGCCCTCACCAGTAGGAAGGTGCTGGTCTGTCAATGAGACTGTTTGCTGACGCGTCTTCCCACGACCTTCCGCTTTGCTGCCTGTTTCCGAGATCCGCTCGGGGCTGACGGAGCGAAGACTGTTTCCACCAGACCGTGGCCCGCCGTTGCCATACACGAAACGAGAGGCCCACCCCACCGACCGTGGCTATTTGTAACAGATTGTCTGAAGCACAAGGCGCAGCTACAGACGCATCCCCATTACCCAATTCTAGAAAACTTGAAATCACCGGAGCAACCCCCTCCCACACCATGCCCAGCAGAAGTCTCTCCTCTTCCCTCCTTGCGCATAACCAGCCTCTGGCCAGCAGGACGCCACTTTCCGTCTCCATGAACTTCCCTGATCTGGACACTCCGTATTTCGGTACAGACGGCATCAACCATTTGGCTATTTTGACTAGTTTCTCCCGATCCGCGGATTTTCAAGGCTCAGCCGCACTGCAGCACGTGTCACGGCTTCACCCCTCTTAACGGCGGAGGAACCTCTCACGGTGGGGACACAGGGCATCTGTTCAGCAGGTCCTCGGCTGACGGGTGTTGGGGCTGTGTCTACTGTCCGGTCACTCCGACTAACGCTGCTATTCAGGTCTCGTGCACACGTATGCCTTCCTCTCCGGATCCGCCTGGGCCGGAACTGCGGGATCAAATGATAACTTTATGCTTTACATCTGAAACCTGCCAGGCTGTTCCGTAAAGGGACTGCCCAGCAGCGGGGTCCGGACTTCTCCAGCCCCTCGCGGGCGGCTGGTGTGCCTTGCTTGCTTTCGTCTTGCTGGCCGGTGTAAACTGGTATCTTATTGCGAGTTTGGCTTGCATTTCTCCGGGAGTGATGGAGAACAGATTTTAACTTTAATGTCTTCTTTGTACAAAGTTCTGTTCAGCTCTTTGTCTTTGTGTTTTTAATTTAATTTCATTTTTTCAGTGTTCCAAGATTCATTGTTTATGCACCACACCCAGTGCTCCATGCAGCCCGTGCCCTCCTAAATACCCAGCTTGATTTTTAGAACAGTTTTAGATTCACAGCGTAATTACGGAAGAATTGAGATGAGGGTCAGAGCCCCTATAGACCTCACGCCCTATTATTAACCTCTTACATCAGTATGGGGCGTTTGTTACAACTGATGAACGAACACTGATACATTATGTACAATAAGAGCCATAGTTTATTTTAACCTCCTCACTTTATACCTGATGTCCTTTTAGGTGCAAGATCCTGCCCAGAATGTCACATCGCCTGTAGCTGTGACGTCCTCTTCGGCTCTTCGTGGCTGTGACAGTTTCTTGGATTTTCCGTACTTTTGATGATGTTGATACTTTTGAGGGGGACTGGCCAGGTGCATTTCAGGAAGCCCCTCTGTTGAAATTCATCTGATGCTCTTCTCATGTCTCGTCTGGGATTAGGGACTTTTGGACGAAGATCACAGAGGTAAAATGCCATTTCATTGCATCTAATCACAGGTAAGTGCAAACAACAAAATCCACCACTGTTGATACTGGCCTCCGTCACCCACGTCACATCGTGTTTATCAGATCTCTCCACAGTAGAGGGACTCTTCACTCTCCCTTTCCATAAGATACTTAAAATGGATTGAATTGTGACTCCCCAAAATATATGTCTTTCCAGAATCTCTGGTCTTTTGATGAGATCATTCTGGGCTAGAGTGGGCCTTAAATCCAAAGACAAGTGTCCATCTAGGAGACAGAAGGCAGACGGCGCGCAGAGACATTGAGAAGAAAGTGCCGTGAAAATCGAGGCAGAGACCTGAGTCTTCATTTCAAAAACAAAGGACGCGACGGGCTGGGGGGAGACACCCCAAGCCAGGACAGACACAGACGGGGACTCCCGCAGAGCTTCCGGAGGGAATCAGCCTGAAACACCCCTCGTGCAGACTCCCAGGCTCCAGAACTTTGGAGAACAAATGTTGGCTATTGTAAAGCACCAAGCTCTACGCACGGGGCAAGTGCAGTGCCCTGGGGCCCTGGGCATCATTTCTTCCCGCTGTGGGCGGACAGAGCACAGACAGGCGTGTGTGCGTGCTAGCCCATGCAGGCGTGCATGTCTGTGAGTACTTCTGTACAATATCGCCTGCATCGGACCGTGAATCCGGCAGTTCTCCTAGACGCCCCTCCTCGAACTCACGGATCATTCTGGCCTCCTCCCATGCAAGAGTGGGAAGCCCCCTCCCATCCCGCGGTGTCCCTTGCCCAGGAGTTGAGGTCCAGCAACACGTGCACAGCAATAGCAGACCCCCACTCACACGGGTAGGCCCTCCTCCCCCAGGAAAACGCCTGACCAGCCCACACGTGGGACACACGTGTGGTGTCTCTGGTGTCTGACTTCCAAAGTGACTTCAGTAGGCGTCTCTTTCCCACGCACCCAACCGGGGTTGCCCCATGCATGTGGACATAGTTAGCGTCTCCTTTTGCAGCCTGTCTTCCCTCTTCAGGTGCCCCCAGACTCCTAAATTCTGTTTTAAAAATTGTGTGAGTTAACTTTTACTAGTTGCTATAAATTTTTATGGGTTTTGACGAATATGTGCTGTCATGTATCCCCCAGGACACTCTCGTGCCGAATAGTTCCACTGCCTTAAAAATCCCAGTGTTTCCCTGGGCACCTCTCCTTTCCACCCTGAGTGTCGCTGCAGAAGCTCTTCCAGAGTCTGGCAGCTCTAGGGGTCCCTGGGCCTGTGGCCATGTCCCTATAGCCTCTGTTTCTGGGGTCATGTGGTCTTCTCCCCATATGTGTCACATTTCCCTCCGCCTCTCTTGTAAGGACACTTGTCAGTGGCTTCAGAGCCCGCCTGAACCATCGAGGGTGCCCTCATCTTAAGATCCTTAACTCAATCACCTTTGCAAAAACACTTTCTCTAAATAAGCTCGCATTCAACATTTCTAGGGGTTGGAACATGGACGTCCTTTTCAGGGAGTCTCTGTTCAGCTCTCGGCAATGACCTCGCCTGCTGTGGGAGGGGAAGAGTCTTCATCCCTCGGACGGTCCAGCTCCATCATCACGGAGGAGTCAGTGGAAGGAGAAAGTGAAACTTCTCAGAAAACTGGGAGGACCTGGCAGGTGCAAGATGGCGTGTGTTAACACAGGACCAGAGCCGGGGCCCCCGCACACGCGAACCTTCACGCTCAGTTCCATACCCCACTGTCCCAGCTGAATCAAACTCCCCACATGGCCTGGGATGAGGGTCTCAGCCTCTAGCACCTCAAATTATTACCCATTCAGCCTGACGTGTCTTTGGATCATTCATGAAGAGAGGGTGTGTTGAGTCACTGAAGTTTATAGACAGAAATGCACAAAATATGTCCAGCTCAATATAAGTTGCCTGTTTTAGAGAAGGCGCATATTTATTCCTGCAAATACACACACACACCCAAGTGCGCGCGCACTCTCTCCCAGTGGGTGGAAGTTCGCGACAACCGTTTGATTTTCTTCTCGTGAAACTTCTTCACAGCAACCCAGAGAGATAGCGTCTCCTTTGGAGTGGGAACACCAAAGGGAGCGAGCATCAGAGGAGCCTTTGAGACATGAAAAGCCTAGACTGAAGTTCAGGAGGGGGGATCTGCCCTATCCGTTCCACAGAAAAGGTCCGAGAGATGCCCTTCTGGGCTCTGCTCCTCTCCGCGAGCCTGAGCCGTGGGAACGTCGCGATCGGTTAATTCCCCTCGAGATGTTTGATCAGTGTAAGCCGAAACGAAGCCCCGGCGGGCCAACAGCCTCAGACCTCTGGAGTCAACATCTCTTGTCTTTTCTTCAAAAAGAGAAAGCCCCGAGTAATCCATCCTGCTGCCTAACGTATAGCTCAAGTGACAATTTCGGTGAGTATATACGGTCAGCTGTCTTGTCTTGCTCATTCATTGTACTTTTGTTAGACCCTTTGTTTCTTTGATGCTCGGAATATTGCACCATTTGGCTCTAAAATCTACATTAGAAGAGCATTAATTAAAGGCAGACACATTGCAAGGGAGACAGTGTTGAAATTATGCTTGAAGGTACAATGTAATTAATTTTGTACAAGAGAAACATAAAAGAGAGAGAATGAAACTGGAGGAAATAGCACCACAACCCACAAAATGATAATGAGAATTACAATTGTAGATCAGACAAAATATGAAAAGACATATGGAGTAATTAGACCTCCGGGGGGGTGGGGATCACCACGGAGGGTCACCTGCGGAGTTAAATGGAGAACACACGTCTCATGTCGGGACGGGTGTCTTCCCGCGGACAGGATGACTTGCATTAAGCACCTGCCAGGTGGCTGGAGAAGAGGATTCTGATGCAAATTGGCTGAGAGCCTGGACAATCGGGTTGGAAATGACTTTCCCTAGAAGCCGTCCGGCGGATGAAAGCGCGAGGCACAGGGATGAACCGAGAGCAAGTCCGTCTCTCTTCCTGGGCGGGGCTGGAGCCACGAGGATGCATTATGGCTTGTCAGTCCCAGTGACGCCAACGTTAAGGGATGGTTATCGGGACGTCCCCAATTTATAAGGTCTAGAACAGTTCATCTGAGTTTACTGCATCTGTATTTCTGTAGCGCCTTAGAGGGACTGTGGTCGAAAGTTACAGGAACTTCAGAGAATTGAGTCCAGTAAAAAAGACAATGAATTTATACAGAACAGGCCTCGTGTGGAAATCCCTCCTGTGACCCTGGGTCACCATGACGATGATGACGCTCACTGAGTGACTATCAGGGACGGGGACCGGCTCCTCCGGTGCAAGTGCGGACACCGGCTTCTGCCTCCTTCGCTAGCGTCCAGGTTAGACTCTCGTACGGTTCATCGGCCACAGGGAAAGGAACCTTCCTGATCTGCATTTGCTGAGTTGCGGGACCACCCGCGTTTCCCGCAGGCTTACCGGCGTGCCGTGTCCCGTGCTGGTGGCTGGTGTGTGACTTCTGGGGTCCTCACGGCACCGCGTGGCATGGAGTGTCTGGTTTCAGGGAAGACGGATGAGACCTGGGAGGTGCGGCAGGCTCGGGGGGCGGAAGCAGGAGCTGAGCCACTTCGGGGAGACTCCAGCGCCCACCTGTGTCCTCTGGCCAGGCTGGCAAATCGGCAGAGACTGACGAGCTTAGGACAGAGCCCACTGACCACCAGACAGCTTCCGTGGGTCCGGGGTCTGGGCCTAGCAAGGCTTAGCTTGTCCCTCCTCGGGGTCTTGCCTGGGGGACAGCAAAGTGCGGGCTGGGCTTTCACCTGGAGGCCCAGGAACAGAGAGACAGCGGCCGGAGCCCAGTCTCTGTCACACTTTCCACGAGGCCCTGCGCCGCCAGGCTGCGGAGGGCATGGCGAGTCCTTGCGACCCAAACCCGCCTGTCTTCCCTTCTGACATGCTCCTGCTCTAGCTTCTAGTGACACACGCCCCTCGTTCCCTTCCGAACCCCCAGGAGCACCTGCTGCCCCTGTGTGTCAGCTCACAATCTACTTCCCTCGGCGTGAGCGTTCTCTAGGCTTCCTGTCGAGTTCGCTGCCATATGCTCTCAAAACTCCTCCTCCTACTGAGCCAAATTCAAAAACATACATCTGAAAAGCTGCACACACACTCCTGGGCCTGAGGAGGCCGACAGTCTCCCATCTGTGAGCGCTGGGGTGTGAGCGCTGGGGAGGTGCTCACAGATGGGGACCTTCGGAGGGGAAGGACGCCCGGTGCCCGCCCGGGGGGAGCCCGGCCCCCGAGTCCCGGTGCAGGAGGCAGGCGGGCAGTACGGATGCAGTTCGGCAGAACACACGACTGGAAAAACTCAGGTGTTCGATGGCAAATCAGAAAAGGACGCCTGGCCCCGTTAGGTGGGTGAGGGGTGGGCGGGGAAAGAACCGGACAGGGTGACACATAAACCGAGGTCTGGGCATCGGCAGGCTCGGGAAGGGAAGGGGAAGGCGCGTGTCACAGCAGACGGACGGCGTGTGCAAAGGCCCAGCCGCGGGTGGGGATACCCAGGTGGGAGGGAGGCTGGAGAAGGGGGAGGCGGGGCCAGAGAGCGCTCGCGGAACTCAGTAGGATCTGCACTGTTTGGGGTCCTGCGGGCCACACTGAACAGATGGGTTTGATCCTGAAAGTGACGGGAGGCATTTGAACACAGGAGTGACCCGCTTAGAGTGGAAATCTGAAATAAAACCCACTAGTCTCCTCCTCTCTCCCCTAAGTAGCAAACCCCTTTGGGGCTGTTTCGGCCCCTTTGCCAGAGCTCCAGGCACCCAGAGACGGGCCTGCTGCCCCCGGAGGGCTCGGGAGATTGGTGGTGCCCGTCCTAGAACCCACCAGAGAAGCCTTGCCAACGGTCCATCCCAGTGTTGTCACTGTGGCCATCCCACAGGGCCCCACAGAGAGTCTGCGGTGGGAGCAGAAGTCCTGTCTCTTCCGTAGAAGGCCTGACTCCGTTCGGGGCCCTCTTCCCTGTCTGCAGCTCCAGACGAACAGATGTCCCCACCGACCTTGCTCAGGAAGACTTCCGTCGCCTGGCACTTCCTGCCTGACAAGTGGGCCAAGGTCAGACGCCTCCCCTGAGATCTTGGTGAATTCACCTTGCCAGGGTCCACCCCAGCCTCCAGAGGACTTCTCAGTAGTCACGCTAATTTAAAATGCAGGCCCTGCTCTTCTTTGATGCTAATCTTTTGTCAGAGCAGAAGATCCCTGATAAAAACTTGTGGATGAGGCTTGAAAGAAGTGATGTGCGTAGGTGTGGGGCTCACTTAATTTTTCTTCTCAGCTGGAATCTCTTCGCTACTTCCGTGCACTGAAATCTACCTGCGGATGTTTCGTCTGTCATTCCGGCAAACAGAGCCGGTGCTGAGCTGAAGAATCAATTCAGAAATTAAGATCTGGGTGCTGGGTGTCAGTGTGCCAGCCCCATATCAAAGTTCTCCTTCTTCTGCAATGAACTTCTGAAGCCAAGCTAGAAGTTGCCGAAGGTCTGCAAATGGCATTCTTTAGCTTTTAACTTTCACATAAAACAGAATAAAAGATTATCGTATGTCCAGGAAAAATCTGGCTACAGCTTGTAATAAATTCCTGTGCATGTTCCAGAAGCAGAATTGGACGGCGTGCTGTCAGCTCATTCATTCTTCATGGGGCCTGTTTTTATTTGGGTTGCAGGCATTAAAAAAGATGTCAGATATGTATACATTATATGTGTCTCTATTTATACACATGCACACTCCCAGATACATCTGAATACAGACCCACAAATGCGCGTGCACACACACACACACACACACATTTTCTCCATCCCAACCAACTCTTCTGTCAGTGATATCTCTTCTACCAGAGATGTGATGTTCCAGTGAAATATTTCCAGGTATGATCTGGAGAGAATCTTTTGGGTCATCTTACCACTTTCACGTGGTCCTGAATAATTTCTTTAATAGGGAATCCATCGTCTCCTGAGACAGACCACTAATGGTTAGATATCCCTATTAGAAATTCCCTTTTCACTTTGAGAAAAATCTGTTCTTCTATAATTTCCACCCTTAAGGATGCACGGAGAAGCACGCCTCTCTAACTGGCAATTATACATAAGAGAATGAATGACAGCGTTCTGAAATGAGGATAAACATTTGAAAGTCATCAGCTTATCCATGATAATTCTAACTTGAGGAGAAAAAAAAGAGTCACCAACCATACCCTGTGCCGTGTGAAAGACGGGAAGTGCACGGCTGGAGAAGATCAGCCTCGCGGGGTCTCCTGGAGAAAACGGGGTCAGCCAAGCAGAGCGCAGCGCCACACCAAGACGGCGCGCTCCTCTGGCCCAGCTGGGGAGAGCGGACGAGGGGACGATTCTCGAAGATGTGGGCGAGTCACGGGGAAACCTCAGGAGATGCGGAAGCACTGCCAGCGAAGCTTTTCCACCCGTAATTCTGAAGCTGGCAAATGGTGGGGGCACGTCCCAGGAGAAGTCGGAGGTAGCGATGCAGGAGAACGCCCAACAGGTTTTGTCTTTGATCACGACAGACACTGCTGCGGCCGGACTGACGCGAACTGGACGGCTGACGTCCGCTCTCTGACCTACTCATCCCCACGGGCTTCACCCACCAGCGTGTAAGGGAGGCGACTTAATGCAGCCCAGTGGGGTCGGCACCGAGGCGCTAGCGGGCAGGGGGAGAGATCAGGGCGGAGCCAGAGGAGGAGATGACCGAGAAACACGAACACGTGGTCATCAAGGGGTCGATGGAGAAAAATACTTTAAGGAGAATTTCTATGTGAAGAAATACACAGAATATTCTAGAATATACTAGATTTACTGAGATCCCTGGGATTCCGCCACCTTCTGACAAGGAGGTGTTATTTTAAAGTGCCTGCTGTGTGTCAGTTGTTTCGGGGATTCAGCCGTGAAAAAGGAGTTTGCATCGTCCTGGTGGGCGTCAGAGCACAGATGAGTGCAGGACACCAGCAGATACAATGACAGATGGCAAAGGCCACTAGAGAAGGCGCTTGGGGGACAGAGATCGCCTGTTACACAAAGCCGAGTTTCGGGGGTATAGCTCAGTGGTAGAGCATTTGACGGCACAAAGCCGAGTTTGGCTTCATTTTGAAGTTGTTTGATAGGCTATTGAAACTGCTTTCTGCAGACAGAAAGGACCCAGCCCTCAATGACCACAGGAAGCGGGATTCTAGAAAGAGGGAAGAGCTGACCCAGAGGCTCCGGCGAGTCTCTCAGGGCGTCTGGGAGCACAGCAGACAGGCGCCCGGGCGCGGGATGAGAGCAGTGAGTGAGACCGGACCACGTCGGGGGCTGGACAGCCCCACGGACCGTCCCCACGGCTCTGAGCAACCAGGGGAGGGCTTCAGGCATCAGAGTGGCACGATTTGACGTAGGCTTTAAAAGATCGCGCTAGCCGGCCCGCGGACAAACCTGAAAGCAAGGAGATGGTTGATGAGAACAGAGCAGAAGATGACGGTGGGCTGGGCCCCCAGTGGAGGGGGTGAAGACAGACGGGCGGTGGAGGTGAGCTTTGCGGGGGACGCCAGCGCTGCTGGTTAGGGCAGGCGGGGTAGGAGTGTTGGCAGAACTATGGTGTGAGCTGTATACGCAGGTCTGCAGATGTAAACGGCTGTACAGTGCAATAATACATTTTCTTTAGCGAATCATATCCAAAAGATGATCATTCCAACACGTAGCCAACACAGAAATGATTAATAAAATATTCTCCATCCTTTTCTTTTTGAAGAAGCGTGGCTGGTGGCGGCTCTCTCGGACGGCTCAGGCTTGGGCCAGGGAGCGAAGGCTGGTGCCAGTTACCGGGCTGATGAGGACGGCGGGGAGTGAGCTGTGGAGCCCTCAGGCACGCACAGGGAGACACCAAGGAGAGTGGGCTGTGCCCACCCAGCAACCCCGGGGAGACGCGGGGACCCGTGAAGCCGTGGGACTGGAGAGAAGGTACGAGAATGTACCAGGAGGAGAAAACCCCGGACTGAGCTCCAGGGCACAGTCAACCTTTAGAGCAGGGCTCCCCTTCCTTGACACTGTTGCTATTTGGGGGGATTGGGGATCTGGGCATTGCAGGACGTTCTGGACCTTTTCCAGCCCCACCCACGCGAGGCTAGTGGTCTCCCCACCATGTCCACTCCAAGCTGCGGCAACCAAACCAAAAATGGCCCTGATCTTGCGGAGCACCCCCCGGGGGAAACTGCCCCCGGCTGGGTGACTTACAGGCTGGACAGAGGAGAAAAATCCAGTAACAGAGGCTGAGGGGGAGACGCCAGTGGGGCAGGATGGATGGGCGGGGGCTGGTGCAGAGGAGGCGGCGTCTGTAGGGAAGGGGCTGTCCATGACGGACCCCTTGGGGAGGGGGCTTCAGCCTCTAGATGTGACTATGAAACAGGCAAAATTCACTTGAATAATGCATTTATTTCACCCAATATACAGGGATGCCGGGCACCGTGCGATGAGCCTGGGGATCTCTTGGGGGAGGCTGGGCCGGGAGGCCCGTGAACAAGTCTGCACTGGAAGAGGAGGAAGGTGCAGCGGAAGCGTCCGGCCGGGGCCCTCTGCCCACGTGCCTCCATCCCCGGCTGCCGGAGGCGCCAGAGGAAACCTTCCCAATCGAAACCCCCAAGTTACAGAAACACAAAGAAAGAGGGTTAATATTTTTCAGAAAACACAATGTCTTGTTTATTCCACTCTCTGCAACTCATTAAATCCCCGCACAGTAATCACAGCCCGTATTGTCAGAGACGCACGAACACGGGAGAACGTGTTCCTGTCAGAGATGATTATTAAAACTACAAAATTCTGCCTACAGACGAACACAAGCAGAAAAGAAAGTTATTAAAACTCATTTCCAAGAGTCGGCTGGTGTCCTTGGGCTGGGTTCCAAGACGGAGCAGGAAACCGACACTCTGATCATTTTCATTTACAGACTTTCATTAACGGCATATCTTGTCTGCACCAATTACTCTTTGCAAGGTTTTACTCCTCTTTCTGGATGCGGGTTGGATTTTGATCGTCTGCTTCTGACGATACCGGCAATGAAGGATGGAAATGTTCCCTCATCTGTTCCGCACTGTGTCTCTAAAGAAGCTCACTAGCGCCAAAGAGGTCAAGATATTCCACTGCACGAGGTCACGTGTGGGAGAGAAAGTGCGTCATCACCACAGTAACAACCCAGCAGTCTCCCCTGCCTCTGTCTCTGTCTCTTTCCCCTCACTGAGGAAAGGGAACATCCAGGGACCGCCTGCAGACTTTTAGGGGCCCCCTTTCTAGATCTGGGCACCCTTTCTAGATCTGGGCAACCCCTTTCTAGATCTGGGCACCCCCGAGCGGAAGGGTCTGACCGCTAGAGAGCGATGGACTCCTCCCAGCACTGGGTCGGGCAGGGAGAATGAGTTACTTCCAGGAAATCAAAGCGTCTTCAAGTTGAGCATCTCTGACCAGCGTGTTCATCCAGAACAACAGGGAGAAATAAAACTTGTTTTGCCTAATAAGGGGAGTCTTTGGTCAAGCAAGAAGCATCTTCTAGTCCAGAAGATTCTTGAGCCAAGGGTGGGGATTTTCTGACTACTCCCTGAATGTCAGAGACTTTCTCTGGATTCCTCGTTGGCACATTTCGGGCTGCAAGTGGAATCTTCGTGCAGCTCCTGCCCACCCAAGAGTGAGTCCCTCCAGCAATGATCCTTGAAATACACGCAGGCGATCTTGGGATCCATGTTACCTGCAGACTCTCCAGTCCGGACAGATCCCTACTGAGCCAGATGTGGGGACGGGGAGTTGGGGGTCAGGGAGGGGCACTGGGTTCCTATGGACGCACAGACCTGACACGCGTCCGGGCAGGTCAGAACCCTCAGTATTACTCAAACCTGAAGAGAACATTTCTGGCTAGGAGTGGCCTTGGTTATTCCAAGGAAACATTCTGCAGTCTTCAACGCCAAGTCAGGCTTTCTAGATAAATCCTGTAAGCAAAGAGCGAGTGCACAGTGATTGGAAAATACGTTAATCACTAATTTTAACAGGCAGGGCCAGTGAGAACCAGGAGCCGCTGGGAGGTGATTGTTCCCTGCAGGACAGAAAATAAGCTGGCGGCCCCAGCTCCATTAGTGGATGTAAAACGCGAGGTAAGGGCTACCTGCTTCAAACCGGCAAACGTTACTACAACCGCCTTGTGCTTGCTCCTGCCCTGCTGACTGGAAGCAGATTTTGAAGGTTTCCTCGCTCTTCTGGGGAATTGCTTTTGCCCCAAGAATTGTATTTCCAAATTAAAGACAGGTCCCCCCCCACCACCACCTTACTTCTGGATAACTGAGAGGAAAAAAACTTGGAGATTACCACGCTCCATCAGCTTCACAGCCAAAACTCCACTTTACTTCTGTGGCTGCGCACCAGGCTTTTAAATGGTTCGGCTCGTCTAACAGAAACGAGGACGAAGCCGTCTGCTTTAGTACCGTCGGTCGGTTACGGTTCTGGTTAATGCCGGGGGGTGGTCGGGGGAGAAAATGCGAGGGCGCTGGAAGTCAGCGACATCAGAGGGGTGCGGCGAGGCATCGCGAGTCATAGATCGTGGCGGGGAATCTCTCCCCCACCCCTATGGCTTTAGCACCCCTCCCCGCAAAAATTGAAGTGAAAGACAGTGTGTATAACCCATATAGAAAATCGTGTTTGGGAGTCTCAGAAAATAGAGTGGTGTTGTTGTTAAAGATTTATTTACTTATTTAGAGTGAGCCCGGGGAGGAGCAGAGGGAGCGTCTCCAGCCGACTCCCCGCGGAGTGAGGAGCCCGGCCTGGGGCTCGACCCTGCGACCCTGAGATCATGACCTGAGCCGAAGCCAAGGGCCGGACGCTTCACAGACAGAGCCACCCAGCCATCCCTAGAATGCTTTTGTAAAAAAGTTTCTTTTCATTTAGAATTTTAAAAGTACTTTTTTTTTCTTTTGGCAATTTCATTTTAATGTTATATTATTGTGTGTTCTAAGGTTGATTTCCTTGACACGTGTCAATAAGTTATTTTGCAAGTGTGACCTGTAAATTAGAAATGTGTGTGTGTGTGTGTGTGTGTGTGTGCGCGCGCGCGCACACCGGTGGGAAGTCTGCATCAGTTCATTCAAATTAACTCACATTTCAGGGCAAAGATTCATGCTCAGGCAACATCGTCATGGAAAGACAACTGATAGTTTTGGACATAAAATCCTTCTTAAATTAATGCTGTTTTAAAAGGGGCAAATAAAAGATGAAAAGATTATTGCTGAACCCACAAGGTGTAGCTAGAACCTGCTTCAGTACTTGTCACTCACTGCTTTCCCAGTGGCACGGTCTCCCTTTGCGAGTCGCCAAAACTACCCTGCGTTCCTGGAAAATCCAGGCAGAAGTGCACGACCCGCTGAATTTAGAGACACAAGAAAACGTGCCCTGATAAGAACAACCAAAAAGGGTCATAGACTTCCTCTGTGGTCCCGACAGAATCACAGGCACTGGGTTTACCTTTCCCTTGTAAACAGCTGGCGAGGCGGGGAGGTTCCGGAGACCAGGTTGGTGCATCGGCTCCTGGGAAGCGGAGAGTGACCCCAGAAATGGGCAGGTGCCCATCTCTCTGCCGGGGAAGGCCGTCCACCACAGCGAAGGGAGCACAGCAGTCTCGCTAGTCACTGAGGAGTCCGAGCTCAGCGTTCACAGAGGTCAAGGGGGTTGCCATTTTTGAGGCGAATTCTGGAAAGAGAGAGAAGACAGCTGCCCGTGCCTGAGCAGCACACATGGCCTGGGGTGCTGGGAGGACGCTCGCGAGACTCAGCCCTGGTGCAGACAGGGGAGCAAGCCCCCAGTGCTGGGACGAGGACCCCAGAAAGGCACAGCGGCCACTGGGGCTCATGCACATCCAGAAGCCCTTGGTGCTGCTCTCACCCAGTGTCGGGGGGGGGGGCTCCCAGAGCAGGAGGCACTAGCTTGTGGCTTTAGCGGATGGTGCCAAGCAAGGACCAAAACCACCCCTGCCCTTGGGGCCACTCTGTGCTCGCCAGGACCACACCTCAAACGGGCCTCCCAGGGGTCCTGGGAATAAATACCCAGGAAGTGACCTTGACCTTGGCGGCACAGCAAAGCCCGGTAATATCTAAAGAAATACAAAAAATCCCTCCCAGCCAAAAACTGTCCAGTTTGCCAAGCCTGGCATTCGGTCGAAAATTACCAATCCTATAAAGAAACAGGAAAATATGCCCCATCAGAAAGAAAGAGAGAGAGAGAGAGAGAAAGAAGAAAAACAAGAGACAAAGAAATCAGCAGCAACAGACAGGAAGGACAGAGGTGACGGGTTGGTAGATACGGATGGCACAGAAGCCGGCCACCAGGCCTCAACGCAGAGACGCTGGAGTCCCGAGAAGTGTTAAGGAAATCCTCAGACATGGGTAAAATGAGAGGGGACGGGAACACTGATGGGGACAAAGGAATGAAAAGCGTCTCAGCTGGGAAATGCCTGAGCAAACGTAAAATACTTCGTGTTACCCTTTACTCTCCTGGAAAGAGAAGTGCTCAACGGCAGACGGTAACAATGTCGTCTCGGATTTAACACCCACGTAACAGGGAGGCACTGGGCGGACAGCACCGTCTCCACACGGCAATGTCACTATTCTGTATCTGAGACGGTCTCCTGTCGCTCCGACACAGACAGTGGAGAGTTCGTGACCGTGGACTACGAGCCCCAGAGAAATCACGGTTAAAAGAAAAGATAGGGGGCACCCGCGAGTCAAGAAGATAAAACCGAATCACAAACACCATCAAGTAGCACAAAAGGCTGTGAGAAAAGAAGGGAAAGGGATGTAGCGTCGGTGGATTTGTTCAACACACAGCCCTGCAAGACCTCACGTCCACTAAAAAGGCTAAAAAAGAAAAAAAGAGAACGGACCCCAAACATGGCCTCATGCCCCACGTAAACATAAGCTCAAAATAAGGTATAGGCTGACATACATGAGCTAAAAAAGACACGACTTTTCGATAAAAAGAACACCCAGAAGGAAACTGGAGGAAGCCTGCCTGACGTGAGGGTCCCTTCATCCGGACAGAGAAGGACCCGACACGTAATACAGGAGTGGGTGACCCGGACGTCAACAGAATGTGAGCTTTTGCTCTTTGAAAGCTCTTATGGAGAAAGTCACAACGCCCGCAGAGCCCGGAAAGACCTGGAAATAACTTGCATCTGGAATATAGAGGGAACAATATGGAGTATTACGATGACAGCTCTTTTTTTTTTTTTTAAATGAGCAAAAGACTTGACCACACAGTTCCACAAAGCTGGTACACAGGTGGCGAATGTGCCTCTGGACAATGGGGCGTCGCTGGTCATCTGGGAACGTCGGACTAGAAGCAGCGCCCAGCCCGGCGGAGACGGGAAGGAGCCGCACAGACACGGAGGCGCCGGCGCTCCTGTCGGCCGCTGGCGGGACGTCACCCGTACAAGAACTGGGGAGCAGGGTCCATGGTTGCCAACAGCCCCGCCTCCAACCCAGCCCATCGACTTCCGGTTATTTATTCAGATAGGGAGCAAGGGCTGCGTGCAGATGTTCGCAGGAACGTTCTAGAATAGACAAAAATTGGAACTAACCTAAACACTCAAAAGCAGTGGGTGGATGGGCCCGCGGAGGGCCACCCGGGCCGCTGGCTACCGCTTCACGATTAGACAGAAACCGAGCGGAGACCAGAGCTTCAGGGATGAGTCGGAAAAGCATCCTGTTGAGTGAAAGTGGCCGGGCATAGACGGTGATATGCTGTTTGATTCTTTTTATATGAAAATCTTGGAACAGGCAAAGCTACAGTGATGAAACAGATCTGTGGTTGCCGGGGACCGGGGGCCGGGGAAGGGGCCGATGGCACAAGGTGCAGGCGAAGCTCGGTTCTGGGGGTGACAGAAACCTTCTGGGGCACGACCCAGTGGTCACTCTAGCTGTCCTCCGTTGGGAGACTCATCCGATCGGAGAGGAGACGGGGTGCATCTCGCCGTCTGTCAACAAGAGCTGTGGAGCTGACTGCGGTCACGAGAGGGGGCCGGGCGATAAAGTGAAGATAATGGCAGAAGGAAAGCAAAGTCATGGCTCTCTTGGTTGCAAGAGAGGCAAACTGCTGAGGAGCCCAGAAGCTTCATTACGTCTCCAGCACTTGGGCGATGTCAGCCCATTAATCCACGCTCTCTGCGAGCGGAAGAACAGTTGGAAATGGCTTTAATGATCCTGGAGGAGATGAGTGGCCACATCCCGACAGCACGCTGCCTGCTCGGGAAATGCTGGGTGACGGAAGGGAGGAGCCCACGAGGACGCGGGCAGCGCTCAGGACTGCAGGGTTCGTTCGGAGCTGCCCTCCGCCAGGCTTCCAGGGTATGGCAGAGAATGAGACACACACTCTGAAGACGAGTCTAGAGCAGGAAACCAACTCTTCCTGGGTAATCGTCCAAATAATGTTCAGAATTCCAATCAAGTCAAGTGTCACGGAGGAGGGAACCGTATTGTGAGGGATTCTGGGGGTACGGGTGGCTTCTGCAGAGGCCTGAAGAATAGGGTGAAGTTGGTCAGGTGAAAACAGGGAGGAAAATTATCCCAAACCAAGGGAATGGTTTGTGCAAAGGCCCTAAGACAGGAATGGCCACAAGGTCCTCAAAATCTAGAGTCCAGGGCGCCTAGAGTAGAGAAAGCAATGGGAAGATGGTGAGAAGTGAGGGTAGATCTGTAGTTCTCAGCTTTCACTGTATGTGACAATCAAATGAGTAGCTTTTAGGACAATATTTAAGACTGGGCCATATTTTTTTTAAAGATTTTATTTATTTATTTATTTGACAGATCACAAGTAGGCAGAGAGAGGAGGAAGCAGGCTCCCCACTGAGCAGAGAGCCTGATGCGGGGCTCAATCCCAGGACCCTGAGATCATGACCTGAGCCGAAGGCAGAGGCTTTAACCCACTGAGCCACCCAGGCCTCCCAAGCCTGGGCCCTATTTTAACTAATGGAACCAAAATTTCCATATTGAAGAAGAGAGGAAAAAAAAAAACAAAAACCCAAGGTTAAAAAAGTCCTTTTCAATGGCTTCCAAGTAGCAACCAGGGTCGAGAACAGGCAATGGTGGCAATGGTGTGTCCTCGAGGCATCACGCTCCGTGGACAGAAATACCTGAGCCGGTTCGTGCCCTGAGCCACCTTCTCCGCGCTGCCCCCGCGTGAAGTGCTGAAACACACTTCCAGCTGTGGCTCTGCATCAAGGCTGGATGACTCCCCGGTGCTGGAAGGAATGCAGCATAGAAGCGAAAGCCAGGAGCAGAGACCCTTCGAGAAGGGCTCGGAGGAAAGGGTCCACCTGGGTGAAAACATGTTGCCAGGAGCAGAGACCCTTCGAGAAGGGCTCGGAGGAAAGGGTCCAGCTGGGTGAAACGTGTTGCCTTGGAGAACTCGTCACTTTTGTCTCACGACGGATCATCTTTTTCCAACTCCGGATGCCCTCTGTGGTCTCATTCACCCCCCTGGGAGCCCCTGTGCCAAGAGCAGGTGCGGAAACACGGGACCACCCTGGTCTGCAGCACAGAGCGCCGTGCGCCGACCACGGCATGCCCAGCCTCATCAGGATGCACCAGGGGAGGGTTGGGATCTATCCCCATCAAGTGACGTCCTGTGAAACAAGCTTCTGTCCCCTCGCTGGACACCACGGATGGCTGCTTGCTTGCGCGTGAACCAACGTCCAGCTGAACCGCTGCCACACACACAGAATGGAGCCGGCACCCTTTTGCCTGAACTTGCTCAAGAAGCCACAGCCTTACTTCCTGGCCGGCCTTGCCCAGCGGCCCTGGGGACATTTAGGTCACATTTCCTTTAGGTCACATTTCCCAGCTAAGGCCAAGCACCGAGCTTCGAAGGAAACCGGAAGGGGGTTGTCATTAGCAACTGTGCAGCGTAGCTGAAATCACAGAGCCAGGCCACCTGCCTTTCCCCTCCAGCTCCTCATAAACCATCCAAGCCTTGTTTGTGTTTCTTTGATGTGGCTCGTGAGCTCCTTCCTATAAATGACTGTAGATTCGATGTCATGAATGTACCGAAAAGGCATGGCTGGAAATGTGCCAGTTCCCCATCTTGGGATTAAGCTGTATTTCCATTTAAATATCAGCTTCTTACTGTTTTAGCTAAGGCGTGTATACTGTATACACTGAAGGGAGATTAGTAATATTTGTATATTTATCAACATTTATAAGACCCATCCCTGAGTTTCTGCTTCAGGCTATCGTGGAGTAGCCTGAAGCAGACAGCAGCACCCATGAACACAAGAAAGAAAAGCAGGGATAAGAAGCCGGGAACCATCTTTGGAAGCATGGCGTTTCGCCGCTGCCTCGAGCGGGCCCAACCCCACGGTTCTGGGAGCACGACTCCGCACTGCCAGGCCCCCAGCGGGTGGATGGGTCGACGAGTAGGCAGGGGCCGCCCTCTCCCCTGACCGGCCAACTGAGGACGTGCCATTTGAAGTGTGGGGCTGCCTGGCGAGGAGGGGCCAAGCTCCTCTGGATAAGGGGGGGTACTGGGAGGTGATCCCAGGTCTGAGGTTCCGTCCTTGCAGCGTGCAGGACCAGGGATCAAAAAGCCACAAGGAGAGCAGGAAGAGCAGGACGCGGCTTTCAGTGATGACGGGGCTAAGAAGAGGAAAAGGGATGTGAATTCAGCTTCTTCCAAGGAGGGGATCTGGTGGACACACGGGCTCTCCTCTGGGAGCTCCGCAGGGCTGGGCACAGGGAGCACAGGCGAACAACGAGACCAGGGCCCAGAAGCCGACGTGCGCATGTGGCCGCAGGATGGAGGACTGATTGGGCGAAAGGGTCAGCCTTGTCCCGAGGCCGTTCAAATACCCACGTGGGCAGAAGGGTGGGACTCGGCTTCCAACACGTACCAATCCCCGGCCCAGACCAGAGACTGCAGATCTGAACACGACGGCCAGGCAGGAAGCGTTCTAGAAGAAAGCCTGGAGTGGCTTCACTACCCTGGAGCAGGCTGATGGCTTTAAGCAGGACCCGAGTAGCACTAACGGTAATAGCAGCACACAGAGGAAAGAATGATTAATTAGTTACCCTTAAAAGTGACGAAAGACATCTGAAGGCAGTGCACTGGCAAGACACAACAGTGGGAACGGTATTTGCAATCACCCAACAAAGGCCTTTGATCCATTGTATAATGAAGAATTCTCGAAAATCAATAAGAAAAAGACAGATGTCCCAGCAGGAGAAGAAAAGAAAGAAAAGCCTTTGAACAGTCCTTTTTGTCACCAAATGGCCAAACACTCATGAAAGGTAATCGGTCACAGTAATCATTATAAAAATGCAAATTCAACCCAAAACATGCTGTCACTATGTACTTAGCCAGAACAGGTAAGTTAAAAAGACAGAAAATACCAAATATTGGTGAGGATGTGGGGCAACTTGAAATCTCACGCACCGCTCGTGAGAGGAAATGTCACAACCGCTCCGGAAGTCTCGTACGGGCACGTCTGGTGAAGGGGAACACGCAGATAATCTTTGACCCACGCACTCACGCCCCAGGGACACGCTCCCCAGAAATGCACATCTCCACGCACAAACACTACGTCAGGAATGCTTATGGCGGCGTTATTTGCAAGAGACAAAACAGGCAAGGAACCCAATTATCCATCAACCGTGGGGTGAAGAGACCGTAGTACTATTGAGGTGGTAAGCTACCGCACGGCAGGGGTGTATGACATACTGTCACAACACACACACGTGCTTCCTTCCCAAACAAAGACACGGGGCCCTGGGGACAGAGGACAGGGTGGCGGTCCTCGGGGGAATCACGCCGGTGCCGCAGCTGGAGACCCGTGTCCTCATAGGCCTGTGTCTCCTTGCACAGGGTGAGAGTCGCACGACTGTGGTCTCTTCCTGTGAAGCCGCTGATTTGTGCGCTGTCTTCTGACTTCCACATTTTCTGTGTGCTTCGTATACTCTCATAAAAATCTCAGCATAGAAAACATACAGAGCCTGTGGCCCCAAACTCTTAGATCTGATCCTGGAGAGATGCTAACGCGGAGTAAGATGTACATACAAGCGGTTGTCTGGGTTTTTGTTTCTGGTTCATTTTGTTCTGTTTGTTTGTTCGTTTGCTTTTTGTTTCTTTACAGCACTGTTTACTATAGCCGACAACAGGAAACATTTAAATGTTTTCGTTTCAATAAATTTAAATTTATTTAAATTTAAACATTTAAATATTTCATTTAAATAAATTAAGGTGTGGCGTCTACACAATGCAATCCCGCATATGTGGAAAAAACATAGTTGTAGGTGGGCCAGTACCGAACAATCCCCAAATACAGATGAACCGCAAAGAACCGGTTGCAAAACAGTGAGCAGCGCCCTCTCCCCTAACTGCTAACGGCAAGCGCCGGGGGAGAGCTCTACGTATATCTGGAGACTACAGTGAGCTCGTAAGAATGGAACATTCCGGATGGAGAGACAAAGCGTTCTGGTCTGAACTAACAGAGATGAATCTCTTTATCTTTTTGTTCTTTGTGACTTTGAAAAAAATCACAGGCGAGCATGGCTTTCCAGACCCACCCCGAGGGACACGCGTGAAGCCCCACGCAAAGGTAGCGCACACTGTCACTAATTCCCGACCGGACCATCCTTTTTTTGCCATCGGAACTGATGAATTCAGGGCATTTCTCATGTTTTAAGTTAATTCATGGGCTTTAAACCTGGTGACATTGCGACCACATAGTCGCGGACGTCTCTAAAAGCAGGGGGTTGGCGGGGGGCTCAGGGTAACGAGTCCCTTACGGATCGGGATCCAGGCAGCCCCTGAAAGCACCGCAGGGATCCACGAAGGCGCTCGCGGGGAAGGTGTGCGCCGTGCTTGGAGGCACTCGCGCGTCTGCGTGTGTTCAATCTCAGGGTCCTTCAGAAATCAGATCCCACTCTTCAGTGTGAGAGGAAAATGAATTCGATTGCTTGAGCCAGGAGGAGAGTCATTGGCAAAGAAGAGCCCCTGCCTTAAGCCAGTTGGATAATTAGGCTGAAAAACTTGAACAAACACAATACATATGTACATGATAATGTTTTTAACCTATTTCACAGAAACGAAACTAAGTTGGAAGGGAACCGGGAGTAAATCGAAGCATAATGCCGGGCTGGAAGACGGGAGGGGGAAGCATGTGTTGAGGGCAGCTGCGGAGCGGACAAGGGAACCACGGACAGAACCGGAAACGCGGCTTCTCCTCCCCACCGAGAGGGCTCCCCCGGGCAGGGGCTGGTATGATCGGAGGTCTATTCTATTTTATTTTATTTTATCTTATCTTAATTTTTAAAAAGATTTTATTTATTTATTTGACAGAGAGCGAGAGAGCGCAAGCAGGGGGAGCAGCAGAGGGAGAAGAAGCAGGTTCTCCAGTGAACAGGGAGCCCGATGCTGGGCTCGAGCCCAGGACCCTGGGATCACGACCTGAGCCGAAGGCAGACTCCTCACCGACAGAGACGCCCCCGCACCCCCGAGGTCTATTTCACACAGGGTCACCAAGGTAAAGGGCACCAGGGAATAATGCCACGTGTGGTCGGTGCTCAGTAAAGGTTCGCTGACTCGGAGTCTGCGTGAACAGCACGGAAGCGTTGACCACAGCGTTTGACTCCATCAAAACAGAGATGGAGTCACTGATACAGAGTGTCTGTGAGTGTAGATGTACACACAGTGCACATATAACGCACAAGTGCTGTGCGTCATGTAGGCACACAATGCATATAATGTAGGATTTACAAAATGTGACACATGTTGTATATGGTCACATGCAGTTCAAGAGAACCAGAGCAGATAGATGTTAAAGCAGAGAAGATTTTTTTTTAATTTTTAATAAAATAGATTTATTATTTTTTCCAAAAAAATTAATTAGTTTCTACCAAGACAGAATTTACTTTGAGTTCAAATAAAGGGTGTTGTAATTCTAGGGGAGCAAGATAGGAATTCTCTACAAGCCAGGCAAAGTCCTTATCAGGGATACTAGTCCCTGAAAGATGGGGAACCAGGACTGCAGGCTCTCAGCGGGGCTCAGCATCGTGCAGGCAAGGCCAGGACAGGGAAGGACCATGAGGACCAGGTTCCCTCTGAAGACAACCTCCCGCATCTGTCCGGGGACAGGATATCAGCGAAGACTCTTGGTGTTATGAACTACAGAAAGATTGCTTCAAACTAGCCAAAACGGTTTCAGAAACTGTTCAATTATGGTTAAAAAACAAATGAAACAGTAGGAATTTGGGGACTTGATTTAAACACTCTACGTCTATTTTAACAACTTGAGGACCTACATATCTCCCCGTTGAAATCTGTATTAAATTCTTTAAGGAACAGGCAGCAAATAAATGTGGGAAAAACAAAAACAAAAACAAAACAAAAAACACCCAAACACGCCAGTCGTGGTGATCTGTCCTACCTGGCAAGAGTCGCTGCTGAGCCCTAAAACAGGCAAGAGCCTCTTGCGGGGGGGTGGTGCAGTGCCGGACTCCTGTCCATGTGACCCGCACCCCTGCGCAGGGCTCCTCTTCTCCATGTGGGACAGCCATGCCCTGGCATCTGCCACCCCCCGCCCCCTACACCTTTCGCCACCCTGTGTGCCGCCCAGTGCAATTCCAACATCATCTCCATAGTTTCCATGCCAAAGGGCCGCCCGTGGGATGTGAAAGACCCCGGGGCCAGTGACGGCTGCCGCTCGGCTGGCTGGAATCAAAGCCTCGTGGAGAACCCCCAGGTCCCCACGGACTCCACGGAGACCCCGTCGGGACGTGCCGTAAGGAGAAACACTTGGGCTTAGACTCCAACCGAGGAGTCTTGTCTTGCTCTCCTCGTGCACTAGCCGGGCAGCTGGCGAGTTTTCCGGGACGGGGTCGGATGGGAAACAGCTCAGGCTCTGTGGGCCGAGCGGTCCCCGTCATCACGAGTCAGCTCAGCCACAGAGAGCGGCCACGGACCGTCCGTACGTGAGCGGCGCGGCTCTTGCCCCGAAAACCTTTACCGATGGACACTGACCCGGGAAATGCCCATTGTTTTCACACGTCACCAAACAGGATTCTTGATTTGAGTTTTTTCAACCAGGAGGAAACATGAAAACCCCGCTTAGCTTGTACGACATGCAGAGGGAGGCGGGTCGGCCCGTGGCCACAGCGTGCGGACTCTCGAGCTCACACGTGGTCCACACGCTCAGGCATCCGCCTCTCCCCGCGGCGGCCGAGCTCCGGGGCAGCGGCCCGTGGTCGGAGGTCGGTAAGTGCTCGCGGGCTGGAACACGGCGTGGGGGAAGAGAAGACTCCGGGAGTCTGAGGCATAGTCCGGCGACGCGCACGGAGACGCCCAGAGGTCCGGGAAGACGCTGTGCGAGCTCGCTCTTGCCGACTCGGTCTCAGGTGGCTGCTCGCTCCCCGCAGTCTGCCCCCTCCCTCCCCTGGATTTTAAAACTACAGCTCAACCCTATACCTGTTTCTGGGCCTCTAGATGTCATTAGGCACATTTGAAAACACCATTTCTGGGGCGCCTGGGTGGCTCAGGGGGTTAAGCCTCTGCCTTTGGCTCAGGTCATGATCTTAGGGTCCTGGGATCGAGCCCCACATTGGGCTCTCTGCTCAGCGGGGAGCCTGCTTCCCCCCCGCCTGACTCTGCCTGCCTCTCAGCCTGCTTGTGCTCTCTGTCAAGTAAATAAATAAATAAATAAAATCTTTTTAAAAATGCCGATTCTCTCCTCCTGTCACGAATGCAGCGCACATTTCCTGGCGGCCCACTACGTTCTCAGCGGGGTTCTTCAGCTACTTCCTGCCGGAGGGGTGCACCCGTCAGCGGTCCCGAATGCAGACGGAGTCACCAGAGCCCCAGGAACATTCTGACCTCCGTCTAAGTGTGGTTTAAGCCTCTCATGAAGCGGGCATTACGGAGCTTGGGCGGGAGGCACTGAGCGATGTCCTGGCGTGCGTCATCCTGCCTGACTCCCGTTTCCTGGGGTGCGGGGACTCTCGGGGAGCTGGACGCAGAAGGATGAGTGCAGAGCGGAGCCCAGCAGGGAGACGGAGCGTGGAGCCCCCTAACCCCCCTGAGGACGTGCTTGATGCAGTGACTCTGGGTGAGGAAGGCGACCGCGCCATGCACTGCGTGGGCACTGGCCTCACCCCACGCACCCCGCGGGCACCGGCCTCACCCCATTGAAGTACCATGGTCCCACCCAGGAATCGGGCGCCTTCCTTGGACGGCACACTTCTCAACGGGCACCTGCTGGCCTGCAGTAGAGGTCGGGGCGTGGAAGAACGGGCGGAGAGGCGCCCGCCCAGACGGCAGGGCCCGTGAGTAGTCTCGGGACAATCTGAGTGACTGTCCCAGTGCCGCCTTCAACGTAATGAGGTTTGGTAAGTTTCCTCAAGGTCAACCAGTTCACATCGGATCCTGACTGGAGGCATGAGGGAGCCTTCCGGGGACGCAGAGCAGGTGCAGTCTCTGCAGGTGTGAGACAGAAGGACGGAGGGCCGAGTGAGGGCTGTGCGGTCACTGAGGAGAGAGACGGCCACGGCACGGAAAGGGATTCCTCTACGCGGAACAAGAGAGAGAAATACCATTTTGCATAAAATGTAATTTACATATTGTCTCCAAAAGTGCGCATATCGTCATCGTGTGTCCCGTCACGGGCTATCCTTGAGCACAGAGCACCGTCTGGCTCCACAGGAAATCAGAGTTGAAGGAAAGGAGCGGAGGCCTCAAGCGCCGCGGGACAGGTGTCGGTGCGAGCCGGCAGAGTCCTCCGCGTCCAGCGGCGAAGCCACCCCCACTGGAAAGGAGACCACGCCCTGGCAGGTGTTTCGGAAACAAGAGGTCGGCAAGAGCGACAGCAAGCCTCTCTGCTCCTGAGCTGTGGCTGTAGGAAGGACAACTCAGCGTCCCCCTTCCTCCTCGGTCCCCGACTTCTGCCCCAAACTTGCATCGTTTCCACGAACACACAAGCTCTGGCAAGAGCTCTGCTAACTCGGGCGCGTCTGAGAAGCCAGCAGGGAAGGGGCCAAGGTCAGCGTGCTCTCGGCTTTTGGGTGGTGACGTGTGACAGGAGGAGACTGGGGCACTTCCCATCGCCTTTTCATCCGGGTCTCTCCCAGACATGCTTTAGGGATGCACCTGTCTTCTGTCCTGATGCCGCCAGATCTGGAGAGGTTTCTGAGGTGCAAACCCTAATTGGACAGATTAGCATTTTAGAGCCACGAAGTGTTTGGTTTCCCTTTTTGGGAATGCAGTTGTGGAGCTTCAATGATGTTCTGAGTGTCTGCCCTGCAGCTCCTCCTAGGTAAGACCTGCGTCCTTCTGCTCGGAGAACTAGCCCAAAGCAGCGACCTTTCCTTACAGGCTCCCGCTCTCTCTCACCTCCTCCCCTCTGCCCCTTTCTTTCTGCCTCTCTTCTCCTTCCTGTCCCCCTACCCTAGGCACGAGTGGCTGGACGAAGGGACTGACTGTCCACACGCCAGTGGGCCCCTGGTCTGGGTGGCACGGCGCAGGAGCGTCAGCGGTGGGCCGGGGGACGCCTCAGACACTGGATGAAGTTCCTCCGTCTGATGAAGAAGAGAGCTGGTTTGCGGAGACCCAGCATGCCCAGCGCATGGCCTCCTGTTTCCTGAAGGCCAGGAAAGTGGTGATCAAAGCCACCAACCGAATTAAAAACACCAGCTATGGACCTGCGAGCCAACATGACAGACTGTGCTTAGAGAATCTGCAGGAATCACAGAAAGCAGAATGGATTATCACAGTGTCTCATGCCATTAAGTGGATGCCCTCCAACCTACCCGCTCTCTGGGGCTCTCCGGGGAAGCATGCATGGCGCCCTCACTTACCCCGAGAGCCAGCGCCACTGCGAGCTGCTCGCAAATGCATCGGACGCCCACGGACGCTGCGGGCCTCCTCCAGGGGCTGCAAACTCACCTTCGTCTCCCTGACGCAAGTCTAGGTTCCAGCGGACGCCACGCAGAACGTCAACATTCTGCAGCAAACGGGTCAGGAAAGCCTGGGACTTTTAATCATATTGTCAAAACCCAAATAAGCCAATGGATCAGGTTGCTTTTTTTCACAGTGTGGCCTAATTACCCGAGAATCGTCCCCACCGCAGAAAATAACAGTGTGGAGAAGCATCGCCCTTAATCCTGTCCACCCCAGCCAGGCTGCCTTGCTCATCAGAAGCCGACAGAGAACCAGTTAATAGTAAGGGGTCCCCTGGTGATCTGGGGGGAGAAAATAACTCGTTTACCAATATATTGAAAGCAAAGGTAAGGGAGCCCATGGAGAGGCTGGGACCAGGGCTCTGGGATGAGCTACCACTGCAGGGCTTCCTAGAACAGAGACGACCCCCTGTTGATGGCTCCCCCGCCTTCTCCTGGCCCATCTACCGACCAAACAGAACAATAGATCATTCTTCCAGTACATTCTGTTTCCAGCTCAAATATTTATACACAGGACTTTTGAGCATTAAATATAATGGAACTTTGCCAAATACTGGTTTGGAAAAGTCATATGAGGGTCTACAGGCAGCCAAGAAAAATGTAATTTAAAAATATTTAGTAATGAGGACATTTATATGATAATGATTTTAAGTGAAAAAGCAGACTACAGGGACTGCCCATCCATGATACAAGAAAACACATTTTACCCCACCACTTCCTAAAACCTCACTGAAAACCAGAAGAAAAGAAAAAAAACATGAGTAAGAGGAAAGCCACGACATTATCGATGTAAAAGGAAACAGAACAAAACACAAACAGGACACTTCGCTGCTGAATATTTTGAAATCTGGACCGAACCAGGGAAGACAGAGAAAGCCCACACATGTTTTGCTGGACCCCACAGACTCCCTGGGAGGGGGGTCCAGACGGCAGGGGCCCGTCCACAAGGGCTGCCGGGGGAGACCTGATACTTGGGTTAAAGTTCAGTGTCAGATAACAAACAACGGACGGCTTTTGGTGTCAGTATGTCCCAGACACCGCATGGGATACATTTTCACTAAAATCGTCCATTGCTGACTCCGTCTTCAGATCGCACTGGTGTCCTGAATGACGCCGAATGCGCCAGAACTGCAGAAGGAATCTGGCCGACTATCGATGCGTTTCCTTTGCTTTACGCAGCAGTTTTATTTTTCTAACTTACTGTCAACATACGTAAATAAAGAGATTTCCCTTAAAAACTTAAGTTTTGGGGGGCGCCTGGCTGGCTCAGTCGACGGAGCCTGTGACTCTCGATCTCAGGGTTGTGGGTTCGGGCCCATGCCGGGTGTGGAGATTACTTTTAAAAATAAAGTCTTTAAAAAAATATTCACGTCTTTGGCTCCTCCCGAGAAATCTGGAGATGTGTCCGCCCCGGACCTGGTTCCCCTGCGGCAGGCCGAGGCTGGGGTCTTCGCCGTCCGCTTCGAACGCCCACGTGCATTTCCTCACTTTTATTACACGTAACCCACCTCATTCACATGTGGCAGAGCCTGGCTCCTGGGGCTTTGCTCTGTTTGGTGTTTGGGTTCGCCGACCTCTCCTCGCATCTGAGGATGGTGGTTGTTGGCAGAAGCTCAGGATGCCCCGTGAGTGACTTGGCCATGGGATAAACCCTTCTCGGTGCTGGGCCCTGGTCTGGGCTGCACCTGAGACTAAGAGAATCTGCCAGAAGTCGGAAAAAGCAAGAGGCCGCCGAGGGCCTGACGGGGAGCCCTGTGGCTACCCTGGAAACCAACGTCCAAGCTAAGATGTCCCAGAGCAAGGTAGAGAAAGACAAGCAGGAGAATGGGGAGGAACTCTTCGAAGAAGCAGCGTGGCCTCTGGAGACCGGGTCCGGGAGCCCCTGGTCCTTCTGTCTTAGTGTTATTTCCTTACATTAAATCACGAAACAAAATACCTTTTTTGCATGAAACTAGCACGTCTCCAACCATCCCTTTTTTGCAGAAGGTAATTGTTCTCACTCTAATCAGCACATAAGCTGGGGGTCAACCCAGGAACCGGGATGGGTCACTTCTGTGGCTGAGAGTTTAGGTGAAAGTTTTCAATATCTTTGAGTTTTTCTGTACAGCCTGAATTTTATACGGTAAGTTATATCATTTTTACCAAAGTATTAAAGTCATTATCCTTTTTGTTTTAATATTTTATTGATTTATTTGACAGAGAGAAAGACAGCAAGAGAGGGAACACAAGCAGGAGGAGTGGGGGAGAGAGAGAGTCCTCTGAGCAAGGACCCCGATGGGGGGCTCGATCGCATGACCCTGGGATCATGACCTGAGCCGAAGGCAGACGCTTATTATTATTATTCTTAAGTAAACAGAATAATTTACAACCCAAACGTATAATATATGCATATGTGTGTATACATATGTGAAACTTAAAAACCTAGTTACCCCAAAATGTTAATAATAATGTCTCTGGGTGACAGGATTATGGACTGGTTTTGCTTCTATTTTACATTTTTTGGTGAGTTTTCCATACTGCCCTCAATCAGTACACATAGTTTTTACCTTTAAAAGATGAGCATGGTGGGGGGGCGCCTGGGTGGCTCAGTCGGTTAAAGCCTCTGCCTTCGGCTCAGGTCATGATCCCAGGGTCCTGGGATGGAGACCCGCATCGGGCTCTCTGCTCAGCAGGGAGCCTGCTTCCCTTCTTCTCTCTCTGCCTGCCTCCCTGTCTACTTGCTATCTCTGCCAAATAAATAAATTTTAAAAATTAAAAAAAAAAAAAACAAAAAAAGAGAGAGAGAGAGGAGCATGGTGTTTCTTCAGAGTGTGGAAATTTGCCACACTGAGGTCCAGGGACAGGGACGTGGGCTCCGTCACACAGGCTCTGGGTCTGACCTGGCCGGGCCGTAGAAGGTGGTGCGTGATCATCCCTTTCAATGATCAGGCTGACAGCAAACACGCCCAAGTCCCCTTAGAAACCCCCTTCTTCCCCTTCTTAATGGCCCTGAGTAGATCAATAAATCTGTCCTTCTTACAAAATGATTTCAGCTTTCTTGCCACCTAGCCTGATTTTATTTGGAGAGACCAGAAAGCCTCCTGAAGCCGCCCGCCCTCTTGAAGTTAATGTATTCATTAGTTATAATTGCCTCCAAAACGTGCTCACTAATCTTAGTCTCCTAGTTACTTAATGGTTTTGATTGGATGTAGAACGCTTTCATCTGGGTTAATTTACTATTCATAGTACAATGACGGAGTGCTCACTTTGCTGCCCGGATTACAGCAGTAAATGGAGCTATAGATCATCCGCAGGAAAGCTACATGGGAGTTCGGTGTTAAAACGCCTTTCAGGCATCTTAAAGTGGAAAACGGCGCTCCTGCCCAAACTCGGTCACGGGCGGCATTTCCTGCCCAAACTCGAAGTTGGGCCTTGCCCTTCTGTGAGCGGATGAGCTTCTCGGGGCCTGGTCAGACGCCTGCAAGCCACGCTCTCTCCGACTTGACGTAGTGTGGGAGCAGCGGGGAAAGATCTGCTGGGAAGAGGGAGCAGCCGGAAGTCACGGATTGTCCGCATTTTCCCCAACATCACGTGTCCTTGGAGTTTCCTGCAACCCCTAGCTCAGCCCCTGACCTCCTGCCTCCCAAGCCGTCCAGCGTCTGCCCTGAGCCCAAGTCAGAGTCTAGTTCCCACCTTCCTGACTTCGGACAGGCGGGCCATATGTAGGGATCCCACTCTGCCAGAACCTAAGACCTATTCTGGCCACGTTAAGACTATACCTAAATCTCACTTTCCCTCAAAAAACCCCAAAGAACTCAGCGCTCCTGCCTATGCTCTGAAACCAGAATCCTCTACCTTACAATTCTTTGGGAGAATGGCGACGGGTAATGTCATACTTTAGGGGGTTGAAACCCACTTTCTCCGATCCCCACCCTAACCCTTGTGCTCCCCTACGAGGCGGCCCCACAGAACCCCTACCCCCCCACCTGCTGGCCGTGTCGATGTCTGGACGTGCAGACCCCACTTCCTCCTGGCCTGGAATCTGCTTCCATGGAGGCCCATCTGCTTGAGGTTGTGTAGCTGAACCGGAGCGGGGAGAGGTCGACTCCCAGAGGCAAACGGAGGCTGGCCACCCGGAGGGATGTGGAGACAGTCCTGCTGACGGGGACTCTGGAGACTTCTATTTCTTCATGTTAATTTTACGTGTTGTTATTTTTTAAAATAATGAACATGAATTATTCCTACAATCAGAGAACACCTACTGAGTACGTGGGAGTAAACAAAATGTGTACCTAACAACATGGCAGAGAGGAGCCCGTGGATGGAGGGTCTCGCCCCCTCGGGCTGGGCCCCTAGAGTGGCAGGTGGGTCGCAGAACCAGCCTGCTGGGGGAGCGGGGCCTGGGGGGATGTTCCAGCATGAGGCTGCCCAGGATTCTGAATAGTTGAGAGACAAAGATACAGGACAACAGGTCCGTGACGGAGATACAGAACGTTCAGTGACTGTGGAATGACCGTTTCCCACACCACCTCTCCCCCTGAGCCACCGGGCTCTCTATCAACCATCTGCGTATTTGAGGGCCCTAACATCTTGCACCAGTGTCGTCTTCATTTTGTAAATGAGAGAGCCTGATTCCCTCTGGAATAACAATCTGAAACACACAGAAACATCTGTTTGAACAACGAGCTGCGTTGTCGGGCATGTTCAGAGGCAGGAGTCAGCTGCTGATCGGACACCGCCGTCCCAGACGCTGGCTAGGGCAAGGCAGGCGGTGTGGGATGTGGGGTGCTAAGGGGCCTGGGGGGCTGGGCACATCTCCCCAAGGCCCTCCAAGGTCCTGTGCCATCTCGGTGCCAAACACAGCTCACCCACGGTGAGAACGATCGTGCCCTCCCGATTCTCCAGCACGGAGCCCAGAAGCCCCAACTCGTCGGTGGTCCCCGCAGCCTTCCCTCCCACCTTCGGGGAGTGATTATCGGTCTGAAGATGCATTTCAGCGGATGTTAACTGAGACAAATGTTCTGCTCTGTGCATTTTCCAATTTTAATTGAAGGAAAGTAACTAATTATCTCAGAGGAGCAGCCATTATCCACTGGCTTCAGGCTGACCTTTTCAGGGGATGACTCGGGGGCCCCCTTAGGCAGTCGATATGTTAACCAGTCATCACAGCCTGTGATTTCCAAGGGGAGCTGACATCTCCAACCCAGGATGAGCCCCCAGCACCGGCTGCTGCTTGACGGGAAGAACGGAGCCCGTCATATTTCCAAAGAAGCCGAGTGAACGCAGTACTGATACGTACGGGACTGCAGCATCTCCCTGAGCCCCCAGACCCAGAGGGGGCGGGAAGGGCATGTCTGTGCACCACGGGCAGCCCATTTGCTCTGTGGCCTCCCCTGCTCTGAGCCAGGCAGGCCGTGGGCAAGTGTCAGGAGAACAATGTCCAGTCTAAACAATGTCCTCGGGGCATGGCGGTGATGTCATTCGTGCGGGGAGTCATGTCCGCAAACGTGTGTGACCCAGAGATGAAGGGCCAGGCCCTCCCACCAGGTCCAGAAAACACCCCTGAGCTTAGAGAACCCAGAAACACAAAATACAGAGTCACTTCTCACAAACGGAAAATCTCACGCAGTCAGTCTTACCGAAAATGATTTCCGTAACAGAATTCCATTATGGCCACAAAGAACAAATTCAACAACGATAAGAAATGAACCCAGAAAGCAAGGGGCTGAGCATCATCATGGCTCATGTGTCCCCTCAAATGACGGGAGCCCTCAAAGGGGTGACGATGGCAGTGATCCGAGGGTGGGGAGCAGAGCAGAGCGCGGTCCAGGACTCCCTGATGCAGAGCAGGTGACCGCCTGTCCAAAGGGCGCTCTTGTCTTGGGGGTGACTGGTGGTCCTCAGTCAGCAGCTCTCCCCAAGCTTGGCTCCCTCTTCTTTTTTTTTTTTTTTTTTTAATTTTATTTATTTATCAGAGAGAGAGAGGGAGAGAGAGCGAGCACAGGCAGACAGAATGGCAGGCAGAGGCAGAGGGAGAAGCAGGTTCCCCGCTGAGCTAGGAGCCCGATGTGGGACTCGATCCCAGGACGCTGGGATCATGACCTGAGCCGAAGGCAGCTGCTTAACCAACTGAGCCACCCAGGCGTCCCTTGGCTCCCTCTTCTGACGACAGAATCCCCTCCTTCGGGTCAAGTGTTTCGCCATCCCCCATGCAGGTGAGACGGTCCATGGGAATCACCTGCTCCCAAGCACGTGGCCCGAATCCGCCAATCAGAATTGTCCACGCCCCTCCTCCTCCCCTTTAGAGAAATGCCCTGTTTTCTCCCTCGTTGCTGCCTGTATGGATGGAAGCCGGCCCCCTTTAGTAGAGGGCGAGAGGCACAGGGTGGGGAGATAGGAAGCCGCATTGGAGGGAAGCAGGATGGAGGCGTGGCTGTCCCTCGGCCCCACTCCCAGGCACAATGTTCTGCCTTCCGGAAGTGGGTCTTCCGGGGGCGCTGGGAATGTGTGAGATGCCTGACCTACAGGGGTGGGTCCTGCCTCTTACATCCAAGCAGATCCCGAGAGGATGAAAGAAATGGGATACGGTGAGGTTTGCACAAAACAAGATCCGTCCCGAGATCTCTCCCTGTGCTGGGGAGACCCCGTCTGGGCTTTCATTCCAGCCTCTCATCGCTGAGGAGCCTCTAGGCCTGGTGCCGCACATGAGCTCTCCCCTGAGATGGGAATGAAACACAGGCCGGTCCTCCTGCTCCGTAGCGGTGGGAAGGGAGAGGGACTCCCACCCCAGGACCCCATCAGGCAAGAGGCCAGATCTGAACCGTCTGTGGCACGTCACCGGCCCTCCCTGCTGGTGGGTCCTGTTCCACGGGGACGAGAGCGCCCTGCTTCTGCCAAGCCTGGGCACCGCACCAGAGAAGGTTCATCTTCCTGCCCCAAACATGAAGTAGATTCTCAGTTACTAGAAGTTGGTACCATCGAATTTTTCTTGGTGACTACTTCACTGGGCGCAGGTCCCGCACGCCCTGCCCTGCCCCCCCGGTGCTGATGGGCGGCTCACGGGCCTCACCACGCAAGAGGGAAAACGGGCTGGGCCACCCTGTTGCAGAACTTGGTGTCCTTCCTGGTCGGGACGCAGAATCCACGTTCCCGCACCACCGCGCTCGCTCCGACACCTCCCCCCGTCGGATTCTTCCACCCCGGGGCTCCAGGGGGGCAGCGAGAAACAGGGGACAAGGGTCTTTTAAGCACTGGGAAGGCTGCTGGCCGCAGGCCTCCTGGCTCTCACTGGTCCTGTGTGGGCCTCCCGTCACCCGTGGGCGGGCCAGCAGCGCCGTGCACCCCAGCCGTCATCCCCTTGCCCCGACCCGGGGGCGCTCCGGGGCAGTTCACGAGGCCGCCAGAGCTTGGTAACAGACACACACGTGGTGGGCGCTGCCCACTTCCGCACCCTGCGACGGTGCCTCCCAGAACCTCCGTGTACGTGAGCCGCTGGACCCGAGCCCCGTCTGAAGGCCTGGGTCTGAGGGGCCCAACAGCAGGGCCTCTGGGGCCCCGCTGGCCTCCGAGCGGCGGCGAGGCTGTGGTCTCCCCCACGCACAACGCGCTTCTTGCTCCAGAAGGTTCTCAGAGAAGCGCAGGAGATACTTGCGGTTGGTGCGGTCCCCGTCGTCCCCGGGCCTGGGGCGCTGTCCCGTCACGGGCTGATGCAGTCGTCACGCCCCGAGCAGCCGGACACCGAGACGCCGAGACAACAAGAGCAGATTCTGCCCAGGAGTTCCCTGACTTCCTCACCGAGGACGTGCCTGCCGCCTAAACCAGTCAATCCTCTGGCTTCTTGAACCTGAGTCACGTTCTCGGGCGGCCGAGGGTTCCAGAGGAAGCGGATGAAGCCGCGATCACAGGGCACGGAAGGGATACGGAGGCACCGCGGCAATCGATGCCTCATAAATAATACACGTGTGTAGCCTCGTTACCCATTCAAAGCAGCAGTCAAGGGGTCGGGGAGAAGGATCATTTATTCTGTCGAATTCCTTCAGAATGAATTCTGGGACAGATCAAACAAAAAAGTTATAAAATAGGAATTACAGGTAATGAATGCCTGCTTGTTGCAGGGGACCTGGCCTGCGTGCCGCACATAGTTAAAGCGGGTGAGGTCAGGGTCAAGTTTAAGGTGATTTTGTGGAGAATCACTGGGTCTCCTTTCACAGGGCAGGACTGACTCTCGTTTACCGTGCAAGGGCTCGTCCTCTGAAGCGACTGGAATCGGGACGCGCTCGTGGCTGTGTTGTGACGAGGTCGCATCCGCGCAGGACGGCAGACGCGTGCCATGAGCCTCCTGTGCAGGTTCCCTGACAGGGGAGGGTTTCCTCTCCACCCTGCCCCGTGCTCAGGGGCTCTGGGGCTGCCCGTCTCCTAAGGTGGCCTATCTTCTGGGGCGAATGACAGAGACCTGCTAGCATCCCCTGTCATCAGCAGGAGGAGTGGGGACGAGGCGGGAGGAAGCTGGAGACGGGGGGAGGGGAGCGCTTTGGGACCGTGTCAGGTGCGTCCGACCCTTCAGCCTTCCCTCCAGGAGCAAACCGTAAGAAGACCTGGAGTCCAGGGCCACGTCCGTCACGGTGAGGAGCCCAGACAGCTCCTGCGTTGAGCCCACACTCTGCAAGCTGTGTGATCTCCGACAGTTACTTAAACTCTCTGATCTCCGCCTTCACTTGTAAAATGGAAATCGTGATGCCTCGTGTTGATGCCGTCAGGGGGTGGGTGAGAAGCTGGGGACCGATGGCACACGAAGAAAAGCCTTACGGAGAGGAAGTTCTCGTTGTGATTTCTATCGTCATCCGGCCGGCTTCTCCCAAAGCTCCGGGAGCTTCCTGGGGGCCCTGCTCTCTCTGACCACAGGCAACACAAGTCAAGACAATCCTGAACAGCCCACACCACTGCAGAAGCCGCTGGGCACACACAGTCCTCATCGCACAGCCTCCCAAACACGGCCGCGCCTGTGCCGGAGCAGCCTCGCGGAAGGGAGCTCCCCGCTCCCCGGCATGTAGGCCCAGGCTCAGGGGCCGGGCGCAGGACCGCGTGTGGGGGGAGTGGCAGGAGGGCCGTTCAGGGCTATGTCTGGGGCGGGGGGCGGGCCTGACCGTGGGGGCCTCGGACCCTGGCCCACAGCCGCAGAGGCCGGGCTTGTGCCGGGGCCATCTGGGCAGGGTGCGGTGCCGGCAGCCACAGTGGGAGGTGTGGGACGCCCTGCGCACAGGAGCCCCCAGCCCTCGGCCAGCAGCACCAGGGTGGCTGTGGTTACACGATCGTCACAGAGCCATCACGTCACCGGGGACCGGCAGGAAAGGTCACAGCAGGTCCTCTGCCCTGCGCTCCCACCCCGCCAGCTCGCTGGGCAGCGGGGTGCACAGGCCCTTCTCTGGTGGGGTGGAGGCAATGCCCGGGTGGCCGGGGCTGGCTCCGGGAGCACGAGATGCTCCCTGCTGGGAAGAGTCAACCTAAAGCCCTTCGAAGGCAGCAAAGGCTGACCTGGCCTCCCCCGGAGGGCCCAGACCCCAGCTCGGGTGCGGACTAGAACACTGTCTGCAGCCTCGGCGCTCAGGGACTCTCCCAGCTGGGAGCGGGGCCCCTCTCCAGGGGGCGCAGACGCGGAGGGAGCTCCCAGCTCATCTTCCCGCACATCCAGCAGGAGAGCGAGCTTCAGAGCTTGCGTCCTCTGCCGACGCCGGTTCCACCCCACCGTCCCCTGGGCTGGCCTCGCCTCCCCCGGCACGGGGCTGTAGGATGGCAAAGCCCCCGACACCCAACACAGTCCCAGAGAAGAGGGGGAGTGGAGCCGCTCACACCGGAACGCGGGAGGCTTTTGTCTCCAGAGTCCCCCGTGTGCACCTGTACCCCCAGCCCACCACTGGGGAAATAGGTGTGGCCAGTGTCCCTACAGCCGCACAGACCTCCAGGCCGGGGACAGACGTGGGCGGAAGCCCTGCTGGGAAAGGGGAAAGGGGCCGCGGATGCGGGACAGGCAGGCAGCAGGGGCAGACGCTCAGGTCTGTGTTCAGGCTCCAGGTGGTGCAAAGCGCGAGCCCGCTTTCTTCCACTAAGTCACTTGAAATTAAGTCCACGACGCGAACACCGAAGTTTGACTTCACCTAAGGAGTAAACGCGACGGTGCATTTTGTGTTGTTGTTGTTCTTGTGTACTTTTTGGCGTCCCCTCGCAGAAGCATCAAGAATTCTCTTTGCCCGGGCCCCAGAAGAGCCTTTTTCCAAGAGAAACAGAACATGTTAGGTACCCAGGACTTCGAGTCCTACAAAAACCACCCCAGCGTCCTCCCAGCGCATCGGACGGAGCCTGCCTGAGCCGGCGGCCGCAGGACAGGGCAACGAGGGATTGCCGCCCAGAACCTGTCGCCCAGGAAACAAAGCCGGTCTCCCTCCCACCCATCAGAGCCTCCTCTTACTTCCGGAACTCAAATCAGAGCGTGGAAGAGCCGTGGTTTGGGGACGAGAGACAGACAGATGGGCTGAGCTGAGGAATTTTCTAGAACTCATCCCTTAGGAGTTCTCTGCCTTCTTTGAGAGAAGTAAGGACCTTTCAGGGAAAATTCAGACACACACCCAGCGAGAGGCAAAACAGGAAGCCCAGGGAGGGGGTGCCCGGGGGCGGGGGGCGCGAGCCTTCCCTCTAGGCCACGCTGCCGACGTCAGCACCACCCCTGCAGCCTAATTCCGTGTCCAGCAAAGACCAGTCCCTGCTGCGGGCCCTCACCTGTTGGAAACCAAGTCAGGAGCCTGGCCACAACCTTGAAGAAAGGAAATACCACTCCTGAGGGACGTCCCAGCGTGTACGCTACAGGACACACCACAGACCCACGGCTTCCAAAGCTGGTGTCTGCAAAGCAGGGGAGTCACCCCTCGTCACCGTGGTGGCCTCCTACCCCCTCCGGGGGCCCATCGTCACAGACTCCGGCCTGCCCGCCTGGCCAGAGAGGCCCTCCATGCCCCAGTGCTCATTTCCAGGACTGTGTCCCCCCTCACATGAACCCTGTTCCCAAGACCTCCAGTTGTCTGCACGCCGGCAAGGACCTGAGGTCAAAGCTGCCTCACGTATGTTCCCTAACAGGCCCCGCGTCGGCCCGATGTGTTTGGTCAAACAGTACACGTTCCTCGAAGCCTGTCTTCTTGTTGCTGCATCTGTAAGCTTGAATCCACGCTTTCAAAATACATTTTCAGCTCAAGTGTTTCTTTCTGCTCATACGTCTCTTCCCAGCCCTACCTCGTGAACTTGAATTGGCTTTTATGTTCTAGCAAGGTGCAGATGAGTCCTTTTCACAGCCTGAGTTTCAGCAAATCGGACTCCTGGGTCAGTTTCCACCATTGGGAGGAAGGACACACCCCCATAAAAACAACGTAGGTTTGAGCAAATCCCAGCCTGGGTGTCCGCTGGGAGGGGGAGGGGGCGGAAAGACTGTCGCACAGTTTCCATAAATAAAAACGTCTCCGGCATCGTCTTGCCCCTGTTTGGTTCACCCCCGGACCCCACGGAGAACTGAATGTCCTCTGCAACGGTGAGCGTTGACGGTATGCGTTTTTGTTGCTTTGCTGGACAAGCGTCATGTCGGAGGCCCGTGGGCTACTCTCCAAGCCTGTAGCCGTGGTCCCACGTCAGTGTGCCGGTGGCTGAGCACACAGCACGTGCCGCAAACGTGCCAGGAGACTACGGTTGGGGGCACTTTCTCCTGACGTCCCTCAGCCCCATGTCCGCACAGGGGATTCGAGGGCACCTGCTAGAGATTCATGGACAGAGTGTGCTCGGATGAAAGAAAGGAGACCCACTCTTTCCCGATGCCCCTAGCCCAAATTCTCAGGGCGTTCTGAGGGGCAGCCGACCCAAAGGTGACATCTTACGCTATGGATCCTGGTTTCCAAATGGAAGCACCAAGATCTATTTGGATCCAAAATAATACGCCTTAATTTTCTTTTCTCTCTCTCTCTCTCTCTCTCTTTTTTTTTTTTTTTTCATCTTTGTTGTTAAGAGAAAAGGCAGGTTCATTTCCTTCGGGAAACACCTGCAGATGACCACAATTCAGGTGCCGTTGGCCGTCTCACTCATCTTCCTCCCCGTTGATTCCAAACTGGGACAAGATTAAACAGAGGGCTCCCCGGTGTCTGGGCTGGTTGGGTCCTTCCTGGGCGTACCATCTCTACAGCAGCCAGCACACCCCCCTCGTTCTGCTCCAATAGGTCCACGACACCGGTAGGGCAGGGCTACCCCCAGGTAAGGGTGCCAACACCGCAGTCGCCCAGTGGGCTTGGACCTGTGCAGACGCGGGCCTTCGTGGTGTAGGGATTGCAATCCAGGACCCTGTCCTACAACCCGACCAGTGCTGTTTTCAGGGAGAAAGAGAATATCGCTCTGGGCTGGCAAAGCTTCCCAGGCACGGCGGGACGTACATTTCCCCCAAACATCCAAATCCTCTGAATGATGGCGGCACTAAAGTTGACTCAGAAGGAAAAACAAACAAACAAACAAAAAACTTCCGAATGGAATCGTCCCAGATTAAAATATAGTATCTATCTTTATTCACATGATGGTGCATTTCAAATAAAATCTCCAAGCTACATTGAGACGCAGACTCAATGGCAGCCCACAAAATTTATCTCTCAAGAGAAAGACAATGAAAATACAGATGCCAGTTGTTGCCCATCAGCACGAAAAGAGGAAGGGATTCGTTCCAAGGCAGCTTCAGCGGGTGTGAAGTCTGGGCTCGCCCAGGCCCTCCCACGGCGAGGCTGCCCTCCACGGACAGGAGCGTGTACGCCGCTGAACCAGCACTCCCTGAAGACCTACTGTGCTCACCGTGCACTGAGCACCTATCCACACGTGTCGTCGCCCATCGCCTAATGCGGAAACGATCAGAAACAGGAAGCACACGGGATCCAGCATGAAAACGGCCACACAACCGTCAACAGAGACGGAAAGCAGCTGGAAGCCCGTTTCTTTGTCTCTACTGTGTGCGGAGTCTGCAAACCTCGGCGGGCATTGCTTTCCTCAGGCTTCTAAGCCTCTATGAGATGCACACTGTGACTATCCGCATTTTGCAGGTAAGGAAGCTGAGACACAGAGAGGGTGAGAAACTTGCCTAAAGTCACACAGCAGGAGTCAGAATCAGGGTCCAGATATAAGGCTGGTGCTCTGCTCACTCCCCTCGTGTGTCCAGCAGACCTGGCACAAGTATATGAGTGCACCTCCAACACACACAGACACATAGACACACACATAGACACACACACACACAGATACAGACAGACACACACACACACAGATACAGACACACACACACACACACACACACAGATACAGACATACACAGACACACACACACACACAGATACAGACACACGCAGACACACACAGGGACACACACACGGGAGCAGTTTGCTTCTCCAAGACCCAGGTCTCGTGTCCTCTCTCCTCCCGTGGTCTTTAACCAGTCCCTGAATCATCTTTCGAACTTTCTGTATTGCCGAAGACGGCGGGGACATGACCCTTCCATAAAGAATCTGAAGAAAAACGTACGGACCCTCTTCCTCCCGAAGGGCACGCTCCAGCGGGCCTGGGAAGCCCACTTCCAGGATTAACCGTGGGCCTCCAGCCAAGAACGTTCACCCTGAAGGACCTCTTGTGAGGCCTTCCGGGTAGCGGCACGAAGCACCTGTCGGTTTGATGTACCTTGTGTGGTGTTCCTCCACCATGAATCACCCAGAGAGCCGCCATAATGAAGTTCTATTGATTGCTATTAGATTGTTTTGTTTTCCTCATGACTCATATTCAAAACTGAATTAAGGTCTGTGGAAAAACACCCATCAAATGCTTCTCAAGGCACAGAATGCCATTATTACAGCCTTGAAAATCTACCCATGATTTTTTTCCCAGAGCCCACTCAGCTGTGGAGGAGAACATTAAGTAATTGGATAACCCGCGTGCAAATGCGGGAGGCTGCGGTCCAGGCAGAGCCGGTGAGGCGCTCCGTCCGTCCAGGCTGGACGCCCCCTGGACCCGGACCGGAGGCCGGACTCCTGCTGCCCGTCCCGGGATCGAGGGAACCGGGTCTTAACTCCGTCTCTCGACCGGCTGCTTAAACTGCCGTCTGAAGACACTGCCCTCCTGGCTGTCGTAGATCCAAATTAAACTTATTTGCTCACAAGCCCAGAAGATGCGAGCAGACTCAGGCTGCCTGCGTTACAGGGGGGAGTAAGGCGAGGCTGGGAGCCTGCAGCTGCAGGGAGGGGTGCAGGCAAGTGCTAAATCGCCCCAACGCACCCCTAATCACTCCGGGAGCAGAGTCCTGTCTGGCTTTTGTTCAGGAGCTGAGCTTCTCTCTCTCGCTTTCTAATCTTTTTTTTTTTTTTTTAATCTCTGTGTGATCACTGCCTTCCTGCGAAATTTGCAGTGAGATGCTGCAGACGCACGGCCCGCGCCTGAATGAGCAGAGCAGGGAGACGGAGCTCCCAGCTGGCTGTCGCCGGCTGTGCACGGCCCAGAGGTCCCAGTCCTGGCCCAGCCCAGGAGCAGAAGCCTTGCACTGACAGGCTGCGGATCTGCCTCCCCTAATCTCAACTAAGGAATGAGCCGCGGTTGAAATTCAGCTTTTAATCTCTCCAGTTCAAGTCAGCTGAGCTACCTCAAAAGGCGGTGAGTGCAAAGGAGGTCTGGGCGTCAGGGGAAGCTTTGCCACATTGCAGACTTTGAATTGAGTGTTTCCGTCCTCCAGCAGGCCTCATTAGCCCCCTCTCCCCACGCCACCAACCAAGGCCCCCCACAGCCACGGAGGAGGAGCGGGGAGTGGGAGGACTAGGGAAGGTCCCTGTCCCTAGGGCACCACCCACGCCTCTGTGATTCCGAATGAGCCCACCCCTGGGGCTCAGACACAGGCTCTGGGAAGGAAACTGGCTTCGTAGAGGGGAGCCCTGGCCGACAGAGAACACAGGCCGAAGCCCCTCGAGGCAGGCACCTCCCTGGTAAGGTAGGGAGTCGTCCGAGTCTGCGGTGGGGACGGGGGGCACCATGGCGCACCCTGACGGGTCTCCCTCTGCCCTCTGCCAGCAGCAGGCCCCCGGCTGTGCCTCTACTGTGGAAAGAGACAGAGACGGCGACCGAAGTCAGAGTCGCTACATGAAGAGCCTGACCACCGCCAACCCTAAGCTAAATGCTGAAGCCGCATCTTTGGACGGCGCCCGTGGGCCAGGCGGCAGCTTCGGCTTGCTCTGCGGGGACCCCGAGGAAGAAAGGCGTGGCTGCGTACGGAAACACAACACGACAACGGACGAAACAACCCGCTGGTCTGTGCACATCCCAGGGAAGCTGAGGGAATCTGGGACCCGAGGTTGAGACACCGACCAGGGCCAGGCACGGGGAGGTGGGTGGCCCCCCCCGGAGGCCCGGGGACCCTCCTGTCCTGGGAGCAGTGGACACGTGAGGAGGTGAGAAGGGTTGTAGGGCCCTTCACGGCTCTGCCTACGGGGACCTGAGCTTCCTCCGAGCAGCCCCGCTCTCCCCAGTGGGGCAAGTAACGGAAACAGAGAAACTCAGTGAAATCTACGTGTTCAGGGGACAAGTTCATCCTGACTCTCGGGTTCCAGGGAGATTATAGTAACATGAGTGTTGTGGACTGAATAGTGTCCCCCCAAAGTTCCTAGGTGGGCCCCCGATCCCCAATGTCACTGTGTTGGAAGGTGGGGCCTTCAGGGAGGTAATCGAGGTTAGAGGCGGTCAGGAGGGCGGGGTTCTAATCCAACAGGATGGGTGTCTGTAGAAGACCGGGGGTGCACACAGAGCAAAGGCCGTGGGAAGACGTAGGGAGGTGGCGGCCGTCCACACACCAGGAAGGGACTTCTCACCGAAACCAACCCTGCTGGCCCCGGGACCTTGGACGTCCAGCCTCCAGAACTGGGAGAAACAGATTTCTGTTGTTTGAAGCTCCCATCTCTGGGACTTGGTTCGGGGGGGGGTCGGAACTGAGACAAGGCGCTTTCCTGAAACTTAGCGACACGAGTTCCTAGAACAAGACAGAAGGTTCCTTCGGGGCCTTGGTGCACACCATCACCCTAACGGAGCGTCTCACCCCAAGGTGCAGCCCCCAAATATATATGACGGTTTTGCAGCAGAAAGACCAGAGGGGTGTGGGGGGGGCACAACGGGAGGACCGCACGGCAGCCCGGGAGGTTGGGTGCTCGGCATTTTGACTGGAAACGAGCAATCAGTATGTTAAGTACATGTGCGTGACATGCAAATCAGCACCTGACCTTTCCGGAGATGTCTGCATCCTTCCCGGGGAGAACCGTGGGACTGAGGGGGACGGAGGCTGGGGTTCTCCTGCGCGTGCAGGCTGTAAGCTGGGGCACACAAGACACCGCGGTGAGGCTGCAGCGGGAGGAGGAGGTTAAGGAGCCGCTGCCACGGTCGCTGGCGTGTGGTTTCTCGGTGCCCGCGCTCTGCCTGTGCGCCCCGCTTACTGAGGCGCCCGCCGGCAGGCAGACAGCATAACACCTTCCAATTGCAATCTGCGAAGGCCAACGCGGGTAGCCGGGGAGGAGCAGCCGGGGTCGGACCCCGAGGGAGCAGCAAACCGGACGTCTGGGGAATCCGCGGGTCGGGATAAGCCTCATCGTCGAGAGCTTTGCGCCAAGAGCAGTTACAGCGAATAACAGCAAGGAGCTTCCCGGGGTTCGGTGGCAGGACCCGAGGCAGCAGCGTGCTACAGCGACTCCGGCTTGGCGGCACATGGCCATGCTGCTGGGGGCGGCGGGGGTGGGGAGCGACGGGCGGGGGGCTGCTCCTGAAGGAGTCGGGCGGGGGGCTTCCTGCGTCCTCACTAGCTTTAGGTAACGTGCAGAGAACGTGTCAGGCCGCTTTACTCACAACGTAGGGCTGAGGACTCGCCTGTCACTGCCGCGGCTCCAGTGGGGTCCTGTCTCCTCTGCTCCTGTCTGACTCAGGGCGAGCGTCTCGGCATCTCCAAGCCTCGGTCTCGTCCGGCAAACAGGCACGACAGGGACACGGCACTGGCCCCGAGGGCTGCTCTGAAGAGGAAAGGGACGGTGCCCGTGACGAGCACGCCAGCACACGGCCCTGCGGAGAGGGCGGGCCCAGCGAGGCAGCCCCGGACTGACGCCCTTCGCACAGGTTTTCCTTGCCCCTTTGGTTGGTTTTAGCTTCAGGTTTGCGCAACAGCGTCGCTTGGCTCTGGGGAAGCGTTTGGTCTGAAGCCGGGGCACCACTCAGCTCTCTGTCACCTGGGCTAGCGGAGAGGACATGTCACTGTCCCCCAGAGCCACGTCCTGCCAGCTCAGGGGTCCCCGGCACAGCAGCCTCCCACGAGGACAGCTGTCGACACACCATGTGGAACAGCCCCTCAGCCCTCACCAAGGTCTCCTGAGTGGGCTGCTCGGCCAGCGGCCCCCTCCGTAAACTCTGCAAGGAGAGGACAGTGCCGTCCCCCCTCGCCAGGGGGCGGCGGCCAGGGAGGCGCACTCGTCCTGTGACTCAGAGGCTCGCTCGTCCACCGGCGCTCTGGAGGCAGAAGCCGTCTCTTGGCCGCTCCAGCCCGAGGCCCATCTGCTACTCCATGGCGAGGTTCCCGACTGCAAGGCTGGGCGAGCCGAGCCCGAGCCGGCGTGCGTCCTTAGCCACCCCAAGGTCTTCCTCCCTCCTGCTTTCTCCGTGGGGACTTCGAGGCGGCAGCAAACAGGTGTGGTTCTCCTGTCCACACAGCTGGACTCCTGGGAGACCCTGCCCTTGGAGGGAAGAAAGACCGAGCGCTGGGTCTGGTGATAAGCAGGAAGGAAGGCATTCAAGTGCTCACAGCTGCAAGATACTGAGCTCGATTCGGAGAAGTGGTCTGTAACTTTGCCAGGACACACGCGGATGCGAAAGGGCCTGTGCCCGCACAATCTCCTCCTTTTGTAAGAAGAGAGCCCGGTGGAAGCCTGGAACTCACCCCATGAGGAGCCTCAGCCCTCAGCATGGGCCAGTCTCTGACTTGGCAAAAGGCATCCTTCAGGAGCCTGGGTCGCCACGGAGCTTCCCGGTGCACGGGCGCTTTCGATTCTCCATCCGGCTGCGCAGTGATAAAGAAAAGAATAAAGGGGCGGCGGGGGTGGGGAATGCCGGAGCAGACATTTCAGACGCTCTGTGTGTGCACACTCGTGTGTTTCTCTGTCTCCCTCGTGTCCCGTCACGTTCAGGTGCGACAGGCAAGTGCCTCACGCTCCCCGTGCAGCTGAACAGGCGCACGCTTCCCCGGGGACGCACCACAGCCCGCGTCACCTCCCGGAAGGAATGGATCCCGGCGTCACCTCCCGGAAGGAATGGATTGGGTTTGGTCAGAGTTGACTTCTCTGTCTTTCACCGGATTCCTGGAAAACTCTTGTAGATAGAGGTATCTCCCCAGAGTTCTGGGGCACGAAGCTGTGGGGAACACGTTTATTAGGAATCCGTGAACTGCATCAAAGACACATGCGGAAAGGGCCAACTGCGTCGGTGGTAAAATACACCCAACAGCGTCCCGAGACGCCACTGTTTGCCCTATTAGACACGGACGTGGAGCCGACGGGGCCAGCCCGACCTTTCCATTCCCTGCTAGTCCCCGGCTAACACTCCCTGCGCTGGGATGTTGGGACCAAATGGCTCTTGAAACAGGGGCTGAAAATTTCTGTGGGCGGTGATGCTTTCACCAGGAGTCAAGATGCGTCAGTGGAAGGAATCCGGGGGCCAAGGAAAGACTGAGAGTTCAAGCCGTGGTGACTTGGAATGACCCAGTGTCATGACGCCCCGATTACTCAGGGCCTCGTCCTTCCTTCTGGTTCACTTAACCCGGCCCTGACATGTTTATGAGACGTCCCGTGCTGATTGTCTGTGGTCTGGTGAAGAAGCAGGGGAGATGGTACCCACTGACAGATGCGTGTTTGAACAGTAAAACTTTTGCTGGCAAAGGAAAATCTCTCCCCGAACAAGGAGATTGTGAAAGAACAAAGGTGGACCCAGGATCCCTGAGATTCTAGATCACACCTCTCCCTGCAAAGGAGGGACCCCATAACTTCTTTCTCAGCCCCGCCCTTGGGAGGCCTCACCAGCTGGGAGCCCTCTTATTGTTGCCTATGGACAACTGCATAAAAGCAAATGCCCCGGCCAGGTACTCAGAAGGTCTTTTAAGAGAATCACCTGGATTTAGGGGTTTTGACCTTAGAGCATAGACTTATCTGCCCATTCTGGAAAATTCATCCCATTTTTTAAGGCATAGTGGGCCATACTAGAAATTCTTCTGTAGCCCACACAAGCCACGAGAAGGCATTTTATAAATCTGTGAATGACTTTACGATGCCTTCTCTTGGAAAGAAGCCAAAAGGGCCAGTAGAACAAGTGTCCAGGCTTTGCGTTGCCCTTGACCTGAAGTCAAGACCTCTGGGACTTCAAACGAAATGAAGCTTCTACGCTGTCTGCAAGAAAGCCTTGCTTCTGTGTTTAATTCCAAAGAGAAGAAATGCATTCAGAGGGCACGTTTGTTAGAGCAGAACCTGGTGGTCTTGAAATCATCTCTCATGCCTCGCCTCCAGCGACACACACAGACGGAGTCCGGGCAGAACAGGGAGCTGACTAGGAGGGGGGCGTCCTCTAAGCTTAGGAATAAGAGACAAAGAAATATTAATTACTGGGGAGGGCAGACCTTGCTAATTAAGACATAAAATGCAGAAACCAGGAAAGAAAGACATATTTAGTTCCATGAAATTTTAAAATCTCTACACCCTTTGCACCCGGCTTGATGAGGAAGGACACAGAGATAACCTGAAACGCAGTGACTGAGAGAGAACATGTTCCTGGAACTCAGGAAGAAAAACTCATTCGAAACAATAGAAACAAACAGTCTAGGAACGGTCCTTCCTATAATGGACCTAAGGCTGAAAACCTGTTCACCTCACAACGGAACGTGGGCTCCGGGGCGCTCTTCTATAGCTCGCCAGGCCAGTGGGGCAGAGGGGGTGTCCCTGAGAAGCCACCCTGTGGGGAAAGAGATTCGGGGACAGGAAGAGCTCACGCCTCTACGTGGGCAGCCTCACTCCCGTGAGTGGATGTCCTAGAAACATGCGCAATGTCTCCACTCATCATCCAAAGTCCAATGTAAGCGTCCACTTCGTGCTGACCTCAGAGAACGAACACGTTTGTTTCTGCCCTGATAGGACTCATTTGGGCTCAAAGACATCGTGGGAACAAACCCTGGGGTCCCTGGCGTCGTCCAGCGGTGAAAAGGAGAGCCTGAAGCAGGACGTCTCCCTGCCTGCCCCACCCCCACCCCGTGCTCCAGACGCCCGGCAGGGAGACTCAGCACAGCGCGGCCGAGCCCTGGGTGGGCTCAGTCTGGGAACTGCGGCCAAGACCGAGTGCTGCCTGAATGTGAGAGACACACTCATGCGGCCCGGATTCCACGCGCGTCCTCTCTGTCCAGGCGTCCTCCATGGTGCGTGACGGAACGGTCACCACCAGATTCCGGGGCACGTCCTTTGTGGTCGGCTATCTCTGTGTTTCAGCAAAGCCATTCAGAGAGCGTGTTGGTCCTTCGGGCGCTACTACGCCCCCGGCTTCTTCCCTATTCCTACCACCCATCCACTGTTTCCATCTTTTGGGTTCCTGAATGGCAGATCCAAAGCCCCTCCAACACCCAGATCCAGCTGGAAAGTAAAAAATTAACTCTGTTTTCAAAATGCTGAATGGTTTTTGTGTGCCATGTGCTTAAGCCTTGCAGTTAGAAAGCTTGGGAAAGAAATAACTTGGACACAATAATGTCTATAGTGCATTCCAGCTCGAAAATGTTAGGATCCATCCAACAACAGAAATTGGCTAAATAGATTATGCTACCGCCGTCAGACGGGATGCTATCTAGCCGAACGGGCGGTGGGAGAGCGTGGAATGACAATAGGAAGGCGCTCGTGATCTAGGAAGAGGGAAAGCAGATTACAAGCCATTATGGACGGCATCCTCACGGTTTTGTGAAAAATGGAAGGAGCCGGGACGGTGTGCACACACCCACACGCCCGTGTAAAGGACGCCGGGAAGCATCGAGATGAACCCATTCCCGCGGCCGTTGTTGAGTCGTGGAACACAGACAGCCTTTATCTTCCCCGAAGTGCTTTTGTGTGCCTGAGACCTTACCAGTAAACAATACTGCTTTTCTAACCAGACAAAAAGGAGGTATTTAAAATATTATAAAGTTGCCAAGCAGCATCATAAAAAACTGATTTTCTTGCTAGGAGAAACTGGTAGTAGCAGCTAAGCTTTTTATGGGGGAAAAATACACAAAACATAAAGTTCTTCATTTTAACTGTGTTACGGGGTAAGACACAGTGGCACGAGGTACTTCCGCACTGTGGAGCAGCCCTCACCAACAAGCAGCTCCAGAACTTTCTCAGGACCCCAGAAGGAAATCCCTATGTATGGGGGTATCATTCCCTACCCCACTGCACACCTAGTCCCAAATCCACAAATCCGCTCTCTGCCTCCAGGGATTTGCCCATTCTGGATATTACATATCAGTGGGATAACGTGGTTTGTGGCCTCTGTGTAGGTTGGTTCACTTCGTGGTGAGCTTCTGAGGCCCCTCTGTGTCACAGCCGGTATCTGTGTCCCCGTTGTACAGCTCGGTAGCGTTCCACTGGACTGTCAACCGCGCTGTCCACGCACCCGCTGACGGTGGATGGTAGAAAGGTAGAAACAGGCCTTTTTCCACCTTTCTCGCTACTGTGAACCGTACTGCTGCACACAGATGTATGAGAGGTTCCGGTTGAACGCCTGTTTTCGGTGCTTTCAGGGACCCACTCAGCAGTCGAAGGGCGGGTCACACGGTCATTCTGCGTTTAACCTGCTGAGGGTCACCCACACGGTTCTGGTGGAGTGGCTGCGTCACTTCACCTCCTCACCGGCAGTTTCTAACGTCTCCACGTTCTCACAAACACTTCCTTCCTGCCCATGTTATTATCAGCAGTCGTGGTGTTAGCGTGAGTATTAGTGTTAGTGTTACTGTTAGTGTTCGTATTAGTGTTAATGTCAGTGTTAGTATTAGTATTAGTGTTGGTGTCAGTGTTAGTGTTAGTACTAGTACCAGTCTTAGTGTTGGTGTCATGGCTATTCCAGTGGGTGTGAAACGGCCTCATCCCGCTGTGGTTTGAGCCGCATTCCTCAAAATGACTGTTCGTGCTGAAGGCCCATGTGTTAACTGGGCTTTTAGTTTCCTTCTTGAATTACAAGTGTTCTTTGTATTTCTGGACACCGGACCTTTTTCAGATAGAGGATCTATAAATTCCTCCCTCATTCTTTGAATTATCTTTTCACCCTGAAGAGTGCCCTTTGATGCACGAAAGACCTCAACGATGATAAAGTCCAGCTGATCTAGCTCGTGCGTTTGTCGCCCGAGCTTTTGGAGTTCATCCTGGAGATCACTGCCAAATCCAAGGACATGGACATTTAGTTCCTTTTTTGGAAAATGTAAATTCAATTAGCCAACTTATAGCACGTCATTAGTTTCAGATGCAGTGTTCGGTAATTCATCCATTGCATAGAACACCCAGCGCACCCGTTTTCCTCTAAATGTGGAACAACCTGTCGTGACAACAGGAAGCCTTCCCAGCACGAACACAGGATGTCTCTCTCTTTGCGTGGACCTGCTTGCTATGCTTCCCTTCAGTAATGCGCTCTCCTACGCTGAGGGCTCAATTACCACTTAGAGTTAATTTTGTGCATGACGTGAGGAAGGATCCAGCTTCACGCTTTCACACGTGAAGAAATGTTTTCTTAGTTTCTTTTTCAGAGAGTTCATTACTGACGTATAGAAATACAACTGATTACATCATCCACAAATGGAGACAACTTTGCTTTCTCCTTTCCAATGTTGGCGTCTTTTTATTTCTTTTTCTTGCCTAACGGCTCTGGCTAGAACGTCAAACAATGCTGAAAAACACAGTCCACGTGCGCACTCTTGCTTCATCACTTTTAGGATGAAAGCTTTCAGCCTTTAGTCCTTAAGTGTGACACCGGCTGTGGGTTTTTCATGGATGGTATTTATCATGTTGAGGAAGTTCCCTTTATTCCTTGTTTAGTTTCATGTTTGTTTTTACTTTAAAAGGACGCTAGATTTCATCCCGTGCTTGTTTGTCTGTTTGAAATGATCATGTGGTCTTTTCTCCCTGCATTCTCTTCACATGCTGCTTTACCTTGACGGGTTCTGGTGTGTTGCATTACCCTTGTAATCCAGGAAAGGGTCCCACCTGCTCACGGTGCACACTCCTTTTAATATGCTACTGCCTTTGCAGTCCTAGTGTATCGCTGAGGATTTTTGTGTCCTTATTCATGGGCATATTGGTCTGTATTCTTTTTTTCTTTTTATGTCTTCCTCTGACTTTGGTATCAGGGTACTGTTGGTCTCATAGAATAAGTTAGGAAGTATTCCTTTCTCTTCCATTTTTTGGAGGAGTTGGGTAAAGACTGGTACTGGTTCTTTCTTTCTTTCTTTCTCTCTTTATTCAGTTTTATTTTATTTTTTCAGTGTTCCAAGATTCATTGTGTATGCACCACACCCAGTGCTCCATGCAATACATACCCTCCTTAATACCCACCACCAGGCTCACCCAACCCCCACCCTTCTCCCCTACCAACCCCTCAGTTTGTTTCTCAGAGTCCACAGTCTCTCATGGTTCATCTCCCCCTCCAGTTTCCCTCAATTCACTTCTCCTCTCCTTCTCCTAAAGTCTTCCATGTTATTCCTTATGCTCCACAAATAAGTGAGACCAAAGGATAACTGACTCTCTCTGCTTGACTTATTTCACTCAGCATCATCTCCTCCAGTCCCGTCCATGTTGATACAAAAGTTGGGTATTCGTCCTTTCTGATGGAGGCATCATACTCCGTAGTGTATATGGACCACATCTTCCTTATCCATTCGTCTGTTGAAGGGCATCTTGGCTCTTTCCACAGTTTGGCGATTGTGTATTTACCCCAAAGATACAGGTGTAGCGAAAAGAAGGGCCATCTGTACCGCAGCGTCCATAGAAACCCTCAGTGGTCATAGGGTCCTGAACATCATTCCTTGGTTGGTTGGTTTGGAGGCTTTTGATTAATGGTTCAAATAATTAGACTTTTAAAAGAACCATATTGAAACATGAAGTTGAAGATTTTCCTTCCAATGCTCAATTCAGTCACTTTTAGCTGTGGCCATGATGCCGAGCCCATGTGACTTCACCATTTGGATGAACAATTTTTCATTTAACCAAACAAACTTCTTCCGAGTTACACATCGTGCCTTTTACAATTAGGGTCACAAAATCTTGGAAATGTAAGTGTCCTCTGACTTTCCATCGTATGTTCCAGTCCCCGTCCGCCTGTGCACCTGCTTTAGGGTCAATGACGCGTTAAGCACAAGAGAGACAAAAAAACATGGATCACTTAACGCGTCAAGTCCCGAAGGAAGTGACCACAACGGCGATTCCGACTTCCAGAGGTTCGCAGCTGCAGGGACGCGGGAGTCGCCTCCACATGCACCCCGTCCTGCACACGTCGGGGACTGTCCTAGTCATTCCGCGGAACGCCACGGTGCTGTGGTGACAGGCCTGTGCGCTTCGTGAGCCCGCGGGAAGTTCTGTGTCTCCGGGCTCTGGAGCCCTTTCCACCCGCGGGTTCCTCGTCCGCCAAAGCCCCCGTCGCGGGGACGACCTAGCAAAATGCCGCCAGCTTTGCTCCTGACGTTGTGGTTTGCTGACGTTTTCTCACTGAACGGGCTTGGCTCCAGCGACTTTTACCCAACCACGCAGCTCCTGATTCCAGAAGATTCTTTCTCAACAAACTCCTGGCTCATACTGTTTTCCATTCAAATGTAACAATTTTGAAAATGTGTCTTGGGGGCGCCTGGGTGGCTCGGTGGGTTGAGTGTCTTCCTTCGGCTCAGGTCACGATCCCAGGGTCCCAAGATCGAGTCCCGTGTCAGGCTCCCTGCTCAGTGCGGAGTCTACTTCTCCCTCTCCCTCTCCCCTTCACCCCTGCTCATGCTCATTTTTTCTCTCTGATAAATAAAATCTTAAAAAAAAAAAGAAAGAAAGAAAGAAAAGAAAAGAAAATGTCTCTTCTACCTGTGGTTATAATGGAATATATGGGAAATTCAATTTCAGACACAAGTCTGACTTCCTACAACTCCAACCATCACCTGGACACCTAGAGCGTTGCTCAGTGAGAAGATATGCTTTCTATAAACACCAAAGACATGATTCCCCAAATCAGCAAATGAGCCAGGACATATGAAGACAGACGGGTTAAAGAAAACGGCTCCCAAAGGACCTTCCTCCATGTGAGATCACAGCCAAGCCGCTTCGACTTCCCAGACTCTGTTGATTCTTCTGTGAAATGGGTACGACCACAGCTCCTACCATGCTGGATTGTGAGGACCCAGTGAGGGAAGCCGGCTCAGCCCGCCGGCAGGGCACGCGGCAGGCACGGAGTAGTCCCCGCGGGCACCCGGCAGGCGCTGCAGCAGCCAGAAGGGCAGCGACAGCGCTCTGTGTCTCTGCGTTTCCTACGCGCAGATCCTCTGCCAAGATCACCCGTGGTCTCCGCTCCCTTCCATCGCCCTGCGCGTCCCTGCCTGCGGGCTCCACAGTCACTCACGGGGGTCGGCAGGTGTATTCCGCGATGGGGCAGAGAGTAAACATTTTAGGACTTGCGAGCCTTGTGCCTCTCGGGGAAACGACTCTGCTCTGTCACTGGGCTCAAAAGCAGGCACGTCCCAGGTGAACGGACGCGCCGCACCCCCGCGCCCACCCCAGCTTTGTTTACAGAAACGGGCCGTGAGCGGTGTTTGGCTCAAAGCCCATAATGTATAGACTCTTAGTCTGTCGTCTAACAAGGGAGGTAGTTACGTCAAGTACGAGAGACACGGTGATGGAGCCGAAGAGGGCCGAGGAAGGCTTCCCAGAGGAAGCGACACCGAACGGAACGGCCGGAGGACGAGCAGGAGACAGGAGGCAGGAGTGCGAGAGCAGCCGTCCGGGCAGAGGCACGGGGTGTGCGGGGCCGGGGGAGGAGGGGAACCAGGGGACAGGGACGCAGAAGCAGAGGCGCACGGACAAGCTGGAGAGAGAGGAGCCGCGTGCCGGGAAGGAGCGAAGCGCGCGGAGTGGGGCTGGCGGGCTGGGGTGCTGGGGCGCACACGCGGCCGGGCCCCCCTCGGGGAACCGGGAAGCCCGGGAAGCTGCGAGCTGGAGAAGGGCAGGACAGCTCTGCCTGTGACCGCGCGGGGAGAAGGGGCTCGGGGAGAGGGGAGCCGGGGCCCCCGCCGCTCCAGGAGGGATGGCAGTGGCTGGGACAGGTGAACCCATCACCGGGAAGACGGATGGAAGAGAGGCCTCGGGAAGCCAGCTTTGTTCAGAGCACGCCCATCCTTCCAGGCTTTTCCCGAGGCTTCCGCGTCCTTCCCGAGGGAGGGACGCTTGCCCACGTGGCTCCTCACCCTCCCCCACCCGGAGCGGGTCCCTGATGAGCGAGGGTCACGCCGCCGGGCGCCTTCAGGACAGACCGACAAAGAGCCGTCTCTAACCCTCACCTTCCGAGCGCCCTGAAATGGGGCGCGAGCTTCAGGGAATCTAAAAAGGGATCAATTAAAAGAAGGGCTAAATGTTCAAGGAAGCTGAATTTATTTTCAACAGAAGAATAATTTTTGACAGTAAGATAATTGTATGCCATCATCTTTCAGTTTTTCAGGATCACGGACTAAAAAAAAAAAATCACTTCACGCTCATTAAGGGTAAGAAAATAGATTTGCAAGATTAGCATTCTCCGCTCTCGGAGCACGATCTGCTGGTTCGTTATCGGCCAACACGGCGGTTTGTTCCCCAGGACGCGTACAGGGTTTGCTTCACTTGACATTCGGAGCCCACGGATCTGAGGACCAGGTGCCAGGGGACGCACTGCCCTGTCACCAGACAGACCAGCCTGTCCCCTCAGCCGGACGGTTGCTCCGTGAGGCGTCTTTGCGCTGAGGTGGGCTCCAGAACTCCACGGAGTCTGGAAAGTGCGGAAGTGGATGTAGGAACATGAGGTCGACGGAGAATTTAAAGCTACTCACACTGGGCTTGAAAATAGTCCAGTGGCAGGACTCTCGCGCAGAAATAAACACTCGGGAAAACCAGTAGAGACCCACATACACGGCATATGAGCAGGAGTAAGGAAAAATCCTAGCCCAGAAAACTGGCTTCTCTCCAAACCATCACAATCTGACCATTCTCTCTCTCTCTCTCTCAACTCTCAGCTCATGAGAGCTTGTTAACTCTACGTGCTCCTCCACACACAGCAGGAGGAAGGCGCGTCCGAGCCATCGTAGCGGCGAACGTTCTGCACAGAACACGCCGTGAGCTCATCAGACCGACCCGAACGTGTCATTCCTTCCCCGGAACTCGTGCCGCATTTCGATGGCAAGATGTCAAGTACGAGATTTTATTTTCACGGAAGCCCATGTCTGTTGCACGACATTAGTAGATGGGTCCATAAACACAGCATCCCCGGGAAATAAATTCAAATTTGACGTCTGAAAGGGCACTTGTATTTCTTAAATATTCCGAATGTCAACTTTTTGATGGGAAAAAATAATACACAGCGGTGACTGTACACAGAGGTCCACACTGGGCGTCTTTGGTGTGCGTTACAAAGTTTAATTTGTTGAGTCCTCGTGTTTTTCTGTTCCACAGTATCTACTGGCATTTATTATGTTCTCCTAAAACTGCAGCTCAGGAAGCCATCGGAAAGGTCACCGCTTCCCGGTTATTTTTTTTTTTAGAGAGTATAAGTTAATACATGTTCTCCAATAAAAGGTGATCTTTCATGTGCATATGTTTCTGAAATTGAGGCGCATCTGTTCGTGTTCTCCAGGAGCCATTGTTCCCTCTCAGAGTGTTTCCTGAAGTTTCTATACAGCGGGGTGCTCCCCGGCGCACCTGTAATGAGCTCCGCTTTGTTCCCACCTCTGTCTGCCGACGGGAAAATAGCAGCGAGGCTCAGACAGCGCAGCGCTCGCATGAGACTCTCTCCTGAAGACAACGGGACAAAAGGCCCCACCATGGAGAAACACGGAAGGTCATAAAAATTAGTGCCTTTAACAGCCTTCGTTAAAAAAAAAAAGAAATCATTTCTCTTCTTGTAACGGAAAGTTTTATGATCCTAGTCTGCCTGTTCTAAAAAAAGAGAACCCTAACACTGAGCCTTGCTGCAATGAGGAAATGTCGCTATTTATTTTATATTTTGGAATTCTGGTGAGATGGTATTTTTATATACTGGTCATTTCAATTTTGATTGTTGGTGAGATTTTTTTTTCTTTTTCCCCTCAACGTGGAGGATGATGACCATCTGTCCTCTGGTTTCACTGTCCTCTGCTTTCTTTCTGAGCAAGAAAAGAAGGGCTTCATTTCTACAGCCTGGTTTTCTTCTAAAAAGGGAAAGTTCTCTAAAGTTCTGCATGGCCAGTTGGGTAAGAGAAGGCAGGGGTGCTGCTGGAGACAGGGGAGGGGCTGGCAGGTGCTGGGGTCACGAAGGTCTACCAGCGGGCCCAGACCAGAAACTAGGCAAGAACAGAGATGCCCGGGGGAGCTCAGGGTCAAGGAGATGTGCAGGAGGTGGGTAAGGCAGGATCAGGACATGAGACAGGGAATAAAAGTGAGGAATCGGGCAAAAGCCTCCATCACAGAAAGGACACACAAAAGCTTAAAGATTCTGACCAGGGAGGAGTAGGAGCAGGTGGGAGACCCAGTGGGAATGTGGAAAGGGCGTGAGCTTCAAAATCAGACAGCTCAGGTCCAAATACGCTGCGGATTATCTTACGGGGCCTCCTGGAGCCCCCCACGCCCATCCGTAAAATGCAGGGTTTCCTGAAGCTTTTCCAGCTCTTCTGAGGTTCTAGGTCTCTTGACTCTAACCTGTGATCTGTCCATTCCCTCATCCACAACACCCTTCCATGGGCTCACCCATCCTCCCCTGCTTGATGTGCACCATCCCAAAGCCCTTGGATACCCAGGTACAACGCTCTTCCCGACCTCGTGAACCCAGGGACTGGTCAAGCAGGCGTGGAACCCACTCTCTCGTGTAAAATCAGAGGCAACAGAGCAACGGCGTTACTCCCAGATCTGTACCCAAATCTGTTTTCAAACTTTTATTTATTGAAATTAAAAACACACAGGGTAGTACTTGAGGAATTTTCTCAAACTGAACACAGTCACGCAACAAGCACCCAGACAAGGAAGAGGGCACTTCCAGCAACACCCCAAAAGCTTTCCTTATGTCCCCTTCACGTCACAAGGGCGGCTCCTGTCCCAGGCCGGGAATAGGTGAGAGGCGCCCGCAGACCCACGCGCAGCCCCCACTCCCAGCGCCGCAGCCGCACAGCCGAGGGCTCGAGGGCCGAGGAGCCGGAGCAGCCAGGACCCAGGGGACCCCGACTCGGGCCCCGAGTGGCCTCCCCGCTGTGTGACAGCACTCGGCTCCACAGGCCGCTCTGCACACCTGAGCGGCTCCCGCGGACCGAAGGACAGCTGGGAACCTGGTTGCGGTCGGGGGATAAAGCCAGGGAGCTGGAGAGGGGCTTCGTCTTAGGGCTTCAAATTGCCCACGACAAAGCTTACGGCAGCTGTTCCTGAGCCAGCAAACTAACTCCCCAGTCCTCCGGCACGTGATGCGGGAAGGCTGCTTCCTGGTGAATTCGCCCCTTGGTGTTCACATTCAAGAGAAGGAAAATGCTCCCCCGCCCAAGCAGAAGGACGCAGGAAGCACCCTCAAGGGCTTGTGCTTAATATCTTGAAGGCGAGAACAGCTGCGCTGCCTTCCAAATGTCGAGGAGCCCGGTAAAGCCGCAGGCCTCCACTCGGCAGCGGCGTTCGGTCCAAGGGATGCTTCAGAAACTCGGCAAGCAAACAACAGACAGAAATCAATCGCACTTGGCGAAGGCGCTTTGTTCCCCAGGTCAGGGCAGCTCGCACCAGGCACTTGGTCCTTCAGGGAAGGGACCGTCACTGCCGTGGTCCTCGCACACCCCTGTGTGTGGTTAGCTCGAGGGCACCTGCGGTTCTCACCGCGCGTGGGCGACACGTGTTTCCCCAGGGACGCTGTGCGTGTGAACACCAGCTCCTGCGTTTCTGCAGCCCGTGGAGGGAAACAGCCGCACAAAACCAGACCTGTGACAGGAGCCTGTTATCCGACCTCGAGTCACCCACGTCCTGGGGGGCAGGCAGAGGACCCTTGTCGGGGAGGTCATGGGCGAAGCCATGTGGGGAGTCTTACTCATCAGCCCTGCTGAAGCGGCCTGCTGGCTCTGGGGACACGGAGCACGCCACAGCCCTCCCCTTACCAACAACGCCATGCCAGCACTGACTCGGGTTCTGGTGACCGCCCAGCAGTCACCGTGAACGTGGCAGGCCAGGGACATTGTCTCCTAAACCCCACAATGTCCCTACCAGGAAGACACCACTGGCCCATCACAGGTGGGGTGACAGAGGGGTCACACAGCTGGGGAGGGTCTCAGCCGAGGGGCACCAGACCCGCCTGCCTCCTGAGCCTGAGCTCTCACCAGCTGTACCGCTCTCGGGGTGGTAATGTGGACTCGGATCCATGGCCTTCGCGCAAGGACCCACTCTCATGGCCCAGGGGCTAACTGGTCCCCGATCACCGTGGGCAGCATTGCCATCTGGCGATACCGAAACCCCATAGCCTAGACCCCAGGGTGCTGAGAAGACGGCCCGGCTCTCGGCAGGGTGGGAAGCACCCCCAGGGTATCCTCCACACCCCGCGGCCGCGGTGGTCGGGGACCTGCCTCTCTGTCCCATTGAGGTAATCCCCACCCCATCAACTCAGCCCTGTTGCGGTGTCTCATTTGGCGGCACTCAGTAGAGTCCCATGGCTGTGCAGCCCCCACCTCCCTCCAGTTCCAGAACATTCTCACCCCAAACGGAACGCTCACTCATGACGCAGCCACTCCTCCCCTCTCCGCGCTGCCCCCGCCGGACACTCAGTTTCCCTTCCCTGTGGGTCTCAGCGGCATCCGACACCACACGGCCCTGTGTCGGCTCCTCTCACGCAGCGTGAGGCTCTCGAGGTCCCTCCACGGTGTCACGTGTGTCGATACTTCTTGTTGTATGGCTGAATCATATCCCACCAGATCATCCCTCTTAAAACCAGGTAACAGACAACTGACCCAAGGCTCCGCGACGCTCTGGTTCTCCCCGTGCGACGCCGGTTCCCATTCAGCAGCAGACGGACAGACATGGCTGCGCACTCAGCTCCCTGCTCGGGGCCTTCCTGGGCACGTTTCATCACCGGATGCACCAGTATCCCCAACCACCCCATGTGCCTCAGGGACCCGACCTCCTGCCATTGGACAGCAGAAGACGGAAACACACAGGCCACGGCCGTCGAACTCCAAACGCACGATCAGGACACACGGGATCGCCCGTATCTCCCCTCCTCGTGCTCGCGGCAGAACCGCCGCCCTCCCAGGTGCACACGCCGGAGCTCACGGCACACGGCAGACGCGTGCCAGGGGGCCTCGTCGTCACATCCGATGTCCACAGAGCAAGAGGTCTGGATTAAAGAGCTCCGAGGGGGAGTGAGCCACCTTCTCCCACGTCCTCACTGCAGAGCCTGGCCCGGTTCTCGGCACAGGAGCGCCCCGTGCGAAGACTTGGCGGAGGCCGAAGGGCAAGACAAGGTGAGGAAGGCAGAGGTCTTACACGCGATGTCTCTGCGGCGCAGCCTCCCAACCCCTGGCTCTCCACACATGCAAACAGCAGCAGCACCTGGGCCCATGTGGTCAAGTTACGGGCGGGAGTGTCTCCGCGGTCTGGCCAGTAGGAAGGTGCGCCGGCAGTGGCCAGCGGAGAGGCGGCTGCTCGCCGCACCCCTCGCGTCTCTTCAGGGAAGCAGCGTTAATAAATAGGCAACGAGAGAAGAAGGGTTCACGTGGCTCAGATCAGAAATCCTGGGAGCCACTGAGACACTCGGAGGCGGCGTCTGCAGGCTGAGCCGTGCCACACGGGGAGCCCACGCCACGGGGGTCTCCTGCGCAGTCCGCCCTGCTCTCTCTTCACTGCAATAATTAAAACAAAAAACAAGAAACAAAAACCAATGCAACCCTGTCAAACTTAGTTATTTCTCAGTCACGAGGGATCTAGAGCAGAGACAGAGGGTCAGTTAGAGGTGACCTTCCAGGAGCCCTTGGGTTCTAAACCACGGATTTACGGCTTTACGGGACACGTTCTGTCCCCACCCACCTCTGCCAAACCCCCTCAGGGGCAGGTGGAGCGGGTCGGGATGAGTGCCCTGTTGTCCTCCCGTCGCGGGGTCAGCTGCAGGGCGGCACCCGGCAGCGAGAACCACCCACACACAGAACCCTGCAAGCATGGGGGCCGGGGGCTCCTCCCACCACAGAGCTCCGACTCGCGAACCAGAAAGAGAAACAGGGAAAACAAGGAGCAGTGTATTTGGAGACACGAGACTTGCCAAGTTGAGCAGGAAGGAAGGCTCGAGTCAAGCCCACTGTCTGGGAGAGAGAGGCCAGAATGCATCCGAGTGCGGAAGTCGAGTGCAGGGGTGTTCGGCGGTGGCCTGCGGGGTGGTCCTGGGGGACAGGCGGGGGGCTGCAGATGGACGGGACGTGCCCAGCGCTCTGAGTCACTCCGCACCTCACACAGCTTTTCTCTGCGATTGGGGCCGTCTGGGTGTGCTAAGGGGAGCCCGTGCAAGTGGGTCCCTCTCTCTCCAGAACAGGCAGACGGGTGCCGCCTCCGATGAGGAGCCCACTGCAGGGGCGGCTTCTAGTCCTCAAGCCCTGATACTCCTGGGCTGCAAAGATACACACCTCCATGGGGTAGAGGAACAATTTACCTTTCTGACATCCCCCCCCCCAAAAAAAACCCGAGCAGACATAAAAGCGCTTCCTTCCTCGAGACTTAATGCTGCAGGCCCGGCTGCATCACAGAAAGGGACATGAGAGGAGGCACGGCAGCGTCCAGATTCCACAACATTTCTACAGGTCAGCGGACCGCATCCAGCAGAACGAGTAAATGAGCATTGCCTCTGGGGCTGCGAGCCAGGCCCGGCAAGCCTTCCGGCACGATCGGTAGTTAGCATCTCCCGTCTTCGCTGAGGCTTTCTGGTCAGCAGTGAGTAACTCCCAAGAGCGGGACACACTCCATCCTCGACAGGCTGAGCGGCCGGGCCACCGCAGTCCGGAGCTCTGCACACAGCCGCGCATGGACGCTTTCGGAACTCACCGCAGGGGAGGAGCCACGGGGGCCGAGGGCAGAGCCGGCTGGCGCAGGACGGCCCGCCTTCTGCTGTCTGCAGGGAAGGAGAATCAAGGGGGCTCACGGACCCTCATCCCGGGAGGTGCGCGCAGCCCGAGGGAACGGTGTCTGGCCACCCCAGTATTTTCGTAATCAGGAGATATTGCATAGAAATTTGGATTTCCAGGCACTCGTGGAACAGTGCCGGGATCAAAGGAGCTCATGCCTGGTCGCCTCCGGTGTCTGAAAACCCCTTTCCCACACCTGGTCCTCTGTGCACAGTTGCCGGTGGTCTCCACAACAACCAGCTCTAACCATCTTCTGCTGTTACCGGTTCTCGCGCTTCTGGGGCTTGGCTGGAACCTGCTGGTGGTTCTCATTGGGGGTTCCTCAGGCACCTGCGGTCCCACAGTGGCTGGGGGTAGAGAGACAGAAGCTTCCTCACTCACACGTCACAAGGGACAGCTGTCCTTGTCCAGAACCTGGCAGAGGCTCGTGGCGGGACGTCTCTGCTCGGGCTCTGCACAGCCCCAGCTGGGGCGACAGCAAGTCGGTTCTCAGAGTGAGACACCCTGTGACGGCAGGGAAGCCACACGACCTTTTCCAACCAAGCCTCAGCATCACTTTGGCTACATTTTGCCCACGAGCAGCGAGGCTGCGGCCAGCCCACACGGAAAGGAGAGGGGATTAGACCCCTCTGCGGACGACTAGGGAAACAAAGGATTCGGGGCCTTGTCTCGAAACCCCTGTGGTCTGGCCTCTCCCCCAAGTTTTTTATATTCCTGCCCGACTGGGCAGTGGCTCAGTTACTATGCATTAGGCTCAAGCCGGAGGTCGGGACCCTGACCTCTACATCAGGGCCACCTGCCCTTAGGTCGCTCCTCAGGTCCAGCTCTCCGCGTGCCTTCACTGTCCTCGTGAAGACCCCTGACCTGCGACAGCAAGGCCTCTGCCCCCACACGTGGCACGGGGCCACCACAACCTCCACGGACGTCCCCGTGGAGGTAGGCTGCTGGTCCTCCCGCCTGCCGTGGCTGTCCCCAGCCCTGCCCGCCGGCAGCCGGTTCAGCCCTCCGAACTGTCCTTCCTGGCTGTGAGTCTACAGCTCACGTCTGCACCAGCTGCTCTCTGTTTGCTTCCCGAGCACAGACGTCAGGGAATCAAAGGTTCTTTTCTTTCTTCACTGTGTCTTTTCCCATTAGTCCCAGTGGGCAGCGTCCCCATGCACGAGTGGTCGTCAGTGGCCTGCCCGTCTGCTGTGAAGCTTACTGGACGTCCTGCCATTGGACAGACACCGCAAATCTCGCCCCGCAAATCTGAACAGAGACCATGGAGTTAGCTCACCCTGGGGGCGGCCGGGACACGCAGCCCCACAGGAGGGCCCTGGGCGTGCGTCCTCCTCAGCCTGGGAGGCCAGGGTCAGGGTCACTGTGCGCTGCCTTTAATCCTTCTGTGTCTCCAAGGAAATGTTCAAGTTGAATCCATGGTCCTTTCTTTAAAACCATGTTTGCTTGTGTGTTTACTCCTGGGTTTGGGCTTTTCTGGAAGTTGTGTCATGGTCTGAGAACCGCGGGGTGTCTGCAAAAGCTAGGAGTGAGACATGGTTCAGTCGGGTCCTCGTCGTGGCCTGGCTCCTCTCCAGCGGATAAATCACGTTCAAAGTTCATCGTTTCCTTCTCGTCCTTTATTACAGGTAATGGAGAAACGCGGGAGGTCCCATGAGCACGGCGCCCACAAACTTGCTTGGTAAAGAATTCATTTTCTATTTCCCATTAGCGACGGGGCCGCCCTGTGTTCTGTGATGAGTCAGGCAGGGTCTTCCTGCAGCTGTGGCCCCTTCACGCCCCCCGACAGCCTCCCCGAGGCCCCCCGGTTCCCTCTCGCCACGTCGCTTCCGTTCACTGAAACACGGTCCATGTCCCACGTGAGGTGTGCGCCGGGACGGTCTCCCGCGTGCACACACTGGGGCCGTGGCCTTGGCAAAGACACGGCAGATCTGCTCTCTTAGCAGGTTTCAAGTGGACCGTGCGGTACCATTTACGGTCTCGGCTCTGTCGTCCCTTAGTTTTCTAGGAACTTCGCAACTTCAAGCCTGTAGCTTCTGGCCAGCTTTCTCCCCCGGAACCAGCCCCCAGCCCCGGGCAGCCCCTGTTCTCCCTGGTTCCTGTGCTGGACGATCTCAGGCTGCACGTGAAGTCATTCATACAGCTTTGTTTTCCTGGCTTACTTCACTTAGAGGAATGTCCTCCAGGTTCACCCACATTGTCACAAGTAGCAGGATTTTCTTCTTCACGACCGAATACTATTCCATAATATATATAACATACGCGCCCACGCATGCCCCCGGACATGTGTGTACACGCATACATATTTTATGTGTATACACTGTACATACACACGCGCCACATTTTCTTCACCCCTTCATCCATTACTGCACATTTAGGCTGTTTCCCTGTCTCGGCTGTTGTCAATAATGCAGCAGTGGATGTGGGAGAGCCGGGATCTCTTCAAGACCCTGTCAAAGGGCGCCTGGTGGCACCATCGGTGAAGCACCTACCTTCAGCTTAGATCGTGCTCTGAAGGCTTTGAGATGGAGCCCCCTGTCTCTGCTCAGCACAGAGTCTGCTTAAGTCTCCCTCTCCCTATGCCCCTTCCCACCATGCTCTCCCTCTCAAATAAATAGATCTTTAAAAAAGATTCTGATTTTATTTCCTTTGGGTCTATGCCAGAAGTGGGACTGCCGGATCATATGGAAATCCTATCTTTAACTTTCCGGGGCAACCCCAAGCTGTTGCCCTGTAGCAATGCACATTTTCATGGACATGCACAAAGGAAAAAACATATTTTTCATTTCCTCCAACTTTATAATAAAGGGTAACAATAAAGAAGCTTTATGTGTCCTCTCATAGTCTGGGGTAGAGGAGGGACTAGCCTGGGCACAGGAGACTCTGGGCAGAATCCCCGTTAAAATGCCTTCAGCTTAAAATATTAGGGGGCGCCTGGGTGGCTCAGTGGGTTAAAGCCTCTGCCTTCGGCTCAGGTCATGATCACAGGGTCCTGGGATCGAGCCCCACATCAGGCTCTCTGCTCCACGGGGAGCCTGCTTTCCCCTCCCCCTCTGCCTGCCTCTCTGCCTCCTTGTGATCTCTGTCAAAGAAATAAAATCTAAAAAAAAAAAAAAAAAGTTAGGTTTCCATGACAGAGATTTTTACCATTATTTATGGTTTCCGTTCAGTAATGTTAGAGTAATTGAAATCCTAACCTAAATAAAACAAAGGCCAAATGTTATTACAGGAGCCAAGAGACTAACATGGCATATTGTATACAACCTGGGAGTCTTTATTAATACTAAAATGCATTTTTTAGGAAAATTGCTTTAGTGACCTTCACTAAGGTGATGTTGGTGGTGATGTGGTGATGTTAGAATGTCACAAAGATAATTTTAAGCAAAAATATTTGTGAATTCCACAAAAATAACTGTCCTGCTACAGTTCAAATTAAGTACCACACAAAACATTCACAAGTTAAAGGTCTCAGGCACTTCAAAGCAGAGCAACATAATAGAAATAGGGTTTAATATTTAGCTGTAAACACATTAGCATACATCTTATAATGCATAGTGACACCTCACTACACAACTTTTGATATTCAAGCCGATCTTTTCTGAACACAGGTAATATTGTGTGCCTTGCATCTCACATTTTTAATTAATCAAGTCTTCAGGGTGTATTTATTCATATGAAGAAATTTACCATGTAGAGTCACAAAAAATAGAAATATTATTAACATTAGCATTCATTTTACTTCTAAACAACTTTTTGCAAGCACACTTACTGAAGATGAGATGTGAAAATCAACATCGAGATGCTTAAACTGGGGTATGTGCTTTATCTATATTTTGTCCAGTGCTGTGTAGGGACAGGGTAGAAGTTGTCTTCAAGCTGTAACATCCTCTGGTCATAGCGTGGAAGTGGAGCGGGCTCTGCACTTTGGCCTACAGGGTCTGCCCCTCCGTCTTGGACCAGAGGGTGTCTGTCCCCCAGCAGTGAGCCCTGAACACAGCTGTGGGCAGTCTTTATAGAGCTGTCAATGTGTATGCATTACCCCGACTTCAGGGTTGAACCCGTGAGCCACACTAGGTTTCTGGAACTCTCTGATCCTTGTGTGGAACAACATAAGGAAGAAAATTAGTTTGACAACTGTGCCCCTTATTACTGAGCCCAGCAAGAATCCCTTCTTAGTTCTGACTATGTGGATTCATGAAACTCTCTTCGTTGCTTCCTCCTTGCAAATTAGTGCCTTGGCCATGAAAAGAAAAGTCTAATTCCTCTGCACCTCAGACAATGAAAGGGAGGAGGGCACTTCCCTCTAGAAACTGTGATACCTTTTTTTTTTTTCCCCACCACACTAATTAATAGAGTATTACAAAGAAACCCTGTCTCATTCTCAGAGGAAGCAGTTGACTGGCTTATTAAGGGGGAAGATACACTTTCAAAGTTAAAGGTCTATTTAGAAGATTACAGGGGAAGAAAGAAAGGATGCTCCCATCAAAACTGGGCATAGAACTGGGTTTCTTGCACCAGACCATGGATTTCATGAAAATGTGGGTGGCAGATTAGATGTCACAGAAGAAAAAATCAGTGACCTAGAAGACATAGTAATAGATAGAAGCGATACAAAATGAAACATGGGGAATAAAAAGATTCAAAAAAGAAAATGGAGTATTTAGTTTCACAACAACTTTAAGAGCCCTAGAATGAGAAGAGGTGTGAAGAGAAAACTATTTGAAGAAATGATGGCTGAATAATTTCTAAATTGGATGAAAACTATAAACTCACAGATGTTAAGAATCTCAATAACCCTCAAGCACAAGAAACATGAGAACTTCACAAAGGTACATCATAACGAATTTCCTCAAAATCAGCAATGGAGAGAAAATCTTAGAAGCAGCCAGGTTCCAGACTGAAAATAGCCCACATGTTCATCATCGAAGTAGTAGGTAAACAAACGACATTAGATTCAGAGATGGGATTATTACCTAGGAACAAAGAAGAGCAAACTGCTGATAAATATAAAATTGTGGCAGAATGTTTAAAAACATATTACATTGAGAAAAAGATGCATGATATTAATTTTAAGAAGGCAGCCAGAGATCAAAGAGATATTTCATAAACAGAAACAAAGGCGTATAATAGCAGTCTTCTCAGAAAGACACCAAGTGGGAAGATGGCGGAGCAGCGCCTCCACTGAGGGAAAAACAAACAGAAACCCGCCAACTTAGAATACTATTCTGAACAAAAATATATTCAAAGTGAGGCTGAAACATGTTACATGTGAAACAGAAAAAAGCTGAAAGAATTCATCACAAGCAGACCTGGTACAAGAGACATTAAAGAAAGTTCTTTGGGGATGAAGGAAATAAGAACAGATGGGAACACGGATTTATATAAAAAAAACGAAGAGCACCAGAAATGGGAAATAAGTGAGAAAATACATAATATTTATTTATTATTTCAGTCTCTTTAAAAGATAATTAGCTTCTTAGAGAAGCATAACATCAATGCGGCATGGTGTTTCCAACAGGCTCAGAAGAAAACTACAAGACAACAACAGCACAAAATCTGAACCTCGACCTGAGTCACATAACTTGTACAGAGATGAATCAAAATGAATTGTGGAGGGAAAGATAAAGCACAAAACTAAAACTTTAAAAAATATAATAGGGAGAAACACTTGGGGATCTAGAGTTACGATCTTGAGTTGACACCAAAATAATTTGGTGGACTCCATCTAAATTAACCACTTTATTATGCAAAGGCTCTGTCAAGAAAATAAGACAAATTAGACTGGGATACATATTTGCAAATTATATTTCCAGCAAAAGCTTTATTTTAAACTGTTTATGGAATCTGTAAAGCTCAACATTTTTAAAAATCCAATTAAAAATTGAGCAAAAGATAGGAATAGGCATTTCACTAAATAGGATCCAAAATGTCAAATCAGCACATGACAAAATGTTCAGCCCCTTTTTCATCAGGGAAATGGAAATTAAAAACATGCTGAAACAAAACTACGTTCCAACAACACAGCAGAAGTTTTTAAAAAATAGTGATTATACCAAATGCTGGTAAGGATTTGGAGACACAGAACTGTTCCTACATTGCTGGTGGGAATTTAAAATGGTGGAATTAACCTGGAAAATCATTGGAAAGTTTCTTTTAAAGTTCATAATGAAATTATCAAAGATCTAGCAATAACACTCTTGGGTAATATCCCAAACTTAGGTTCATGTAGAAACTTGAAGATGAAACTCATAGCTTTATTTACAATAGCCAAAAACCAGAAACTGCCATAATGTCCTTCAAAGGGTTAACTGTTAGACTCATTGTGGTGTATCCGCTCCGTGAAACACTACTCAGAAATTTAAAAAATAAAAAGGAATGTTTGCAATATCTTGGGGATCATCTCAAGGGATTTATGCAAAGTGCAAAAAAGCCCATCTCACAATGGAGACATACTGTAGGAGTCCATTTATATGACATTCTTGAAATTAAAAAATTAACAGAAATAGAGAATAAATTGGTGGTTTCCAGGGTTAAGTTAAAGAGCAGAAGCAGGAGAAAAGTGCACATATCTTTCTCAGGGTGACATGAGGGATCCTTGTGTATGGAAATGCTCTGTTTCTGGGTTATACCAATGACAATATCTTGGTGGTTATATTGAACTATATATTCTTGCAAAATGTTATCATTGGTGGAAACTCAATAAAGGGTACATGGGATTTCTCTGTATTATTTCTCACAGCTGGGTTATTTCTTACAATATGAATATACATGCATCTCAAAATATAAAGTTTAATTTATAAAAAGAAAGATAATGTGGGACTTCTCAAAATTAAGAAAATGTACTCTTTAAAGACACTATTAGAAAAAAAAAATGCAAGCCAAAGCATAGACTAGGAGGAAGTATTTTCAAAACATTTATCTGACAAATAATTTGTTTCTGGGATATGTAAAGAATACTTACAATTAAGTAATAACAAGATTTAAACATCAATGAAAGACACAACCAGGTACTTCACCAAAGAAGATATATATTACTAAGGAAGCAATATAATTAATATATATATAATATATATATTTTATATATTCAATATATATTAATATTCAATAATATAGTCAATATAATTATCGTTAGGGAAATGAAAATTAAAACCACAATGAGATACTAATGCACAACTAAGATAATATTAAAATATAAAGATTGATGATATTAAATTTTATGGAGTATTAGAACAAAATTCTTATATGTTACCTGTGGAACAAAAAATGTTTCAGCTATGTTAGATAACTCCATGTCAATTTCTTATAAACATACACTCAACCAATGACACAGAAATTCCATTTCTAGATATTTAAGAAAAATGAAACTATATGTCCAATACAGACTTGTACATAAATGCTTTAATCCTAAGAGCCAAAACTATAAGCTAAATAAATAAATAAAATCAAAACTATAAATAAACAAATTGTGCTTTATCTATACATTGGAAAAGTACTCAACAGGAAGAATTTCAAAGATGTTATACTAAGTAAAAGAAAATAGTTTTAAAATGCTACAAACTGAATTATTTCATTAATACAAATTTTTTTAAATATTTAAATTTCAAAGAATTAAACTTATGGTGTATGTTCTCTGACCACAATGGAATTAAATTAGAAAGTAATGCCAATAAATGTCAATAAATACTTTAAAAACTCATAAAGAACACACTTTGAAATATGCCAGAGATCTGGGAAGAAATCACAAGTGAAACAGAATTATTTTTAATGATAGACCAGTTCACACCCATCAGGAGAGCTAAAATAAAAAAAGACAACATAGCAACTGCTTACAAGGATACAGAAAAATTGGAGCCATTAAATTTCACTATGTGATTATAATATGGTACAGTTGCCACTTTGAAAAACCTTTGACATTTTCCCAAATGTTAAACATAAGAGTTTAGTAATGACTCAAGGGATTCCACTTGTAGGTATGTATGTACCCAAGAAAACTGAAAACATATGTTCACACAAAAACCGGTACACAAATTTTCCTAGAAGCATTATTCATTATGGCCAAAAAGTGGAAACCACCTAAGCTGTCCATCATCTGGTCAGAGGATAAAGTGCAATTTCAAACAGGGGAACATAAAAAGGAATGACATGCTAATTAAGGAATGAAGGGCTATTATGTGGACGTACATTAGAAAATTATGTGAAAGGAAGGCCACAGTTTGTATGACTACCATATGAAATGTCCAAAAAAAGAAAATCCATAGAAATTGAAAGTAGATTGATTAGTGGTTGCCAAGGGCTGGTGGGAGGGAGCCAATGGGGAGTAATTAAGGAAATTAATTTGCTTACCTTATAAAATTATAAATAGGTGAGCAATCATTAGTAAAATAGGAATTAGACTAGAAAAAAATTAACAATCCAAAAGTATTTTTCTTTGGAAAGAGTAATAAAATTGCTAGACCTCCTAATAATAGTGTATATATTTTAAAAAGAAGGAAAAAGAACATAAATTGTTGACATAAGGAATGAAAACATGTGCATCTTTACAGATCCTACAGATGTTAAAAGAGTAAGGAAATATTTAAACGGTTCTATGCCAATAAATTTGACAACTTAGAGGAAAAAGAACACCTGACCTACCAAAACTGACACAAGAAGAAAGAGAAACTGTGACTAGTCCTGTAATGCCTATCTGGAATGGTGAACCGTTTCCCTATATTGACTGCATTTTTGCACCTATGTCAAAACTCCTAAGATTTGTGCCATTTCACTGTATGTAAATGTTACTTCAATTTGTAAATAAATAAATAAATAAATAAAGGAATAGAGGCAAAAGACTTAGAGCCTGGCACATGGACAAATGGAGTTTGGAACTGTGAGAGCTTCATGTTTTTTGATGAAAAAATAAACACAGTTTTCTATGGCATAGATCAGACAAGTGAATTCCATTGTATAGATAAGGAGACTTCCCCACAAGTGTGGGGACAGAAAAGCACTGCCCCTTTCTGAAGATAGATTCCTTGCAAAGGAGCAAGTTCACGCAGGTCTTAGCACACATGAACAGGCCCTTGGCTCCTGTGAAGGACGTGTGCCCAGCCGGCATCCACAGATATTAAGACACAGAGGCCCCTTTATGTAGCAGTTGCAGCCAGGAGGACATGCCCTAAGGGGCCGTCTACCTGCCTGAGGTTCCACATTCTGTATCCCTGCGGCCTGTGATGCACAAATGACACGTAGCAACTGAGCCAGGCATGTCTGAGCTCATCCAGTGTGACCAGACCTACACGCGGCATGAATTCTGTGGAACACTCCTCTCTAACATCACAGGATCTGAACCCAGTCAGCCTCCCCTCTGGACAACGGCTCTTCTGGAGCTGACAAACCCATATGTCCTTCCCGCAGGCTCCCCTTTACAGATGTCTCCAGCTGGCTGGTAGCCCAGAGAAGGACATCAGGGAAACGTGCCTTCGTGTTCTCTTCAAAGCAAATTCACACAAAGATCTTACATGTGTGAGGCTATGTAGGTCCTTATGTGTGCAGAAGGTCAGCCTGAGGTCATGAGTCCCTTTGAAGTCCTGTAGACCGTGGCTTTGGGCCATGGTGCACCAAATGCACAGGTGTGGCTGTTTCTGCTGCTACAGCAGCATGAGGGGTGACGCGGAGAAGCTGGCAGCTGGAAGCTGTCCAGCAGAAAGATGGCAGTTTTACTCTTCCATCCAGAGTACCTGCGACCCCTCCCAGTGGAAGTTTCTACCCAGCAGTGTTCCCAGAGCTGCACATTTCAATCTCCTGGGAAGCTTTTGAAAATACTGATGTGGGTCTTAGCCTTAAAGATTCTGGTGTAATTGAGCTAGGCTGGGTCCAGGCCTGGAAAGTTTTAAAACATTTCCAAAGCAATTCTAATGTGCAGCTGGGGTTCCGAATTCACCTCCATAAGAGCGTCCATCCTGTCCTCAGCTCTGGGTCACAGGCCCGGCTCTGCCGCTAACCCCCTGTGACACTGACAACCTCCACATCCCGGGTCCTCCCGCTCCCATATACGAGCGAGGTGGGTTCCCTCGGTAGTTTACAAAGTTTTTGTGCAGTGAGACTTGAAAAAATCAGGCCCAGGGGACCCCATCACAGATGAAAGTGAATCAGGAGCCCCTGTGATGGCGTAGAAGCAGTCAGCCCTTGCCCGTCCTCCTGCAGTGCTCCCTGGAGGCACGTCTGCTGAGCTCCGGGACTCTGGGAAGGGCACTGGCTTTGGGGCTCCAAAGTGCCTTGTAGCACTGACAGTAAGAGTTTCCTTCTACCGGTGGGGTCTGCTTTTTACAGACATGCCCCCTGCCCCCCCACACTGCCCTCTGCACCCCTTCCCACAAGGAGAAGCTCTGATGCCTCCTGCACCCGGGTGTGGCCCCACTCCCAGCTACTTAACTGAAGGTAAAAAGGACTCCTGTCTTTTTCGTCCAGGGGTGCCCACCAGCCACGCTCAGAGGGGCTTTAAAAAAACAAAAACAAAAACAGTTGTTGACCAAAAAGTCTTAGAAGAGAGAGAAGCTGGGCTTTTAGGCCAGCAGGAAAAGCTAGCTTGGCTCTGGCAGCAGAGGTTAGGTCGAGAGGTCTTCTACCACCGGGGCCCAGTGAGGCTGCTCGTAAGCCCTGTCTGCTTCCACCGCCTTCGGAGGAAGTTCAAGATCTGAGCCAGAAGCTCCGTGTCTTACCACCTGTCATGCAGAACGTCCCCACAGGTGTGCGAGGACAGAGAGGTACGGTGCTCAAGGCAGCACCAGCCGGGACCCCCTACCATCAGCACCCGCATCTTTCCCATCCTCGGATCTGCTGGTTCTTGGCTGGAAAACTCTTTCTCTCCCTCTACACCTAAGAGGCTCTCACTCCCTACTCAGAGCACATGTGTCACTTCCTCCAGGAGGATGATATCCCCGATGAAGCCATATCCAAGGACACATTGAGTCTACAGGCAGAAGTGGTTGCATTAATATGTGACTCTTGTTCTCAGCTGACAGAAAAGTTACTGCCTCTGGCCAAACAGAGCTATAAGGGCTTGTGGTGTGGGGAGGGACGGTATGTCCCCAGCAGGCAGACACAGCCCTACATTGGGGATAGGGTTTGGTCTACAAAGTGTGGACTAGATTTCAGTCTCCACTCATTGTTCCCTCCTGAGGGAGATTTTGGTCTGTGCACAGACTGCACAACTGTGCAGCCTGCCCCCTTCAGAGTTTCTGTGATTTCTTCTCACAGCGCGCTTTTTGCACATGCTATGAACATCTCTTCGCAGTGCTCACCACACTTATCAACTGACGTTTTATTTGTGAGGTCCTTTGAGAAAATGGACCGTGGGCTCAAAGAATGCTAAGACATGTTTAATTTTGGTCACATTATAGTTCTAGACTAGTTTTTGATCTATAGTAAGGGCTCAGAAATATACATTGGACAAATACCCCTCGGACAGGAACTGCAGAGTGTGGGGCATAATGTGGTCTTATCTGAATGAACCTCTAAGTTGGGGAGACGGAATGACTTTTGGACCCAAAATTGGGTGAATCACAGACAGGCAGGAATCATTCCCTTTTGCTTCCAAAGCCTGCATGGCTCCTACCCGCAAAAAATACCACCAACAGAAGGAGCTTTGGGGAAGCTCCTCACGGAGCGCGTACTCTGGCTTCACATCAGACCCAGCCGTCATCACCGTCACCATCAGTCATTAAGAAAACTGGACACTCTTATATTATTATTAAAAGTCGTGAAAATCAGGACACATGGGGGGCTCAGTTGGTGAAGCACCTGCCTTCGGCTCATGCCGTGATCCCGGGGTCCTGGGATGGCTCCCCTCCTAAAGCTCCCTGCTCAGCAGAGAGCCTGCTTCTCCCTCTGCCCCTCCCCCTGCTTGTGTGCTCTCTCTCTAGCTCTTCTCTCTCTCAAAAGATTTTATTCACTTACCTGCCACCCAGAGAGAGCACAAGCAGGGGGAGGGGCAGGGAGAGAGACAAGCAGGTGCAGGCTTCTGCTGAGCAGGAGCCCGACGTGGGGAGTGATCCCAGGACCCTGGGATCGTGACCTGAGCTAAAAGCAGATGTTTCACTGACTGAGCCACATGGAGGATGCAATAAATAACATCTTTAAAAAAAAAGGTAGTGACAACGTAAACAAAAGCCTGCAAACCCTCACATATATGCCTACCTCCAGCAGGTTTTCAAAGATACAATGCCCCTTGCTTTTTGCCCAAAGCAATAGGTCTTGGTGCTATCCCGGTATTGGCATAAATGCATTTGCTTCATTTCACTGAGCTTATTGATTCGTATTTCTTCTTTCATCGACCTGATTCTGCCCAGTCTCCCATCTGCGGAGGGGCACGCAGGTGGCGATCACAAACCGGGCGACCACACACGTTGTCAACCACCCACCTCTGCACACACGCGGAAGGACAGGGAACCAGACGTGGAATTTCTGGACCTCACTGTGCAGGCACCTTGCCGCGATACTCACGAGCCTGGTGCACACAATTGTGCCGTGTGTGTCTGTGCACGCACACGCCCACCCACGTGTTCGTATTTCCGCAGACACAGAGAGTGCGTGCCAGTGGGGGAGGGAGAAGCTCCAGCAGGCTCCACACTCGGCACGGAACCGAGGGGCTTGACCTCACGACCCTGAGATCCGCACCTGAGCCGAAATCGAGTCTGATGCTCAACCGACGAAGCCACCTGGGCGTCCCCCACCCCCGTGTGTACATGCACAGCACACAGTCTTTCTCCTCCTCATCACGGAGCCAGACACAGGCACCCCAATCCCATCCCACCTCCCAGGAAGAGGGACAGCAGCTTCCGTCCTGGGCTCACGGGACCCATTTCCTCCTTCCTCAACGGCCGCGGCGTCCTTCCGCCACCCCACCCTCCAGCGTGCTGCTTCTCACAGGCCCTCCTGGTCGCCAGCTCCTCGCCCACCCTTGCTCAACAGAGTCCAGTCTCCGAGGAGAGCAGTATCTCCACAGGAGAAATGCTACAAATGTTTCAGGAAGGAGCAGGGGGAGGGGAAGGGGGAAGCCCCGTGGAGCCTCCGGTCGGAGCAGGCAGGGGCAGAAAGGGACGAGCTGACAGGCACAGCCAGGGCAGGCCCGGGCCCCCCGCACAGGGGAAGCTGGCGCCATGCAACAAAGAGGGAGGAGGTGGGGGGTGCGGCTCCGGCAGGCGGTGCAGCGCACAGACCCCAGAACGCCCAGGCCCAGCCTGGGCTCCTAGGCTGATGGCAGGTTTCCCTCAAGAACAGGCTCGAACTTCCCCCCTGACGCCCTTGGCTGGAGTCCACAGCTCTGGCTGAACTTGATCCACTCATTCCCTCACTTGAGCACCTGCGGTTTTCTGGGTGTTGACGTCGTAGGTGTGGTGGCCGTCACAAACGGCAGACAGGTCTGTATAAACGGGAGGGGCTCTTCCCTGGGCGGCATCTCGTAGAGGAGGGAGGGCAGCAGGGGTGAGATGCTGGCGGGGCCGTGAGAGCAAGCAGGGGTCTGCGATCAGAAAGGCCTGTGCGTCCCTTACCCGTTCCTCAGACACTGACCAGAGGCACTGGCTGGGCACGGAGGACCCCGGGGTGAGCCCCCACCCCGGCCCACATGACGTTCTAGCAGCTGAAACACACAAAACCAATAACGGCTGGCACCTGCCAAGTCAGACCCAGAGACAGGTTACCAGACCCAGAGAGGGGCGGGGTGAGCCGGGGCCCTGCGGGAAAACTACTTAGGGACGGCTTCTGTGAGCAGTGGCTTTTGAGGTGAGAGTAGAACCACTAGAAAGAAAATAACAACTGAGAGAAACATGTTTGTTAGAGAGAAGAGCAAGTGCAAAGGCCCGGGGGCAGGAGGAGCCGGAGGAAAACGTGCTCAAGGGGCTGAGCAGAGGTGTGGGGTGGCGGGGAGGAGGGAGACAGGGAGGTAGAGGGGGGCGGAGGAAGCGCTGAGGGGAGCAGAACAGTACGGGTCCTGCAGGCCCCTATAGGACGCCGGCGTTTGCTCTGAGCATGTCCATCAGACGGTGGAGGGTTTCTGGGCACACAAGTGACACGGTCCGACCTGTTTTAGAGGCCACTCAGGCTGCTGTGTTTAGACCAGCCTGCAGGGGCAGGTGAAGGACACACCCGCTTCCTGCCCCCGTGGTGTTCTTGGGTGATTAGCGATGTCCGTCCTTCCAGACAGGCCCTTTCTGCCAACGCTCACTGTTCAGTTGTGAGGGGCCGGGAAGATGCAGGGGTTACAACACTGTCCCAGCTCCAACCCACATCCACTGGCCACACGCACCAGGGCTACGGACTTCAGGAGAGAGAGCAGGTCCTCTGCTATGGAGTCCATGCTGTGGGCTGCCACTTGCTCTGGGGTTTTGATATGTGAGTGTCTGCGTGGGGAGCAGAGGGACGGGCAGGGGGAGCGCACCAGGAATTCTCAGAGTCTGACAAAGGGTTTTGACTCTCCATTTTAAAAAAAATGAACACAGAGGTTGCAGGGAGTTTCAGAAAGCGCCTGAAGCCATTGTGTGGTTCCCTGGAGAAGAACCCATGCCCTCAGGACAGCAGCAGCCTAGGCGCAAACCCATGATGGTTCACAGAATCTGTGTTCGAGATCCCAAAACGCAGTGTTTTCCAAGGGGAGCTGGGGGCATACCTCCCTCGCTAACAGATCAGCAAAGTATCAGGCTTGACTGTGGCTTTACAGCTGCTTCGGAGGGCTGACCTCTGTGTTTAGGGGAGAAATCCTCCTGCCCCCTCTGGACGGGCTACAGCAGACCCCTCCCCAGCCAGGCGGAGGTCCCCGGGCACGGCCGTCTAAATGTCAGCAGCTAAGCCCCAGGCAGGTGAGCACTGTGTGCACACTCCTACGGCCAGATGGAAAGGTTCGCCGTGTAAATGACCAGGAAAGGGAAAGTTCACGGCTCCGATCCACGGGGGTCGACTTTCAAGGCTGGGGAGGCTCACGGTCCCTAACCCACACCTGGCAAGAGGCGAGGATTTATTTCTGACTCCCAGGAGAACAGAGTCTGAGAGCAACCGAGACAGACACCTACATGGGAGCCCCTTCTTGCTTAGACCCTCTGTTCTCGTTGGGACGTCCACAAGCTCCTCCTCGATAACCCCAGGGGAAAAGGTGACAGGCAATTCCTCTCTTCGTAAGCCAGCGGTCTGTCCAGTGACTTGCTTGAACAAACAGAACAGACTAGAAACGAGGGAGGATGTGGAGTGTCCAAGGGTCGGCTGTCCAGCACCGGCGAGCTCAGCCCCCTCCCGTCCCTCGGAATCTCCCCCCTCACGAGACACAGGCTCAGCCAACATTTACTGAGAACCGACTGTGAGCCAGGGGCTGTTCTGGATGCCGGGACACAAAAACAAGGGAGGCCAGCGAGACATGCTGAGACATGGGACAGATGCGGCCGTGGGGGTAACCGGGAAACAGCACCTGTTTACTCCCCCTTCCCAGGGTCAAGGGACAAGGAAAGCTCAGAAGCAAATGCTGGACATGATGGGCACTGTCCCCTCACGAGCTGTCGGACAGCTCTGGGTTGAGGACTAGTTATCAGGTCACAAGTGCCCTGGTGAGGGCTTGGGAAAGGCCGGTCCTGCGGCACAGTGAGACCAGCTCCTAAAGTCCCGCGGCACAGTCAGGCCAGGTCCTAAAGTCCCAGCTGGAAAAGACTTGGCATCGGTGGGCGTAGCGACCCCCACCTGACTGTGCGGGGCAGGCTCCCCGGCAGACGGCAGACCAGCCCAGGGGCGCGCGTCTGCAGCCTCTGGGGCTCAGGAGCAGCAGTGAGCTGGCCACCTGGCCGGGAAGACTTGAGGACATTCCCGAGAGGACAGAGCCTACAAGACTAACGGATGCTGCGGCTTCCATGGCTGCTGCCCTCGAGTCCCGGAGCACTGGGAGAGCTCGCGGCAACAGGGATCTGGGGTTCTTTCAAGCCCCAACATGCTATCCAGGGGCTGTGGAGCTGGCTGGAGGCGTGGAGGGGCCTTCCCTGGGGAGGGACAGGGCCCATGCGTGGGGGAGGCGGGGTCCGGGGCACACTCGGAGGGCGAGGAGGGCTGTCTGGGGAAGCACGGGCTCCACGTAGGAAAGAAAGCATCGGGACGATGCCACGAGTCCACGGCTTGCCTCCACAGGCCCCACACGTCACCTCCCATGGCGCCGCTCCAGGGGGCCTCTCAGTGAGCCCCTCACACACCAGTCCGGGAAGCCACTGTGCACCCGTGTGCTGAAGCCCGGAGCCCCGAGGTCCTGCCTGCCTGCACACGCGTCCAACGCCGAGTCCATGGATATGGCTCCCACGTCTCATCTCCCCACCACCAGCCCAGACCACCATCACGTCTGCCGCAACGGCACCCAGCTGGTCCCCAGCTCCAACACAACCCTTGTAGAGGAGCCGGGGGTTGTCAGCCCATGGATATAGTCGTGGCCCTCTGCCTCAGAAGTTCTACTCTGTCCCTCGCCGGGGGGACCGGAGTGTGCCGGTCATGGAGGCAAGGGCTTAGGGATGGGACCTACTGGGGCAGGAGGACAGCGAGTTCTGCCCAGGGCTCTCCTCTTGACGGAGTCGCTCCTAGCCTGGGTGGGCAATGCTGGCCTGTGGCCCTCCATCCTGCCCACTTAGATGCCCGGGGGACACGCGCATTCTCTGCTCTACCCAGCCTCCCCGCCCTCCAGTCATCCTGCCCAGCCCCCGACCCCCTCCAGGCCCTGTGCCCAGGCCAGCCTCCCCTGAGCTGGCTGGTGGCCCTGGTCTCCTGAACCACAGCACGTGAGCCATTTATGTGTGTGATTTCCTCAGAGTGAATGCCTTTCTCCCCGCCGGGCGGCCGGCATCACAAGGGCAGGAACTGGGTCTGTCTGGTGCGCAGCTGGACCCCTGGACCAGGAGTGGACTGGAGGTGGGTCTGGAAGGTCACGGAGGGTCAGAGTGGAGCTTGGGAGTCCGGAGGCGCCGTCACAGCTGCGGAAGGCCGTGCTTGCTGGAGCCTGGACGTGAGGCCGCTGGAGCAGGGCGCTTCTGTCACGAGGCCCCTTCTCTCTCTGTCCCCGTGGCAGGCAGCCTGTTCAGACCTTGAGAAGGAGGCTGCATGTGTGGGGGCAACAGGCAGCGGCCTGGGCTCCGAGGATGGCGTGCGACAGCCGACTGCCTCGTCAGGGACGGACTGATGTGATCTCAGGGCCGAGCTCGTGAGGGAGCCGCTATCGCCTGTCCCCTGCCGTGCACTGGAAAGCGGGGCACAGGCTGCAGGGGTGACCACCGCGGCGTCTCGTGGGGCTCCTCACGGATCTCAGCGGGAGGCAGTGATAATCCGTGCCTCCAACCTAGGCCTCTGCTCAGACCCTGGGCCAACATCAAAGGCCAACAGGCTCTCGACGGTCTCACCTCAGCTCCAGCTGGGAGGAATGTGCGCCTCTCCTCTGGCCTTTCGGTGGGAAACAGCAGGACTTCGGACAGAGCTTTGGAAGCTGCGGACTTCCTCCGGGGTCAGTGATGGCTGAGAGTGTGCACTGAGCTCCTACGAGGGGCCGGGGGCTCAGTTTAGACCAGCGTGGTGGGACAGGCACTGCTCTCTCCCCGGGGGGACGCTGAGGCTTCCACAGTGCCCCGCGGCTAAGTGGGAGGACAGAACCCCCAGCCCTGCCCAGCTGCCCCAGGACAGGACCCGGACGCTGTAGTCTGCTGCCGCCCTGGGTTAGCCGACACGCCACCCCCTGTAAGGACTTGCAGTCCAGTGAGGGATACAGAGAAGCTGGGCTGTGGACGCTTCGCACCAGTCAATCCTCTGTCCCGCAGGGTGGAGGGGCACTGGCGCAGTCCTGGCTGCAGCAGCGTGTTCTAGAAGCATCTCTGGTCTCTGCCTTCTAGATGCCAGGACCACCGCCCCTCCGGTTATGACTATGAAAAATGTCTCCGGACATTATCAAACATCCCCTGGGCTGGGGTGGGGACAAAGTCACACCCAGATGACAGCCCCTGACACTGGCGACCTCTGAGTTTTGTGAGGCAGAGATCAGCTTCTGGAGCGTTCCACAAAGGAAGGCCTGTCTTATTCTCCTTGTGACAACTTGTAAGAGCAGATTGTCAAAGTCCCCAAACCTAAGCTCTCCATGACGTGCTGGAAGTTAAAATGAGGTAACATGATTTAGAGTAAAAAGAGTTTTTAAAAAGCAGATTACTCTTCCCTCTCCGGGAACAAATTCCGAGGGAAGGCTCCGTGCTCTAAATAATTCAGGGCAACAAGGCACCTGCGCCCTCCGTCTGTCCCTTGGGGCCACATCCCCTGATACGACTCTCACATTTCCGTGCCCACACGCGTCTGTTCTCTACCCATGGTTATGTGTGCATGTGGGAACTTGTGGGCTTACCGTCGTCTCTTCTGTCAAATGAAAATCCACCGGGAAGAGCCTGGTGCCCGATCCTTTGTGGCCCAGGGTCAAGCCCGGAGCCTTGCACCGATTAGCAAACTCAGTAATACGGTTGAGTAGATCTTGTGCATTGATTCCTTCAGATTCTTCCCCGAGTCATCAGGGCAACAGTTATAAATACCAAAGTGCACAATATAGTGACTGTTTGCAGAGAAGGGGGTGGGGGTGGGGACCTCACCAGCGCACCCCGGGTAAATTTAGCTCCAACCTAATGGCCATGTCATTGATTTTTGTCGCTCTCCGTGTCTTCTATTTTAGAAATAATAGTCATCAGCTCCTGTAATCAAAAGTCTCCCTGTAAACTTAATGATTTGGGGGGGTACTGGTTGTTTTTCAAATAACACCTGCAGAACAATCATTAGAACCTTGATTAATTCTGTCTGACACACAGGAAAAAAAGAAATACATCTTTTTAAAAGCTGCAGGGTTTTCGGTGTGAATAATTTGCAGAGTATTCTAAGAAGGGAATAGACGCTAAACTCGAAACAGTACTAGTATTAGGAGAGATTGTGTATGTGCTTGTGTGTGTGTGTGTGTGTGTGTGTGTATTTACACAAAAGCGGACAGTTAAACTGCTCTGGAGAAAAACTGCAAAACTCTTGGCAGCTTGCAGAAGATGATCAGGTAGACATTGATTTAAAAATTCCCCCAATTCCCCAAATGCATCAGGACGGCAGACGAAAGACACAAAAGCCCAGGGATTATGCCTGGATATGACAGAGAAGATGAATGTCCCTTCCAACTTCTTAAGAAATGCCCCAAAACTACAAGTTAAGGTTACAAAGAGACTCCACATACAAACAAAAGAAGGGTGTTGAGTGACGGCCTCATGAGGGAAGCGAGACCATCCCCAGGGGGACTGACCGCTGGTGAAGGGGCCTTCTGGGGAGCCTCCCACAGAGAGTGACCGCCACTGTCACAGATGACCACTGAGCCCCTCTCCCCAGGAGGCTGCCTGAGGCCCGGGGCTGTCGGCAAGCCAGCAGCACACCCCCACCGTGCATGTGGGGAGCACCTGCGGGTCACTACACACGCACACACACACACACACACACACACACACACACACTCACACGCACACGTACACACTACCTTTACTTTGGTCTATTCTGGCCACGCTAGTATTAACAAGCTGGAAGGAAAACCAGGTGCTCGTCTCTCAGGGGCGCTCTTCAACGGAAACCCCCCAAGCCACAAGTGCGGGGTCTTCATCGACGTTAAGGAAGAAGCAGCATGAGGAACCAGGAGGCTCTGAACTGAGCTTTCCCTTTGACCCAAGGAGCTCGAGCCTCTTAAGGTCAAAGGGAGCTCGGTTCTGACCGTCCAAGGGGCGGCGGGTGCACAGAAACTCATCCTAATTAAGGCACATTCAGTTTCTGTGGGAATGCCACTTCTTTCTCCGCTTCCTACACTTTCGAAGGGAAGCGTATGTTCTTTGTCACCACAGGAAGGCTGCAGACAAGGGAGCGTCGAAGCGCAGAGCCACGCTGATCTCGGGTGTGACCACGGGGTCCCGCTCTCGTCGGGCGGGTGCCACACGGGGACAGCACGGAGCCACGCTGCGGACACGGCCTGGGACGCTCCCATAGCCCGGGCTCCAACAGAACGACGTTTGCGCCCATGTTGGGACTCGTGTTTCTGCCCCTCTTCAGAGTAGATGGCCCGAGTCTGGGCCTCATGGTGCGCACAAAGAACCCTTGTCCCCCTGTCCACCAGGTGCCTATGCCGCAGAAGGAACACACCAGGCCCTCTCACAGCTTTGTAGAAATGGCAGTACCACATCTAGGTGCTCTTTCCAGCTTGAGCCGGGGCTAACATGGGGTGTCCGCAACCTCAAGATGGCTCTTGGGGCCACGGGTGGGCCCGAGTCATGGGGATGGTGCCTCCAGCTGGGTCCCCTCACTCTGCGAGCCTCAGGGCACTGGCCTAGGCCCCTGCCGCCCACCCCGCGGGGCTCCCCCGCTCGCCCTCGGAGTACATGCAGGCCAACAAAGCACGGCGGACGCGAGGATGTCTGCTCCCCAGCGGCAGGGATCTGAGGCCCTGACGCTCGAGAACCACCTTCCGCACGCCAGTAACACCCCGCGGCATCCATCCCTCCGTCTCCAGCTAATTTCCCTGAGCACGAGGCCTCCAGGTGCCCCACGGGGTCACAGGTGCCGGGACCTCCCGCCTTGTTAGGCCGGAGCGCGATTCCACTGAGCGGCCGAACACCGTGACGTGGCCCGGGAGGCGACGCGGTGGACACACAGACCTCCGGCCGTTCGTCAGCAGACTCGGGCTTTCGCCACCTACCGCGCCCACTGCACGAACGTGATGTCACGGACACGTGTCCACAGACACGGAGCAGACGGGCGTGGAGGAAGGTGGGGTGCGGGGGACGGGGAGGGGCTGGACCAAGGCACAAGCTCCCGGGTAAGCCCGGGGGGCGACTGCCCAGTGGGGCGGCCGCGGTTCACAGGGCTGCGCTCCACACCCGACACCTGCCCTACGCGCCTTCACAAAACCCAACAAACCAAAAACCGCAGTATCGGGTGGTGGGTATGTTAACGTGAGCGGGTGTGCTCCATGTTCCCAGGAATTTAAGAAACGACCAACCTCTTCCGTCCGGAAGCAGCAGCGGTGACAGGAGAGCCGTTCTGTCCGGAAGCAGCAGCGGTGACAGGAGAGCCGTTTGTCCTTGCGTTTTCCTCCGTCACTTACCTCTCCTCTCTCTTTCTTCTCCGCGTCTCCAGGGCAAAGCCGAGGCCAGGAAGCTCCGTGTGGGGTTAGCACCCTGGGCCCGCCGCTGCCTGAGGAACCGAGTCAGCCACGGCTGCAGAGCGAGAGAAGGCAGGTCAGCACCCCTGGCCCCAGCGCAGGGAGACCCTCCGCCGCACCCCTCCCTTCCAGGGCTGGAGACGACCCCGGCCCCAAAGAAGCGTGGACCAGAAACGGCCGACGGTGAGCACAGAGCGGCGAGTGCCAAGATCGGGCTGGGGGCAGGAGGAAAAGCGTATTTTGCCAAAGAGGAGGAAATAGAAGGACTTAATCAAATCCCAGAAACACCAGGCCGGCCTCCTGAGAGCCGGTCGTAACCAGCCTTCGTCCGGGGCTAAAAGGAAACCAGGATGTGGGGCTTTGGCTCCTTTTTCAGCACGTGGCACAGAACCCAGAATGCCAGGAAAGGCACCTCCACAGTGAGAGTTCCAGAGCCGAAGAAGGTTCTAGAGCCGGGCCTGGTGAAGAGGGCCCCACGCCAAGGGTACCGGTCAGAGATGAGAAGCCCCAGAGCAGCCGCTCTTCCGGGCCTGGGAGGCTACATTAGTCACACCCGGCCCGCGAGTGCTCACCCGCAGGTCCCCAGCCTTCAGCCCCGCCTCTGGGCAGTGGGGACTCAGACGGGTGAGGCAGCCTCTAGATGCCCCCATCTCACTCAGCAGGAAGTCCTCAGGGGGCCTGAATGCCTTGCATTAAACTACCGCTTCCCCAGGAGAGGGGTTTCTATGTTTCCTCTCCCCGCGGGCCCTGATTGTGGCTGCGATCCTGGGAGATGCGACCTTTCCAGAGGAGCCCCCTTGTGTGATGGGCCAGCGACCACCGGAGAGCAATGCAGGGAGGTCTGTGTTCCTCCCACTGCGTCCCCACCGGCAGCACAACCGTGTTCTAGACGCCGATGCCTGGACATGCAGGATTTTGAGCGGGGGCAGGGGTGGGGGCCACCAGTGCACAACCCCACGTGTCCGAGGGGTTGGAGGGCGACTTGGGGTGGACCTGTGCTGGGGGTTACTCAGAGCTCCTGGTCTGTGATGTGTGCCAGTATAAATGAGGCTGCTGGCCAGACTACAGTGGGGAAACCATAAGCCCACACCCCCAAAACCCCACACCATCCCCAGGGCTCCGCGAAGTGCTTCAGCCTGTCCTAAGTTGATAGAAAACCCGAGAGTTGGCAGGTGCTCCCAGAGCTTCTCCGTGGGGCGCACGAGAAACCCGATAAAGATCATGTGTTTTTTTTCCTAGAGCTGCGTCGTTAGCAGGAAGACTCCCTAAATTTTATCTTTTAACTGAAATAGTTATTTCATGGCCATCAAAGGCTTCTCAAGTACTTTTTAGAGATGATTTTGTCCCAGAGCGAATTTCATGCTTCATTATCTCACAATGATTGTGACTTTTAGAGGATTGTTATTCACGTTTTTTCTTTTCAGAACGCCAGCGACAGGGCCCAAGCGGCCGTGTGCAGACACCAGGCTGTCCGCACGCGTCACGGGTGGACTCAGAGTGAGGGCTTCTGGGGGAACAGCCGTCCCGTTCCCACGGCTGGCAATGAGAACACTGCTCAACAAAGGTAGAAATTAAACATTCAGAATGTATTTTACATAATTAGTATTTTAAACTTGTGTGATTAAAGCACCATTTTAAAGAATGATTTGCCGTACTGTAATTCCCACCATAAATCTCGCCCGTGATATATACATTAAAGCACCCCGAGATTGCTCTGGAGTGTGAATTACTAAGTGCTGATGAATAATTTTGAATAATGTGACTGCTTTCACCACTGAGTGGAAAATTAAGATTGTGGTATTGCTCTATTTAGAAATGACTGGTTTTCAAGAGTGAGACGAACAGCTGTTGGGCCTCCTCCGAATGATGGTGCTTCCAGAGTAGAGCAGAAACTGGGACCCCCTGGCAGGGTTTATCTCGCTAACGTGAAGAAATGTTTGCTTCCAGTTGTCCCAATGACCAGCATCCTGGAAATCGCCCAGGGAGGGGTGGAGAGCCGTGTCTCGGTGTGTGAGGGGTGCATGTGGGGTGCCTGCGGGCCCAGCTGCGTGAACCCCACGGTGACTCTGTCTGGCTTGGAGATAGGACATGGGCACCACAGCGAGGGGACTCCTGGCCAAAGCCCCGGGGTTCCACTCTGGTTCCGTGGAGTGCCAGAGCCCAGACGTCCAGTGCTAAGACCAAGGGAGAGTCTGGGCCCCACGGGGACTGTGGTCATCACAGCACGGCGATGGTCTCACTACTACTAGTCACAGCAATCTTGGATATTTGCGTGGCCCTGGCTACGGGCCAAGCCCGTTCTAAGCCTTTCAGAACGCCTACGCGTCCACCCCTCACAATCATCTCACACAACAGGTTTGGCCATTCCTCTTTCTACCAGTGAGATCAGTGGGGTTCAGGTAAATTAAGTAACTTCTCTAAAATTGAAAAAGGGGGATTTGGTGGAAAGCCTGACCCACTGGGCCCAACATCCGGGCTCCTGCTCAGGTTGCTGACGTCGAACAAGCAAGAACCACCAGTTCTCGACTGTTTAAAGGGAAGCAGGTTTTGTGCTGGATATCCGATCTACTTTGCGCGCTTAGTGGTCACAAATGTTGTGCAAGGTGAATATTTACATCCCAGAATTGCAGGGCGGGAAGAGGAGGTCTCGAGAGGGGAAAGATGTGCCTGAGGTCCCCCTGTCGGTGAGCGAGGCCGAGTCTGGAGCCCACATCTCGGGGACTCCTGCCCTTGGCCACTCCACACAGCTTGCGGCCACCCCCAGAGCCAGCCTCTTCACACCTGCACTTACTCTGCTCATGGGACCCGACATCGGACAGCCAAGACAGGCTAAGTTCACCCCCTGGGATCCAGGCCTAGCAGAGACCCCACACGGCGGGTTCCCAGTCACCGAGTGTTGTGGGTGTCCAGGACCGGGGTGTGCAGCGGACTGTCCCCTTGGGCTGCCTGTTAGCTGCTGAGGGTGGCCAGCATGCTGCCTACTGCCCAGTGTTTAGGGAGGATCGCATGCCTAGAAAGAGCATGGGGGCTCTTGTGTTTGGGCTGTCCCCCGATAAGCTGATCCCTCTAGCTTGTGCTGTAAAAAAATTCTCTCTGAGACTCTGAGGATCAGCCGAGAGTAAACAGCTGAGTCAGGGTTCCAGACGGGAGAAATGCTAGATTTCTGGAAAGCGAATTATTGAAATAATCCCTTAATTCAACACTTCTGAAACGAGAGCCCAAGACCCCAACCCCCAGGGGAGGCCACAGGGTGATCTGAAAGGGCGAACCTGCTTCCGCTGTGTCTCGCTCTGCATGGACATCGGCGCTGGGTGGCGAGAGCCCCACCTGATCTGGGCACTACCAGCAATCACCCCGCATGGCCCCACGCTCACGGTTCAGTGACACACATGGGATGCTTTCACTTGAAAATGTTCTTGGGGGAGCTTGGGTGGCTTGGTTGGGTCAGCGTCCAACCCTTTCAGCTCAGGTCTTGAGCTCGGGGTCATGAGATCGAGGCCCTCCTCGGGCTCCATGCTCAGCTCGAGATTCTCCCCCTCTGCCCCCCCCATTTGTGTGAACACGGGCGTGTGCACTTTCTCTATCAAATAAATAAATCTTTTAAAAAAGAGAATGTTCTTAATAAAGCAGTAGAGATTATTAATCATTGGGCATATTAATTTTATGATATCTCAAAGTGGGTGACACACCCTTCACTGTCCTGTGTGATGGGAAGTCCTTACAGAACACGTCTGCCACGCAGCAAGCAGTGGCTGTTGCAAGCAAATACATCTGTGTGACTGTGAGCTGCTCATTAAACCAGTGTCTGTCTGAGGAACACTTACTCTTACCTGAAAGAAATGACTGACAGACAAATCGGTGTTTCAGACTTAGGTACATGGAACTGGTATCAGAATTAAAATTTAGAACACTTATATTTTTGCCATGAGTTTTACAGCTTCCCAATACGAAATGATTTTTCCAAATAGGTCAGCAGCAGTAAGAATGGAGATGAGCTTTTGCTCGTGTATAATGGTCTGTGTCAATGTGCGGAAGATCCCACGACTTCCCAGCAGGAATGCACAGAGTCCGACAGAAGGCCCTGCAGTCCAGGACACCCCTGAGGGTTCATTACAACACCCTGCAGGTCTCAGTGCACAGTGTGGGAGTTACAAAACCATCCAAATAAATAAACACGAGAAGACACGAGCGGCATCCCCAAGCACCCTGACTTCACGGGTCTTCTGGAGCACCCACAACCGCAGGACGGACGTTCTCCGCAAGGGCGTGTGGCGAGCTTCATGAGATGGACCCTATGCCAGGCCACAGAGCAAGTATCAGTTAACCCAGAAGCACTGAGAGGCCACTGAGCACGTTCTCTGACTACTGCAATTAAACTGACAATCAGTAACAATAAGATATCTAGAAAAGACATTATTTGGAAATGAACAACCTCTAACTAATCCACGGGTCAGGGAACACATGAGAAAGTATGCGAAATCAAATGGAAATGAAAACACGACCTATCCGCTAAGGCAGTACTTGAGGAAAATGAATAGCCTTAAATGTTTCTGCAGAACAGAAGAACGGTCTGAGGTTGGTGACCTAACTTCCCAGCTGTGGAAACCAGAAGATGAAACACTCAGTAGAGGAATGAAAGTAACAAGGATAGCCACAAAAATCCAGAAACTCAGACATTACCAGTGCCAAGCCTTGTTTCTTTGAGAGGATGGGGAAGCTGACCTGGCCTTACCCTAAACTGATCCAGAAAGAGAGACCCACACATTTCTGACACTGGACACAAAGGGAACAGCCCCCACACCCACGCCACATGGGGTGCAGGGAAAAGACGGAACGCTGGACGTCACCGCGTACGAATGAAGACTTTGGTGAAATGGACAAAGCCTCTGAAAATGCAAATTTAGACCAACTGAGACAAGACGGAACAGAAACTCTGAATAAACCTCTGTCGCTGAAAGGAACTGAACGTGTTAGCAAAACCATTTGTACAAAGTAAACCTTAGGACCCGACGGCTTCACTGGGGAATTCTATCAAATATTTAAAGAAGAAATAGCATGATTTGTACATAATATTTATAGGAAATAGAGAAAGCAAGAATGGTTTTCAAATAAAGTTATGAGGATAGCACAGTCCTGATATCAAAACCCGATGAAGATAATTTAAAAGGGAAAATTATAGACCCATAACCCTCATGATCGCAGGGGTAGCACTCCTTAACAAGTACGAGCACCCTGAATGCAGAAATACGTTAACAGGGAGACACGTCATAACCACATGTGGTTTGTCCCTGGAGCGCAGGAACGTCTCTGACATTCCAAAGTCAACGTACTTTATCCTGTCAGTACAGTAACAAAGAACACACTTGCCAAAACTCAATGTTCGTTTGTGGTTTAAAACCATCAGCCGACTGAAAATAGAGAGGGGCCTCCCCCTTGTACTAAAGGGCACCTGAGAAACCCCACCACCAACGTCCTACCTACCTGAGCTATGGCACGCTGGCGCAACTCAGGAGCAGGGCTGGACGCCCACACTTGCCACCTCCACTGTACATGGACCACGGCTTCTGGCTGGTGAGCAGAGAAGAAAGACCGCTTCAGAGAAAATCCTAGGAATTTACAAAACAAAACACTATTAGAATGAATAATTGAGCAGCATCAGAGGACGGCAGGTCAATACAAAAAATCAATTGCTCTTAACAAACAACTAGAATATTAAATTTACATTTAAAATAAACAAATTTACAAAGTTCCATTTGCAATAGAAAAATATTTAGAAATAAATCTAACAAAATGCGTTAAGACATAGACACTGACGGCTATCAATAACGGAGAGAAATTAAATACTCCTGAATAAAAGAAAATATACAGGCAAGTGTATGTATATTGGAAGACCTAATAATGTTAAGATATCAATTCTTTCCAAATTGATTTAAATTCAACATAATCTCAATCTTGTAAGAGGTGTTTTTTTTTTTTTTTTTTGAGAAACTGACCAGCTTACTTTTCAATGTGCAGATTCGAAGAATTTAGAATCTCCAAATCAATCTCAAAAAATCAGAACAAAATGGAGGACTTACACCTTACTTCAAGACTTGCGAAGACCAAAAACACAAGACACAACAGGTGCTGGTGAGGACGCGGAGAAAGGGGAGCCCTCGTGCGCTGTTGGTGGGGACGCAGACCGGGGCAGCTGCTCGGCAAGACAGGATGGAGGTTCCTCAAACAATTAAAACAGAGCTCCCTTACGGACCAGGAATTCTACTATTGTGTATTTACCCAGAATAAATGAAAACTCTGATTTGAGAAGATATTCACACCCCTAAGTTTACGAGAACAATATTTTCAACAGCCAAGATACGCAGGCATCAGTAGCTGACGGGTGAAGAAGGTGGGGTCTGTGCACACAAGGGGCCGTTACTCGGTCAGGAAAATACGAAATCTTGCCATTTGCCAGGACGTGGAGGGATCTAGAGTGTCACCCTAAATGAAGAGCCAAATACCATATAATTTCACTCGTATGTGGAATTTAAGAAACAAAACAAAGGAACAAAGAAAAAAACATACAAACAGAAAAACAGACCCTCCTCTATAGAGGACAGACGGATGGTCCCGGAGGGGAGACGGGGGCGTGGACACAGGTGAAGGAGATTGAGGGTACACAGACGAGGGGCATGGGGTCATTTGGCGAACTGCCGCATCTTCCGGGGTACACACCTCAAACTCCAATGAGACATGACCAGAGCCCCTCCAGATGACCGCCCTCGAGAGGAATCGCCCCATTTAACGGTGGCAGGTCCGCAGAACCGGGGCTCTCGCACATTGTCGGTCGGCGTTTCTAATGAAGCCCCGCAGGGATGTACACCGTGACCTAGCAATCGCCCAGCCTAGGTATTTTCCCAGGAAAAAATAAAAACGTGCCCACAGAAGACACACATCATAGCAGCTTGATTCACAACAGCCCAAAACTAAAAACGACCCTGAAGTGAGTAAAGAGGAGGGTGGGTTAGCAAAGCGAGGGTCTATGTGTCCTATGGCCGGCGTTCGGTAGTCTTCTAGAACAAAGCATGGTTCGCAACACAAACGGACCCTGAACTTCACTGTGCTGAGGGAGGGAAGTCTACAGAATACAGCGCCCAGGAGGGCACCCTTTATGAAGTTTTGGAGCGGGCGAGAACAATCCTCGGTGGAAAATAACCAGGAGCAGCTGCTTCCGGGGGTGAGTGGGGGCAGGGCAGGACGGGGACGGGCAGAAGGAAACGTTCGAGGCGGCGGGAATGCGCTGCATCTGGACAGGGCTTGTGTGGCCTCCGCACGTGCGTTTGTCAGAGCTCACGGGATGATTCACTTCAAGTTTGTGCGTTTAATTTTATGCAGATTTTACCTCAAAGGAAAAAATCTAAATAAATACAAACTCTGGCTTGGGACACCTGTGTTGAAGAATTTAGGGAAATGCGCACTAACGTCTCTAAGAGACTTGGAAATACATAAAAAGCGTATGACGTGCCGATGCCTGGAGAGCGGGGACGGGGAGTCGGCTGAGTGTGTGGCAAAGCAGGAACAGTAAGAGCAAAGCGGAGGAACCCAGCTGGGGGCACGGGTGGCACTGTGACACCCCGCGCGCTCCCCCGTGGGGGTCACCGTTTCGGGAGGAGACCGCGGGAAGGCTCCGGAGCGCACGCCCAGCTCAAGGCGCCGGTGCCCCGCTCTGCCACAGAACGGCGGGCTCTGCAGACGGCGGATACGCACCGGGCGCCCCCGCACAGGCTCCCGCGCGCAGCTGCAGAGCCCCGGCCGGCAGGCGGGATTCCGCGGCGACGCCACGCCGCCAGGATCGGGCTCCACAACCTGATCTCCGGTGGGGGACCTCACTCCATTTCCGATCAGCTGTTCGACTCGGGCGGGCTGCGGAACCGCTCTGTGCCGCGGGCTCAGCCGGCCCGGCGCCGTCCGCCCAGGGTTGTCACAAGAACACACCGAGCCAGTGCGTGTGAGGGACTAACTGCAGCGAGTACCCGCGTCGCCTTTGCCACTCTCTCTGTAACTCGCCTGTCCGCCACATTCACCCCCAACACAAGGGCACGCAAGGTCCCCCCATTTCCTTTGGCCAAAAACCCGATTCGCATGGACTTGGGCCTCTGACCATGGACGCCTGCCTCCGTCAGCAGCCTGCCTCTCCCCACAACACACCCACACCCCGAGATTTATGTCGACGGCCCCTCGGTTCAGTGAGCTCGTCTCCCCCCTCAGCCACGCGCCGCCACGGCTCTGTCCCCCGCCGTCAGCAGGGAAGGGTGTCACTCGTGCCCACGGTCCTTGCTGATGTTTGGGGCTCTGCGGGCACAGGAGCCCGGCCCTCTCGTGACCTCCAGGACACCCTTCAGCAATGGTCATCGCTCCCTGCCGTCAGCAGCCTCTTCCTCTCCACGGAGCCCCTTCCAACGACAAGAATGCCAAGACGCCCCCCACCTTGAAAGCAGCGTCACGTGAGCTCCCAGAGGTGGGGACCCTGCACAGTCACATCACCTCTGCTCTCTCATTTTCCCTGAAACCTGCCCACAGTTGGGGGGGGCATTCACACCCTCGACTCCCCACCACGGGCTCCAGCAAGACCTCGGTGGTCCCCACAGGGTGAAATCTCGCGGCCCATCCTAACCCCCAGCACGGGGGCCGCGCTCACTCTCTTCCCGCAGCCACCAGGACCACGCTTACCAGATCACCTCCTGCCCTGACAGTCACACCTTCTCAGTCACTGTCTCGGCCTCTTACACCCCTGTTCACTCCGAAGCAGGCTCACCGGGCCCCTGGCCCCAAAAAGCAGCCCATGTCCCAACTGCATCCTGCAGCCCTACCCTGGCCCACGTCCCAGACACACCCAGACACACATCCAGGGCCGTGCCTGGCGGTCCCATCAGTACTTGTCCGTTCAGTGACGCCGCAGGGACCGAGTCCGTGGCTCCCACCTGCACACCAGCGCTACAGCAGAGAACAAAACAAACCCAGCTCCACGACTGTTCTGGTCAGAGCTTCTGTCCTCCCTCGAAAGAGAATTAACAGCATAAGCGAGTAAATTATCAACAGGCTAGCAGAAAACAAGGACTGACACTTTCGCAGGACTCCGTGGTGGGGAATGGGGCCAGGGTAGGAAGGGGCAAGGCTATCGAGAGCGGTTCCAGACGCCCTCTGCAGAGGCTACGTCTTAGAAGAGCCTGGGGGGCTGGCACGAAACCATCTGAGGAGGTGTTGGGGGGTCCTCTGGCCCAGCAGAGGCTGCAGGGCAGGGGGCAGAGGCAGAGGTAGGGGTATGGTGCAGAGGTCCCGGGGGTTGTGGTGAGGACTTGGAGAGCTGGCCCGGGGTCCGGACTTCTGCTCTGGGTGACACGGGTGTCCACAGAAGGGCTCTGGGCTGAAATGCCATGCGGCCTCAGCCCGCTGCTCTGCAGGCCAGCCGCAGGGAGAGGGAGGTGGGGGCGGGGGCGGGGGTGGGGTGAACACAGGGCAACCCGGACAGGAGTGACGGCGGCCGTCCAGGCAGGACGGTCAGCACTGTGGGGGGAGGGGACCAGGCTCTGCGTCAACTGGGATTCTGGTCCAACAAGACGTGCTGCAGAATCAGCCCGGGGACCCCAGGGGTGCTGTCTTCTTTGGGGTCATCCTAATCTGCCTTTATCCATCAATCTAGATTTACATCACAAAAATATTCGGCTCCAAAATAAAAAAAACGGCAGAACAAGATAGGATTCCATTGTTATAAAGGGAAGCACTGATTCTTTGGGGACATATGCCCGTGTGGTGAATCGTAAAGAAAACCAACGACAGGGAAATTACAGAATCTGGGACAGCAGGGAAGGGAAGGGTGACAGCTGAGGACGGGAGCTCCTGGGCCGCTGCTGCGCCGGCGGAGAGCCCAGTCGTGCTCCTTCTGCGAGGGGCGCACGCAGCACACGCACTCTTCTGTGCATGTGAAATGTCCACAATCGAACGAGGGAAAAGGTGCATTTGGGATGGGGAACGTTCGTCCGAATCAGGCTTCTCAAATGTACACACGCACACGTAAGGGGACGGCAGCGTTCTATAAATGGTATGTGACACGGCGGCAAACACGCCCGTCTTTCTACAAGGTTATGGAAGAAATGAAATAGCTGAAAGCTAAAAACATTACTTCTAGAAAGTCAGCGCAGAGTGGAGGCGTGAAGGGACCCTTCCTTCATGCTTTCTGTCCGCCACATCTAGATCCTCCTTACGGAGAACGGTCAAGACCACACACAGACACACACACACACACGTATGTGTGCAGCTCTAAGGTCTCCATCCTCTCTGTGCTTGACACTGTGGAAGCCGCATGGGGTACACGGTACCTTCATAATATTATCGAGTAGTAATAAAATCCAAGAGCGCCTTCAATTCTGCATCAGTCATACAGTGGAAGCAGAAGGATTTGAAAATCGCGGACCCAACGCCCGCCAAAGCCAAGAACCTCCCTGCCCATGCCCGTGCATCCGAGGGGAGCCCGAGGACTGTCGGCTGTCACTGCCCCGCCCGTGTGGTGGCACGGCCTGCGGTCACCACCCCATCCCCGGACATAACGTCTCTGGACACGGAGGCAGGCAGACGCTCTGTGCGGCTGCACTGCAGCCCCTCCCCAGGCTGGAGGCCCAGGCGGTCAGGGTCTCCTCATGTCCCGAGGCTTACAAAGGCCGACGCTGGGCTGGGACTTGGCTCTCGGGTCACATCTGGCACAACACGTGAGACTTGGGGCCAGAAGCAATGGACTCCACTCGTGTGTCGCAAGGAGGAGGGGGGGATGTGTGAGAACGGCCGTTTCCAGTCGTTTCCAGCCGTTTCCAGTCGTGAGTGTCGTGAAAACAAGTGAAAACTCAATTCCCCGTGTCCACAGGTGGAGACGCCTGGCGGCCAGGATCCGGCCCGGATTTACAGCCAACATCAGGTCTGCCAACTGCTCATTCGCTGCCGACTGTCGAGAAAACAAACATATCGATATGGCTTTGACTTTTTACAAGGTGTTTGTTTGCGGACCCGACGGGAATTACACGGAGACGAAGAACACTGAAGGACAGAGGGGAGCCGGGCGGGAAAACATCAGAGAACGTCTTGTTTTCGTATTTAGTTTCCTCCCTCTCAGAGAGAACTGCTGAACCTTCACAGATTCCCAAATTCTTAATTAGAAAAACTTTTCTTAACACCCACTGGCCTGTCCAGAAGAATGAATAATAAGAATATTTTAAGGATGCTGAAATTTTTATAAAAAAGTTTATTTTACTATTATCGGCTGCTCTGAGGAACCTTCATGTGGGCATATGAACCGGGTCACTCATCGCAGAGCAGCCTGAAGAAGTCACTGCCTCCAAGTACGAGTGAAAGAGCAAACGATGTCCGACAGATGACCCAACAGAGCCGCGGGGGTTAGGGGTGAACCCTCAGCAGCTGCGAGCCATTTACCCAGGCATGTCCGGTCTTGCTGACTGCATAAGTTGGTGTCTCAGGGACAACTTACAGAAGAAGGAGGGCCAGGAAGTCAGCCGAGCCCCCGGGGCCCCTCAACCCACACGTGCCACGCTGGGATTCACACAGGTCAGCCCGCGCCATTCGCGGACGTCCGCACCGCTGTCCAAGCACGGTCTTCCAGCACCGTGTTTTCCTTCATGGAACACTCCAGATTTGGAGCAGATTCCTTTGCCCCATGGGTCAGAAGTGCCAACCCACGGAATGACAGATTGCTTGAGTCACGTGGAGCCCAAGCTGCTTCCTCTTGTTTGCAGAATTGAGTTTACGAGCTTCCAGAGCCCAGTGCGGTTCAACAGCACGAGCCTCGCTCTCGACGCTGACCCTCATCGTCCCCCTCCCCGGCACCAGGCATCTCCGTCCCTTCCGCTGTCCAAGCCGTGAGCAGTCATCCTTCACGTCTTCCTGTCATACCGTGCCCTCCTGTCCGCAGCCCCTGCTCCTGCTCCAGCCACACCACGTGCCATGGCATGGCTGGACCTGTGCGTGCCCCCATCACAGCTCCCTGGGCCCATCCCTTCCCCCATTCTCCGTCCAGGAGCCACAGTGCTCATTGGCTCATTTCGAGCATAAGCCAGATATGCAGGTAGAATGTGCTCCCCACAAAGAGGACGCGCCCGCAGACTCCAGATGGGGAGAGCGCCCCAGGTACACCTGGGCCATCCCTGCATGTGGAAGAGGGTGCAGAGAGACGGCACAGTGAGAAAAACTTGGGACCCCGTGGCCCCATTGGCCGGCCTGAACGATGGAAGACATGGCCACGGGCCACGAGAGCCGCTAGCAGCAGGAAAAGGCAAGGAGACGGGGGTCGCTCCTGGAGCATAGCCTCTGCTTGCATCAGGACCTGAGCCCCGGGAGGCCCTAGGTGGCCTCCAGGACTGTGGGAGGGTTGATGTGTGTTGTTTTAAGCCACTGTGTTTGCAGGAATGCGTAAGAAAGGCAGTAAGAAGGAATTCACCCAGTGGAATCGCTCACAGCCTACAGTGCCCAGCACGTTCTCAGTGCTTTCTGGATGATCTCAGCTCCTTGCTGTGGCTAGCGGCCCCGGCGGGGGGCGGGGGGGTGTCTACCGGAACCGAACCTCCCTGCGCATCACGTCCCCTCTCCCCGTCCACCGTACTCCAGGCTCAGGGCCCCCTGCACGGCGATCACGGCGGCCCTGGCCACTGGGCTGTGGCCCTTGCTGCCCGTCTCTGAGCCTGCACGGCCATCACGGCGGCCCTGGCCACTGGGCTGTGGCCCTTGCTGCCCCTCTCTGAGCCTGCACGGCCATCACGGCGGCCCTGGCCACTGGGCTGTGGCCCTTGCTGCCCGTCTCTGAGCCTGCACGGCCATCACGGCGGCCCTGGCCACTGGGCTGTGGCCCTTGCTGCCCCTCTCTGAGCCACTCCGCCCCTTGTCCTCCTCCAGGCCTCACCTTCCACGTCACCTTCTCCGAGTGTTCTGTGCAGCTCCTGGGATTGCTACAAATGACATTCTCAGGCCCCACAGCAGACCTGCCAGGGTAGAGACGCTGGGGCGAGCCCCAGGCACGCCCACTTCCCAGGTACACTATTTACGGAGCCTTGTCCCGCCCCCCATGCTCCCCAGGGAGGTGGCGGCTTCATCCATCTTGATCTCTGCTCCCTAGAACAAGACAAGCCACGGAGCAGGAGCTCAGTAAATATTTGTGGGACGGATTACGGAGTTTATTTTCTCAAGGCTGCCAAGCAGGCATCAGGCTATGGATGAAAAGATGTGCACAGCAGGGCTTGCCCTGGAGAACTGCGCTGGAGGGGGAAAGGTCTTTTCCCTGCAGCGTGGCGGGCCGTGAGAGGCGCCCCCGTGGCAGCCCACACGTGTGCCCTTGAACCAGGCTGACACCAGGCAGACCACATGGGACACACACTGTCAACCGTTAATTACACACGGTCTCTGCTGGTTAGAAGAGAAGCTCTGCAGGTACTGGGCCCTCGTCGGGCTCACCAGAGCCGCACTGACCCCCAGTACTGGGACAGCACTTCAGTCTATGGGAGTCATTAAACGTGTGTCGAATCGGGGCACCTGGTGGTTCCATCGGTGATGCGTCCAACTCATGAGCTGAGCCCAGGTCGACCTCTGGGTGGTGGGATGGAGCCCGGCACCCAGCGCGGATTCAGCAGGGAATCTGCTTGCGACGCGCTCTGCCCGGCTCCGCACGCTCTCCTGGGTGCGCCCCCGCTCCTGCTCTCAAATACATAAATAAAGTCTTATAAAACAAGATTTGTTGAATGGATGAATGCGTGTGGACTCAGAAGACAGAAAAGCCTTAGCAAGACCCCTACAAGTCACCAGCGTTGGGTTCGCTCGGGGCAGGTGGGGATTCCAGCTAGAAGGTGCGGCAGGAACAGAAGCACAGAGTTGTGAGTAGTTTGAGGAAAGCCCAGAGGGGTGGGCAGCGGGGACACCAGAGTGGCAGCGGGGTCGGCAACGCTGTGGTTCTTCTAGCTGAGGGGCAGAAGCCTGTGGGGAGGGTCCCACACAAGCCTTGTGGACAAAACTCCGGTCTGCCACTGGACACACAGACGCTGGGAGGGTCCCATCCGCCACTGGACACACAGGCGCTGGGCTCCCCATGCAGGATGAGGGGTTCTAGCAGGGAAGTCATCGGATGACCCAGCCTCTGGAGATGCAGCCCAGCGTCCCTCCCAGCCACCAAAGATGCTGCCAGAAGGAGGGAGGAGGCTCAGCGCCGTGGCAGGTTCACTTCCCTCTAACTCTGAAGACAAGGAAGCGGTGGGTTTGAACCGTGCAGGGAAGTGCACACGGGGAGACATGTGGTCCTTTCGGGGCCCTGGGCTAAGTCACCGGAGCCTTTTCCACAGAGCAGTGAGCAATGTGAGACAGATTCATCCCTGTGTGTCACCAGCGGGCCGTGTGGGGACTAATTTGATAACGTATCTCCCTTCGGTGAATTTCCAGTGAAGGATTTCGTGCACTTCTATTTATTTAAGATGAAGAAGACAACAGAGCTCTTTATCATCAAACCGGTCATGATTCGATAGCAGCCCTGCGGGTAAAATGTCCCCACGGGCCCGTGGGCCAGCAGACACATACACTGTGAGCCTGGGTGCAGGCAGTTCTCTGTACACGTGCGCTGGGCCCGCAAAGCCGTAAACAAAATCACCAAAACCTGTAGCGCCGTTTTCTCTCCTTATCAAAAGTGCGGAAGCCGCAGCTCAGTGAACATACTTGGTGATCTAAGCTATTCATTGAAGGTAATAGAACAGAAAAATGACTTTTGATACACAGCGATTCCAACATGCTACGTTTTAGAGTCCTTGCTAAATCATATTGTTAGAGTTCACTTTATTTTACTACTGAGTCAATGTGAAAGAATGAACTCTCTCTCTCTCAGAATTTCTCTCCGTAGTAGTACTCGGGACCCGCTCTGCTAAGTTTAACGCCTCGACAGTTCCTGGCTTAATTTACTCCTCGGAACAAGTCATTACGTATGCTTCGTTGCTTTGCGCCTTCTCTGCAAACTTACTTACTTTCTTTCTATTTTTTTTTTTATTAAATATACAGCCATGTGGTAAGGGGGTCCTAGGACGGGGCTGTTTTCTAGGTCTGTAAGTTCAGGGAAAATCCTGCTCAGCGTGTATGCCCGCCCAGATCGTGCGTGCAACAGTGAGGTCTTCAGCTCTCGTTGAAAAGTCAACCACACGGCTGTTCGGATGGTGCTTCCCGGTGCACGGATGGGTTGAGAGTGAACAGAAATGACTGCATGATTTACCAGGTGTAGCACTGACATCGTCACAAGGTGAGCGCAGTCACTTGAGCCCAAGAAACGGCGCTGCCATGGGCGGCCGTGCTGGCCAATATGAGGACGGAGCGGGCTTTTTGGAGAATCCGCATGTGCACAGCTAAACACTGGGCAGGTACAGCCTGGCAAGTCCTGCTCGTCTCGGCCAACGACTTACCACGGCACGCCGGCCCTGGGGATGCCTGGAATGCAAGCTGATTCCAATTCAGGTGCCCACATAAATCAATAAAAACATGCAAAATGAACAAATAAATAATGAACAAACAAAAAAGACGTCTCTAACCCCTAGTAAATTTTATGGCACAGAATAAAGAAACATGGCATTTTTTTTTCCCCAGAACAAAGGACCCACGATTTCCAAGGTAAGGTAACGTGGCATAAAATGTGAGGAGGAAAGAGTACCGAGCTTAGGAGCACGTCAGACCCTCTAGGTGAGAACAGTGAGCTGAACAGTCGGAAAGGCCTCCAACCCCGTGTCACCGCGCAGCCTCCCGCACGCCAGCAGCGGGGCTGGATCCAGCAGCGGGGCCGGATCCAACAGCGGGGCCGGATCCAGCAGCGGGGCCGGATCCGACAGCGGGGCCGGATCCGACAGCTGGGCCGGATCCGACAGCGGGGCCTGATCCGACAGCGGGGCCGGATCCAGCAGCGGGGCCGGATCCAGCAGCGGGGCCTGATCCGACAGCGGGGCCTGATCAGACAACGGGGCCGGATCCAGCAGCGGGGCCGGATCCAGCAGCGGGGCAGGATCCGACAGCGGGGCCGGATCCAGCAGCGGGGCCGGATCCAGCAGCGGGGCCGGATCCAGCAGCGGGGCCGGATCCGACAGCGGGGCCTGATCCGACAGCGGGGCCGGATCCAGCAGCGGGGCCTGATCCGACAGCGGGGCCGGATCCAGCAGCGGGGCAGGATCCGACAGCGGGGCCTGATCCGACAGCGGGGCCGGATCCGCACGAGCTCTGGCAGCTCTTGCTTTCCTTCTCACTTCTCTTCCCCAAGTGCTCCCGGGCCAGGACCTGTCACTGACCGCAGGATCCTGTCCTGAGGAGCTGGGAGGCAGCCCTCGCTCCCAGGCCACTCACAGTCCAGGGGGTCATGAGTCAGAAGCAGTCAACACACCAACCAGAGTGGTTTTGAAAACATCCTTCCATTCCCAGCTCACAACAGCCCCAGAGCTGCTCAGAGCACGTGGCTGGAACCCACGGGCCCAGCCAACCTCCCCGGCCTCCCGGCCCCCACTTGGATCAGCCTTCTGGGCTCCAGGACCAGCTTTGTTCCAGCGTCAGAGGCCGCACTGGCAGTCCCTCCGCCTGAAACAGTCTTTAGTTTGTCGCTGTGCGGCTGGCTCTCCGAGTCGCCTGCCCCTGCCTTCCTTCTCACTGGGTCAGCCCCACGGCAAGCTCCCCACAGACAGCCCGGCAGACAGAGGTGTCCAGGCGACCGCAGGACATGTCCAACGGGACGGTTCTCGGGGACAGAGGCTCGCATGAGTGCCGGCTCTGCTGGCCCCTCTGGGAGCTCTCTGGATGCTCAGGGACAGGCTGGCGCTCACGGCCGCCCAGAGGTGCAGAGTGGGAATGACACAGGGAAAGCTAAAAGCCCACAAAGCTGATTGTTCTTACCAATACTGAGCTGCTTTTCTAAAACAAAACTAGAAAACAGGAAAAGCTGCATTCCTGGAAGGCTTTCGTGAATTTCTAGAGCTGTGGAAAAGCTCCTTCCGACCCTTTTTGCCCTCTTCTGTCTAAATGGAAGAGCGGATTCTGGAGGCGCACACTCTGCCGTATCATCTCCCTCCTCCCTGCCGCATGTAAACCTCCCCTCTTGGCTGGCTCAGCCCGTCACCGCGACGCAGCCTCAGTATCTCCCTGTAAAAATCGCCCCCCTCTGTCTCGAATGCCCCACCTAGCTGGCATCTCAGACACACCTGTCCACTCCCGCCTCCACTCCCATCTGCCTCTGGCCCCTTGCTTGCCTGTGACCCTCCTCCCAAGGCCTCTAAGGCCCCTTCCCGCCGGCACCCAGGGACCGTCCTCCAGACCCGTACTAGGCCTCCCAATGCCAACTCCCTTCCGGAAGCCCTGCGCTTGGCCACCGTCTGCGGGACCCCCGCGGTGTCAGCCCCTCCCCCACCTCCTCCTAAGGCAGAGTCCTTCCCCCCAGGCCCTGAGTGTTGCCGTCACCAGAGACAGCCGCAGAGAGACAGAGGAGGGCGCGCGAGGCCGGCAGCTCTCACTTCCTCCCGGGGACGTCTCCGCTCCCCCGCTGGGCACCCTCGCCCTGGCCCTGGCCCGAGTCAGTCACACAGGGCCTTGTGGTTCTCAGATGTTTCTCTCTGGCCCAGCCCCTTGCTCCGATCTCCAGCTTGTGTAGCTCACGAACCCATCCTCTGCGGAGAAGACGAGGGGGCACAGGATGGACGGACTCAAGACGGAGGCTACAGACCGGCCGCTCGGCCCCAAGACCCTCTAGGACTGCTGGTCCCGATAATGTTTTCTGAATTTCCCCCTCACTGCTCCAGACCCCGTCCCTACACCCGTCCCTCCTCAAGGTTTCTGTCTGTGCGCGGTTCTGTCATTCTTCCTGGCTGGAAAACGGGACCCGGCACTCCTTCCCGGCACCCGCTCCCTGCCTTCCCCACGTGCCGTCCCCCACCACGAGCCGGCAGGGTGCTGGCTCTCACTTCCTGGGAGCCGACTGGCCGTGTCTCCTCTAAATCTGATTCAGTGATGTCAGCTGCAGCCTGAAGTCAGCAGATGCCACAGGCCGCTGCTTTCCACTCAAGAGGTGGTTGCTGGCGCTTACTAGGGTGCTGCCACCCCCAGAGCTCTGTGGGGTCCGCGGTCCCTCCCCCTGCGGTCCTGCCGCGACCACGCCTGCCCAGCCTGTACCCCAGCAGACAGGACAGCCTCCCTCCCCCTTAACGCCCCACACGGAGCCAGGGTGTCTTAGTGAACACGCTCCTGATTCGAAATCCCACTGACCTTTAACAACATGTCTATTGCGGCCACTGAAGTCCGACGTCTGGACCTCTGGTTACCCGAGCACGTCATTCTCCCGGCTCCAGAGGACAGGTGTTTAGAAACGGAGGAACGGCCGGCATCGCGAACTGTGGAGGAGGCGTCAGCTGGGCCGAGTACTAGAACTCACCGAGGAAACTCGCAGGGAAGCTCTTGGGGTCCCGGAGCAGAAGAGGTCCCGATGGCATCCCCACCATCAGGGTTTAAGTCCATGAAGGTCGGAAATGATCTGTTTGTTCACTGGTTTATTCTCAGCACCTAAATCACATACGGTGTGCAGTTGGTGCTCAATAAATGTGCTGAATGAATGAATAAATGCGAGGTGTGAATAGAACCATCCCAGAGAGGACAACAGCGGCCTGGAGGGGCCCCCGCCTCCCCACATACCATGGGCCAGGACAACCCACCACAGAGAGCATTCTAAGCTTCTCACGTCGGCATGCATGCTGTGGATCAATTCAGAACGCCACGTTTGCTGCTGCCTGTGAACTGCCTCTCAGCTAAGCGTGTGTCTGCAGGTCTTGCGACGCCATCCTGCTGGGTATCGTGCCACGGCCTTCGCCGCAATCTCACCATACGCTGGAGGACTCTCGGTGAGTCGGCTTCTGGGGCGGGAGGTGGGACGCTGCACAGATTTTGTCCCAGGTCTCTTTGTGCAACATTGAAACAATACTTTGTTTACTCTTCTTTAAAAAAAAATATGCATGGGTTATAAATCGGAAGAGATGAGATCTGGAGCTGGCGGGAGATTCCTTGGAGAGGACTTGTGATTCTCCCAGTGCTCACCCTCCGCAGTTCAGGAGGAATGCTGCCGACCCCGGGGTGAATGGGTGACGGCCTTGTCTGGGAGACGCAGGAAGGACAAGCACGTGCTGCCTAGGTCTGTCCGTCGAGAGAGTGTCTGATGCTGGGCATCCAACCCCGGCAGGGACAGGAAGCTCTGGGATCATTGTCCCAGCACTGATTATGACAGAGGGGTCGATCAGAAATCTCCAAAAGCGAGGATTGCATTTAAGCTGGGGAGTCCCTCCCAGTCGGCAGACAGAGTCTGCTTCTCCCTGACTGTCCCCCAGGGGCCACACTTGGCGACCCGTCCCATGAACTCCCCAGTGCAGCCGCTCACTGCACCAGAGCCAGCAAGGGATAGCCTCCTAGCCCGACAGCTGTCACCGTGTTTCGAAGAGCGATCACGGAGAAGACATTCCATTCTCTGCCATATGCAGTGGTTAAGAGCAAGCCGCTGATCACATCCGCACTCGAGGATGGGATTATATGGGCATGACTTCCGAGAGGCCACCGGAGATTCTGTCTGCGACACCTCTAGAACCCCGTCCCCCAGAGGGGTCTGATGAAGATGAACCCAAATTCCCCACAGCAGAAGAGCTCAGGGCCATGCACACACCCCTCCTGGGAAGAGGCAGGAGAGCAAGCGTTGCTGCAAGCCAGAGCCTGAATCATCCAGATGTTTTCAGCCGAGTGCAAAGCTGCTTAGTTACCAAGTGAGAAAAGACAGTCCCAGCCCTTGTTAGTTTCCAGTCCGCTGCCAAGTAGCACACGCCGGTCCAATAACAAAACACGAAACAGCCGGCAACAGCCATTTTTCACAGGAATTTTGTAAATCTGAAGTCCAATACAGATGCTAATAATTGCTTTATTTACTCCGAATAACTCATCATAATGCCAAAGGTCTGGTTCATTTTCCTGTCTCTTCAGTAAAGCGTGTTTATAAATACATGTTGAGGTTCCCGGAGAGCAGGCTCCATCCGTCATTCTGGGAGACAATGGATTAGTAGTACCTCGAAGTCATTTTTCAAGGAATAACCATCAATATTAGCAGCTGCCAGCCCTCCCCATTTATAATCAGCTAAAAACAGTTCTTCCCAATGGAGAAAATGTTTACATTTCCAACCTGGGATTAGCTTCTCCCTCCCAGGGTTGGACTCGGGCATTACATGTGGTTTCTTGGAGATCCAGCGGACGGGGAGAGAGCCGTGGGCGGTCTGGAAGGGGCTGACGAGCAAGGCTGCCGCCACACACGCCTGCTCCCCCCAGCCCGGCGCTGCGCCTACACGGGCACGGGGCCGGACGCCGGCAGCGCGGAGCAGGAGAGACCCGCAGTCTACAGTCAGACGGACGTGAGCCTCCATTCCTGCTCCGCGGCTGACCTCCTCATGCCCCCAGGTAACTGCTTAAACGCGGAGTCTCAGCCTCTCGGGGGAAGCCACTGGGAGGCCAGCACCAGCCCGGGGACGCTGCCGGGGAAGGAACACGGAATTCCAGCGCGATTCCGTACCTTCACGGAGGCGATTAGCATTGGGCCCGTCGAACTCCATGGTTTGGGGCACTGCTTGTTTTCAAAAACCTCTTTCTCTAATGAAAAATTCCAAACATAGACAAAAGTAGAGCGAGCAGAATAATGGGCCACACCCACCCACCAACTGGGATCGACCATTACTAACTCGTGCTAATGTTACTGCATCCACACCCACAAACGCTCCCCCTCAAATTATTGTGGAGCCGAACTCAAACACCATTTCATCCTCGGGTCCGTCAAACCGTGTTTCTAAGCGAGGCTCCTTTACATCGAGGCTCAGTGTTACACTACCCTGGAGAAGGCCTCCCTCGACACCACAGGACATCCAGCTGGGGTCGTTTCCTGATCTTCTTACATGTTCTGTCTTACCGTTTGCAGTAGGTCCCCACGTTATTAGTGGGTAGCTCTCTGGAGTCTTCTACCTTCTTCGGTGTTTGGGTAGCTCACACACCCTCCTGTCTTCCCCAAAGCCTAAATTTTGGAGAGGGCAGTCTCCCAGTGCCACATAGCCTGTCCATTGCCCCTGAGTTTCCTCCTTGTAAACGGCAATTAAACCTAGAGGCTTGCATGACAATGACTCAGTATGTAGTAAGATTGACTGTGTGTGTGTACGTGTGCATGCGTGTGTGTGTGTGTGTGTGTGTGTGTATGTGTACCGCTGTATGTATTGATGTTCAACTGTTTGTTTTTTAACCTCGGACACAATTTCTCAACCCTGAACTATTGACCTTTGGGGCTGGGTAGCTCTCGGTTGTGGGGGTCCCCTGTGCCTTATGGAGTGTTCAGAAATACCCCTGGGCTCCACCCACTCGATGCCAGGAGAACCGCCTTCTCCCAGTGGTGACAACTGAAAATGTCTCCAGATGTGGCCAAATGTCTCATGTTTGAAGGGGAGGGATCAGCCCTGTTGAGCATCACAGATCTGGAAGCTTGGAGGCACCACATCAGAAACAGTAAAGGGACAGTGAGTCTCCCCATGGGTCCAGAGACGCCCCTGCCAGGTCCACAGGCATTTGATTGGGAATGAGCCTGAGCCGTGCACACTTCCTCCATGAAACTCCCTCCGCACTGGGGTGCACACTAGTGATTTGTAAGGTAACAGAAACCACGGAGCACTGTTGCTGTACCAGAGTCTTAAATCTCTTAAAAATTCAGTTCATTAAGGGACGCTTGAGTGGCTCAGTGGGTTAAGCCTTCAGCTCAGGTCATGATCTCAGGGTCCTGGGATCGAGCCCCACATCAGGCTCTCGGCTCAGCAGGGAGCCTGCTTCCTCCTCTCTCTCTGCCTGCCTCTCTGCCTGCTTGTCATCTCTCTGTCTGTCCAATAAATAAAGTCTAAAAAAAAAAAAAGAATTCAGTCCGTGAAAAGTATTCGATAGAAGGTTTTATAACAGAAAGATATGCTTGTATATTATGTTTTATCGGTAGGAAAACTGTTTTTCTTAGTTCCCCTGCCCCTGCCCCTGCTAGTGTAGTGACAGGCAGACTGAACGAGTCCACCCAAGCCCACGTGATCCCATGTGTGGGATGAGGATCCCCGGCGTGGTTCTAGGGGACTGGACGTGCACAGCCCACTGCCATCTGCTCTCTGTCCCCGCCACCACCTCGAAGGCTCCAGCTCCTGTTGTGGGGACAGGACAGGTGGACCTGGCAGCCCACACTGGCTGAATGGAGACACATTCCATGTGTGGGTCACACTGTGTCTTTGGGCCTCCACAAACACTCCACCAGCTGCCTTCCAGACACCCTACATCCAGCGTCTGGGTTCTGAAACCACCCCATCTCCTTCCAGAACCAAGAGCCAACGAAAGGCAGGGACGACGGCTGGACCCCGCCGTCTTCAGAGGGCCCCATGTTGAGGGGCTTCTGGGACCCAAACCAAGGCAGGCTTCTCGATCGCATGAGGGCATTCACCTACAGAATGTTCGTGAAAACACCCCAGTGCACACGTGTGCACACTCACTCGCTCACACACTCAAACACACACATTTCTCCGGGAGACTACAGCAGTGTCAGCTCTGAGCGTGTAAGGCATGAATTCTACGCAACTGCTTCTTTTAACAAACTACAAGCTTTGGAGGAGAAAAAAAAAGATGCGAGGCCATCTCTGCGGCAAATCGAAGAATGATCCACCGTGCTGGTGACGAGGAAGGGCCTCGAACACCAGCTACCCCGGGAGTCTGGATGGATTTGCACAACCCACAGTGTGTACGGACGGCGGGGGCAGGGACTCAGGAATGCTCGGTCCCAGCAGCGAGCACGCGGCGGCACCCCCCTGAGCCTTCAGGGTCATCTCAGGAGCTGAGAGCAAGGCTGCCCCCTTTTCAGAGACAAAACAAAGATCCGAAATCTTCCCGCAATTGTCCCTTGGTCTGACGGCTAATACGGAGTGTGGTGGGCACCTGAGATTTTCTCTGATGCCACTTCCCAGTCTTATTTCATAGTGAGGACGGCGTCTAGAACACGCCCAAGAAAGGAGCCAGCAGGGCTTACAAGATAAACATTGACTTGCTTGAAATGACAGCCCCCACCCCCACCTGAGATACGGCTTTTTACTTTTACCGGGTTTTTTTCCTTTACCTGGAAAAAACAAAACATAAGAAAACACTGGCGTTATCATTTGAAAAGCTTATAAATGACTCTTGCCGGTATTATAATAACGCCACTGGCTCTGTAGGCTTGCAGACAGGCATGCGCTGGGACACAGTCCCTTTTCTCCCAAAGGGACAGCACGCTTAGCAGTGAAGTGTCCGTTCGCAAACCCTGCCCAGGCTATCAGCACAGAGCGAGTGCGGGGTGCGTGGCGCTCTCAGCAGGGACACAGAATTATTTTATTAGAAAAAGACACTTGAAGCGAAATTTTGCTGAGAGACGGACTTGGCCGGGAAGGAGAGCACTTTCCACTCCGATTTCTTCGTTGCTACACCACTGAACTCTGAGCGTCCCGCGAACTGTCAGCATGAACTCTGCCTTCAGGGGGTCAGACACGAGCTAGAAAATCTCACTTCGCACAGGCTGCAACTTGATCATCTTCCTCGAAATGGACAGCCAGCATCTTTCCCATTCCTGGTGGTAGCTTAAAAATGAACACTCCGAAGAGTTCCAGATGTTCAAAGGAAATAGAAAATCGAATCTTCCTCCCAGCCCCTTCAAACCCTTTATCCGCCCCGGACACAGGGAGACTCCTCCGTGGTGTTCGGTGTGGGCCCGGTGCCCCTGTGTTCACAGCCTGGCACCAGGCTCCACGGGGAGCAGGGGCGGCCCCGCGGGGAGCAGGGGGCAGCCCCGCTCCCTCCCCACACCTCCCCCTGCAGACTGGACTCCAGCCATCAGCTCCCCCAGTGACGCCGGCTTTGGCTTCGGGGCTGCAACCCGAGGCTCTCGGATCTCTTCAGCTCCTAGGCGCTGGGAGCTCCCAGGACTCTGCCTCTGCCAGGCCAGCCTCCTTCGGGGAAGTACCTGGACTTATGTGCCAGCCAGGGCCGGGACACAGAAAATGAGGGGCACCCTTGCTGATTATCCCATGGTAGTCAAAAGACAAGATGGGACGTAAGATATCACCTATCTAACTCTCACACGTGCGCACAGAGGAAAATCACTGCATAATTCAAAAAAATCAAATGCAATAAAATCGGGGCTCATACAGTTACAAAGTCAACACCACGACCACAGCAAGGCTGCCGCAGCGAATGGCAGTAATCACAGTGACGCTGTCCCCTGCGTGTGGCCTCAGGCCCATCGGAAACAAAGTGTGAACAAACCGCGCCACCAGCACGCTCCAGAGAACCAGAGCCAGGGAGGACAGGAGACCAGGAGGGAGGGACCCTGCGCCCATCACCGCGTTTCTGAAGGAGCCTGGGACTCCCCCTCTGGGCCGCCCTGTTCCAGGGGGTGTGGACCCAGGGGTGACCAAGGCGGTTCTGCCCCACACGACAGACATGGCAGGACCCAGGGCAGGACAGTCACAGAGGAATGCATCAGGTTATGCAGAAGCCACTCTCCGCTTTGCTCTGAGAACAAGGGCCCAGAAAGAGCCTGATGGCCAGCGGCGGGTCTGGGATTCCCTCAACAGTCCCACCCCCACGTGCTGCTTGTGGGGAAACAGCTCTCCGCGGCTCTGATTCCAGGATTAAAGATACTTACTTATCACGTAATCAGACTCTAAGATGCTGGCCACCCCCTTTCATTTTGGAGAACAGCTCTGAACTCAGATCACGTGTGCACACGTTCACGAGCGGCGTGAATTTGCACGAGTTCTTTAACCTCTCTGTTCCCTCGTCTATACATGGCGATGATCCCAGCACTCTCGTCCTGAGGTTGCTGTCCAGAGTCCGTGGGCGACTGAAACACGGAAGGCTCCTATGATTACAAACGGCTACTCATATTATTTCTTCTAGGACAGGATGGTTCTGTCCCCAAACAGGAAAGGGCAAAAATGGGATTTACTGGAGTTACTTAGTTGCCAAAGCCATGATGCCTCAATGAGTTCTGCTTCCCAGTGTGACTTTAAACCTCCTCAGAAGAGGCCACGTGAGGTCACCACTCCGACAGTAGCCGCGGCGCGTGCTCCGCTGCACGGGGCTTGGGGCCTGGTGTCACGGGGAGGGTGGCCAGAGACGGGGATGCGTCCGTGGGTTCGAACGGCGGATCCTTGCTTCCAGCCCTGCTTTCAGACTGTACTTCCTGCCGCGTGCGCCACAGTCCCCCCACGGGGGCACCCCGGCTGCGTCTTCGCAGCTGCGTGACGGCCGGCTGTGGCTCGTCACAGTTATCCACCAGGCCCCCTGGGACCAGGCCCTTCTGCCGGCCTTGGCCCACCTCCATGGACGCCAGTCCAGGGACGCTCCCCAGGCGGGGGCGAGGAGCCCCACCCACCGTCCGGGCTCACCTCCCACCGGCTCCCGTCCCGCTGAAGGGGAAGAGGGAAGCCCTTCCCGACGGCCCGGCACAAGCCCCAGGACCCCCTCGGCTGGCTGATGACTGGCGAGGCCAGGGCCGGGGGGGTCTCTGTGACTGGAGGGAGTCAGCCCCCACCCACACCGCACAGACTAAGAGTGGGTGCAGAGTGACCCCCCAAAAGAAGAGGTGAGGGTCCTTACCCAGACACAGGGGCTGTGGGAGCACGGAGCAGCCGTCCGCCGGAGGGGAGGGACACAGCCGCGCTCCGGGCCGGCTCCAGGAAAGCGGGGAGGACCCCAAGACCCTGACCTCTCCACAGTGCTAAGACCTCGTTTCGCCGATCGCCAAACGATCACCTGACAGCGTGCACAGGGGAGCCCGGGACGACACGTGTTCCGTGGTGCTCAGGGTGGGGCTGCGTGCAGACCTGGGGCGGGCTTCGACTCCCCCAGCCCTGGGCCCCACTCTGGAACCTGAGTGCGCCGCAAACACCCCACACAGAGCTCACGCACCTGGTCCGGGAACGGCATTTTGAAAAAGCCGCCTTCGATCTACAGAGACGTGAGTGGGGCCTGGGAAATTGCTGCGCATCTTTAGAAGAACAGAGTAGCCCGAGGATCTACACGTAACCAGCGGCGTCAGAGGGAAAGGCGGGCGTGAGGGGAATGAAGGAAGACTCGGCTCCTGAGAAGAAATGAAGCTATCCGAGACGCCTCCTGTGTCCTGGGCCACGCTCCAAGATAACACAAAACATACGAGAGAAGAGTCCCCTGTCATCAGAGGAAATCGAGAAAAAATGGAAATGGTTAGCCAGGTAGGGCAGTGCTCTTTGGGGAGGGGGAAGACCTGGTTCCGTTCCCTGGCGGCTCAGTCCTTCAGCTCGGAGACCGCGGGCACCTCCATGCCTGGCCTTGGGCTGGAATCTGCTTCCTCGTTCGGGTTAGAAAGTTTGAAAGTGTAAGGACAGGCCGTGACGACGGAACACGGGTCGGGCACACAGACAGCCTGGCACGTCTCCCCGCCTCCGCCGAGGCCGACAGACACGGGCACAGACACACACACAAACACCCAGAGCAGTTTCCCCGATTTCCATGATGTGAGAATCTCCATGTCGTACTTGATTTTTACATAAAGAAAAAACATAAGGAAGCTAGAAATCAGGGTGGACCTGGCTGTTAACTACACGTCAGAGGAACAAACGGTTTCCCGACCCCCGGGGGCTGGAGCAGCCTGGCATCCTGCTGGGGGTGCCCACCCGGGACCCAGGCTGAGCGGGGGCTCTGTGCTGTCCCCCGGCTGCTCGGGGTCGCCGCGGAAGAGAGGCTCTCAGGGTGCTCACATGGGCAGTGACGTGCTGGCAAGAACGGGCCAACGCCCCTCACCATGCACGGGCCGGAGCCATCCTGTGACCCCACCCGACCCAGGGCCAGCCAGGAAACGGCATCATGCCAGACACACGGAGAGGAGCGGCTAGAGATGCGCCTCGCTTCGCCCGGATGACTAGCACACGGGAAACGAGCAACAGGACACACTCCGAGAGTCCACGTAGTGCCACACGCACACTCAGATCATGTCACACGCACACTCAGATCATGTCACGCACACACAGACCATGTCACATGCACACACAGATCATGTCACACGCACACTCAGATCATGTCACGCACACACAGACATGTCACACGCACACACAGATCATGTCACACGCACACTCAGATCATGTCACACACACACAGACCATGTCACACGCACGTATCTGTACACGCACACACTCCCCTCGACGCACATGTCCGTGCAGAGAACGAGCCCTCACACTTGGCCCACAGTAAACACTTGCAAAGACTAAAAACAGATGATGACCCCAACTCCAGACCCTCCGGCCGTCCCGGTATCCCCAGGACACTGTCACCTGCCTCAGCCACACCGCTTCCTCGAGGAGGAGTGCTCGGAGGACCGCCCCAGCCCCAGGTCAGGTGGAAACGGGCACCGCCACCGCCGCACCTGCTCGCCAGCTGCACACCTGTCGCAGGGCCCGGCGCCGTTCCAGGTCCCCGCCGGCAGCGTGAGCCGGCCCCCCCTCCTCCCAGCCGACGGTCCCCTGGGGAGACGGACACCGTGTGGACGAACCACCACGTACGACCCATCACGTATGACTCTCCAATGGGGATAAATGCTCTGAAGGAAACAAAACAGGTGCAGGTGCAGGCGCCGGGGGGCGGGGAGGCGGTGGCAGAAGCCTCTGCGGGCGGACAGGCAGGAGGGCTCTCCGGGGGGCTGGCATGGAAAGGAGGGGCCGTAGCCAAGCGGCTGGAAGAGGCGCGTGGGGACCCTCACCAGTCCCCGAGCAGCGGGCCCAGAAGGATGCGCTCGGCCCTCCCGAGCATGGGGCGGGGCAGGTCTGGCTGGGGTGGCGCGAGCTCCCAACTGTCTTCCAGGCAGCTCCACCCAAGGGGGGCAGCAACCACTCCCTGGACACCCTCAGCCTCCCTTTCCTCCTTTAGGCGGCTGCTCGAAGATGTGCGGGACCGTGCGGCTGGTGTGCAGGACCTCCACTCAACGGCTCCCGCCACCCCGCGCGGCTGCCTTCCCTTGGAGACCAACTGCCACACGGCGCAGCCCCTCCGCGGCAGCCTCCCCTTCTGCAGAGCCGTCGGCATGTCACAGCCTGCGATGCTCGGCACACCGCCTGCTCACATCGTCTTTATGGCCTCATCGGCAGCAACCGGACGATTACAGAGGCGTCTTCTGCTTTTAAAAACAATGATTTATTGGCTCTCTTCAACCTCTCTTTCCCGAGTCTGTGTGTTACATGGCCTCGTTTTGCTATAATTAAATTCCTAGATTACTGTCAAGCCAATTGTTTTACCCATCCAATCTGTAACAATGCGTTTTATTGTCTCTTCTTATTTTTTAATTAAGATAGAAATAGATGTATTCTATGAGATCCAGAAAGGAAATAAAACAGCCCTTGTCTCAAGGCAGAGAGACTCAGGAGTAGGGAGGCAGGAAATCGTAAGTGAGCTGTACCTAGCATGGAAGGAGCCAGACTTTCTGGGTTCAGCCATCTGTCACTCGACAGGGGTTTTATTGAGCACCTACTACATGCCAGCAACTGAGAAGGTCACTGGGGAGTCAGAGTCGAACAGATGGGACAAGGCTATCTTCAGATGCTTACACACGATGAAGAAGTAAGGGTCAAACTGTAAGACGGCGGTGTACATCACAAAGACAAACCAACAGGTGCATGACAGGAAGGGACAACGACTGAGAACGACCGAAATCCAGGGACCATGGAAGCCATTCTGAAAATGATACTGAGATGAGATCACAATTAGGATGTGTCTAAGCCCAGGATGAGAGCATTGATGGCAGAGGGAAGAGCAGGTCCAAAGGCCCTGGGGCAGGGAAGACCCACTGCCGACAGTGGGGCATCTGAGTGGCTCAGTGGGTTGAGCATCTGCCTCTTGATTTTGGCTTCAGTCATGATCTTGGGGCTGTGAGACGAGCCCAACATCAGGCTCTGTGCTCACCAGGGAGTCTGCTGGAGATTCCCTCCGCTACTCTCTCTTTCTCTTTCTCTCCAATAAATTAATTAAATCTTTAAAAAAACAAGTGGCAGAGAGTGTGAAAAACACAAGGTGAGGTTGAGAAGCTGACATGCAGTTGAATTTGCAGGAAAAAAAAAGAAAAGGAGCTCCTTCTGGGAACAGATAGGGAAGAATAGATTAGGGGGTTCTAAACGAGCCCCGGCTTTGGTTCATAGGGGCCTGTACGGTACACCTGCCGTACACCGCAGACCTTTCAACCAATGACTCTTGCAGCCTGGGATAGGCGTGAGCCAGCATGGACCTTGGTGCTGGGACATAGGTGCCCTGGCCTGATGAGCAGTGACCAGAGCGGCTCCTCAATGCCGGACTGTGGCCTCAGAGCGTGGATGTTCTCCAGAACCCCGACAGAAGCTGATCCGAAGAGCAAGTGTGGCTGAGTTTTCCTCTCACCGGGAAGGAAGGAGGCTCAGCATGGTTGCCCCTTCGATGTACAGAATATATGAGCATTCAGTGTTCTGTGCATGTCCCAGTCTGGGGACCTGATGAATCTACATGTGTAGCCTCGATACCTAGGTTCATTCCCGGTATGTCCTGGGTGCTCAAGAAAGAATAAAACAAAGACTGGCCTGGAGGGAAGACCTGGCCCCTCTGTCACCCCTCAATGCGGCCTCACCGTCAAGTGTTCATTCCCACGGCCCCGGCAGCCACGACTTGTCCACCCTCGAGCACACTGCTCATTCCCTCTCCGTATCCCCGCAGGGACACTGACCACTTGGTGCCTGGTCAGCGTCGGTCCTGATCACTTTCTTCCCTCTGAAGCCCGCCTTCCCCGGCCTCCCGCTTCCTTTCTCCTCCCTGCCGCCGCGGAAGTGAACCGTGTTCTCTGTCCAGGGCTCACGGCAAGGTTTCCTCCAAGTCCTGCCGGCTGCTCAGAGATCCTGGCCTCAGTATTAGGCTGACTTCCTTCCTGCAATGCTTTCTCTCTGCAGGGATGCTGGACGCAGAAGTGGCAGCGGGATCCACTCGGCGAATCGAATCTAATGTACAGAAACACGACGCAATCCAACCTAATGTACAGATTCACGACGCACGTTGGCAAAGTGAGGTCCCAGCCCGGCCAGGGTCCGGCCCACGTTGGCCACCCTAAGATGCGAGCAAACCTCTGTGTGTGTGTGTGCGTGTATTTACCTGGGTTGGTCAAAGCTCCCTTGGGTTTTCCATGTCACCAAGACACACAGTGCAGGTGGGCGTCAACCCACACTTCCTGGAATAGGCCACCCCCTGCCCCCGACAGCCCACAAGAACAAACTGAGGCTCCTCACAGACTCCCTCCCACAGACCCGCTCCAATGATTCCAAAGAACAGCAGAGCTTCCAACTCCTTTCTAGCATGTTTTTAGCCAGAAAACAGAGCACAGAGAGGTTTGGTGTGTGCATGTGTGTGCATGTGTACGTGTTCTGTGCATGTGCATGTGCATGTGTGCAGCATGCATGCGTCTGCATGAGTGTATGTCACATGCACGGGTGTGTGCATGTGCGTGGGTGTTCATGTGCGTATGTGTCCATGTATGTGCACACGTGTGCCCAGGAATATGCTGCAGTATACATGTGTGTTTGCATGTGTGTGTGCGCATGTGCATGCATGTGTGTCCATGTGTGTGGGCATGTGCACGGGTGTGTTGTGTGCATGTGCGTGTGCATGTGTGTGTGTGCATGCGTGTGCACAGGTATGCATGCGTGTGTTTGTATGCACATGTGTGCCTACGTTCAGAAGACCGTGCACAGCCACAGACGCCCTGTGTCCACATACGTACTAAGAGCAGCAGCAGGAAAGAGCTTCTCTGCTGAAAGTCAAGTCTCATGTCTGCTCAGACACCATCTGGTTTACAGACATGGGCACTTGAAAGGCTCCATCAGGTTTTTAGTCAAAACAAAGGCACCTTCTTGCTTGCTTACTTTTCTTCCGAGGTAGAAAGTTCCTGGATCCTGAGCCCGATTTTCTGCCTGAACCAATCCTGCTCTTGGACCACAGAGTCCCGTGTCCCAGGTGACAAGGGCTCTTGTGGGCACTGACACTGGCCTGCCTGCCCGAGAAGGTGCAAGGTGACACAAGCCAAGAGCTGGCCTGGCATCTGGAAAAGTCCACACATGGGCAGTGACACTGAAATCAAGGCTGGCTGTGCAGGGTCCCGGGCCTCAGGTGGGGGGGGCTCCCGGGTGGGGCTGGGCCTGGGGACACTCAGGGCCGGGGGTGCTGACGGAGCCCCTGGGAGCGAATGTGGCCACACCTGTGCTCGTGGCCGCCAGTGCCGTCCGCGTTGCTGTGCTTACGGAACACAGGTGCGAGCTAAGGAAGGGCTGCAGCGAGGAGAGGCAGTCCTGAGGGTGATGAAGAATGCGTCCCTCCGGATGCACCGAGACACTGAGGGGAGATTTAATCAGAGGAAAGACATGCATGTGTTCACTACTCCGATGGACGAAGAGGAGGTCGGAAGAGCCCAGCTTCTTCCCTTCGGTCATGACCGCCGTGTGGACGCCAAGCAACCCTCAGGGGGCCTTGGGCAGGCCCGTGGGTGCTCCAGGGCCCCTTGGAAGGTGGGAGGTGAAAGTAAACCAAAGGACCCTTCTTAAAACACCGTGCGCAATCCAGTCGGCGGCCGGCGAGGGAGGAGAGCAGGCTCCATCCTCTAGCAGCACCCCGTGCGCCAAGCACCGAAAGGACCCCGAGAGTCAACTGCCCACCCAGGACCCCAGACACACGTCCCTGGGACCCCGCTCACAGCAGGCCTCACTTTCTCGTGTGTACGACCGGAATGAGGATAGTGTCTCAGCTGTCGCAGGAAGGAAGCCTCAGTGCCTGACCCGTCAGAGCCCGCGGTCATTGCCCAGGATTTCACTACCCGCCCCCGCAGGGCTGGCTTCCAGCATCTGATCTATACCGTCCTCTGACGGGATGGATGCATTTTCCCCCGACACAGTAATCGTCTGGTTTATATTTTATCTCATGGTTCATTCGCTGAGACTTTCCTGGGATCAGTAAAGAGAGGCCCAGGACCCTCAGGCCACCTGCCTCTCTGTGTCTTGGGGCTCCTGGGGAAGAGAGTGGCGCCGAGAGCCAGCAGGAACTCTCCAGCCTCAGTCACGGGTGGGGGATAAGCCCCAGGCTCCCGAGGGCAGGCCGCAGCCCAGCACGGCCCGGCTGAAGCAGGAAGCCCAGCTGTCTCGAAGACAATACGAGCCCCACAGTTTATAAATAGACAAGAAATACAGGTTAGCTGACAGGTATATTCCATCGTACGTTGTCTTGATTAATTTCTGGGAAGAAAATCTTCAGATGTTTTATGTTATTTTAATTATAGGGACTCGTTCCAAAAGCCCCTCAAATATCATTTTCTCGTTCCCTGCCATAGATCTTTATGGACTATTTCTCTCGCATACATCTTTATAGACAATTGAAGCTCTTCTCGATATATTTCTATCCCGAGTCTTCAAAGCCACGGTTTCTTCTTATTTTTTTCATGACTTGTACCCTTTAGCATGCTGAGCTTTTGAAGTCAGCTATCAATTTTTAACTTTTAATTTTGTCTCCAGAAAGTAATGTAAAGAGAAATATAAAGGTTAAAACAATACTTCTCATAAGCGCACAGCTGCAAATTTCATGGCTAAAAATGGAAAATTAATAGTACCTTTTCCTTTTAACTCTTAATGTGGTAACCGGTTCTTGATTCCAGCATCTCAATGAGATCCTTTCAGAAAAGGGTTTTACTGGGGTTTTATGGATTCAGCATCCGGGACAGGAGCCCTTCTCAGTTGGGACCTAGCAGAGCTAAGGAGAAAATGGCTGCTTTTAAGGCAGATCTTTCAAATGGACTCTAACATCTTGGGTTTCATCCTTTAAGGACTTCGGATTACCCACAGAACCAAAGGGTGCTATCGGGGCGAGGATAAGAGACCTGGGGAGAGAATTTCCGGGGTGGTTTCTCGGAGGTATCGTGTCACAGACCCTCAGACGAGAGCAGGAAGGAGCCAGGAGCCGAGCCTCGCTGCTCTTGCTGGGAGCCACGGGTGCTGCTGGAGGGGCAGGAGTCCCACTGTAGAAACAGGCTTGGCTCCGGAGAAGACCGAGACGAGGCGGGTGCAGGAGGGAGCACATGGGGTCGGAGCCCCCCCCACACACACGCCCCTCGTGAGTTTGTGTGTGTGAGTCCCAGGGGAAGGCCTGGAGGCCCGGTTAGGTCGGAGGAGAAAGGGGAGGAGAGCATGGGAAAGGCGATCACGGGCCTGCCGAGGCCCCCGGGTGCGCAGAAACCACAGGGCCTGGAGCCACCAGTCAGGCCCCTACCCCAGGCACCGTGCTCGGCCGGGCCAGCCGCCTGCGTACACCACAGCGAGTGGGCAGCAGCAGGGAAGGGGCAGAACCAGGGTCTTTGCTCCTCTGCGCTGAGCTCAGCGTTTGAAGGTAGAAGTGACAATGGTGGTGAGCGGTGTTAGCGGGACTCAAGGTGGATGTGTGATTTCTGAGCAGCTCCCGCTTCACAGACAGGAATACTGAGGGTCAGAGAGTTAATGGCTGAACCCATGGAGGAATGGAGCCTGGGCAAGGATTCAAACCCACACCCGACGGACCCCAGGGCTCTTGTTCCGTCTCCGCCCCACACCGGCCGGATGCAGACTGCACGCTCTTTCCAGATTCAGGGATGAAGACGTGAGAACAAGAGCCTCCCCAGGCACCTGTTAATGCCGGAGAAGGGGCAGGCTGGCTGCTGCCCCTGGAGGTCAGCTAGAAAGTGCAAACGGCCTCCTGATAGAAACATCACCTGCCAGCTCTGACAGCTGCTCCCAAAGTGCTCCCGGGGAGCCTGGGGCTGGAGGGAGACGCCCAAGAAAGCAGCGGAGAGCCCCCCACAGGAGCCTTTGCGCCCAGCAGGGCCCCAATCACGGGCCCAGGGCACACAATGCTTCGGTTTAACGGCGCCCGCAGGATTAACCCAGAACAAAAGCTCCCTGCACACCACCGGCGTGATCCCGAACGCACACGTGCGATCAGTCTTTGTGGCAGGCTGCCGCTTGTGCTGGGGATCACGATTTCTTCCCCGAACTGCAGAGGGAATATTTATCCTGTTTCACCCTGGGCTACTTCTCCCGGTGCATGATAATTTAGTGGGGGAGAATAAGGGCAAAGGGAAAAAAACGAAGGGAAAAAAAAACTTGTTTCGTTTGTAATAGATTTTTAACAAGGCAGAAATCCACAGCCGGAGTGGAGAAGAGGGCTCGCTCTTTCCAGTCAGGAAGTGTGGGTTCGAGCCATTCTCTAGCCAAGAGCCCCGAAGCTTAACAGCCTTACGCCTCATTCTGTCCCATCTCTGGATCTGCGGCCCCGCCGTCCTGTGCCCGTCACTGCCCCGCAGACCCCTGAGCAGCAGGACAACAGAAGCTAAGCCGGCTGAGCCAATACCAAGGCTTGCGGATTGGAAGAGGAGAGGCCCGCAGGAGGAGGGACCCGTCTTGGAGGAGGACCTTCAAGGAAGCCCCCCCTGCGTCTGTGTCCCATCCGTTCCCCTCTGTCTCCATCTAGGACTCTGCTCTCCTCTTGGCTCCTCAAACCAGAGTGCGGAGCTCCCCACACCCCCATCGTGGCCTCTTCAACCCAGCCTCCCGGCCTGAGGTCCCTCCTCCCAGCCAGTGCAGGGGTGTGGCTGGACTGTGCACGCAGCTCCCAGACTCCGTGTTCAGTGACATCCCGAGTGGCTGGGAATCAGCCGGCGATGGCCGTGTGACACCATGGGACTGGCAAACGGTCAGACTCAGGGTGCTCTGTTCTGAGAGAGCCGGCTAACCTACGTGCTACTCCCACAGCCCGTTTGCTGCTCCCCATTCCCACCCTCTTCCTCCCCTCCCTACCCTGTCCCCACCATGACCCCGTCCCCAGCACCACCCTATCCCCACCACGACCCCATCCACACCCGACCCTGTCCCCACCATGACCCCATCCCCAGCACCACCCCAGCACCACCACGACCTTGTCCCCCTCCGACCCCATCCCCACCACGGCCCCATCCCCGGAATGACCCCATCTGCAGCATGACCCCATCCCCACCAAGGCCCTGTCTCCACTGCAACCCCCATCCTCAGCACAACCCCATCCCCATCTGACCCTGTCCCCACCACAACCCCATCCCCAGTACAACCCCATCCCCACCAAGGCCCCATCTCTACCATGACCTCGTTCCCAGCACAACCCCGTTCCCACCAGACCCTGTTCCCACCCGACCCTGTCCCCACCATGACCACCTGACTGCAAGTTACCACCTCTCACTTGGACAGGCGCCTTCTCTTTCTGCTCCTTCCAGCACTCTCCCTTTACCAGAGCTAGCGAGGAGCTTTAAACCTAAATTGAGTCGCCACATCCAATCCTTGCTGACCTTCCTATTAGAAGAAAAGTCCAAACTCCCACCTGTGCCACAGGATCTGAGGGATCTTGTCCTTTTTGTCTCTCCCCAACCCACTTTGGTCCCTGTGCTTGCACCACGCTGAATCCATTCTGTCCTGAACCATGCTGAGTACCTCCTTACCACAGGACCTTTGCACATGTCCCGTGTCTGCCTCAAACAGGCTCTCCAGCACTTTGCCTGCGGGGCTGAGAGGCCACCTCCCCATGAGTTTCCTCCCCGGTCAGCATTCTGGCGGATGACCCCACACGCCCGTGCCAGCGCGCTCTACAAACGTGGGCATGTAGTGCCCACAGCCGTAGGAACTCTGTCGTGGCTCGTTCATCTCCTTAGAGTCTGGAAACTCCCCTGGCCTTTAAGCCTCAAAGGACAAGAACTGTGTATTGTGTTCATCTGGGCACCACTACAGCCTATCATCAACTCGACACCCAAAATGATGTTCACCAGACGGATGAACAAACGGGCGCGTCCGCAGCACAACTGAGACTAGTGCTCCGCAGGTGAGGCTCTGAGGAGGCAGGTACCCCTCGGAAGTCCCAGAAAGTCCTGCACCTCTGTGCTGTTTTCTTTCTAAACCTTTCCAACCGTGCTCCCAAAACAGCAGCCTGCTCTGGAAGATGTCAAGGGGAGAGCTTTCCCCGGATGGCGGTCACCTGAGTCTGTCCTCACCTTGCCCTTAGCCACCCACGGGACCCGAGCTGTAGTCATGTGCCCGAAATGGCCAGCAGTCTCCAAGCAGCGGTGCTCATGCCAGTCTCCACGGCCGATCTCTGCGGCCAGCACTGAGTTCTTGAGCTGTGGTGGCCCGGTACCTGTGACGGCGCACGGTGAGGGCCCAGGAGAAACTTCCTACAGAAGAGACGGAGGAGGCGGGCTCGGCCCCGGCTGAACGCCGTCATGCGGCGGCCTCCGGAGCCCTGGGCAGAGCCGGGGAGGATCAGACGCCGGGCCGGCCTCCATGGGACACAGACTCGGGCACCCGGCATCGCGGGGAAGAATGGGGAGTCTGGGGAGCACTACACGGGGAGCGCTGCTGGAAGATCTCCACTATGGATCTCCCTGCCTCTTCGATCAATACCTAATGCTCCTATTGATCTCAACGGGTTCTAGCAGAAGTGGTAAACGTTCCCCAAATAAAGGAGACAAAAAGGCAATCTGAGCAGAGGCACATTTAAAAAAAAAGAAAGTAAGAAAGAAAAAAAAGAAAACAAAAGGAAAGGAAAGGAAAAAAGGTTTTCTCTAAAATCATAAAATGTTTATAACAATAGCAGATAATGGAGTAGCATTATCTTCAGAAGGCAAAGGTACCAATTAAATCTCTGTTGGGCAGAACACACCCTCCTGCCAGGGATGCATGCCCAACCCCAGAACCGAATTTCTTCTGCTATTTGATCTTCTGCCTCTGTGATTACAGAACCTGCAAGGACTTGGCTGGAGGTGGAGAAAAAACTCATCTATTCAAAACCATTAAAAAAAAAAAAAAGGAAGAAAGAAAGAAAGAAAGAAAGAAAGACAACGTGAGAACAGGACTCAGGAGGAATGGATTACAGTGTAGCTCCAGACATGGGGAGAGGAAAAGACAATGCATTTCGCCAAAATGTCAGAGCTCCTGACCTGGAGGTCCCTGAGGTCCAGCTATGAGTCCCTAGGGTTAGGGAAAATTGGAGGTGTTTTCTAGAATTTTCCCCCTTGACACATGGCAGGTCAGTTTTTCCTGGCAGGAAACAGATTTTTGCAATAATGCATTCTGATTTTAATTTATCCTTCTGTAAATTGGATACTCTGAGTCTAGACCCTCATATTTTTTGATACGTAATGGGTGGGAGTGGGAGCGCACTGCTATTTTAAGTCTCTCAGCAATTTTCTGAACCGTCTTTGGGAGGGAAGATTGCTCTTTTATTTCAGAAAAACAAAACAAAACAAAGAATTTAATGAGCCCTTTGATTTTGCAAAGAAGAAGCCAAACCCTTTTTGGGAGTGCAGAGGTTCCAGATAAGGAGATGTGAAACAGGCCCGCGTGAAATGTCGTGCTTGTCAGTGGATGGAACTCACCCCCGAGCTGGCAGGGTGACCCTGATGTGGGAGAGGAGCCTGGGAGTGTGTGGGGGGCTAGGGGGTGGAGGACTGGGTTCCTTCTGCTGGTTCCAAAACACTGCTGTTGACAGCAGGCAGGAGAGGGGTCTGGGGACCGGTGGCCTGGCTCCAGAGACACGGGGTCAAGTGGCTTGGTGAAGAGAAGCGATCCAGTAGGGACCCCCCGTATGCTGGACTTGGCTGGAGACCATAGCCTTTTTTCAACTTCTCTCTGTCCCTTCAAGCTTTCCGTTAATTTTGGTAAGTGTTAGGGGAGCCTGACTTACTCCCACCTTAAGGAAATAGGGGAGGACCTGAATCCACATTTAGGATAAAGCTCCACAGAGAGATCAGTGTTCTTCTGGAGAAGGTAACTGCAGAATGCAGATGACTGTGGCGGGCCAGACCACCAGTCTGGGAAGAAGGGCAGAGGACGTCCGTGGACGTGAGTTGCATCTGCCCCGGCCCTGTCTTCCTTTTCCAGGTGTGACAGTCTCTCTTTCTCATCTGAACCCCTCTGCATGCAGACTCAGCCCCTCAGAGTGTTTTAGTGTTTGGGCTCAATCCCGGCCAATGAGAAGCCTTCGGACTTCCACCGGAACCATCAGCTATTGGCTGAGAAAGCTGCTGTGGAGGCGATGTGAGCCTGCAGGGCTGGCAGCTGGCTTCGGGCTGGCACACGGGGGCCCAGCTGAGAATGAAGGACGGTGGAGCTTCTTGTGCTTCTGGGTTCCTCTCCGCCCCGCTGTCAGGAGCTGGCTTCTTCCTTCTTCTAAAGCCCTCATTTCTGTCCTGGCTCCCGATGGCTCTCCACCCTGGGGTCTGTAACTGCTCCCTCCCCTGCTCCTTCCCATCCTGGGACAGAAATAGTTCTCCCACTATCATAGCCTAGGGATTCCTCAGTTTGGGATCTGTTTCCTTCCTGAACCCTGATCGGGTAAAGATCGGGCTTCTGTGGTCAGACAGACACGGGCTCTTCTACTATCAGCTGGACAAAAGCGGGAGCTCTGAGCCCTAAAGACGGAGAAGTTAGGAGCCATGTGGATTAAATTCATGATGAACACAAGTTATCAAGTCCAGCCTTTGCCCACAGAACCTCCTGAACCCTGTCCAGAGTTGCCTCTGGACCGCCTTTAACACACTTACTAGGGCTCAGCAGGGCTAACTCCTGAAAGCCAGGGCTGGGTGAGTGATGGCAGCAAGATGGTGGGACACGTTCATATCTCCCTTCAGCAGCAGTAACTTGGCATCTATCCATGGACAAAAGTGCTTCTGTGGGAGCCTTGGAATCCAGGTAGGAAATTCTGAGATGCTGTGCAGAGTAAGAGCTGGTTTGAAAGTGCAGGCCCACACCAGGTGGCTGACCCGCTGATGACAGTCTCAGCTGCAGACCCAGAAACAGCCTCATGCCCCGACAACTCAGCTAGAACGTCATCGCAGTCAGCGCTGTCATCAGCCCCAGGTGTCAAGGGGCCTGGGAGAAGTCGCACTCATGGATGCAACAGCTGATAGGCCCATAGACCATGGTCTCTGCTGTGTACCTTGAAATGGCCCACACCCCAGTTCCAGCCCCTCTCAGTCACACACCAAGGTCCAGTGGGGATTATCCCTGGGATAGAAGGATGACTCCATATACACAAGTTGATAAAAATGTTATACTGGGTTAACAGAATAAAGGATAAAACCAAATGATTGTCTCAATAGACATAGATTAAGCATTTGACAAAGTTCAACATCCTTTCATGATAAAAACTTTCAACAAATTACATATAGAAGGAACGTACCTCAACAAAATAAAAGCCATCTATGACATACCACATCTAACATCTTACAATGGTGAAAAGCTAAAAGGTTTCCCCTAAGATCAGGAAGAAGGCAAAGATGCCTACTCTCCCCACTTCCATTAAACATGGTTCTAAATTCCAAGCCAGAGTAATTAGGCAAGACAAAGAAATAAAAGGCATATAAACCAGAAAAGCAGTTAATTTGTCTCTGCAGATGACATTATCTTACCTACGGGAAACCAGAAATCTGTTGGAATTAATAAATTCAATCAAGTTGAAGATGGGCACCTGGGTGGCTCAGTGGGTTGGGCGACTGCCTTTGGCTCGGGACATGACCCTGGAGTCCCAGGATCGAGTCACGAATTGGGCTCCGTGCCAAGCAGGGAGTCGGCTGCTCCTGCTGACTTCTCTTCTCTCGTGCTCTCTCCCTCTCTCTCTCTCAAATAAATAAATAAAATCTTTAAAAAAATAAAGTTGAAGAATACAAAATTGACATACAAGAATCAATTACATTTCTATATACTAACAACAAGCTCTCTGAGAAAGACAGAAAATAGTATCATTTGTAATAGGATTAAACATAATAAAATAGTTAGTAATAAATTTAACCAAAGAGGTAAAAGATCTGTACACCAAAAACTATGATACTGATGAAAGAAACTAAAGAAAACATGAAGAAATGGAAAGAGGCCCATGTTCATGGATTGGAAGAATGTTGTCCAAGTGTCCGTACTGCTTAAAGGAATCCACAGATTCAATGAGATGCCTATCAAAATTCCAATCACATTGTTCACAGAAATAGAAAAAAAAAACCTTAAATTAATATGGAATCATAAAGACCCTAAGAGTCAAAGCGGTCTTGAAAAAGAGGGGGAAAAAGGAAAAGCATCACACTTTCTGATAACAAACTATGTTACAAAGCTGTATTAATCAAAATAGTATGGTACTGGCAAAAGTTAAAAAAAAATAAGATAAACAAACCAGACACACAGACTGAGAGAATAGGACTGGGAGCCCGGAGATAAACCCAGGTATATGCCACTGTCAACTAACAGCACTTGACAAGGGAAAAAAGAACACTTACTGGAGAAAGGATGGCCTCTTTGATAAATGGTATTGAGAAAACTGGATATTTTCATGCAAAAGAATGAAGTTAGACCTTACGTTATACCACTTAGAAAAAGTAGCTGTAAGTAGATTACAAAGACCTAAATGTAAGATCTGGAGCCATAAACTCCTAGAAGAAAATGGGGAAAAAACTCCTTGATATCGGTCTAGGCAAAAATTTTCTTGGATGTGACTCCAAAGGCATATGCAACAAAAGCAAAAAAAAAAAAAGGTGGGACCACATCAAACCTAACCAAAAGGTTCTATGCGTCAACAGAAATGATCAACAATGAAAAGGCAACCTACAGAATGGGAGAAAATATTTGCAAACCATATCCCAAATAAGGGGTTAATATTCAAAATAGCTAAGAAACTCATACAACTCAATAGCAAAACCATCACCATCATCACCATCATTCTCATCCAGTTAAAACATGGGGAAAGTACCTGAATAGATATTTTTCCAAAGAAGACATACAAATGACCAACAGATACATATGAAGGTGCTCGACATCCCTGATCCCAGGGAAATGCAAATAAAAGCCATAATGAGACCCCACCCCACACCTGTCAGAATGACTGTCATCAAAATTACAAGAGATAACAAGTGTCAGCAGAGATATGAAAAATGGGAACGGAGCCTTGTGCACTACCGGTAGAAATATAAATTCGTATAGCCGTTATGGAAAAGATAAGACATGGAGCTTCCTCAAAAAATTAAAAATATGATTTCCACATGATCCAGAAACTCCATTTCTGGGTATATATTCAAAGGAAATGAAACCACCATCTGGAAGAGAGACCTGCACCCCACATTCATGGCACCATTACCATAATCAAGATGTGGAAGCAATCTAAGTGTGTCGGTACATGAGTAGATGAAGAAAATATGCTACATGGGCACACGCACACACGCACACGCACACACGCGCACACGCGCACGCGCACACGCGCACACACACGCACACTCACCCACTCACAGAGAGAAATACTACTCAGCCATGGAAACGAAGGGAGCCCTGCCATGTGTGACACGGATGGACCCTGATGGCATCGTGCTAGGTAAAAGAAGTCACACAGAAAAAACACTGATCGTGCAGATCACTATATGATCTCGCTTATATGTTGAACCCAAAAAGGTCAAACTCCTAGAAACCAAGAGGACGGGTGGCTGCCGGGAGCTAGGAGCTCGTCAAAAGGGGAGACGCTGGTCAAAGGGTATACATTTCTAGGTATAAGATGAACAGGTTCTGGGGACCTCAGGGGCAGCGAGGTCACTGTGGCTAAGAACACGACACTGTGCACTTGAAAGCTGCTGAGGGAATAAAGCTTACACGTTCTCAGCGCAACAAAGAGAAAGGGGGACTTCTGAAGTGATGGATGTGTTCCCTAACCCTGTTGCGGTAATCATCCCACGGTATGTACGTGTATCAAATTATCACGCTGCACACCTGGAGTTTACACAATTTTGTATGTCAATTATATCTCAGCAAATGTGAGGAAGAGGGAAGGAGAAATCAGAGCTGCCCGCTGAGCTCCCACTTACTAGCAAGCAGGAGCTGACGGGGAGGAAGCTCCTTCCTCTCTCCGAACTGAAACAACGGGGGGCACCGAGGGGCCTCCTCCCCTGCACGCGCATTCCCTCAGCTCATCCCCTTGACCGCTGTCTTACGGGGGGGCGGCCTGATGGCAGGGCCACGTGCCCGTGCTGCCTCTGCTGCTGCGGGACAGAGACGGGGCGCCCCGAGCCTGGGGCTCGCCCCCACACTGGTGGTCTCACGGGCCTTGCTTTCCCCGGGAAGCAGCCAGTTTATAGGGCAGGCACGCTCTGGTCCTTGACAAGAGTGGGACGACTCCGAGGAGCGACTGAGAGCACTAGCTCTGGCGTGCGCTGGAACCCGAGCCGGCCACCTCGCCGTTAGGACTTGGGGTGGGTTCCTTCTCGGTCTGCGCCCCCGCCCCCGACGCTCCTACATAAACCAGGGAGCAAATCTGTGCTGCGTGGGAAGCACTAGCTCAGAGCGGCGTAAGGCAGCCCGTCGGTGGCAGTCAATACTGTTATCTCGACATCCGTGCCCTATTTGCTCTCCCAAACCACCCCAGGGAGACTGGAAAGGAGAAACCCTCGTTTCCTTCTACGGACTGGGAACCGGGGCTGGAGACGGATCAAGGCTTGCTCGGGTTATGAACCAGCGACGCCACAGAAAGGGCCTGCGCTCAGTCTCCCGCTGCCCACGCCCACAGGGCACCAGGCTCGGGGAAGGGAAGCAGAGGGGACCGACATCAAGCCCAGATATCAAAGCCCAACATGTCCCCGCCGTGCCTGGCTCTGGGAACAACGCGAGGTCTGGGCCTCGCAGGAGTGTGCTTGGCACCCAAGAGGGGGTTCGCCTCACGTCCCGGACTCTGTGGATTTTGCTGCTAGAGTGCCCGCCTCGAAGCAGCAGCCCTGGCTTCCTCCGGTGGAGATGAAAGCTAAGGAGGACCTGCTTCTCTCTCCTCCTCCGAGCTTGGTTCTCCTCAGCCGCTCCTTCCTCTGGTCACATTTGCCAATTAAAATTAAGCCCCACCAGGAAAGGGCCCCTCTCCGGCTTCCTGCTGAGCTGGCTCTCACCCTCTTTGAGGTCTTCAAAGCTGCTCTTAAGCAAATCCTTTAAATCCTCTTCCAGTGCCTTGATGTCTTCACAGGGCGAGTGCTCCCGCTCAGGGGTGAGCGCGGCATTTGTGAAGTTCAGGGGGAAATGACTGTTCAGCGGCTTCTGCAAAAAGCCATTTGACAAGCAGTTAGCACAGCCCCGCTGTCTGGGACCTGCTTTCTCGCCAGCAAACAGAGGGGACAACTGCTGGAACCTGCGGGCTGATCTGTGACAATGATTATTTCCTGGTGTCGGAGCTCCGGCGAGGCCTAGACGGGACGCTGAGGAATGTGCCCGCGGAGGCAAGCAGACCCGCGCGATTCAGCCCCACCTCCCTCCTTTCCTGGGGGTGTCTGCACAAAGGAGAGCCGGTACGGTCCTGCTCCTACAAGTTTGCCTAAGACCAGAGGTGCGGACGTCGATTTAAAGGCAGTGAGCCTCCTAGGAGGTGATTTCTCACCCCCCAAACGCGCGTCCGCCTCCTCATCTGGTGTCCGCACGTGCAAGTGGCCAGCCAGCTCGCTTGTGGAGCTGATTTAAGTGCTTCTGCAGTACAACTTATAAAAGCCATAATTTTGGTTCTTGGAGAGAAAAGCCCACAGACTCCACGTTACCCTAAATTTCCCTCCGAAGACCCCAGCAGAGGCTCTGCTGACATGATTTGTCTTCCTCCAGTGCCGCACAGGGCAGGCCGGGCAGGCCAGCATCACAAATCGGTGTCTGTGTCTCTCAGACAAACAGGAGACACGAAAGCCCTGGGCTTTTTGTGACAAAAGACAACATGATGGCTTCCTGTTGGGGTCGCTGGTAGAGGACAGGCCGGCTGGGCTGCTTACAGGCTATTTTCAGGCCTAAGAACAGACCCCCTCAGTGCTCAGGGCGCAGCTCTATCTCTTCTCTTTGGCTGCTCACCAGTCACCACCAATGAGGCTGCCGAGAACGACATTTACTGTCTCACTGTTCTGGGGTCCAGAAGTCCAAGACCGGGGCATGCGTCTGGTTGGTCCCTCTGGAGGCTCTGACAGGCAATCTCTCCCTTGCCTTCTCCCAGCTGCTGGTGGCTTCTGCAATCCATGGCTTCCCTGGCCTGTAGAGGCCAATAGTCCTTTGCACCTCTGGCTTGTAGGAGGGTAGGAGCGCCACTCCAGCCTGTCCCTCGGCCTTCACAGGGCCGTCTCCCCGCTCTGCATCTGTGTCTCCAAGCTCTCTCTCCGTGCTCTTCTAAGGACCCCGGTCACTGGATTCAGAGCCCACCTTCAACCCAGGATGTTCTCACCCTGACATCCCGAGCTTCTTTACATCTGCGAAAACCCCATTTCCAAGTATGGGCGTTAGGACCTGGACCTACCACTTTGGGAAACAATAATGAACCCAGAACTACAGCCAAAGGGATATGGGAACCCCAAGCTTGTAAGCAAGCTTGCTTGCTGCCCTCAGAAAAGGGACAGTGAGCAGGACAGAGAAATGAAGAACCAGGCCAGGATGGGGTCCCAGCTGAGTCCCCCTCCACCGGCCCCACGGCTTTCCTGCTGGGTGACCACTGGGTGACCGCCAGTTGCTGGGTTTGCATGGTTCGGGTACAGTCACCACTCAGGTCCAGGCGTCTTCACATCGAAGGGAGCTCCCTTCTTCAAGGACCCTCTCTCAGAAGCTTCCCTCGTCTCCCTCCTTCTTCTGTCCTCGACTCCAGAGGCTGTGTTCAAAGCACGTCCACATGGACACTCAGGGTGGGTGAGGGCTGTCAGATCAAAGCAAGGCACCCAGTTAAAGCCCAATTTCAGAAAAACAACAACTATTTTTTTAGCATAAGTATATCCTAAATATTGCATGGATATGATTATACCTAAAAAGCCATTGTTTATCTGAAATTCTGGTTTAACTAGACATTCTATGTTTTTATTTGCTAAACTTGGCCACCCTGGAATGGTGGTCAGCTAGAAACAACCAGCCCATGCCCGCTGAGGAGCAGCTGGGCTGGGTCCTAGAAGGACATGACCGCTGGCTTGGCCAAGGCTCAGTGCTCAACTCTCCCGGCCTGCGTGCTCACTCCCTCATCAAGGGATGGGCTCTAACACCCTCCTGTGAGTCAGGGGTGGAGGCGCTTGTAGCTGGCTTCTAACCAGTGGCATAAATGTCAGCTTGTGACTTCCAAGGTAATGCAGATCCTGTGTCAAGGCTTGGACACTGGCCTCTGGGGTCCTCAGCCACCACACAGGACATTCAAATACCCTGAGGCAGCCATACTGTGAGGAAGCCCAGGTCCCAGGGCCAGGCCACCTGCAGACCTTCCAGTCGAGAGCCAGAAGCCGCTCCATAGTCCCAGACAACTGCTGGCCTCAACTGACAGCCACACGGGGAAGCGGCCAGATGGCTGCAGCCCCCTGCCGCAGGCCAACCCCAGTTTTTTCATCTTCCCAGATGAGACATCAGACATCATGCAGCAGAGACAGGTGTCCCTGATGTGTTCTGGATGGACTTCTGAACCACAGACTCCAGGCACAGAACAGAACAGCTGTTTCGCTCCACAGAACTTCGCGGTGTTTGTTACGCAGCAGAATCACGGTCAGCTGCGCCCTCGGTCATGTCCTGCCTCATCCCAGCTCCAGCCACTTTTGTCCTCCTCCTCGCTTCTGAGGGCAGAACAATGGTCCCCCAAAGACACCCACACCCCAAAACCCAGCAGCTCTGTCTCTGTCACCGGATGTGGGAGGAAGATGAGGGTTACAGAGGGATTTAGGAGTGTTAAACCAAGAGCTGATAAGCAAATTCATTAAAGCTGCAGGGTACCAAGTCCATGTACAGAAATCTGTTGCATTTCTATACACCAAAAACGAAGCAACAGAAAGAGAAATTAAGAAAATAATCCCATTTACGATTGTACCAGAAATAAGATCCCCAGGAATAAACATAACCAAAAGGAGAAAGATATGTAGTCCGAAAGCTGTAAGACACTGATTAAAGAAATTAAAGATGACACAAAGAAATGGAAAGACATCCCATGCTCCTGGGTTGGAAGAATGAATACTGTTAAAATGTCCATACTACCCAAAGCCATTTACACATTTAACACAGTCCCTGTCAAAATACCAAAAACATTTTTCACACACAGAACTAGAACAAACAATTCTAAAATTTGTATGGAACCACAAACGACCCTGAACAGCCAAAGCAATCTTGACAAAGAAAAGGAAAGCTGAAGGCATCACAATTCCAGACTTCAAGTTACTCTACAAAGCTGTCATCAACAAGACAGTAAGGCAGTGGCACAAAATCAGATTCACAGATCAATGGAACAGCATAGAAAGTCCAGAAATAAACCTACAATTATACATGGTCAATTAATCTTCCACAAGAAAATCAAGAATATCCAATGGGGAAAAAGCAGTCTTTAACAAGTGGTGCTGGGGAACCCGGACAGCTGTGTGCTAAAGAGGGAAACTGGACTTCTTACACCGCATGTAAAAATAAAATCAGAATAGATTAAAGACCTAAATGTGAGACCGGAAATCATAGAAACCCTAGAGAACACAGGCAGAAACCTCCTTGACCGTGGCTGTAGCCGCTTCTTACTAGATGGGGATTCTGAGGTGAGGGATACAAAACCAAAAATAACTGTTGGGACTTTATCAAAATAAACAGCTTTCGCACAGCAAAGGAAACAATCAACACAACTAAAAGGCAACCGACTGGGAGAAGATATTTGCAAATGACATACCATAAAAGATCAGTACCTAAGATACATACTTATATAATCCAACAACAAAAAAACAACCCGATTTTAAAAATAGAAGACATACAGATGGCCAACACATGAGAAGATGCTCCACGTCACTCGGCATCAGGGAAATACAAAGCAAAACCACAGTGAGACCCACCTCACACCTGTCGGAATGGCTACACTTCACAGCACGACAAACAGCAGGTCCTGGCGAGCACGCGGAGAAAGGGGGACCCTCCTGCACCGTCAGCGGGAACGCAGGCTGGTACGGCCGCTCTGGAGAACAGCACGGAGGTTCCTCCAGAAGCGAGAAGTAGAGCTACCCTGCAATCCAGCAATCACACTAACAGGTATTTACCCAAAGAGCAGAAAAACACTACTTCAAAGGGACACATGCACCCCGATGCTTATGCTGTATTCTCCACCACAGCCAAATCCTGGGAACAGCCCAAGTGTCCGTCAACTGCTGAGTGGTGAGAGGAAGTGGTGTAAACACAGCACGGAACGTTGTTCAACCGTCAAAAAGAATGAATTCTTGCCATTTGCAATGCCACGAAGGGGTCCAGAGGGTATAATGCGAGCAAATTAAGTCAGAAAAAAGAAAATCCCGTATGATTTCACTCCTAGTTGGAACTGAAGGAACGAAACAAAACAAAGAGAAAAGGAGAGACGGACAAAACACCAGGCTCTTGAGCACAGAGAACACAGTGAGGTTCCCAGACGGGCGGCGAGCGAGGAGCACACCTGCCGTGACGAGCGCGGTGACAGATGCAAGGGCTGCATGTCTGCACCGTGCTCCTGAAACCAATACAACACGGTGCGTTTGCTGACTGCGTTTGAAATAACAGGCCACTGGCGTGACTCGGAGATGGGGAGATCATCTGGGCCCCCTGGGCCGCCCCACGCAATGACAAGGACAAGGAGACCGAGGCAGAAGGCTAAGAGCTAGAGGCCGCAGCACGGTGTCACGGGCTGTGACAATGCTGTGGCCTTGAGGATGGAACGTGGGCGTCCCACCGGCTGGAGGAGGCCAGGACGGCCCCTAGAGCCAGCACTGTCCCCTGGAGCCTCCAGAAGGAGCCAGCCCTGCCAGCACCTTGCCGGCAGCCTTTTGGGGCCCGCCGCAGACTTGGCTCTAGAACAGTGAGATGTTACATTTGTGTTTGAAGCCACTGACTTTGTGAGACTTGTTCCGGCAGCCGTGGGACATGAACGATGACGCGCTGCCTCCGATTTCTGGTAAACAGTGAAAGGCCTTCCTATAATGACACTGTAGAAGACCAGCTCTTCCCAGCCCTCTGTCCGTGAGGCCTGGACTCCGCTTCCTCGCCACTGCCCAGAAGGGACTCCACGCGCAGCCCGTAGACCTTCCTGGCACAGTCTGCCTACCGGACATCAGGCCCCGGCACTCCCCGTTCCGTTCTGCCTCCCCGCAACGTTCCCACCTTAAAGGGCAAGGGGTCAACCACCTGCTTGTCACGCCAGCGCAGCTCACCTGACACCAGCCCTCGCAGGTGACCTGCCGGGCTCCTGCCACTGCAGCCCCTGCTTCTTGCCCACCCCACCCCCCAGGACCTTCCCCACCAGCCATTCAAGTCTTCTGGGACTTCTCCCCAGCTCCTAGGAGCTCCTGTCCTGACCGCGGCCAGCTGCTCTCCCTCGGACCAGTTAAGGGCGAAACACAGTCTCAAGAAGAGAAACTGTCTGGACCCCGCTGGTATCTGAATGTGGCCGTAGAGGCTGTCCTGCCGGAACTCGAACGCACTCACAGGAAAATAAAGCAGAGCGTCCGAGAGCTCAGCTCAGAAGCTGAGCCGTCAAGGGGCGTCAGGGACCCGCACTGCACGAGGCTCGCCCCGCACCAGGACAGGTGGGAGGCACAGTCACCCTGAGAGTCGTAGGTTGAACACAAGTGGGTTCTGTCCTTCCGACACCAAGTCTAAGTGGGGGAGAAGGAGCTATTGCAGACGGATGGTCCATCTACGGCAAACTTGATCTTAATTCAGTCTATAAAAATGCAAAAGGATGAAACCGCTCACCAAGTCAGCCGCTCACGCTCAGCAGTAATTTACAGGAATGGACTGGATGATACCTCACGGGGACTTGTTTCCCAATCTGCTTTCCATTCCCTCGTGCGTCTTGAAAATAGACATTAAAGGTCAGTTTCAAAAAAAATTGTAAATATATCACCCGGACTGAATATTACCAAAGATTCCTGTAAGGACTCGTCTTATATTATTCAACGTTTTAAGCACAGTTGCTGGGGTTAATTAGATTTCCGACCCTGAAAAATTTTAAGTGCCTCTGATGACTTACTTCCAACTGATAATTTTGTGTGAGAAACAGAAAAAGAATAACAAATAGACATAGAATAAATACATTCGTCATATCCCTCCTTGTGAGTACAGAGAATATATTTCTGAAATTTAATTAAATATCAAGATGTCCACAAGATCTATAATAAACCACTTTGCAAGACCTCTAAATGTCAAGGAAAAACACATTTTACGTGAAGCCCTCCCTCCCCACCCCGTAAATCTATGAAGATTCAGGACTTTTTCTCAACCTGCAGACCCTACAAGCACATATTTTATCTCAGAAGTACTTTATTCAAAGACCTGGGAGTAGCTACGTGTTTGTTTGCAGTAGGACAGAGTGGAAAGTATTTTAATTTATCACACAGCGGTTTGTACCATTAGTTTTCGAGATGCGCCAGACGGCTTTAAAAAATAACGCGAGAGCCGAGGTGCCGAAGCTGGAAGTGGTGGGGCTTGGGTAAAAGGTGGTGAACAATCTCGTCAGCGCTTCCCACTTTCCTGATGCAGACATGCCAGGTCCTCAGCGAGACTCAGACCGTGCGGGAAAGAAGGTGGCATTTTGGGGGGGAAACGTAAAACAAAAACAAAAACAAAACCATTTGTCAGCCCCGAGAGCTTTATCGCTTTAGTAAGTCCTGCTGTCTCCGTGCCGTGGTCTCCGTGCCGTGGTCTCTGTGCCACGGTCCCCACGTGTGGGCCACATCTCACCAGCTGCAGCAAGCATTCAGGGCAGCACGAACAGGACACACAACACCACGGACCACACGGCGTGGGAGCAGCGCCTTCTCCGTGACCGTTCGTGTCTCTTCTACGTGCAGGACAAAGTCTTGCTTTGCTGCCAACACTTCTTCAACGCGGCTGGGGCTCTTGCTAATGGCTTCACAACAAAAAGAGACATCAGGCTCGGAGCCTTTGGCAGACCACAGAATCTGGCTAGGATTCTACAATATGGTCTAGTTTGTCCTGTTTTCCTCTCCAGGGCACCTGCTCGGTAGGGCAAGCACTTCTGATTTTCCATTTGCCTGTGGTATAAGCTGGTGGCCCGGGACCAGACGCGGGATCCACCTGCTCATGATGTCGGAGAAGTTCCGGTCTCAAGTAGGAGCTGCACGATTCCTGCCACGGACCACGGACTCTGTGTTTGCAGGGCGTATGGCTTCTGTCCTAACTGCTCAGTGCTGCCCCTGGGGCCTGAAAATAGCCACAGACAATATGGAAATGAGTGTGGCTGAGTTAATGCAAAACTTTATTTATAAGAACAGATGAAGTGTCAGCCTTGTACTCTGGGCTCTGGTTTGCTGACCTCCGGTCTAAAGCTGTCTTTGCAAAATAAACTTATTTTTCACTTTTTAAATGTGAATTTTTTAGAAGGAGACATAAGCCCCAACTTGTAGGAATGACGCATCTCCCTGGGGTAAAGGCTCCCACCTGTTCTCATAGATCACTGAACACAGATGGACAATCAGGGTTCTCCAGAGAAACAGATGAACAGGAGACAGATACACACATATATAATTTATTTATCCTATTATGCATTTATGCTTATTTTACCCTATTATTTACCCCATTTAAGAGATTTATGAGGAATTGGCTCATGTGGTTATGGAGGCCGAATTACGGAGAAGTTCCATGGTCTGCCACCTGCGAGCTGGTGTCCCAGGAAATCCACTGCGTAGTTCCAACCTGAGCCTGAAGTTCTAGACCCAGGGGATCCACGCGGGTGACCTCAAGTCTCAGGGGAAAAGGGCGGAAGACTCGCGCCCCAGCTAGCGCCGTCGGACAGACAGAGAAAACACACCCTCCACCTTTCTGTCCTATTCAGACCCTCAAAGGATGGCAGGTGCCCATCCACGTGGGGACGGCCATCGGCTTTACTCAGTCTAAGGACTCAAAGGCTAATCACTTCTGGAAATACTCCCCCACGCACACCCAGGAAAAACGTGCCAGGTATCGGGGCCCCCATGGCCCCGCCCAGTGGACACATCGAGGCGCCATCACCACAAAATTGGGAAGTGACGCGCACAGTCCGCTCTCCGGAGCCGCGGGAGAACCTTGAAGGTGCCTCCACCGGGTGGACTCTGTCCCCAGCCCATCGTGTCCGCCTGAAACCTCCGCATGTGACCTCATTTGGTAACAGGGTCTATGCAGAGGTAATCAGGTGAAGATAAAGTCATACCTGCTTGAGGCAGGCCCCCGTCCAAAGACCGGGGTCCTTACAAGAGGGGAGAAATCCGCACATGGAGGCACACAGAAGGAAGACCACGCGAAGGGAGTCCTCAAGCCGAGGACTCTGAGGACGGCTGGGGTGGGCAGGGGGCAAAGAAAGCATCTTCTTGGGGCCACCAGAGAGCAGATGGCCCTGCTGACCCCCTGACTTCTGACTTCTGACCTCCAGAACCAAGACAGTAAGCTTCTGTTGTCCGAGGCTGACCCGTCAGCAGCCACTGGACACTCACACAGTGCGACCCAGGGGTTTGTGGATGCAGTGGAGTCTTGGAAACACAGCCAGCCAGTGTCACCATGGACATTTGGGCTCAGCCAAGTCCCACAGAAGAACCCACATCCTTCACGATTTGACTTCCCAGTTCCTCGGAGAGAAACGCAAAGGGAGATGCTGTGACGTCCAGCCAGACTTGCAGGTGCCCAGAGCATCAGAGGGGCTCCCACGTGAAGGCCAGACAGGACCTTCGGCTTCTCCGTCCAGGGTATCGGGGCAAGTCCAACGGCACAGACAAGTCCAACCCTGGGGTGCCCAGCAGCCTCGCCTCCGAGCTCAGGGTCATCTCAGGACTCCCCCCCATCAAGCTTCCACCGAGAAGTTCCGCATCTCAGCTACTGGGCAAAAGCAGAGCTTCAAGTTGAGCACAGCCGCCCCTGAAGTTGTGCCGGTGTGGGCCCGAGCTCCTGGAGGTTGTGCCTCCCACCACCTCCCCTCCTTGGAGTTTATCTTTTTTAAAAAATTCTCTGCAAATCCTTTTTTTAAAAAAGCAAACAACCAAGATGGGTCTTCTTTCTTTCTTTCTTTCTCCCTGTTTATTCCAGGAGGTCTGGCTCTGGTGGTTACTCTGTTTGGAAGCAAGAGGAGGTTAATTAGCTTTTGTGACCTGAGAACTCTCAGGGAAGAAGTCGACTGACGCATTAATCGCTCCTCGAAGTTGGATACGCCTGGAGGGGCAAGGTCCAGGAAGCAGGACGCTAGGCCCGATCGGTGGTGAATCCCGCCCGGCGCGGCGAGGCAGCACCTGCCATCCTCCTGAGCGGTCTAGGCAAAGGGCCGTCCCTCGTCGGGGTCCTGTCAGCTGGCGGCCCCCAACCCAGGCCACTGTGGACTCCGGGGCCAAGTCTCACACTCTGTCACAGAATCCGACCCTCAAACCCACACACATCACATTCGGCTTCCTGAGCGTCTGAGAAACACGGCATCGACACCGTACCCCCTTGGCCCAGGATATCCAGGCAGACACCAGCGATGTGCCCAGCCTCCGCCTTCCCAGTCACCAGACGGCGCTCTGAGAACCAGCCATCTTAGGGTCACCTGGAGGCTCGCTGGAAAATGCAGAGGCTCTGACCTCCTCGGGGGCATCTCCCTGACCTCCGCCGCGTCAGCCAGAGGAAGCCTGAGTCTGCTGCTCGGGACCACGCCCCTTCCTGCCCATCTGGAGCCGGCAGAGCAGAAGTCACCACCCGTCCCAGACGATCTGTCCAGCAGGATGTAAGCCCGTGATAGGGACGGAAAGCGAGGTCCCCACGGGAGTAGCTTTCGTGACTTGATGTTCCTTGGTGAGCACCCTCCGCACGTCTTGAAACCACCAAGCAGGTGTGGTTTCCTGCCTGTCTAGGCCTGGCCATGTATTTCCCGATTCACCTACTGTTGACCATATTCTGCCACGATCACACACACACGGTCACAGTCATGCATGCTCCTGAGCCATTTCTCCGTCCTGTGCACGAAGCTCTTCCCCCCCGGGGCCTGCTGAGGGCTACAGACACGGTCACCCGGCCGCCATGGCCTCCTCAGCGGACTCCCCGCCCTGGCTGGAGAAGGCCTCTTGGGCCCCAGCCGCTGCCCAGGGAGAACTCAGCTCGCCATCCGTGCTTGTCTCCCCGCGGCCGTGAGGTCTGCGTTCTCGGCACAATTATGCGCACCCCCATCTGCCAAGCACAGGCTCTGGGTGGCCCTCTGTGGCCACTCTGCCCAGATGTCACAGAACCAGCGGCAGTGGCCTGTTGTAGCTGAAAGTGCAGCCGGGCCCATGCTGTCTGCATATGTGATGAGAGGAAGTCCCTTACGTTTGTGTCTGAAGCAGACAGAGATGCCGGCACAGCCTCGGCAGTGAGCGCCTCGAGGGAAAGGGGGTCTGCCTCTGATCAGTTTGTCCGGGGGCACGACAGCCTGTGGCTGCTGGAGCTCCCCGGTGACGGGACTGGGACAGGACTGCAGGTGAGCAGGACGGGAGGCAAGGTCAGCCCGGAGCCCTCACTCCCACGGGGCTCCTTCCGGGGCCTGGAAGAGGCTCCTGGGCTCCCACACTTTGCAAAACGGCCGGGAAGGCTCTCTTCCACTTCCATCGGATCAGACCACCGTCCCGCGCTGCTCTGACTCCCGCATCCCGTCTCCTTGTGCTGGATAGTGGTAACAGCGCTTGGCACTTCCGGCAACACCCATTTAGGGACTGGCGGCAGCTCTGGACAAGTTCACTTCCAGCAGAGTGGTGTGATGCTGGCCGCCCTGGCGCTGGTCTCCCACATCGTCCAATCAGGTCCAGGGCACCCAGAACTACCAGGGAAGCGTGGACGAAGGCAAATAAACAAGGCATTGAGTGTGTGCGGCCAGAAGCCAGACCGTGGGGACCTCTGACTGCAGGGAAGTCACTACGAGGACAGGATGCTGTGCTCATCGGCTCTCCTCAGCCCCTTGTCCGAACGAGTGTTCCCGTGCCCCGCAAGGGGTCGTTCACAATGCATACGCACAAGTGTCAACACACCATGTATTTTTTGGTGGGTCGAGATAGACTTTGTCTGAATTCGTGTGTGTGACCGTGAGTGTGCCCATGTGCCAATCTGTAGGGTGACGCATTCCACCGTCTGTAATAGTAAAAACCCCACTTTCAGCCAAGCACACAATAAGACGTGTGCAAATCTCCTTCTGTTCTCTGTGCGGGAACAATGGTGCACAATCGTCTCACGTGAAGAGGCAGTGGAAGAATGCAGCGGGGCATGACTTACAGGATCAGGACACTAATTTAAAAATTCTACAATTTCATAGAATTTGTGATTTTTAAAAAATATTTTAGCTTTTTAGAATTTAAATAAGGCCTTTTCCTAACTCACTTTGAATGTGTCATGTTGTATTCTTCTCACGTTTCAGTTTAGAGCCCACAGCCTGCATCTGGAGCAAATCACTTGCTCGTGCATTTGCTCAGCAGAAACCACTGAGCTCATGCTGCAGGCGCGGTGGGCACGGCCGCACCCAGGACCACCAGACCCGCCCCCTCCGAGTAAGCATTCTGACGCAGGGCTCAGAGAGTCCGCATGGAGACACATAATACACAGAACGGAGAGAACTGGCCAGGGTGGTGGTAGGCAGAGCCCTCTAAGGAGGTGATGCTTAAGCAGAGACAAGATAAATGCAGAGGGACCAACAGGCAAAGCTTGGGAAGAGCAGTCCCGGCAGTAGAGCAGCACGTGCAAATGTCCTGAGGTCACAGGGAGGGAGAGAGTTCTGATGCTCTGTGAAGAGGAAGAGGTCAGCAGGGTTACACAGAGGACAGCAGGGGGCTGCGTGGTGGGGAGAGACAGGGTAAGACGCTCTGCACAGCCTGCCGTGTGTTAGCACTCCATGTGCGTGGCTGTGATCACACACATGGTGAACAGGACACAAGGCCCTAGCCTTTAGAGCTGACACAGACGTCCATGTTCCCTGCACGCACCCTTCCGCGGTCCGCTCTCACTCCATACAGGAGCCCTTCCTGACCAGGCATCCCCAAAGTCATGTGCAAACCTGGTTCTGACAGACGAGCCCCACCAAAGTGGGAGAAGAGCCTTTCGTGGGAAATGGGAGGTGCGGCCCCTGACCTCGGCTGGCGGGTGCAGCCTAAAGGAAGGCAGGCAGAAGCGCCGCGTGGTGTGCACGCTCTCTCCAAACACCAAAGCTGGATGGATTCTCTTTCAGCCTGGAGACCACGACCCTTCCCCAAACACCACCCATGAAAATCCCCATTGTCCTCCTCTGGAGACTTCGACACTATCAGTCCCTTGGAGCGCACTTGCACACTTGCAGGAATCTGCATTCTTATTTCTCTTTGGAAATGGTGGCTAGAGCCCTTTGCTGCACAAAAAAGGCCTGTTCGTACCCGAAGGGAGGCCATCCGGGAGGACAGAAGGAGGTGGCGTGTGGGACTACTTCCCCAGCAGCAGGAACCCAAGAAGTGGCCGTTCTCTGAGTGCCTCAGGAGGCCGGACAAGCACCGTCCGCAGAGCCCACCCCAGATGCCAGGGGGATGCCCCAGCTCAGGCCGCCCGGCAGCTGTGAAGGAGCCCTTCAGAGGGCAGCTGGGTCCTTCTCTACCAGGCGGCTATGACCAACGCTGGGTTACAGCGCGGCCGCCAAGGAAAGCCTGGGGAGGAACCCCCACCAAGCCCGGCAGCAGCGAACAGCCCACCTCTGCCCTCCACGGGACCCTCGGGGCACTTCTGTGGCCGCATCTGGTACCGGGGTCCCTGGTCGTCACAGCCTTCTCTCCCCTCTCCCCCAGGCTTGAACCCCTGGAAGGCGGGAGCATGTGTGGTCTGACTCTGTGCGGTTTAAAGTAGCCCCACACACTCACAGGCGCCCAGCACATAGCAGGAATGCAGGACGGCTGAGTGCACGCACCGAGTCCACACCTGCCCCAGACAGAGGAATGCGCACGGAGAGCCACGGGCCAGAGAGAAAGCCACAGTGTGTGTCAGGCGTGTGCTGACCCTAAGTCACCGAAGCTTTCCCCGAGAGCACACAAACGCATCCTGGCTGAGCGCTGCTACCCTTTACCTCTGAGCACGCACATGAAGGCACTGACGCGACAGTCACACGGCCGTGCCCACTGCCCGTCGTACCCAGGCCAGCTTCCATGAGAAACCGACATGTGGAGGGAGAAACCGAGATGATCTGAGTGGCAAGCCCGCAGGACAGAGAAGGGAGAGAAGCAGGTGGGGGTGGCGGGGCCCTCCCATGGGAGTGGCGTGGGGCCACCCACACGGGGGCACACACAGCCAGAGTGCCACCACCTCTCGGTCCGGGGCCACCCATCGGTATTTGCCGATCCCGGCGAAGCACACCGCCAAACGTCGGCTTGGCCGCGGCAGTCAGAACCGATCAGAAACAGAGCCCGGACACGCCCCCGTGCAAGCCCACTGCTCGGTCTGTCGCTCGGCAGACTTCACGGAAAGAAAACCGGAAGGTCGCCAAGTGGGATTTCCTCCACTCAGTGACTTGATGACTGGGTTTCCAGCCTGGGCCCAGCGCTGCACTTGGCCAAAAGGGGCCCGCGAGCAGGAGATCCATTCCGGAGGACGAGAACAGCCCGAGCGGGAGAGATCATCTGGGGAACAGCTGGGGAGACGGCCAGTCAGGAGCAGTCCCACGAAGGACACCACATGGCACGGAGCGAGAGAACCCAAGGGCAGGCCAATGTAGGGGCAGGGGCAGGAAGGCCTCTCTGGGGAGATAACACCACACTGAGAAAGGGCAGGACTTTCCAGAGGCAGGGGCAGCATGAGCAAAGGCCCTGTGGTGCGTGTGTTGTGGGGGGTGACCACTATGGCCAGGGCATGAGGTGGGGATGAGCTAAGGGGGATGAGCATAGGCCGTGGGGGCTCATTATGACCAAGGCCCCAGGGGTGGCACCCAGATGTCATTTGGCACAAGCCCAGCTTTGTGACCAGAGACCTGGGGACTAAAGGAAGACCTGTGAGGCTCTTCTCATGCATTGCATAAAAGTCACATTGCAAAGGCCCTGCTGTGTGTGCGCCTGAGCCTGGCTGGCCATGGCGGGCTGCAGGCGGCCTCCTCGGCAGCCTGGCTGGACTCCTGGGCAGCGCTCTGCATGAACGTGGAGGCACCGTTTCTGCCCCTCTGCTGCCCACAGGCAGGAGCCCACCACTCTGGCTCATCCTGCCTGAGCTCCTTCCACTCGCCCCAGATCGCCGGAGCTGGGCTGGGAAGAGAGGGTGAGAGAGAGGGCCGCCTGCTGTCTAAGAGAGTTCCAGAACCGCCTGTGGATCTGTCTCCCCCTTCTAGGCTCTGTACCTTAGAAATGCCTCATTCTCTTCTTCCCCTTTTGGGTGACAGACAGTTATTTCATGTACTGCTGAGAAGATAATTCAGAATTCTGTTTATTCTAATGCAGTTCAAAATGTCTGTGACTAGCATTTGAAAATAGCTCTGGGTGTCAGGCAGCGGCAGCCAGGAAGCTTCTGGAATCTGCTTCTCAGCATCTCCCAGTCTGGCAAGTCAGGAGTGGAATCGCAGAGACATGACTGCCAGGTCAGATGGACAGAGCTGGGGCACGGAGGGCAGATCTGGGATGCTCCAGTCACATGATCGACGTCCACACCAGCCTCCTCGGTACGTGTTGGACACCTTTCGGCTTCATTGCCTGCTATTTCCCCTTACTCTGTGACTCCCAGCCATGAGGCCTTCCAATTCACTGAATTCTAAGCTCCCACTTGCCCCCGGGCCTTTGCTCATGCCATCCCCTCTGCCCAGAACAATGATTCTTCTCTCTGAGCGTCATTACCTCCTCCGGGGAAGGCTTCCTTGCCTCCTCTTCCCAAGGACTAACCCAAAGCCTCCTACTATTCACTCTTGCAGCCTTGAAACTCTATATAAAATTATATAAACGTTCAAGAGCTGTTACCTGTTTTCTCTATTAGATTTCAGCTCTTTGAAGATAGGCAGTGACCACATTTGGCTTTGCTCACAAGCAATCTATGTTACAGGAATGAAAACGACACGTTTGAGTGTGTGCACAAGTGCAAACTCTTAACAGAATGCCGTGACAGCCCAGCCCGCAGAGCAAGTGGGTCACCACACTGCAGTGGGTATGTTCCCTCTAGACCCTGCTGGCGTGGCTGGAAGAGGACAAACCGCCTTCGGTCACTGCACAAAAATCACTGCGATCCCATTTGCAGGAATTCAGGCCTCCCCTGAGTGCTTCTTCCCACCACTTGGACTACAACCACTCTGCTGAATTTGGAAAAATGAAGTCAAGTGGTTTGGCATTTGATCCATAAACTTGAGCTTGTCTTGTAAACAGCTTTCAGTGTGAAAACCCAACATCGAAATGCAGGGACTGCAGGCTCCCCCGGGCTCCCTGGGCACACACGTCAGGATCACATTCTGGGAAACTTTCTTTCCCCCAGTGCCAGGGCTGGGATCCTAGAGCCACAGCCACAAAGCACCACCGTCCCTTCATGGCCGATGTCTTTATTCTGCCCACTCTCACCCAACCCCACAAGGGGCAGCCCCAAGAAAGAGCTCCTTAGCCAGAGTCCATCCGGTTCCCTGCAAGGGAAATCCAGGATTCTGACTGCACATCAGGAACCAAATTACCTGGCCCAGCCCTGGTGTAGGCCTGGAGTCACCAGCATTCTCCCAAGTTCAAGCCAAATGAGCTCCAGTGTGCTGCCAGGGCCTGCTGAGTGTCCTCCTGGACCCAGGCCCAGGACACAGACACCGACTGGTAAGTATCTATGCATCCCCAGAGCTGGGGACGGACGAGCCACGCGTGTGTCCAGAACGAGAAGGCTTGCACGGAGCGCGCTCCAGCCGGGGACGGCCAAGTCGCTCCTGAGAAACATGGTGCCTGAAGGCAAAGAGGAGAGGCCGAGGGCCTGGAAACAGTGGTCCTGGCCTCTTGCCCTGGCCCTGCCCTCAATCCCCTGGGCATGGCTGTACAGGGAGCCAGTGATGGGAGGGCACCCCAACAGTCAAATTCAGAATGCCCTTGATAGCCAGAGGCATCCATTCCCCCCAAAACCCTGGGGATGCCACTGTCCAGAGAAGAGGGATGGGCGCTGCTCGGAGGTGATGAAGTGAGTGTCTGCTGTGGAAATCTGCCAAACCAACTCTTCTTGCTGAAGTTCTGTCAAAACACTGGTTTTCTAGCAATTCTCAGTAGGATCTTGACACAGGATTATAAAATAATATCAAAGCAACAATTTCATATCTTTCATATTTCTCCTATTCCAAATTTAATTAAAGTTTTAGAAAAGACAAGGCTCTTGGGGGGAGGTGCCTTCCCAGAAGAAATCTAGGGACGTGCACCCAGACTCGGCAGGGCAGGGACACGCCCAAGACTGGAAACGCAGATGCTGTGAAGTCAACATTCAGGCTCGACTGCCTAAAAATTGGGAGATTTTACATGGCAGAAGCCTTTACAAACATGTCAACAGATAAATGGAGGATTTGTAAAAAATAAACACAGATCCTTCTGGGCGCACGATGGGGCTACATCCCGATAAAGCCATTCTAAGTAGAAAATATCTTAAGTTGACGATGTACTAATACACCTGGCCAACCGCCCACCACAGCCCAGCCTGTCCTGCCATGACCGGCAACACCCCCAGCGGCCGTGACCGTGCTCGTGAAGCCCCCGTGGCCGTGACCACACCAGGAATGCTCCCCGGAGCCTGCAAGCTGCGCAGGATCTTTCAACCCAAAGCCTGCCTGGTCACCAACTGTCGACTGTGTCACCTAACATACCGGACACTGTCCCGAAGTGGGAGGTGGAAGGTATATCTGGGGCAGGGGGAGTATCCACGTAGGCACGGCAGGCAGGGAGCCGCCGCTGCCCAGCGTCACGGGACAGGAGCCAACTGCAGATCGCTAACCCAGGAGGGAGTCCAGATGCAAGATGCCAAGAATGGGTTCTACCGAGCGCATACTGCTTTCAGGCCGCAGCAGGGGCGAGAAATGGTTAAGTCAAACCATGGTTAGCTGGGGGCCACCTGCCTTTGTAACACAGAGAATAAGGAATGGGCTAGTAGCTTTAACACAGACAGAGCTCTTACAAAAATGACAAGAAGCAGCAACCCAGTTGTTTGTAAATGAATAAAAGGATGCGAGTAGGTAATTCTCGAAAGTATCTCCAAGTGATCCACAAACATGAAAAAAAGTCTCCAACTCACTCATCCAGAAATGTAAATTCAGTTACAGCGAGCCATCACTTTGCCCTCATCCAACTGGTAATGATTTCATGTAAGAGTCCAATGCCCCCAACGCTAGTACAGATTCTGGGAAAAGAGCCCCCAGGGCGTGGGGTGGAAGGGCTGGGGGCACCCCAGTCAGACTACTGTTCACTCTAAGAGACCCCCTCGTGCCCATCAACACCGACTGTGCCTCCGCGGACGCTGCTCCCTCGGGAACTTCTCTCCTGGCACATTTCAGGCACTCGGGCACATCTGTCAAATGACTTCTTTCACTTGGGCTTTGCCAGGACACAACTGCAGAAGCTGTCCCCGTCACGTGGCACGTTGGTGGCACCAACTGCTCTGAGATACCCAGGAAGGGTCCCTAAGAAAGCCATCCCCCCGCACCCCTGCTCACCATCCTGGAAGGGGGGCCACCCCGCAGCACCGCACGCTTGCTCACGGCATCTCTGACTTAAGGTATCTGAGAGTCCAGACGAAGGCGGGCCCCCCTAGGTCCTCCTAGGCATGCTTACGTCCTCGCCAGCCAGTCCCACGGGACACGAGAAGGTAAAAGACATGCAGTGGGCTCCATGCTCCCGGTGTCAACCACTTTCTCCCCACTGGCCATTCTCCATCTACCTGAAATACATTTATTTCAATCCCCAAGCTGCCAACTCTCACCAACCTTGGTGTCTCCTCCCCACCTCCGAACTTCTCCAAGACACGGCACCCATTTACTGTCTCATTTCCTTCCATTCATATGTCTGCTGTCCTTTCTGCCCGGGCTTCCTCTCAGGCCCTGGACGGCCGCTGGCAAGTCCCTGCGGCCACAGCCAATGCTGTGCCCCCATCGGCCTCTGTGACCTTCAGAGTGTTTGACCTAAGAGTAGGGGCTCGTCCTCACATGTCACATCTGGAACTCGCGGGTGCCAGACACGCGCCTGTGGGTTGGAGGAATGATCGGAGAAAGCAATAACCGTGGGAGTGAGGGCAGAGTCCCCGTGTAAGGTCCGGGCTAAATCCCCACTATTTACACTGGAACAGAGAGGTGATGGCGACAGAGGACGAGGCCTGCGGAAGCCTCAGCACAGCTGGTGACGGGCACAAGCTCTTGTCGTGCTTGGCCGGGTTCGGAGACGTCGCACCTGGTGTGCTGGCGGCACCGTCTCCTCCCGTGTCACACCGCACTGACAGTTTCCATGGGAACTGGAGCCACGGCCAAAGTTCAGCCACTGCATGGGGCCCTGCCCACCTGCCCGAGGCCTGTCCACTCCCTCCTCTGGGTGATGGATCCAACCTTCCTATGATCTACTCCCCCACCTCAGACCGGAGATCCGCAGACTGACCACACGGGATCAGGACACAAGCCCTTTGACTTTGCTCTCTATTGCTTCCAGAAACTTCTCAGATAAGAGAGCCAGGCCCCGTTGGCCATGTCCATTTACACACTTCCAGCCACTCGGTTCTGAACATAGGGCTTCGGGACAGTAGGTCCCATTTCCACCTCCCCCCCCCACAGCCTCGTAATGGGGAGGAAAGAGACCCCCAGTGCCCCCTCCTGATCTCCCTGTAATCGTGCACGTTTTCCTTACACACACACACACACACACACACACACACACACACGTGCAGTCATCACAACCACAGCCTGGACGTAAGCACCACTGTTGTCTCTGCTTCCAGATGGGGACAAGGCAGAGCGAGGCAGGCAGGGTGGGTGCAGAGAGCCTGCAGGCTTGGCCACTATGCCCCATGGCTCACTAGAGCCAGAAATGAGGGCTGTGTACCCTCGTGAGTGACACAGGGCCTCGCATGTAGGAGCTGGGCTAGCAACAGCTGTTGAAAGAAGGGAGGGATGCAGGACGCGTGGGAGGCATGTCACTCGTCCTGCTCAGAACCTCAGGCACAGCCACCCCAGAAGACCCCAGAAGACCAGGACAGATGCTCACAGGTCTGCCGCCATCTCAGTCAGATGCATAACTCGGCACATAACTTATCCCCAGGTCGTAAATGTTGGGGGGCATCTCCTTCTGCATTTGAATTTCATGTATAAAATTTGCATGCGTAATAACCCCTGCCAGATGCTCACAGGTGCCGGACGTACAGCGCGTATCCTTCCGAAGAATGCAGTGGGTCACTTCCCGGGTGACTGGGAAGAAAACCTCCAGCCGCCGGGGCGGGCACTCCAGTCATCCCAGTACATCCACTGCTGCTGAGAAATCTAAAAGGAATGCCAGACCTGTGGAGAGCCTCTCTGAGAAAGTGACTCCCGGTTTGGGTCCTAATCTTCCCAGGTGCCACGCATTAATGGGGCAGGTGCCCTCAGGCTGGACAGCTCTGCCCGGAGTAAAAGGTCACCCTGTGTCCGTTCCTGACTCCTCCCAGGACATGTGAACATGCTTCCAAAGGCTGGAGCCCTTGCCAGGGAGATCCGCTCACACAGAGGCCTGCCTGCGCTCTGTGCCAGAGAGCCAGCCCAAAGACGGGGAGGGGGCCCGCCTGGACCCCAGGGCTGGGCGCTTTAGTGGTCCCCAACTGAGAGCGCTCCGAGACAACCTCCTGCTTGCTGGAGGCCGAGGCTGGGGAGCCCTCGGACAGAACGTCCCCTCCTCCCCCAGACGCACGGACTCGAGGTTCACGAGCGTGAGACCTGAGGCCCAGCACGCCAGCTTCAGACCCCGGCTACACCGCCTCGCAGGCTGACACAGCTATCTGAGCCTCAGTGTTCCCATCTCTAAACTGGGAATGATAACATCTATTCCAGAGTAAAACCAAATGAGAAATGAGGACGGGCACGGCTCGGCCGCCGTTCTGTGCGCCTCACCCTGGTCGATGGACGTGGCTGTGGGTTTTTTCCTTTACAGCTGGTTTTCAACCCTCCTGACGAGGAAGAAGGTCCCCGCGTCACGTGTTTGCATCTTCGACACCTCACGTATTTATCTCTTCAATAAAGAAAACAGATCTTGGGCTCTGATCCTTTGTTAATAAATGATCTGCAGCTGACATGTATTCACTTTTTACTGTGTTCACTCCATTATCCCCTACGACTAGAAATGATACTAGTTTTCCATCTACAACACTGATTCCATTTAAAACAAACTCTGTTCAGTTTAAAAGTCACCCAAGGAATCAACATACATTACGAAGGGAAAGAAGCCAGTCTGATTCCCATCTATGACTTTCGCCAACGGGCCAGACTGGGGAGACAACACAGAGATCAGTGGTTGTGGGGGGGCTTGTGAGGGGGAGGACGAGGAGGAGCACAGAGAGCCCGCAGGAGCGCGAGACCACAGCGCGTGGCGGTGTGCCAGGACTGTGGCATGTGGAGACCACAGCGTGTGGCGGTGTGCTGGTGGACCGTGGCGTGTGGCGGTGTGCCGGGACCACAGCGCGTGGTGGTGTGTCCGCTGCACATCCATCCGGACCCACAGAACGCACACCTCAACAGTGAACCCTGGGGACTGTGGACATTGGGTGACGATGACTTGTCCCATGTGGGTTCGTGGACTGTAACAGACCCCTAGCGGTGCACTGGTCACAAGGGAGGCTGTGCGTGTGCAGGGCAGGCAGTTTTGGCCAAAGTCTCTGTACTTTCCTCTCAACTTTGTTGTGAACTGAAAACTACTCTAAAACATAAAGACTGTTTTTTTTTTTTTTTAAAGGCACCTAAGAGGAGACAATCAGTAAACTATAACAAAGGTAGTATTTCTCCGTGGAAAACGGAGAAGGCATTAAGTCGGGTCAGGCAGGCTTGGCCAGAACCGTGAGGCAAAGAGGGAAACGGCTGCACGTGGGAGAACACCGCGGCTGGTGGCCCGTGAGGGGCAGCACCAGGCACACAGGACCACGTGGCTTGTGTGCATGTGGAGCCCAGGGGGGCAGGAGGAGAGGAGGACCTGAGCCAAAAGCAGGACATGACTCTGGGTAGGGGTGCTGGACCGCCCCAGCACCCAGCAGCCTACCACAGGGCCTTGGATGCCACGACAGCTGCGCACGTACAAAGTCCCCTACCGGGCTCCTGGCAGGTTCTCACCTGGCTGGAGGCGGGGCAGGGATGGTGGGCACTGTCACTTCTTGTCACCTGGCTGTGTCCATTTTCCCGAGGGCAGCAGATCAGGGAGATGCTGGCTTGCCACTTGGTGGCCAGCAGCCTCCAGGAACTGTCCAGGGTGCTGAGAGGCAGGGGCGGTGTGCGCAGAAGCAAGATCAGGGACGGTCCCCTGGATTACAGCTAAGGGAGGGACTTCCTACAGGCACCACGTCCAGGGTGGCTTCCCGGTCCTGACCTTCTGAGCCCTCCAGGCCACGGTGGTCAGTGCTGGTGTGGCCGGCCAGCAGTGCCGTGCCTGGGGAGTATCCCCCAGCCCGGCCAGAGCCCCCTCCAGTTCTTCCAGTAACAACCTGTGAGCATCTGAGAACCCCACGCTGAGTTCACTCTCACCCTACCCCACAGAGGGGCTCTGTCTGGTCACTGAATCCTGAGGGGTGCAGCCTACCCCTCAGCTTTGTGCATGACATACAGAGGCAAAGATGGCATTGTCACATGATGTGACTTGTTCAGGACAAGGAGTGCTCGATGATTCAGCACTTCTGACCTGTCCTTCTTTTGCTCCTCAGGAAGTCCCTGGGTAGATTCTCTTAACCTTCTCAGAGACGTCCTCCAGGCAAACCCATGCCCACCAAAGCCACCAGGAGCCTTGTCTCTGCCCACACACTTGTCCGAGTGAAACGGGGCCGTCTGTGCTCTCTCAGCAGCCCGGAGCTTGGAGACTGAGGCTACAGGGCGATGGGGGGACACCGGGCCTCCCCCTGCAATCACTGTTCTCACCTCTGCACTCCCCCAAGTAGCTTCAAGGCCCCTCCTACAGACTTAAGGGCGGAATGATGTTTTACCAAGAAAAGAAGTGGAGAGGCACAGTTTCTACAGCAGAGAGAGGGAGGGGAGAGAGATGAGCTGGATCGCAAAGGGTCAGCAGGAATTTAATTTTTTGAGCACTATCAGGATAACCCTGGCTCACCCGGGCTCTCCCATCTCTGCTTCACTCTGATTGACTTTCCCAGGACAAATATATGGAAACTGCCCACCCCAGGCCCTCGGCAGCCAATTCATTCTCCTGTGGCGACTGAGGAGCTGCCTTCTGCCGGTCAGGAGCGCAGCACGGCTCCCGAGGCGGGGGAGGGGTCTCTGCTGCCGCTGCAAACCCATTTGTCAAGCAACGGGATGTCATCTGTTCCAATGGCCGTTTGTTTCTTGCTGCAGTTTCTACCTGGAACCAGCACCCGACTATCCGTGCGTGGGGACCTCAATACAAAGTCAGTTACTGAAAAGAAAGAAAACGAGGAGCCCCAAATCTCTTAGGGCCATTTCTTCTAAAATGCATTTCAAGGGAAGTGGAGGCACGTGGGGGGAGGGGAACAGCGCCTCTAACCAGGGGCGGCACGTGGGGCTGCGAGAACAGCCTCGCCCCCTGCTTCGCAGGTCTCCCCACGGAGCCGCCCGGACGGACAGAACCAGAACGCACAGCTGGATCCTCCCCACTCTCCACCGTGAAGCCTGTGGCGCTGAAGGGACCGGACGGGACTGGTCTGTTCGTCCCTCCTCTCTCCACACTCTGGGAGCCGCCGGGGCAAAGAAACACGGCTCTTAGCTTCCAGCGTAAGTGAACTTGGCCACGGCGTGCGTCACACCCTCCCCCCAGCTCTGGGAGGTTTATCTCGACCGCGGTCTGGTGGAGGGACCTGGTACCAACCTAGGTACAAACGCTTTGTCTCCTGAGAAACAGTGAACTTGCGAGGGCTGAAAACAGATACCGAGGCCGGACGAGCTAGGAAGGGAGGCGGTCAAGACCGGCTCTGCCTTCCTCCCACTCTCTCTGGACAATGTGACGGCTTTAAATAAAGCCGGCAAATCTGCAGTACTGAGGTTGTCATTTTAAGCCACCTTCTTCATCGGGTGGCAAGCAATTATTCCGCCCAAAACGGGTTTAATGTTGTTCGTATTTGTCACAGAGAGCAGCTGTGCAAGCCTCAGGGCCTCAGGGCCATCTTGTATTTTTGTTGCTCTGAATGGATCTCCCAGATGCTTTCACGCCTCCTAGCACGAATCCCCGATGCCCCACGTACACACACAGCCGAGAGGCGGCGTGCATGGGGCAGCTGCCCAGGGCAAGTGTGCGGACACCCTTGTGCAAGACGGCCGCACGAGAGGGATCGTCTGGGAGGCTGGTGCTGGGAAAGTCTCGGTGCACTTCGTGGAGCCAGTGGCTCACCACCCTCGCGGCTTGCCCAGTGCCTAGCACATAATAGGTGCTCAATTAATGTGTGTGGATGGGTGAAACAATGGACAATCACCCAGAGTCCTGGCGTCACTCTAGATGAGGGCTTAAATGGTCTGCTTGAGTCTGGACCAAACAATGATCACATGATCATTGACACCAGTGAGCTCTCTTGTGAGGCAAGACACAGAGCCTCGTCTCGGGCCACACTCTTCGTGGCAAGGCTGACATCAGCCAGTTTCAGACCCTCTTGGAGGTTTGTGACAAGTCTTCCAGACTCGACACTCTTTAAGAACAGGGAGTCTTTTTAACGACTGTCCCTGATCCCCACCATGGTCAAGGGCTAAGCACTAGGACTGTGGCCCCAAATCACCATCGTGAGGGTCCTACCTTGGATTCTCTCTACTTTGATGCATTTATTTTTCCTACACCGGAATAGACTCATTGACATTTCACCCATCTGCCCTGCTATTTTCTCTCCCCTAGAGACACCCTTCCTTTAAAAAAAAAAAAAAAAAAAAAAAAAAAAAAAAAACTTATTTGAGAGAGAGAAAGAGATGGCGAGAACACGAGGGGAGGGGCAGAGGGAGACGGGGAGAGAGGGAATCTTACGCCGGCCCTCTACTGGGAGCAGAACCCAGGGCAGGGCTCAATCCCATGACCCTAAGATCATGACCTGAGCCAAAATCAAGAGTTGGACGCTTAACCCATAAACCACCCTGGTGCCTGAAGCACCCGGCCTTCATGTCCACTGCAGCCCGGCCCTCGAAAGCCTTCCCTGGAGACAATAACGTGAGGCCGATAAGCCCTTGCTCTGGCATCAGAGGAACAAGGTCAGAACTCCAAGCTCCCGCTCTGGCGTGGGCCCTGGGCCCCTCTCCCTTCACCACCCTCCTCTCGATATCTCCTGTGGTAAGCGGCTGTGGCGCAGCACGGCACGTGGGCCCTGTTCTCACCCAGCCACGTGACCTGCGGAGTTAGAAAAGGGCCATCTGATGATGAGAAGCAGAGAGCCATGAGTGGGCTCCCCTGGCCGCAGTGTAGACACAGACGCGGGGTCGGGTGGGTGGGAGCAGGAAGTTTAGAAGCCAGGGGCCATTCCCCGGGGTGGGGGACAGCATGTACCGCTGGAAGCTAGGGCGGCCGGAGTCTGGAAGCATTGAAGGCGGAGCTGAGCCTCAGTCATGGTCACGTGTGAGGGGTGGGGAGGGGCCGCGAGGGCGCAGGATTTGGCCCGAAGCACCTGGGAGGTTTTAAATCTGCGGATCAGGGGAAGCGCCGGGACAGGAAGTCCTGGAGGTGGGAGCTGAGCTCACTCTAGACTTCAGAAGGCTCCTGGCCATCCAAGTGGGGACGCGGACGGCGTCTGATCTTGAGCGAGGGAGTGAGTGCGGAGAGAGAGGAAGTCCCCCCATCGGATGTTCGGGCGCTGCCGGCCATCTCAGAGACCCTGTAGCTCCTTTCCCGGACCGAACTCAGCTGCTCTCACAAAGGCGCAGCAAAGTCATCCAAAGGAGGGGAAACAAGCAACTTTAAAATGCATCCCTTCATCTGGTTCCACATCTCTAAATTAAATTTCAATGACTCGCTAGGAAAATGTGTTCCTTTATGTGTTTCCATAAATCGCTCATTGCAATGCTATATGTTTCTTTTTTATTATAGAAGGAGCTGAAAAAAATAGTTAAATAATCTACATGAGCAATATTTTACCTTTTAAAAGATATTGCCGCCTACCTAGACACTGAGGGCAACGAGCTTTGCAAGCCAAGCATCCCTACACTTGGCACGGGCACCCGGGCAGCCGCTCCAGGAGCCGTGGTGTTTGCACGTCGAGGGGCCGGCAGACAGCTCTCCCGGGTCACCAAGCAGACCTGACGGGGGGCTAACTGCTGCTTACACCTCAGCTCCTGTCTACAGTCCCTTGTTCTCTCAGAAGTGAGGCCCCAGGTGCTCCGGACTGCTCTGTGTACGCCGGCGGGGACGAGGGCGTTCTCAGGAGCACAGAGAGGGACGCACACGGCCGCGTGCGCGCGCGCAGTCAGTGAGCCCTGTTGGACACTCGCTCCACGGAGCCATGACAACAACCGTGGCACGGGTCCCCTTGGAAGGCACAAGGCCCCGCTGAGGCCTGCACATGCGCCCCTGGGTGCCATTGCTCTGTGTCTCCAAGCTGGGGGCGAAGGCCTGGCCCTCAGAGACACTGGGACCCCGTGGGCTGCCACAGGGCAGTTGGTGCTCTGGTCACAGTGTCCCCCACAGACGACTGCCCAGCTCAGCAGGGATTAAACAGGATCGGGAACGTCCTGAAGTGGACCGTCACTGACGGGGATACGTGCCTTAACTCTTCCAGCAGGGAACACGGAATGTGCATTCACGTATCCGTCCGCCCACCTCTGCCCTCTGGCTTCTGGGCCCATGACGCCATGTCCTGCCCACAGAGCCTGCTGGGAGGACACGGAGGTTATCAGAAGCAGCTGTGGGTACCACCATCCATCAGGACTGTCACTTTTTCACCAATCCTTTATTGCAGATTCATAGAAACTTAATTTGAAAGATAAATTTTAGTACCTTGCCTTTTTTGAGCCTTTCCAAAAATGCAACTGTTTTTATAGAAACAACCGCCTTCTTCCTGTTTGCACTGAAATGTCATTGTTTTATGTGATATTTAGTTACATGATATAATTACACTAGCTGGTACAACTGGCATAAACAGATTTGGGAACAAAAATAACCAGTCTTTGCAAGCGCACAACCCCAGAATGGGAGACGCGCTTGGGACTCCAGGGCTCCAAAGCCAGGAGAGCCCACAGCCGGCAGACAGCCGGGCAGGGACCTACAGGTCGGTACGCAGACACAGACGCAGACACAGACGCAGACACAGAGGGATGGCCTGTGCCCAGCCCGTGCTCCCCTCCAGCCACAATGTTCACCGAGCACAGCACCTGGCACAAAGTGGCCCACGGTCACCGGAAGTCAGGAGAGCATGGAAGGCGTGAGTGCACGTGGGTCTGCCATGAGATCCGGGAGGCCGGGCCAGAGGCCAAGGTGAGAGGGCCTTGTGCAGGGCTCAGGATACAGACCCATCTAAGAGCACCAGCCACAGGCCAGGAGCCTCCGGCCCTTCAGTCCCAGTCCTCTGGCTGCCAAACATCCTGGTCAGATCCCTGAATTCCCCTGCTGGGAGAAGAAGAAGGCTCAGACAGCCTTGGAGAGCTCAGAGCCACTCAGAAGCCTCGGACGACAGCAGGGGCCAGCAGTGCGCTCACCACGTGCTGCCTTCCTCCTGGGCCCCACCTGCCGCTCCAGTGAGAGCAGGGGGCTATCAGCCCTGAGGTTAGGCACTGAGGAGAACTGGCTAAGGGCAGGACTGCTGAGCTGCTCAGGAGAGAAAACACACTCAACCCTCAAAAGACCAGCTCCAGAAAGACCCACCGGGCAGATGCCAAGAGACAAGTTCAACCGAAGCTGATGAAGGCAGGGAGCCCTGTCGTGCTCAGCAGGCCAGGCAGGCCCCCCGGCCCATTCTCGCCCCACCGCTGTGATGCCATCTCTCCTTTTCCTCTGTTCAGTTTAACCAAAGGCCAGGGGCTGCCCAAGCCCTCCCCCAGGAAACAGGGTTATTACTGTCACAAGGACAGACAGCATTCCTTGAACACCCACTGGTGCCAGGCACTGCGCCAAGTGCTTTGAGGGAATGACCGCTGCGGAGTTGAACGGTGCCCGCCCCCCATTCCGGGCACATCCTAGAACCCGTGAGTGTTACCTCATCTGGAAAAGGGTCGTTGCAGATGCAGTCAGGTTAAGGGTCTCAAGATGCACTTGTCCTAGACTACTACAGCGGTGTCCTTATACAAGACAGACGAGGACTTACGGTGGAGGTGACGTGAAGAGGAGGCAGAGGTCAGGGTGACACCATGACGCAGGGACGACGGCTGGGCCCACTATAAGCTGGAAGAGGCGGGAGGGAGGCTCCCCTAGAGCCTCCGGAGGGAGCACAGCCCTGCTGACGCCCTGGTTTTGAACGTCTGGCCTCCAGAACTTGTGCGAGAGTGAGCTTCTGCTGTCTGAAGGCTTCAGACGTGGTAGCTGTTCCGTCCGCCCAGGAAGCCACAACAGCCCCATCTTCTCTTTCTCTGGACAGGGATAAGCAGCAGCATCTTCCAAGCCTGTTCCCCAGGTGTCCCCATCATGGGAGTCCCAAACACAGACACGGGGCTTTCTCCAAGAAGGTCTTCTTAAAGGCAGGAATGCAGTCACCCCACAGACCCGGATTCGGGACCTGTCTCCACCACTTTCCAGCCGAGCGATGCTGGACGAGCTCCTTAGCATCTCCGGCCCAGCGCCTACGACGGGCGATCACAGGACTGACACGGGGGCCAGGCCAGAGCATGGGGTCACAGTTACTGCCAGGTTGCTGTGCTCACTCTGCCCCAAGCCCCTCGTGACGAGCACAGAAACCATGTAGCGAATGCCCTCTACCCTGGCTTCTGCCCACCAAGAGCTGTTCCACGGGAACCTGCTTTCCATCCCTGGTGTGGGCAGTCAGGGTGGAAGTTCGTCACCTTGGGAGGCAAAGCAATCAATTTCATCACTTGTATCCTCATTAACTGCTGGTTTTACACACATGATTAAATAATTAATTGCAGCATCCCTACGAGTATGACCAATAAGCCTGGGAAATGGAGGATGTTATGCCCTTGAAAGGTTGGCCTGAGACTCCATGCATGTCACCCAAATGGGGGCCTCTGAGCCCCAAATGCTCTCCTGCGAACTGCTGGTCCCCAAGGGACAACAGGCAGCCGGCACCCCCACCCCTGCACATCAGTCACACCACAAGCTCCCCCGCACCGTGGGCGTTCATCCCGCACAGGGTGGCAGCAGGGAAGGGGTGCATGGCTGGGCAGAAGCAAGCTGAGAGTAAGCTCTTCCAACCTCAAAGACACAGCCGACCTCAGAGAAGCTCTTTGGCCGTTTCTAGAGCATCAGCATTTACGGTGAACATGGGTGGCTCTATCCACCATCGCGCTTCCTCCCAACCTCACAGCTTCAGAGAACACAAGCTCAGGCTCGAACCTCTCCTTCCCTGGTCAGCGCAAGCAGGTGCGGAGCTGGAGGAAGGTCCCCTTCCGTGCAAGAGAGAGGAGGTGGTCGGAAGTCTCCGCTCTGGAGCCTGCCTGCGACGCCGTGATGGGATGAAAGTCAGCTCACAGTCTCCCTCGTCGGCCTACAATCCTTCAGTGACTTCTGGTTACGCTCCAGCTAAAACCAGAATCCCAGCCACAACCCACCAGCTCTCACAAGGCTGCTCTCCCCGACTCCTCCAGCCGTGTCTGCATACACTCCCTCTCCCTCTGGGCCCTACACCAAGAAGACCCTTGCTACCCCAGGACCTCTGCACATGCCAGGCCCCCTTCCTGGAATACTCTCTCCTACCAACTCCCCACCCCTGCACCCCTTGCTTATCCTTCAGATGTCACTTCTTTAGGGGAAATGCTCCCTTAGCCCCCATCCAGACCAGACCCGGACTACCTAGTCAGGCTCCCGTCGAGCCCAGGGTCCCTCCCCTCCACCGCACATACACAGGACCTAGCCACTTAGACTGGCTCAACCACTGCACTTGTCTCTGCCCCATAACGGCTCCGTGTGCAATACTGCTGTTCCTCGTTACATCCCAGCTCCAAGCCAAGAGTCCGGCACACAGAGGACAGCCCCCTGCTCTTTACGAATCAATGAACAAACAAGCTCTCCCTGTGACCTACACGGAGTCACACGATTACTGGCCACTGACTCAGCTAGGACACACTCAGGTTGCATTAGAAAGTTCTAGTGATGGCGTTAACAGAAGCAATCATTGTACACATAACCCAGGTGTTTAAAACCAGGTAGTGGCATGACCTTGGGTCCAAGGCACTGAACTTCATGGAGGGGTGTCCCTCCACTGGATGTGGTTTTTTTGTTTTAATTTTTATTTATTTGACAGACAGAGATCACAAGTAGGCAGAGAGGCAGGCAGAGAGGGAGGAGGAAGCAGGCTCCAAACCGAGTAAAGAGCCCGATGCGGGGCTTGATCTCAGGACCCTGGGATCATGACCTGAGCCAAAGGCAGAGGCTTAACCCACTGAGCCACGAAGGCGCCCCCACTGGATATGGTTTTAAAACAACAGAAAATGTTAAGGAGACTCAAAGCCAGGCCAGGGAAGGAGGCTGGAAGGACACGGCAGGTACTGAAGGTGGTTCCTGCGGGAACGTGAGCACCGCCTCTGGCCGCCTACGGTCTGTTCTCTGGGCGGGACAGGCATTTGATGAGTGGCTCCAAGTGGGGAGCCTGGACTGTGACAGAAGGTGGTCCCAGAAGGAGAGACAACACATTCCAGAGGTTGGAACCCTAACACACATCACCTCTGCTACCTGGAGCACATTAGCCCCACTGAGCCTTGTTTCCACATCTGTACAATGGGGTGATGGTATTCTCCAGTTCATAGATTATTATGAAGATAAAATTAGAAACGACGCTGTTTCAGTCCACTTAGGCTGCTATAACAAAAAATACCATGGACTGGATAGCATATAAACAACAGAAATTTATCTCTCACAGTTTTGGAAGCCAGGAAATCCTGATCACGGCACTGTGTACCCAATGCTTAGTGAAGGCTTCTTGGTTCAGAGAAAGCTTCTTCTTGCTGTGTCCTCACATGGTGGAGGGGGTGACGGAGCTCTCTGAGTTCTCTGTTTTGTAAGGAAGGGTACTGAACCATCGCTACGACCAATCACTTCCCAAAGGATCACCTTCTAATACCATCACATTGGGAATAGGGTTCAACGTATGAACTTGGGGGCTACACAAATCTAGACCACAGCAGACACACACGGAATTGCTCTGCAAAGCACCTTGTCCACTGAGGACTCACAGCCATGGTCTTACCAACATTTCTCTCAGAGCAGGGCCCTTACTCATTCAGGCTTATGTAGGCAACAGAAATAGTGGGGTAACACCCAGGGCTGGGCTTTGGGGCAAACAGGTGGAAAATCCAAACACCCGCCAGTCACCACTGGGTGCTTTCTCTCTGCTCACTAGTTTTTGGACTCTTCTTTCCACAACTATTGACTCAAGCTCAGCTGCTGCTTTTCAGGATGTTTATCTTAAAACAGTCAGGAAGGGCCGGTGTTGGGTCTGCATCAGACTCTTAGGTCCTTGCACAGATTGTGGGGCCCCTGGTCGGAGCCACTGTCACGCTCTCCCCACTTCTTCCTCGCGGATTTGCTTCCACGTGAGAAGGCGCAAGCCTCAGGGATCCTACTCTCGATGGAATGTTCCTAAGTGGGCTCTTCGCTCTTAGCTTGGGCGCGAGGGTGATGTCCGCAGCCACCTGCTGTTCTAATGCAAATATTCAAGATCACGCAACGCCCTCTGTATTTCTGGCAAAGGTACACATTCGAACAGCTGGAAGGCAGGCGGCGTCCGCAGGAGTGACTGACAGGTCTGTTGCCTGCAAAGATGCAGCGTTCTGCAAAACCAGGTCTCCGGTCCTTCTAAGGCCGTTACTGAATGGAAGTGTGTCTGCCGCTCACTAGGATGTCAGAGACAAGACATGCCATAGCAGCGAGTTAAACTCTTTATCTCACTTCACAGCACACGCAACAACAAAGACGTGGTTATCCGTCAGGAGGAGCCCATGGCCTGAGGACTCCGGACTCCAGTAACAGCCCCCACGGCAGCTGCTGTGCACAGAGGCCTCAGCTCGGCGCCGGTCCCTGTGCACGCAGCCCCTCCTGTGAGACGAGGTCCAGACACGCGCTGTCGATGCCAGAGTCACCTGCCCACAGATGCGACCTCAGTCCCCTGGCCCGGCTGGGACGGACCCCTGGCCACCACTCCCAGCCTCCACACAATCTGGTTGCTTCCAGACATGGTCAGTTGTAATTGCGCAGAACACCCTCCAAAAACACTTAGTCATGGGGCTTTAAATTAAATTTCTGTTGAGGATTTTTCTCTTCTTTATGCATTTCTCAGTATTTAGCCCTTAGACAAGTGGATGCCTTGTTGGAAAGTTAAACGGGACTCAGAATTCATGATTCTGTGCTGGAACATTGCTGAGAGCCCGCGTGCGGGGGGGCCGTTTCTAGAAGTTGAGCACAGCAGGCCAAAGCTTCGTGCTTCTCCCTCATGAGATTCTTGCGATCAGAGTCCAGAAACTCAGACACAGAACAGCACAGCCAAAGAGCAGCCCCATCGGGCCTGTGGGCTGACCGCAGGGCCCACCTCCGGGCTGAGCCGGGTGTGGTCCCCCTGCAGCACGGGAAGGCTCCTACGAGGGTAATGGGAGGGCAGTGCGGGGCTCGGTGAGCTCCCACAGTGCACCCCACCCTGGAAGGCTCTGGAGGCACCAACAGCTCAACACCCAGGGTGTCGTCCACAGAGGGCACCCACCGCAGCTGGAGCAGAGGACGCAGACACAGTGGGGCAGAGATGCGGAGGGCAGGCTGGACTGAGACACAAAGACCTCTTCGCCACTCCTTGCTTCTGGCATGGTGAGCCCCATCCTCACCCGCACTCGTCCCACTTCGATCTCGAAATAACTCTATGAGGAGGCGATTCGTGTACCCTTCCACGGCCGAGGCCTGCTTGAGATGGGCCATCCACCTTCCAAGGGATGGAGCTGCATTCGAACCCAGGTCTGAGTCCCGGTCCCACGCAGCCCACAAGACGCCCACGTGGATCCACAAGTATTTCCACCCACACCACCACATGGAGTGGTCCAGAGAGACGGAGGTCACTGACTCTGTGTTTAGGCAAGTATCTCAGAGAACATCAAAGATGATGCAGTGTACAATGCTGACAACCCTACCATCCACCGGTTCCACTTTCCACTCACTCTCGTCTGCTCCTCGCCCTGTGGCCATCCTCAAAGTCCCTCATCATCTCCCTCTCAACTTCCAATCCCAAACAACGGCACAGTTCTCCCTAAACTGGGCCCCTGCTCCCTCCGGCACCTCACTCTGACTAGTTCTGCAGAAACAAATCTCCCCCAGCTTTTCAACCACATGACTTCCTCAGACCCTTCTGGGTCCTTCTAGGCCTTTCCGCCCACCGCCCTGATTCCCACAGGGACCTGTGTCCCAACAGGGACCTGACGCAGTGTCTGCCAAGGCTCCAGGGGGTCCCCTGGAGGGCCCCAAACAGGCAGAGGACACGGCCTGGAGCCTTGGCAGACACTGCGTCAGGTCCACAGACAGATCTCTCTTGAGGAGCTCGGCACAAAACAGGTGACAGACTTGGCACATACTTCTCCCTCCTTCCTCACCTGTCCTGAGGCCAGAGCTGGGGACTGGGGTGGGAAGAGCCTCAAGGGCGGCTGTGGCCAGAGGCAGACCCGCTCCACCCAGGGGCCACGCTCGCACACCTCCCAGAGGAGGGAGCTCTGAGTTCCCGAGCGCAGGATGGCGGCATCTACAGAAGAACAACGTAGAGCACACGCGGGCTAGGAAGGCAGGGAGCGGGCGCCAGCTGGTCCGCACCGCTCCCCCTGGAATTGGCCAGGGTCGGTCCCGTGAGACGGCGTCATCACTGGCCTGGGTCTGAGGCCATGCTGGCGAGAAGGCGCGTGCATGGCCGTCGGAGGCGGTTGCTGCTCTCAGAAGGACCTATTACCCGACGCAAAGTCGCAAGCTCAAATTGGATGGGAAAATGAGTTTCTACTTCATAAATACATAATACAAGCAGTTTCATTTTTTTTTCAAATTGACTTATCTCTGCAAATTGTGTCTTCTTTTCATGTAAAAAACCTATAGGCTGGTTCTAATTTAATTATTGCAAGTTTTTATTAGAATTATTGACAGAATTCACAAGCAGAATTTGAAACATCTTTTTACTCCTGCATGGGGCGTGGAGCCAGGGGCCCGTCTGTCCATAGACAGGACTCACAGCCCCATGCACGGCGGTTACGGGGACTGCAGGCGGGGGAGCAGTGTGTGTAGCACATGGACACGAGGCTCCTGCCGATTCTGGCTGCTAAGAAATCCACCCCCTCCACTGCAGGGTCTAATTTCGAGGGACCCAGAGACCAGGGCTGTGACACTGAAGCCGGCCCTTGCAGGACGGCACAGTGGCCGCAGGCGTCCCGGACAGGAGCGGGAGGCCCCACCGGCGGCAAGGTCAGGACGGGACCCGCAGGGGAACCCCGGCCCCGGGCTGCTGACATGCTCAAGGTTCCAACACTGGATAAAAAAGTGCAGCTGTCGAATCTTGGCCCCAAAGCAGGGACCCAGGCTGGAGGCCACAGGAACAGACAGCCAGAGGCAGCAGGAACAGCGTCAAAGGGAGAGCAGGTGGCAGCCCCGAGCTGAGACCTTCGCAGGGTAGCGCGGGGCACGGGGCGGCGCCAGGAAGCCGCAGCGCAGCAACCGCGAGCCGCTTCGTGTTCTTCTCTCCCACCTTCCTCCTCCTCCTGCTGTTTCCCCACGAGTGTCCCTGTCTCTGCATCGGCGCCGTACCCCCCGATTAAAAATCAAACCCTAAGACCCCCCCCAAACCTCACTCTGTGCCTTCGCCCTCCGGAAGCCCCTCCCATCAGACCGTCCGACGTCCAGGCCTCCCCATCTGTCCGGCCCTTCACGTGGCCAGCTGCTCGGACACTGCCCTCACCGGCCTTCTCTGACCGTGCCCCCATGCCTCAGCCCACTCCCCACCCCATCACCGCCCCCCGTGCTCTCACCATCGGAAAATGCCTGCTTGTTCACGGGGCTGCCTCCGTCTTCCGACCACACAACGAGCCTGGAGAGCAGGACCCACGCCTTCCCCAGCACAGACGCGGTACGTGGCGTGTTCCACAGACGCTCGCGAGTGAGGGTAAGGTCATGAAGGAACACGTCCTTCCCCAAAAACAAAACACCTTTAACATCAAGGTCATTTCTTTTCTGAAACTCCAGGCTTTCCCCCCCTCCCCGGTATCCTGCCCAGGAGTCTCCGACGCCTGGACGGTGCCCAGGACCCTCGGGAGTGGGGAGCAGGCAGTCTCCACACGTGGCCTAATACCGGCTCAGGCACCTTTGGGGAAGGCTGGAGCTCAAAACGCCTGGAGTTCTGAGACAGCGAATCTGCTCCATCTTCCTGGGTCCCCAACCAGGTCAAACAGAAACTAAGGGCCATCTGCGCATCAGCACCAGGTATCGGTGCTCTGGGTAAAATGCGCAAGGGGCGTGGCACAGGGAGGCCACACACGAGCCTGTCCACGCTCCCCAGGTCCTCTGATCACCCGAGCAAACCAGACAAGGTGCCTTCGGTCTCCTCCCGCTGAGGGTGAAATCCGGCCGAGGCACAGGCCGTTCTGCCGGCTGGTTTCTTCCTGTTCCTGACGTGTCACCTTGACTCCTCTGGCACTTGTGATTTAGGAGCGTGTGCTCTGCTCAGCACAAATGAATTTTCAAGGCATATACGGTCTTTTGTGATGTGAGAGCCAGATGGGGTTTTTATTGACTTGTGCCACCATTGAGCATAATTAGGCAAAGGCAAGAAACAACAGTCACGGAAGGAAAGTGTGAGCAGGCTGGGGGCAGAGCCAGGAGAGGGCCTCACAGACGCTCTCCGCGGGAGGCCAGACCCAGGGCCCCCCAGCGGCCTGCGCCAGTCCGCAGACCCACGTGCACCCCCGGCCGCGGGGGCAGCGGCGGCGAAGGCGGAAGGACGACCCACGGCTCCGTCCGGGCGGCTCGGAGATGCCCCGCACGGACGCTGAATCGAGAGCCCGCAGCTGTGCCCTCCGTGCTGACCGACCCCGCAGGGCTGTCCAGAGACGGGTAAGCCCTGGAGCTCTCCCGCCACCAGAGGGTTGGAGGACGTGCCCTTCCGTGGCTGTGCCTGGCGCAGTCATCCCAGGAGAGCGCACCAAGCCCCCGCTAATCCCTGCTCAGCGGCCCGTCTCGCTCTCCTGATGCCGCCCGAGCCCCAACTTCTCCCTCCCCATGCCTCCTCACAGTGCCCTCCGAACACCACTGTCTCCCTGGCCTCCGCGCCAGATGTGTTTGCGGTAATGTCAAACACAGGAGAACACACAGAATAATAGCACAAACGTCCAGTAGGCATCATCGGTAAGTAACACGTGTCGCAGTGTGTCATTTTGGCTTCCTCGTCCCGACCCCAGAGGCAGCCTCCGTCATGAACCTGGTGAGAATCTATCCAGTTCCAAACCGCGACCCTTGCATATAAATAGAAATGAATAAATGTGCACATTTATATAGAAACTATACATACACATTTACCTATGTGCCTCAACGCAAGCAAATATATTACGGATTATATGTGTGTATATATGTATATATGTTAATAAACAACATATGGCATTGTTTTATTCTTTTTAAAATTGGCATCAGTGCTATCACACTGTATATAATTTTATGGAACGTGTTTCTTTCCCTCAACCTTGTGTTTTTGAGGCTTGTCAGGCGGCAGCATATTGTAGAGGAACTGGCCAAGCTCCAGGGGACGACACAGTCCTCCAGATTGCCAAGTAGGCCTGAGACTTCAGATGCCAGACACACAACCGGGGTCCCCCAGGCCACCGTCCCTTCTGACCACCTGGCTACAAATTCTGGGGTCCCCAAGATTCCCTCAGTTTTGATAACAAACTAGAACACCTCCAAGAACTCAGGAAAGAAAGCACTGTGTTTACAATTACGGTTTTATTATAGTAAAAGGACACAAATCAGAACCCACAAAGGAGAGAGGAATGTCTGGGTAGGTCCACGTGCAAGTTCCCAGGCGCCGCCCTGTGGAGTCCGGGGCCGCGATACAATCTCCCAGTTTCCACGTGTGACCACACTCCAGACTGCGGCCGGCCTTATCACGGCCTTCAGTGTCCAGAGTCCTCCCTGGGGCTTGGCCACATCCTGCCCACTTGACTGAACTTTTGTTTCGGCCCCTCCTGGAGGTTTAGCCTCAGAAGTCCCAGGATCCATCCTAAAGGCCCCGTCATAAATCACACCACTGGACTGTCCAGTGACCAAAACCTCCAGCAAACAAGACATTCCCGCCGGCAGGACAGCGCAGGGCCCTGGAGATCACCCCCCTGAGGCTGAGGGCGAAGACCCGACCTCCCCAGGGTAAAGAGAATTCCTTACACACGTATAAACACGGCTCCTTCACCTGAACACCTGCGTGGAGGTCCATCTCCCACGCCTCCTCTCGATGCTGGATCCTCCCTGGACCTCCAGGCTTCGGCGTGACAGCTACTTCCTATATGTTCACAGAGTGGGTTCCTGGCCCCACTCCGGGACTCAGGGAGAAGATACCCAAACATCTGTACTCATAATAAACTCCATGGATCATTCCAATGTTTATGAAACTTCGAGAACTACTGTTCTAGAACACACGCAAAGCTTTGTTGACTTAATCACAGCGGTGTGCGTCCCCTGCCCGTACACCACACGAAGGTGTTGATGGCCCGCTCTCTCCGCCTCCAGCAAGGATTTCTCAACCCGAATCTGCCTCCAAGCGTAGAAGGCAAAATGAAGAAGACCCGCGCCCAGACATACAGGACTGTGTTTGCAGGAAGAGGTCATCCCCAAGGGGACGTTGACCAAACTGAATCAAAGAACTCTTGGGATAAGATGAAGGAATCCAATGTCTATTAATAATATTTAGGTTGCTAATATAGGCATATATGCATGTTTTTATCACATGGAAAATATCAGTTTGGAAACACGGGTCTTTCCACCTCGCGTTTGCTGAGACGACTTCATTCAGACTCTGTGCACGTCTCTGCCATCAGCATCATTGCCGTCTCTAGGGCGCCCGTTGGAATCATCTCGCACACTTTTCCAGAGCACCTCATTTTATCTTTCATCTCAGATGTTTGCAATTAAGCACTTTTTGATTCCACACATGAATGTGTTTCTGGAAATTGCTTCCTAATCCAAGCACTCATTTATATGACACAAGGACAGTCTGCTCTTCATTTTTATTTTTCCTGTAGGTGTACATCAGCTAGCTCCAGAGTAACTCCTTGCTGTGTTGCTTTTAAAGTGGTTCTGAAAAGACCCATGTCCAGTAACACACGAGGCCTGGAAACGTGACGTCCCACCCGTGGAACAGCTGCCGAATCTGTGCTCCATTTTCTTTATTGCTGTTAAGAAACCACCTCCACTACCCACCCTGACGTGTGCCCTCCATAAGCAGCCCAAGCTGGGATTGAATGAGGCACTTCTAGCCTGAAGTGTCTTCCTGAGTCAAAACTGTGTTATTCAAAACAGAGCGAGAGCCGCAGGAAATGAAAGGCATTGAAAACTCAGACACGAAGTCACTCCCACTTTCTGAGGAATGATTTTTAGAAAAATAGTTCTTATACTCAGGCATACGGAATAAATATAATCTCCTAGTTGAAATCTGAGCATCGGGATACGCAGTGGGAAATGCCACAAAATTTTCATCTGGATTTTTAACTATGCTTCTGCAGAAACAAAAAGAAGGGAACAGCACACAATTGCATTATGTCCCACAAAGCCTCGAAAATAAGTCAGACCTCCTCTTCAAATACCCCAAACACTACATGAACACAGTGAGAGAAACAGTCTATTTTCCCTTATTAGAACCCCCTCCAAAGGGATCTGCCTAATCAGCAGTCCCTGGGGGAGTGTGGGAAAGAATCCGTCCCTGCTTCTGGGACGGTGGACATCTCAGGAAGGCAGGACAGAGGTGGGACGCACCGTGGCCTACACGCTGCCACTGACTTGCTCCACGGACGGCCACACAGATGACCAAGACCAACGCTGGAGCTTTAACGCATCACCCGTTCCAGATCCCTGTGTATCTCTCACCAAGAAACATGCTCCGAAACACAGCTGCGAAAGAAACTGCACGGAGAGGAGCTGCATTCTCCAGGTTACAGAACGCCTGCTGGAGGTCTGGAGCGGCGTGCTACGTGTGCGCACGAGCCGGCCACTCGGACCAGTCTGGGATCTGCAGACACAGCCTCGGTGCCCTGCGGTCCGGGGCCACCCTGCAGGGCATCCCCCCTCCATCTGCAAACAGCGCACATCGCTGGGCTACGGGTCCCTTTAGGCGAAGAGAAGAGGGCCAACCTGGCTGGCTCACCCGCTGGTCCAGCAAATCACGTCTGTGCCTCGTATATCCACAAGGAGTGCGGGTCGGCCTTCTTTGTTCAGAGATCGCTCTTATCTAGGCACGATTTTGCCCCCTCACTAGGAAGCCCCACCACTGCAAGCATCTTAAATATCTGCTCTAGTTAGACGGGCACTAACTGCGCCTCCGCTCATCACCAGCTGGGAGAAGGGAGTCGGCTGCACGACCGGACTTTGGCATTCTTCTCCAGGAAGCACTAGTTTTTAAATTATTTCATATAATTTCAAGCTATGACATAGTTGCATCCACATAACAAAGGTCATCAAGCAGACGGGACCCCACATGCCAGGTCACCACCCCCAAGGTCCGATGATGAATGGGGTGAGGAAGAACTCATCCCACTTTGGCGTCCATGTCCTGAAGCCTACCTCCCCGCCTGTGGACAGAATAAAACCCTCTCCTCCAACACTACCCGTCAACGAGGTACACTCAGAAGAACTGAATACAGAACCTGTCTTTGGAAGTGCCATTTCCAGGGCTTCCCAGGCAGCTCAGTGGGTTAAGCGTCCGCCTTTGGCTCAGGTCATGACCCCCATCTTAGGGACCGAGCCTTGTGTCCGGCTCCCTGCTCAGCGGGGAGTCTGCTTCTCCCTCTCCTCCCCCGTCTGCTCTCTCTTGCTGTCTCTGTGTCTCTCTCTCGCAAATAAATAAATCTTTAAAAACTATTTTTTTTAAAGGTGCCATTTCCAGACAGAAAATGGGGATTAATCCAGAAGCACCCGCCTTCGAAGGACCAAAGTCGAAAGCAAGTGTTTACTCGACGAGGACCACCCGTTAAAGAGCAGCAAGAGTGAACATCCGTGCCGAGGACACACACACGAATAACCCTTCTTTCCGCGCACTGTTCCTGTCATTGTGCGTCCTGCGCCCCGCCTTCTGCCGGCGCTCCCCAAGGAGACACCCCAACAGCAGGAAGAAGGAAGGAGTCACCGGCAGCGAGAAAGGCATTCCAGAGGGCCTCAAGGCGGAAACTGTGCTTTCGAGATTCTTGGCCCCCCCACTCCCCAAACCACCAGACACAGTTGCCTTTATTTGCATTTTCGTAGTTACCCCAATTCCAAACTTAAAATTATAGACTTTTCCCAGCTGCTTTTTAAATGCTACATTATAATTTTGAGGAAGCATCATACATAATTACATTTAATAGACAGAGAATTGATTGAAACACTTAGCTGGAACAAAAAGCCCAGACCTAATTCTGTAAACATGTTATTGTACAGTAACCCCCAATGAGTTTGTTCTTAAACCTCCTAATTAATTTTTAATTAAAAAGCTCAAAGATGCTATTACAATTGCTGTTTTAAATGGCGGTCTCACGCTAGCGGAGACGACAGAGTGGTGCAGACAGATATCTCCCATTAAAATCTGTGTTAATGAGAACTGCTGTGTTGGGTACTTCTGAGATGGAAACAGAAGCAGAAAGCACCATTTAAGGGAGCCATCGGATGAAGGCTTTTCTCGCTCGACGCGTAGAGACGTGTGTACCCAGAGGGTGATGGGTTTTGTATACGACAAGCTGTCCGAAGCTTTACTTAAACATCTCCTCCTCCTACACTGTCCGGAACCCAGCTAAATATAGCTTGCGTGTTCTGTGGCAAAGTACGTGCAATTCCTCCACAAGCAAAGCCAAAGACGGCTTCTGCTTCCAGAGATGCGGAGTCTGTCCCCGGCTCGGATGCCGTCCTGCCGTGAAGTCGCATCCGTCCCGTCCTCCCTGCCCAGGGCAGCCACCTCCAGCCTCTCCACCTCACTGTCTCCGTCTCCCCGCCGGTGCCAGCGGCAGCTTTGTGGGAACACAGCCATCGAATCTCTGCTTCTCGGGGGACGTGGGTGATGTCACAACAGAGAGTTATTAATAGCAGCAAAGACAGCAAGTGCCTCTTTCCAGCGCCATCTCTTAATAACAGGAGGGGAAGTGTTTCAGAAAGAGCAGCCGCATCCCTGTAGCTCAGCCGGGGCCGGGACATCACGAGAGGGGCCCCTTGCCACCAGCTGCTCAGGGCACCATATCTGCTGGCTGTACTTAGTTAAAGGGGAGAGTCTCCACGGCTGCCGCGGTCGTGACTTTATTACACGCACACGCCTCACTCTGTGTGTGCGGCATGTTTCTCCTCTTCCGCCTTTCCAAGAAAGTTCCGAGGGCTGTCGACCAGCTCTGGGCCAGGCTCCCTCATCGACCAGCTCTGGGCCAGGCTCCCTCATCAGAACCAGCCGTCCTTTTGCATGCACGCTCGGCTCCCCACCGCGCACCCTGGCATGACCGACATTTGGGGCCAGCAGTCCTGTCGCGAGGCGTTCCGTGCACAAGGACGCTTAGCCGTACCCTCGACTCTCCCCACAAGAGGCCAGGAGCCAGCCCCAAAGTTGTGCCAACAAAAATGTCTCCAGCCTTTGCCAAGTGTGCCCTGGGAAGGGGGCAAAATCAGCCCCAGTTGAAAACCCTTCCTACAGACTGAACACAGCTGGACTCTGGGTTGTGTGTGTGTGTGTGTGCATAAGCCCATGTGTGTGCGTGTGCGCGCATAAGCACCGTGGCGTGTTAGCAGCAGAGGCAGCAGGTCGTACAGGGCACTGGGCAGGAAGAGGTCCGTCAAGCTGAACCGTGACGAGCTGACCTGTGCCCAGACCCTCGGGAGCACCTGCTCTGTCCGGCCGTCGAACACGGACGAGCTGGAGGCCAGGCTGGGGGCATCGAGGCGCCGTCCAAGCTCGCCGATGATGAAGCGTGGGACGCACGCGGGCACCCATCCCGGCCTGCCGCGGGGAGGGCGAGGCGGGAAGCAGAAGCACAGGAGGCGCAGGGCCACACGGGCGCTGCTGGCAGGGCGGCCCGCGGGGGGATCAGGCCAAGGGAACGCGCGGGAACTCTCCCTGAGCGTCTTCTCTTCGATGGCCTCGGTCCACCAGATGGACTTGCTCTGGGACGTTCTGCCACGTTTTTGTAAACTGAATGACAACTGGCAACATACATGCATATTTTTATTTAAAGAAACATGATAAATCCTTCTGAGAAGAGGAGAAAATCTTCCTGTGAAGTGAGACATTTCTCTCCGCTTCTGTTTTTTTTTTTTCTAAATTCCGACACGGAGGTTTTGCCAACAAGGACCGCGGCTGCACAGTGGGCTGCTTCCCTAGCAGCCGGAGAACGGAATCGACGACCCCGGGAGATGGGAGATTCCAGGCCTTCGGCAGCCAAGAGAGCTGGACTCGAGCCCCGTCTCAACCAGACAGCCACAGCACACAGTCCTCGATTTTTCCAGGGCAATGAAACCCATTCCCTTCACCTCCCAGGGTGCGTGAGGGCCACATGTGCAAGAGGCCAGGGACAACTAGATCACCATCGCACACGCTGGTTACTTTTTCATAAGAAAACATTTCCTGGTGGTCGGCGGCAGTTAACCAAGTAGGAGCACAGGACACTTAAGGCCTCTTTGGAATTAACGTCTTAGAAATCCCTCGCAGCCTCCAGCAGCGTCAGCCCCCGGAAAGGCGTACTTCCCTCCCTGGGTTTCGAGGTCACCTCCAGTCCTCTGCTTTCTCAGTTGATTTCCCTCTCTAAAAGTCCCTATTTTTAGCTGTTTTCACAGGGGTGGCCAGAGGCAAATATTATACAGAAAGTGCCACATCGGACTGTGATAATCTCTACCTGCCGGTGGGAACTAACCTCTGCATAAAGAAAGGACCCGCTAAGTCAATTTAGGGCAGGCATAGTTTGGGTAAAGCAAAGCAAAGCCACATGGACCCAAGTCTTTCTCCAGCATCCTAAAGCATTCCAGAAGCACTGGACAATTAATATGTTAATGACGAACCATTCTTACCTATTCAGAAAACCAGAGGAGCCTGTTGGCTTGATGAAAGCCACCAGTGTTGGAAGACATAAAAAAGACTCTCCTTCCCCAAATCCTGCCCCTCCATCAAGCTCCCAAACCTGAACACAGGGGTCCAACCTCACTTCCAAGTTCCCAGTGAGGGCCGGATTGTGTTTCTCCTGTGAGAGATGCGATCACCTGGAAGTAGGGCAACCACCATCTTGATTTCTGGCCCCTTCCCGGCCAACCTCTCTGAGCTTCAGGATCTCTCCTCTGATAAATCTGCTCCATCACTCACATTCGGACTTACTCCTCAGCAGAACTAAGCTCCTACAGCCACATTGCAGCACCCATTTCTATCGCCGATTCTCCCACGTTCTGGAACTCTCCACCCTTCAGGGCTGCCTTGCAGCGATCTGAACCCCAGTGATCATTACCGAGGCCAGTGCAGTCCTATGGCCCCAGGCCATGAGCCGTGGCTTTGACACTGGAGTAAGTATGTAAGTATGTCAGGGATTCTTTGTGAAATTCCCTTCCTCCAAGCAGGACTGGGAGCTGGATGATTTTCCCCTAAGATCAGCCTGGATTTCTGCCAACTGATCTGACGAGCCTCACAGGCTCCACTGCCTGTGGCTGGCATCCGGGGTCTTGAGGAAGAGGAAGGGGAGTTTGTATTTGTCTTTGTTTTCAAACTTTACTTTGCACCAGGCTTTTCCCTTCTAAGGGAGACACACCAGTTCTGCCTGTCATTACCAGCCAGCCCTCAAGGGGCATTCTGGAACCTAAGAGAAATTGGTGCTTTTGCTCTGCGATGGTTATTAATTCCAGCACTCCAGAATCTAGCATGGCAATGATTCTAATAAGCCACCAAGTTTATCAGCTCACAAAGATTGCAAACGCCTACGAGATTCATTTACTCTCCATCCTTTGGACTCTGCATGAAAGAAGTTGGACCAGGGTAGATTAAGAATTTCTAAGCCATGATATCTCTCTAGGACAAAGGCACACATGAAGAGGACCCTATTTTTATGCAAACAGATTGTTCCTAAAGAGATAGAGAACAGGGCAAAATTTGGGTGCATTCAGTAGTAATTTTCCAAAGACGTGTCTCATCATCATCGGAAGGATAACGTGCATTCCTTTTTGGTGTCTATCAACAGTGGTATGATTCTTAAAATACCAGTGTTTTTTTTTTTTTTTTTCCCCTCTTGTTCCAGATTTCAGTCCAATGACCTATGAGAAATAAAGGCTGGCATTTCTGGCTGTGCCGGGCGCTGCGTCTCTTCCATGCGCTTAACACTGGCTCTCACGACAAGTCTCAGACTAGATCGCATCTTCACTTCATTCCCAGATGAGAAACTGAGACAGGGAACATCAGCGACTCTCCAAGCGCTATGGTCTGAATGTCTGTCCCCCAGCACAAGCTCCTGTGCTGAAACACTAAAGCCTAATGTGTGCTGACAGGAGGTGAGGACTTTGGGAGGTGGTTGGGTCCCGAGGGTGGAGCCCTCATGAATGGGACCGGTGTCCTCATGAATGGGACCGGTGCCTTCAAGACAGACACTCCAGATGCGCCCCGTCTCCTTCACCACGCGCAGGCCTCTAGGAACCAGGAAGCAAATGCAGAACACCGAACACTGAACCTGCTGAACCATGACCTTGGACTCCTCAAATTCTGAAACTCTTAAAAAGGTCTGTCTGTCATTCACAACTCCTTCTGTGGCACTGCGTCGCAGGAGACAAAATGCACTGAGTGGTGAGAAACAGGCAGACAGGGCCCCAGGGAGTCTGAGGGGAGCTCCTGTGCTCCTCAACACGCGTCTCACTTACCGGGACCCCCAAGCACTCTCTGCTGCTCTTCCTAAAATGTGCCCCTAAGAAGTGCTTAACTCGTGTCATGACAAAGCACACAGCCTGGGTGTATGCCCGAGACGTCCCGTCACACACAGACACAAATGAAGGAACAAGGAGCCAAGCAACCCAGCCAGCGTGGAATGGCCCGGATGGATTCAAGCAAAGGCGAGACCTGGAGGTTAAGCCAGCCCGGTTCCCACAGGTGAATCTGCAGAGGTGCTCCCCTGCCAGCATCTCTTCTCTGAAGGCCCCCCCAAGTGACCTAGAGGGGGTACCCTTGGCAGGTCCTCAAAATGACGTAGAGGAGGTGCCCTTGGTGGGCCACTCTCTGACACGGCCCATCAACAGTCGTAAGACTTCAGGGAAATCAGAAGTCACTCCTTGGAAAAGGCTGGAGACCCTCCGGCAAGGATGCGGCGAAGGCGCAGACACTCGGAGCTAATGAAGCAAGGAGAGACAAATCGGATCTCCTTCCTTCAGTGCGGTCTGCGGTGACCTCCGGATTTTCATCGCTCTGGGGATAATTGATTTGTGAGCTCTTTGCTTGGAAGCAGACCATTTCCACCCGATGGAGGGAGTGCTCTGAGGGAGGGAAAGAAAATGTTTTCCCGGGGTTTCTGCAGAGCAGTCCCAGAATAAATAAGACACAGCTGAGTAATGAGGTAATGACAGATTTTGTCTTAGTCTGGGAGGGCGTCATCATGCAGGAATAATTCATGGCTTGGTGCTGTCGGTCCTAGTGATGTGATGCTCGGCCGTCAAGCTCTATGAAGTGAGAGTGCATGGGAGCCCGTAGTGCCTCACTCGATTTACTCAGGTTCTGGAAATTCTGAGAGATTACCAACTGTCACTTGTTCAACAAGGGGCTTAACTAGTTTGACTTTCATTTAGCTCCTCAGAAAGACAGCTCCTGCCTCCAAGACCAATGCTTGTAGGAACTCGATACACTCTGACCCTAAAACGTTGACTCAAGTTACATCAAGATTACATTCAACACATACGAGTATTGAAGTCTCTTTTCTAGAAAGGCAAAGCTTTTCTCTGCCTGCAATCCGTGGATAAAATACCGTTTTCTGCATTGCTGAAAAGGAATGAATTACAAGAGAAGTTGGGAATGAAAGTGCATTTTCATTAGCATCTATTGGTAGCCAGGGAATTCAGGAAGGAAATCTGTCTCGGAGCAGCACTAAAGAAATGCATGTTAATTCAGCTGCCATTCTCGAGACGGGAGCCCTCTCCACCCTACAAGGCTGAACACTGAGGGCTTGAAAGAGGCACCTTGTATCTCTCCCAGACGCTTCAGAAGTCGGTGGCCTTCGTGATGGATGTGCAGGAACGGCACACCTCTCCACAGCCGGCTGCCGCTGGACCCTGCAGGGGAGCCAGAACCACTGGCTTCTCCTCCCAGAGCCGGGAGTACAGTTCCTGACCCGAAACTCCTCCCGTCTGCTCTGTGCCAGGCACTGTGCGTGCTCTGCCGGCGGCCAGTAACAAAGACTCAAACTAGCCTGGGCAACGCAGGAATGAACTTATAGACCCAGAAATCTCCCAGAGGATGTGAGCTTGGCTGGACCAGGCCTGGGTCAGGGGCCCATCTCTAGAGGGAGGTGGGGAGACTGATCCAGATGAAATGCACTCCCCAGAGGAAAGGAGACCTCACACAGGCAGAGCTGGAAGCAGCACCGGGCAGGCAGGAGCAAGCCTCACCCTAGAGCTTCCATCATGAGAGCTGCACACAACAGCTGGTACCCTCTGCACCCTACAGGAGGGAACGCGGGCACGGGGAAATGACATACCCCGCCCGGCCTCAGGGCTGGCAAATGCTGGTCCAGGATCCAAACAGGAGCCGTGCAAACCCAGACTCTGCAGCATTTCCTGCAACTGGCTCTCAGCAGGGACTCTAAGCCCTGCTGGGGCCGTGAGCGCACCACGCTCTAGAGCAGGGAACGGACACGGAGGTGTGTCACAGGGAAGGCACAGTAGGAGCCTGTCCACAACCCCACATGGACAACTTCTAAAAAATCCCTGCTCCAGCCACAGCAGAATGTGCAGGATGTGGCTCCTGTGACCACAACAGGGCGTGTTGGTGCCAGTGACTGGGACAGAACCCAGGGCGGGGGGATCCGACGAGCCCTAAAGGTCAGCTACAGAGCAAGGGAGGGCAGAGCAGGGAAACTGGTGGGGCAGGTACCTGGGGCCGCTCGGGGGAGGGGTGTCAAGAGGCCAGGAATGAACAGCGAACACAGACATTCTTGCCAAAGCCGAGATTCCGCGGGTAAGGTGTGGGGGCTCACCTCGTGGCGGAAACGACAAGGCTCTTCCTAGCAGCCCATATCGCAGAGAGTCCCATGGAGGAGGCCCGGGCTCCTTACCACTTCCACAGACTGTCATGTAATGTCACGTACGCCACCTTCCCAACTGCATTCCCCCCGCCGGTCTGCCATCCCTGGTGGCAGGCATCGTTGCCTTGTGTGACCGTGGTCCGGACCCTCACACACAGCAGGTGCCCGCCCAGGGCCAGGGCACACTCTCCATGCGTGCCAAGCTGAGAACAGCTCCAAGGACCCAGCTGCCTCCTTATTATCTGTGGCCCTGCAGAGTCTCAGGTGACTTTAAAGGGGACAGAGACCTTGGCCTATGGAATCCAAGAAGAATACCGCTGACCTTGAAGGTGTCACCATGCCCGGCCCCAGCCTGAATCAAGGGGAATCTGTGAAAGTGACATGATGCCACATCTCGTCGCCTTTCCCTCATTCCCGCCATCTCCATGAACAAGAGGAGAACCTTTCGTCTGTCCCTGCCATGCATGCACCGGCAGCTGCCCGAGCCTCGGCTAAGTCCACTGGCTACACCGAGGAGTAAAGAGAACAGACACAGACCTGCTCCCTCGGCGGAGCTCAGAGAACACAAGTGGACGAATCAAAGAGGTATTTTCAGAGGGTGACAATGTTGGACCCGGAACCAGGTTACAGGAGGCAGACTGATGATGAAAAGGCCTCTTCTCTGAGACGCTCAGGTAAGCCTAGAAGACGAGGTGACAGGTGAGCTGAGACCGGGGTTGGGGGGAGATGCTGGAGTTCACCAAACAAGAGGGTCCTGAGGATACAGGGGCTAGACCCCAGCTGGACCCAGAGCCAACCCACACGGCAGAGGCATCTCAGACCCCTGGGCTGGGCCAATCAAATCCCAGCCGCACAGGGAAGATCTTTACGCAAATATATCATTCTGATACTAAGTATCAGATAACAGAGGCGGCTTCTCTGCCCTGAGCTCATTCCAAGAATGATGCAGTATGAGACCTTCTGACACACTTCTCTCCCTCAACTAGGGCTCTAAAGTGTATTTTCACCAGGTGAGAAGCCCCCGCTTCAGGGAAGGCCTCAGGAGCAGGGGAGAGGGGCCCTCACACTCCTCACATCCCCTCCGCCCTGTTCCCAGGACTCTCAAATCCAGAGGGAGAACGTCGGGCCCCTTTCCAATGCCTGGGCCAGGCTTCGTGGGCCCCCGGGAGTGGGATGAGCAGGCGGCCCTGGGAGCGGACCAGTGAGGCGGGCTCTGAACGCCGAGTCACCTTCCACACGTCCTGACCGCGCTGCAGAGACGCGTGGCTGTGAAACCCGGACACATCCCTGGGAACAGCCGAGGGTTGGCTCAGACAATGGCGGGACGGGGCGGGCCAGGCCACGGACAGCCTTCGAGGGGAGTGGACAACGGTCCTGATGGGAAGCAGGGCAGCGCAGGGAGCCAGTAAGGGGCACTGAGCGCAGGACGAATGCAAGGGCCGGCCCTGAGCGAAGCCGAGGCCTGCGGCTGTACAGACGGCGGCCGCGTCCAGGCCACTCGCTCTTGCGCGGCCACAGTAAGTCGGCCAAGCACTTCACGCGTGCTGTTCCAGCTCATCCGCATGAAGCCTCGCCAGGTCAGAGCCAAGGGCATCTCTTTTCTGGTTTCAGTTCACAGTCGCGCTGCTAGGAGGTCACACACCCTGAGGCAAGGCTGTGTTACCGACCGCGGCGGCTTCACCTCCGCACCGCTGACCTTGGGGCCTGGGCGATTCCGAAAGGGGGGCTGTGCCCTGTAGGATGGTAGGATGTCCCGTGGGGAGGACAGACGACCCCCGGGTTGAGAACCACTGTTGAGAGCCGGGCCCCACGTAGGTCGTCAGCCTGAGAGAGAGTCCGGGCCGGCGGGGCGCGCAGAACCGTGAGCACCCGTGAGGGCTCTCGGGCACCGGGGAAGAAATGAACGGGGCATGAGCAGAACTGGGTTTGAGGTGTCTTCGACGCACCTGTCGGAGATCTCTGGTGGGCCCTGGAGGTCTGGGGGAGGTCTGGGGCCACACTGTGTGACAGGCTCTAAAACAAAATAATGTCAAAAGTGGTCAGTGAGAACCCAAACACGGGCTGCACGTAAAGCCTGCCCGCCACGAGAAGGACGTGCCTGGAAGAGGCTGTCGGAGACCGAGACCAGGAAAGGCTCGGAGCAGACGGATGTCCCACCACAGTCGGAGAGCAGAGCCGCTTGCCGCCGGAGGAAGCAGAGGGACTATGTGAGCGGGGCTGGATGTGACGGGAAGCCAGAATGAAGGCAGATTTGACTGGTCTCAACAGGTATTTACTAAGCGTCACGGGTGCTTATAGACACCTGTGGCCTGGTGGCCTCAGGTGACGCTGTCGGGATGACAAGTGTTAAGTTCTGAAACTTAACCTGTGGCAACTGGGGCCCGACGGCAAGCAGGAGCTCGGCACGTCACCTTGACCAGAGCGGGACAAAGGGGGCAGGTGACCCGCCACCGGCCCTGCCTCCCGGCCCCCAAGTTCAGTCAGTGCTGGGCTTCCCAAGGCCTCAACCCCTCCCCCCAAATGTCTGCTTTTAGTGCGAAAGCTAAAGCAACTACTCCTCTTCCCGCTGACCTGTCTTGGAAACAGAGTCACCGCTTAACTCGCTCCGCTCTCCTCCATGGAAGCTCTGGGAGCGGGTTACCTTCTCCTCAGGACCCAGTGCTATTTATTCCTTCCAACCGAGCGTTACAAAAACAGCCTCCTGCAGCTGTGTTTACTGTGCTCACAAGCCGTTGCTTGGACTGGGAAAATCTGAACCTGTGAATCCGCTTTGCAAAGCATACGGACGTAATAGTTAAAATGTTCCTGTCTCAAACGGAAATGTTGAGCTGAGACGAGAGAACGAGGCTGGCAGAGTTTCCACGTGAACGGCTCACCGCTTGGCTCTTTATTGGAAACGAAGTTGGGTCCCCAAAGCAAGGGGCCGTACGAGGAGAGAGTTAAGGGCGACTGACATCCGGGCACATCCTTCTGTTGGAGAAGAGCTGTGACTCTGGCCCTTCTCTGCAGTGCTGTTCTAGAATGCCGCAGCTCGGTCTGCCGTGCCCGCACCGCTAACTCAGGACAAACACGACCAAATGAATAGGGTGCAATCATATCCCGATTATTTTTCTGTATCTCCAATTTATTCAGGGAGCAGGAGAGATATTTAACAATTACTTAGCAGCCTTCTTTACAAAACGAGAGGATGAATACAGATAACACTGGGAAAGATGACTGAGAGCAGAATATTGAATTATCTGCAGACGGGAGCCGGCGCATGAATAATGCATTCTCCACAGCCGGGTATCCGCCCCTCCCGGGCCTCAGAGGCCAGGCCTCGGGGCCGAGTAAGGGCAGGGGGACGGCAGACCTATGGGCTGACATCCTGGCCCGCCCCAGTGTGCCAAAGGCGCAGAGCTCTCCATGAAGGCACAGCTGCGTGGCCGCCTCTGTGCTTCTCTGCAGCGCATACTTAATTTCTGTGTGGCTGTGGACACTCATCAGTAATGAAGTCATTAAATGCAAGAGGGGTGGAGAGAGAACTGTCTTCCAACCTTCTCCATTAAATTCAGGTACTCTGGCACATCTCTAATTAAGATCGGAGGCTCGAGTTCCAATTGACAAAGCGCTCCGTCCCCATGACGCGCAGTCGAGAGCGCTCGAGGGCACAGCTAATACAGTGAGCGGGTAATGGCTTCGGTAATTCCCATAAAGATTTCGAGTTACGCTACATTCCGGAGGTTAAGCGGCACTACCCAGAGACAGGGCCCGGTTCTGGGTGTGTGGCCGGGCCTCTTCCAGCCTTCGTGAGACCGTGGCTCGGAGATCTGCCTGGAATCCGAGGGCACCACCTTGGAATTCCTGCATTCGGGAGGCCCTTCTCTCCCTCGGAGCTCCAAGACCTGCAGCACAAAACATTCCCAACTGGATTCACTGTGGGGAACAGCAGATAGGTTCGTCATGTCGATGGAAAAACGGTGGCCAGGTAACTCCTGAGGGGGATTATATTGTTTTATTTTCCACTCATTTAGAAAGTTGGAGAAAACATTTTGACATTTGCTGATTATCCCACTTTTTCCCTGAGGAACGGAGCTCGAGAGCATTAATTTTAGAATCGTATCTAAGAAACACATCTGATATGTGAGTGGGGAAGGGGGGCGGTGAGAAGGCAGGGGACTGCGGGGTGTGCACTGCTGCAGCTTCAAGAATGCACTTGTACTGGGACGACTGGAGAGGCAGGGACCTGGGAGATGGGGGTGGTGTGCCGTGGGGCGCGGGCAGTCTCCTCCTCCAGGGGTTGCTCTCCAAAGCCGGCTTTGCCTCCACGGTGTCCTGCCCCCCAAGGCCAGTGAGCTGACTCACCTGCCCACCCGCCGGAGGTGGACACCTGCCCAGGTGAGAAATGAACCCATCGAAGACCAAATACTCAGGCTTGCTTTGCTCGTCCTCTTTTAAAAGGCCACTCGCCATGTGAGTCACAAGAAGTCTCCCGGGTTTTCATAAACTGTCCTTCCGTATGGATTCCGGTGATGGCCGACACGGAAGTCATTTGCTGGCACCACGTCTCGAGCTGAGGTGTGAACATGGGAGGAGGCCGTCGTGCCTCTGCACCTTTGGGTGAGCCAACAGAACCCGGTAAAATTCTCATTTGTGCCGTGAATTGCAGGGAAGCCAAGTGGCCTTAAAGATCTCTGGTAAAGCGTATTCCTGAATTCCACACGGCTTTGAGAACCCCACTATTTTCACTGGAAGGACCACCAGTTGTCAAGTTTTTTTTTAATGTGGAGTTTTAAAAGTTTATTTCACAAAAGACTTGTTACATTTCTACATCTATGTTGATTGCTTTTAAAGAAGGTTATAAGAAAAGAAAAAAATTAGCATTTCCAGGCCCAGAAGCCTTCTTTTACTGCTTAAGACAATTCAATAAAATAGTCTGTGATGATTATAAATAATGAAAGCCACGCAGAAACGTCTAGAGCCAGAGGTAAGAGCCGTCTCTAACCCACGCGCCCAGCCCGGCCCCATCCCCCACCCCCCAGGAGGCCCCAGGAAGCCTCTGGTCTGCAAGTTTTTTGAGCCAAGTTGGAAAAGTTATACTTTTGTCATGAGAAAAGAAGTGGCTTTAATAAGATATTTTAAAATTTAATAAAGTAACCAAGAAAGCAAGTAATAAAGCAAGAGAGAGGAAATCTTGATAAAATTATCCCAATGAACATGACCACAGCAGGAATTAATCTAAAGCCTACAAAGGAGGCACAGAGGCCACAGTACGCGGCCCCTCTCCAACAAAGCAACGACTCCGCGCTCCAAGTAACAACAGACGATGGTTTCCGAAGGAAGCACCGGTACGTTAGAATGAGCGTCAGATGAACATCCTGTCACATGGGGAAGAAAAGATTATGGAGATAGAAGAAAATGCAAAATGAGCAGGAAGCAAATAAAAATGGATTGGTGGGTGGTTCTGACATCCCTGGAAACCGAGCTCTCTCTGCTCTCGGTGGCTGATGCATTTACACGGAATCGCCTCCTTCTGGCGTTATTTCCAAGGCTCTGGGGGAGCACCGGGCACATCCTTTGTCTAAGTGCAGAAACGGGTGAAGCTTCCCCCCACCCCCCGCCCCGCTGGCTGGGCGAGGCTCCTCACCGGTGGTGGGTGGTAGAAATGTGGCGCCAGGGACCTGGGACAGAGGCAGAGCCCGGCCTTCTGCGCCCTCCGCTCCCAGCTGCCCTACAACCCGGTGGTGGTCAGAAGGGACTTGGAGTCAGACTCATGGGGGTTCAAATCCCAGCTACACCATACAGTAGCCACGACATCCAGCAACACACAAACTCTGTGACATTCGCCACACACACACACACACACGTGGCGGGGAGGGAGGAGGTCACAGAGAACCACGAATTAAATGGGACGTTCTGGGGAAGGTGCCTGGGACACAGTAAATACAGTAAACGTTCAACAGCCAGGGGACAATGCGGTTAATGAAGAACGCTGAGGTATGAAAATCAGGTAGAACAGAGATTCTGAAAAGAAAATCCCAAGTGCTTTTTTCCCCTTTCTCCACACACTGACGTGGCACTAAGGAACAGAGAGCTTCCCTGGGGTTCACTGACTGATTCATCCGTTGCTAATAGGCACGCAGCATTTCCCGAGCACCTGCCTGTGCCCGACCCTGTCCTCCGCACTCCACAGCCATCATCTCCAACCCAGTGGGACAGACTCTTCTACTTACCCACTGACAAGAAAGCCAAGAGTAAAAGAGGTCAATCTGCCCAAATCCGTGTTGCTTCTGGGATTCCAGGGCCCAAGGGCTTTCCCTCAACCCCAAGCCACCACGTGTGCATCCCGACTTGATCCAAGGACCGCCGTAAGCTGGAGCCAGGCATGTGGGCTGAGGACCGCCGTGAGCTGGAGCCAGGCATGTGGGCCTTCGTCGTGCCCACAGAGATGGTGGAGCCGGCACACATGGCTTGGCCGATGGCTGAGGGACCCCCACGCCAGGTGCAGGTGAACTTACAGGGCACCAGTGTGGGAAGGCAGCAGAGACCCTGTCTGGAGAAGATCCAACCACACGTTCACCCCTGGCTCCTTTTGCTTCCCTCCAGCAAAAATCCTAGGAAGTCTCTGCTCCCCTGGTCTGGCCCATCTTCCCATGAGCCCCGCCCCCGTGTTCCCATCCTCTGTCTCGCTAACGACGGTGAGATGGACCAGTGGCTATCCGCTGGAGGCAGCCTGAACACCGTCCTGGTCCACGGCTCTGTCCTGTCTCAGTCTTGGTCTCAGGTCCTCACCCCACACTGGATGTGCAGGGCCCCGCCGTGCGTGTGTCCTAGCTGCGGGCCGTGTGAGCTGGGTCGGTAACAGCAGTCATGTGGCAAAAGGCAGCTGGCATGGTGGGCACTGCCGGGCCTGTGGGCAAGCAGCGGAGGGCTGGGTGTGCTCCTGGGCGTGCGGCCTGTAATCCCAAGTCTCGGACCTTCCCGAGGGATTCTGTGAGCTCACTGAAGCACTTTCACAGGCTCCCTTCCCACTCAACGAGCTACAAGCTAGAGTGGGTTCCATTGGGAGACAGAGAAACAGAAACATGGCTGCTCTCACAGTTGCCAAAGTCTTTGCCAGAGAAGTCCAGCTCCTAAACCCTCCCTGCGGTCCTGTGTTTCCTTTCACTAAAGCCTCACATCTTCCCTGGTGTATTTTCGTAGGAGGCTGATGCCCAGGCTTAGCCCTGATTTTTGTCCTCCACAAAAAGAGCCGTGTACATTGTAGGCGTGGACTTTCCTGGTAACCAGAACTCTTGGCCAGGCAAGCACGAGGTTTTATTGTTCCCCTGGGCCATGTTTGGGCACACAGGCAGGAGAGCAGGGGGGTCTCCCGGGAGAGCAAGCAAGCTGAATGACGATCCTGGGGTCACCGGAGGGTGCCCGCATCACACCACGCATCTGCCACTCGGGCTTAGTGGGTCCTGGCCTTCCGGCACCAGGGACAGAATTTGTCGGAATCCAGTTGCCCTTTTTAAGGAAAATGGTTTTCAACTACAGAGCCCCCTAGGCGGAGAGAGAGGAAGTGTCTGTGGGGAAGGCTGCTCAGACCATGGCTGGGGCATGGCTGCAGCAGGGGAAGACGCGGCGGAAAGCTCAGACCGCGGCTGGGGCATGGCTGCAGAAAGGGGAAAGCTCAGAGGCCGCCCTCCCTCCCGGGGTCACCACTCCACCTGACCACAGAACGGTGACGCAGGTAAGATGCCACACACAGGGCCATCTGCCACCGGAGGAGGAAGTCCTTCTGAAGGTCAGGCTAGGCCCCACCGAGCTTCCGGAATCAGAGCAAGAACAGGCTCCCAGCCCTCGGGCTGCCTGAGGCCGGCGTGGAGCATCTGCTGATGGGCCATGTGAGGAGCTCCAGCCTCCGGAGACCGGCTACATGAGCAGGCAGCCACCGGTAAAAAAGCATTAAAGTGGAGCTCTGCCCTGCCCCCCACCCAGAGCACTCCCAACCCCACACGCCGAAGCAGGCCGGCTCTCAGTGAGGTCCCAGCTCACCTGTCTTCAAGTCAAAGCAGTAGGTGGGGGCAGAGAGGGGCACTAGCAGGGCACTGCCATCGTGGGTCGGGGAGGCTGCACTCCAAGTGGTAAAAATAGACTTGTTCCGGGTTTCATTTCTGGGGCTGCAGAAAATCTTCATTATCTCCTTGTCCAAGTCATGGTGCTTTCCAGAAGGATCCGGAGGTGGGGAGGGAAACACCCCTGGGTCCCTCCTCTAAGGCAGGAATGGATGAGCATCCTAACAACAGAGCTTTGGGATCCACGGAGACCTCTCTGCTTCGTGGGTGAACCTTTCCCCACCTGCCCGCCGAGCCCGAGCACCGTGGGGTCCTGCCACAAGGTCCTGCCCTTGAGCCTCTGGTGTAAGTGAGGCTGATGCACACGCAGTCAGTGCTTTCTGCAGGGGAGGCTGCCGGACACGGACCCCCGGCTCGCTGCGCAGAGCACCCTGTGCTCGCCAGGCACACCTCTCACGCCCTCCTCCGCGCAGTCAGCAAACAGCAGGAGCCTGCTGTGAGGACGGCCACACCACAGGCAGCTCACAGCCGTGGCGGGAGCAAGTCCCCAGGCCTGTACCAAGAGGGCGGTGTGTGGGAGCCACAGGGAGAGGGGCGGCTGGTGGGTGCAGAAAGGGCTCTGGAAGCCAGCAGCCTGGATGCCGGCCTGACAGCAATCCTCGAGGGAGGGGGCGAGAGGGAGGGGGAGCCCTGGAGGAGGGCAGGTGAGGAGGACGGTGAGAAGAGCCAGCGCGCCCTGCACTTACGCACTATACATGGGTCTCTATAACAGACCACACGCCGGGGAGGGCAGGGCCCTGTGAGCCATTTAAACCCCCGCCATGCTGGAACAGGGCCTGACCAGCTCAGTGATAAACCTGAACGTGAAAAACTGGCCGAAGTCCCCACGAGCCATCTGTATACGCCTAACGAACACCCTCCTGTCCCCACTGCCCCATCAGCCCACCCGCGGATGGCCACAAGCTCAGGGAAGTGGTGAGACATCGAGAAGACGATGTCCGGGACCTGACGCTGACCGGGACCCACCTGCCACTGCTCTGGGTCCAAGGGACTCACACCAGATGGGACAACAGAGAAGGAGCCCCTGGGGCCGCTGCGGGAGAGGGCCAGGGAGGGGCTGGGTGTGCTGACTAGGAACGATGCCCGTAGACCTCCCATTTGGGTCCTTCGGTGCCCTTGCTGAGGCGTCCCCTAGGATGGCCGTCCAGGTGCTGTGCTGGCAGGTACCCCTGGGCAAAAAGTGAGCCCGGGTGTGCACGCGGGTCTGCCACGAGCATCCGTCGGACTGAATCCATTTGCAGAGCAATTAAATCAGGCCCCCAAGTGCTCTCGCAGTGGGGGTCATCAGGCTCCCCTGCCGTGCAGGGGGTCCGCGCACCTCCATTCCGTGAACCACCGGCTGCCTGCTGGACTCTCGTAAGAAAGGGGCGTGAGGCTGAGGGACGCTCGTCAGTACAGTTTACAAACTGAAAGCCGAGGGAGGGATGGTACTTGTAACGCGCGGAACCCCTCGTCCCCACGTACGGATCGTAATTGGAGCAAGTTGCTGGCTGCTCGGCCAGTTGCCATGATCCCAGCCAGCATCAAGATGTCGCAACTCCTGGCTTGCCTGTGTCTGAGAGTTGGCTCTGGGTGAGTAATGTCGAAATAAAGGCTTTCTTTGTTCTCCAGACACCCGCTAAAGGCCTCTTCTCTGCCTGGGCCGCCAGCACAGCGCCCAGCATCAGGTAAGAGCACAAACTGTGGGTCAGGGCTGGGTTCTATTCCCAGCAACAACCAGCCAGCGTGTCACCCGGGAAAACGGCCCTCCGTCCCTAGTGTCGCTCCCCCGGTTATAAAAAGGAGCCACTTCCTTAGTAGGATCCCTGTCAGGATTAGAAGAAGCAGAGAGCCTGCCACGTTCGGCTGGCGGCCAGCCTGGGCTTCCCCGTCAGCCGTGGGCGCGTGGGGCAGATGAGGCTGCGTCAGGGACCTGTCCTGGGCAGTGAGGGTGTTCAGCGGCATCCTTGGCCTCCACTCAGTAGACGCCAGGAGTAAACAGGCACAGTCACACGCACATGCACACACACACACACACACACACACACACACACACAAGCACAGTTGAGCATCCACTGTGGGGAGTAACCGGGTTAAAAAAGCACAGACCTCCTTCAGGCCCACTTTCCCTGGTCCTAATGCCGTGACCAATCGTGAGCACAAATGAGGGACACGGACACCGTCCACAGCTCCATCCGGAGGATAACACAGAAGCCAAAGCCCAGAGGAATGACTCTAGCCACTGGATGACCTCGGTACCCACCAGCCGGCTGCTCCGCTCGGCCCTGGCCCCAGCAGCCGCTCCTCACGTCAGTCTGGCCACGACCAGCCCCTGCCCCAGGCCGCCGCGCTGAGCTGCCCCAGCTGCTTGCCCGGTCCTGGCCTGGGTGCGTCATTCCTGCCACGCCTGGCCCTCCTCGCCTCCCCACGGTGCCTCAGGACCATGGCGCCAGCTTTGCCCTCTGCTGGGAGCCCTCAGGACACGGGGCTGGTCCCCACTTCCTTCTTGGCTCTGCTCGCCAACCCCCTTTCTGGGAAGACCTCTGACCTAATCCACAGCCTCTCTCCAGCCTGGGCTTTCTGATTTTACAGCCCGTCTCCTGCAGCACACGTGTCGTGATTCTGTTTTCGTCTCCTGTCCATCTCTGAGGCGGAATGGGAGCCCCACGAGGGCAGGGACTCTGCCGCTCCATCACAGCTCCAGCCTGACTGCCCAACACATAAAAAGCTGCTCAAAAATATTTGCTGAACGTAGCTCAAGGACTGAGATTGGCCAAGGTCCACCGGGGCTGGAAAGGGAGTGTGGGCCACCCCGACATACCCACAGATTTGACGTGTTTCTGCACACGGCGGGTGGGCTCAGGACCGGCTGGCCTGAAGCCAGTGGGTGGGACCGAGGAGGCAAGGAGAGGACCCCGAGTCGGCCCCAGGGCACAGCCTCTCCCAGCACGGAGAAAGGACAGCAGTGACTTCACAATAAAAGACACATTATTAGAAATGTAAACCCCTAGTTTACAGTGGCCAGTCCCCTGCTGGGCCCCCGCCAGTCGTCCTGAGATCATTTCACATCGACCCACTGGAGGGCCATGTCCTCCCGACCTTCCCCGTGAACAGCATCCCTGCGGATCCAGCAGCGGCAGACCCACAGGGAGGACACTCTCTCTGCGTATTTATGGATTCCCAGGAGTCCTCATTCTGCTTTTAATTTCTGTCCCTGTAGTCGCCTCACACCCCCAGTGCAATCTCCGGCAGCCACACCACTCGGCACCCCCAGGAGCACCCCTTCCCCGGGCGCTGCACACACTCCATCCCGTGCAGACGCTGCTTCCAACAGGGCCCAGCCCCTCTGCGACCGCAGCCTCAAAGGGACACTGACGGAGGAATCCTCCCAGCGCCACGGGATCACAGAGGATGCAACGCTTTGCTCCCCGGCCCGGTTCTACCTCGTGTCATTTCTGACACAGATCTGCTGGGCAGCACCACGGTCCCTGGGTGAACAGCTGGTCCACACCCTCCCCGCTCCAAGGAAAGCAGCAGCCCAGGTCCCCCTCTCCAGCCACAAAATACCTTCCCAAGGGTCTGGGGGCATTCTGCCCTCCCCCTGCCTGGCCGGCTCCAGCAGCCAGAAAATGAAGTATGTGCTGTGGCCTCGTGCGAAAGGGCTGGGCAGACTGGTTTTGGAGAGAATGGGAGGATTCTGGGAGAATGTGGCTTCAAAGAGGGCTGGGTGGGACACGCCTGACTGACGTGGGGACCCCGGGGCGCACCGAGGGCAGGCTTCCGAGCAGCGAGCCATGCACGGTGCCACGGGGATGAAGACGGCGAGGGCTGACTCGGGCCTGGGTCTCACGTGGGTGCTCCAGAAGGCAGGTGCTGGCAGCCGAGCTTCTGGGACAATCCACCGACTTCGCCAGGGGGGTTGGGGGGGTGGGGAGAGCGGACCAGGTCAGGGAACCCTCTCCTGAGGGGTGCAGGGGAACACTCTGAGTGTGTGTGTTTCTAGACCTCACTGACTTGTAACTCCAAGTTCAAAATTTTTTCTTTTATTTTGCAATTTTTTTCAAAGTTATAAAAGCCGGTAAGGATAGTACGGAGAATCTCCATAAGATTTTTACCCCATTTATCCGTTTCATGAACATTTCACTTGGGTTTTATATATGAACATACGGACATGTGTGTGCCTGAATTTCTAAATCACGGGAGAGCGGGCTGCATACCCCATGCCCATTTCTCCGTTCCGCCCAGTGTCTACGCCCCGAGAACTGGCCTATTCTCTTACACGGCACAGTGAGCACTGCGGGGCATTTAAGCCCAGCACCACACAACCATCCACACCGCTGGTCACATTCCAGTGCTGTCCACGGTCCCTGTGACGTCCTATCAAACCGCTGCCCTGCCCGGGATCCACTCCACGATCACTCACCGTAGTCTGTGATCATGTCTCTTTATTCGCCTTCTATTCCAGAACATTCCTCGTCCTTGGTCGTTCATGCCACAGAATTTCTGAGGAACAGAACCCTGTTCTTTTGCAGGCTGTGCGTCCATTCGGGTCTCCCTGTGGTTTCTTCATGATCACATGATGGGCACAGACACCCCTCCTCTGGCCTGACAAAGTGGAAAACCCCCAAACACACCCAGGAATTTCTGAGTCTCAAAGCACTTCTTTTGTGGCCACCAACCAGCCTGTGGCTACCACGCACCCCTGCCACCTGCCAGTCCTCTGTCCGTCTCGGCTCCACCTGACTGTGCCGGTGGCCTGGGAAGCCATTTGAAGAAGCCCCCAGAGGCTTCCATGGCCCCTGGGAGGATGCAGCGCCCTGTGCAGGGAGGCCTGGGCTCCTGAGGGGGGTGAGGGGGTGAGGGCGTGAGGGGAGAATCTTCCCCTTGCCCGTGTCTGGGCCTGAAGCCCCCACACTTGGGCTGGGGCCAGGGGTAGGCTTCCCCCGGACTGATGCCACCAGCTGCTCCCACAGGAGTTCCTCGCAGACAGAGCCCTGCTCCCCACTCCCCACACCCCTGCTCTCCCAGGCTGCAGAGAAACACACAGAGTCGGCCTTTGTAGGCCACTCTAAGACTCACTATACAGGGCTCCTTTTAAGGAGCACAGCGATTCCACCAAGCCCTCTGCCTGTCGCGACCAACACTACAGTCAGGACTTTGGGCCCCAAGTGCCGGGGGCACCCAGAAGTGAGGCAGGAAGAGGGAGGTCGCCGGGTAAGGGCAGAGCCGCCCCCAGGTCTCAGGGCAGGTGCCCTTCGTGCTCCCCCGCCCCCACAATCCCTCCTCCGCGCCCCAGCAGGGATGGAAGCAACAGACACTCATCCCGTCCTAGGCCCCCAGCAGGCAACGCTGGGCCATCTTCTGGGCCGCCCCGCAGTCCCGCCCCTGCTCCATGTCCCTGCTCCCCTACTGGCATTTCCTCCCATCACTCAAACCTTGTCTCAGGAGAAATCCCAGACTCCGAGCCCCTGTGCCCCAAGAACGTTCTGGAAGGTATTCTGCAGCCGGGCCTGGGGTGGCCTCAGCCTCAGAGACACCAGCGGAGCCGGGCCCAGCCTCCTGGGGCACACTGGTATCTCACAAAATTCAACTGTGCAGACTTTAAACATGGAATTGGCTTTAGTAAGCAATTCGGGAATCAGGCAGCATTCCACCTCATGAGTAGAGGGCTCCCCGGAGTTGTACAGAATGGAAGGGTTTTTCTAGAACGAGGGCTGGTAAGAAAGTTACTAGCAAAAAAGAGGATGCTTTCCTGGGGGGACAGCAAGTGGTCTTAGCATCGAGATGACCTCATCTTTTTGGGGGGATGGAGGGCTCCTGTGGACGACTCACCGACACTGAAGGAAAACTCCTGGCTGTTGAAGACTGCGTCTCAGAAGTGCTGAAACTCTAACTGAATTAGGTAGGAAGCCCCAGAGAGGGGACGTCAGCTAAGTGACACTATTTGGGGGCCTGTGGGTTTTTTTGTAACAAGACCCACAGGCACCCAGCTCACGTCCAGCACACTGACCTTGGAACTGACCTTGGCCTATCAGAAGGGAGGGTGGTGTCAAGTCAAACAAAACTTGCAGGCTTGTCTGAGAGGGCTGAGAACTCCTCACGACGCAGGACAGGAGGGAGGGGGCAGCTCAGGGTGGAACAGAAGCTGACAGGGAGTCAAGGACACCCACGCCACAGACAGGCTCAGAGGAGGGGCCTTGGAGGCCCCGCGGCCCCCCAAGCGCTCCTGCTGGACCACTTCGGACACAGATGGCTTCGCACTCATCGGAGAGGATGACGAACACAGCCCTTGTGAGTCATTGACAGCACTGGTGATGGTGAGATAAAATAATCATGGAAACACTGTGAGGCGCCTCGAACTGCCGTTCAGTTGCAATGATCACTGTTATACCAACAGTGAGTGAGAAAATGATTTTATGTTAATAAACCAACGAGCGAGGACTGATCCCATCACTGTGCACATGAACCTGACCTGGTTGAGTGATCTGAGGACAAGGGCTTGTTCAGGGCATGGGGAAGAGGCTCGGATAGGGCAGAGGAAGAGGACTATTCTCAGGGTACACACTTCTAGAACGGCAGCAAGAAACCAAGGACCAAACACCCAGGAGCCAGAAAGTAAAGGACACGCTGGTAAGAACCTGAGTCCTTGAATTTCCATTAACCTGAGAGATGCTGGAAATGAAAAACACCAGCGCGGGTCAGACAAAGGGTCCTCAGGACTGAAGAGGGGCCAGTGTGGGCAAGAATAGGTTCAGCCTACAGATTCAGGGGACTGACTCTGCTAAGTGCATTTCTAGAATCTTCTGTTCACCCTGCAGCTACCTTACTAGTCAAAGAGCTATAATTACCAGTCTCTGGCTAAAGGTCAGGGTCAGAGACACATGGAGGGTCAGCGACCAGCCTGTGGCCAAGCCCTGCCAGGTGCTGAAGGCAGGACTCAAACCCCAGGCTCCTAGCTTCCATGTCCTCCCAAAGAGACAGGGTGAGAATAAGAGAGTTGTGTAAAGGATGGGGTGTGTGGGAGGGGAAAATGGTGCAAAAGAGAAAGACATATCCAGCCTTGTGCAGTGCGGAACGTGCACATCCGAGCTTCCTTCAAGGTGAGCCTTTTAATATAGAAATAACCCAGGATTAACGGGCTTGGTTTTCCACTTTCTGCAACGCCATAACCGAGGCCCATGGATCTGACTGCTATTTTCAATGTCACAAACTGGAGGTATTTGCCGGTGGAACTTCAACCTGATGTGTCCCTTGTTTCCACCCTCACATCCTCTTCTGTCCAGAACACTAAGGTGTGGCCTTCTGCGTTACCTTCTGATGAAATTTCAATGTATTTGGGGTATTTTCAGTACTCTACAATTTTATAGAGATGAAAATATAAAAGCTCTCAGAAGACCTCAAAACTGAATTAGCCTGCAACATATATTCAAGCGATATTTCTTTCTGACCTAGTTTATCTATTAAACAAAAGAAGAGGAAGGATTCCACAGCGCGGAGCTGACTCTCCATCTCTTCTGTGCTCGCCCGCGTCAGGCCAGCCGCCCCGAGCACGAGTCCCTGCTAGACCCCCCCAGCTGCCCTCACCAAGGAACAGACGCCCCAGGGCTGCAGCGCACTGTTCTTTTACAGGAAAGGCAGGAGCAGAGCCTCGAGAGGTCAGGCCCTGTGCCATGGAGACACTGAGCCGGAATTTGCAGGGGAGCCCCTCTCTGGACTGGAGACGAGTCATTCGGTGACTCAGCATCCTTCATCTTCAAGGGGCAGTGGTGCGGGGAGGCCCTTCAGCCTCGTCCCTCCGACCTCTCTCGTGTCTCCCTCTTCTGCAGGTGAGGGCTCATGGGACCACACTGAGCCTGCCCGGACAGTCCGGGAGAGCCTCCCACCCCCAGGTCCTCGTTCGGTCCCAGCCTCAGTGCTCCTTGTGCCACAGGAGGTCACACCCCCGGATCCAAGGGGTTAGAGCGGGAGGCAAAGCTGTTGGGATGACCCGAAATCCACTCTGCTCTGAGGCTGACCCGTTCCCCACCTTGCTGCCCTGCCTTGTCCCCATTACTAATTTTACAACAGAAATTCCCAGAAAAATACTCCCTTTGAAGCAATGGTTGTTTCTCGGCTCCTGCATGCTTTCCCAGCTCTCTCCTTTTTCTCCCTGGAACCAGTCCCACCTCGCCCCACGCCAGCATTTCTGGTCACTCAGGACCTCCACCGGCCCCTGTGTGTTGGGAGTTTACAGGAAGACTGTCTTCCTCCGTGTGGGGGGATGAGGGCCCGACATGGACTTGTGGTTCTGATCTCAGAGGAGGCGACCTGGTCCCCACCCACCCCGCTGACCTCAGAGAAGGTCCTGCAGTCTGATCGCGGCCAGCTCGGGGTCACTTTCCCACCCGGAAACAAATCACCGCAGCCAGGAGAGAGTGCTGACGGAACAGGCCGGGCCCCATCCCCGCCGGGCTGACAGGGGCGAGGAGAAGGGGGCAGTTTGTCGCATCTCAGACCCACAGATGACTCTCCAACAGAAGCGGGGAGATGATGTGTGCCCCAAAATACCACCCTGGGCACATACTCGATTTTCAGGCTATGAGTCCATTACTACCACTTTACTGCGACCGTCACAGCCATTCTCCTCGTCACGAAACGTAACCAGGAGTCTCTAGAGTTTCCGGAGAGGGAAATGTCTCTGGGAGGGACAGAGGGAGAAGAGTCTTCTGTGAAGGCGCATTGATGAATGAAAGCTCAGGCCTAAAGCAAAGGACTGGACACAGATGCAGAGAAAAACACAGCCCGGGGACTTTTCCCGAGGCCCTCGGTTAAACCCACGCCAAAACACAGTGAGAAGGCCAACGACATTTTTAGTAATTTTGAAAATCAGTAAATGACAATCAACCAAAGGACCTGAATCACCCAACAAGAGCTTCCTTTCCCTTCCTTCTCCTGGAAGAAGGCGGACGTGCCTGTGACACTGGGGTGTGTGAGTGTGTGTGTGCATGTGTGTTTGCACATGTATTAGTGATTTTGTAGCAAGGAATAAGGCCTTCTGTCCCCAAATGTTATCACTCAAAATTCTAAGAATCCGGGTTCTCATGCCTCAGAGTCTGCTCCTCCCCATACACTGTCTCTGGGAGGAAAAAAAAAAAAAAGATTTAAAATTCATCAATGTACCTTAAACTGAGATCACTTCTGTAGAAAAATAGTCTGGGGAAATTAGTGTCAAAAAATAACATTTTATGGTTCAGTGTCCTATTTTCCTCAGAGAGGCAGATGTCAACCCCAAGCTTATTGCAAACGGTTGGGGTAAAAGAAATGAGTCTGCACGTTCTGCGGGCGCACACGGACTGCAGGAGGCCGCGGCACAGGTCGCCTCCCCGGAGAGGCCCTGGTGTCCCAGGAGCTCGGTGGCCAGCAGCTCGCACGGCTGACGCGACGGTGCTCCTGATGGCCACAGAGCTCTCCCTCCCAGTCGAGAGCTTTTCTGACGCTGTTCCTCCTTTGAAACTACTTCCAGTTTCCTACGAGGAATTCTGGCAATAACCGAGTCGGTCTGCTTCTGGGAGAACCGACTTAATGCGCGAGTTCCTTGCTGCGTAGACGCGCCTCCTATGTGCGTTTGGCTGGTAGCACAGTCAGGAAGAGAGTCGCACCGAGGGTGCCAGCTCCCGCTCGCACGCTTGCCCCAACCCTGCACCGGCTCTTGGCGGCGTCCACGAGCGCAGGAGACGAACACGGGGGTGCCAGGGCTGGCCGGAGGGCACACTCCGCGCTGGGCCGTGACCTGTCGGCGTGTTCCCACCAGCGCGACAGCCGCTGCTCACGACTGGCTCCCGGGGGACTCTGTGCAACCCCGTCTCCCCTCCGAGAAGACAATCAACTCTTCCAGCCCCCCAGTAGCCCACGGTGGCCTCCAGCCTCACGGCAGGGCTGCCAGCGGGTGCCTCGCCACGCCTCCTCCCCAGGCCTGAGCCGGTGCGGCACCTAGCGTCCTGCTCACCAGGCGCATCCGCTGTTCACGCGGCCACGGCACAGCTCCCCGTCTCTGACCCAGGACCGTGAGGCTCGGTGTCACCACTGGCCACTCCCAGCAGCGCAGGCCCATCTGCGTGACTGCCAGCAGGTGAGAGACCCCCCACCGCCCACCCCCGCACTCCCCCCCTCAGGCTGCGCAGCTTCCTCCCTCCGAGTCTGCACGCCTTGGAGAAGCTCCAGGGCACCTGCTCTTCCACAGGCTTCCTCAGCCCCTGGGCCCTGCCAGGCCGGCTCCTCACCCCTGCCGGGTTCCCATGCCCTCTGCTCTCCTCGCTCACCCCAAACTTGCCTCCACACCAGAGACGAATCTCATTAACACACCTCCAGCGCGGTCGGTGGCCCCCCAGGTCCTTCCAAATGAAATCCCAGCTCAGGGATGGGGCCTCACGTGGACGGCCTCTCACCCGACCTCTCCTTTACGGGCTGAAACCCTCTCCCAAACAGCGCTGTCGTGCCTCCCGCCACAGCCCCGCGTCGCTGCGGGCCCATCACCTAAGTGCCAAACTAGAAAAGAATGGGATAATCCCCGCTCCCTCATAGAGTGGTTTGAAAGGTGGAATGACATTGGATATGTCATACGACCTTGAGACACGTGGGGCCTGGCGGTGTTAACACCGAGACCCCAGGGCAGCTGGCGACGGCATGGCAGGGACAAGTTACACAGCCTCTTATTACCTCGTGCCCCCGACCTGAAGCCAGGGACCAAGAGCAGGACCTGCCCCATGGGGTTTTCTATGAGAACGGGGTGGCTCAGACCCTTTGCTAAGCCCCGGCTCACGACGAACAGCAGGAGGCATGAGCTGCCGTCATCATCACTGATGTGGAGAACAAAGGCAAAAAAAAAAAAAAAAAGTAGATAAAACTGAATTTCCTTATGACTTACCTGAGACAGGTAGAGTAGGACATTCCCCCAGAACTCCCAGCTGCCTTCCTGCTGAAGCTTGGCTAGAAGCAGAAAGCAACCTTAGCTTGACAACACCCAGACGTGCAGGATCCTGGAAATCTCTGACACATGAACAACCTTCTGGAAATAGCCTTTATCTCTATCTGCCCCCCAACGTGAAAGTGTGTAATCAGTCGCTCCTCACAATCCCAGGGCAGCTCTTTCTGCCCACGGGTCCTGCCCCTGTGCTTTAATAAAAACACCATTTTTTACACCAAAAATGTCTCAGGAGTTCTTTCTTGGCTGTCTGCTCCTGGCCCGCATCAATCATCATCGGCACCATCATCCCCCGTCCTCCAGGAGAGCCTCCCCAGGCGCCTCGAGATGAGCACTGGGTTAGCACATGGCCGCTCCGGGGTCCAGGGCAGCTCCCGAGCAGAGCTACTGTACGGAACCAATAAGCAACCTTGGCTTCTTGTTTTCAGCACTTACCACGCACCAAGCACTGCCCTGTGAATTGGACACACACGCCGCAGAGCATTCCCTCTCTCCCAGAGAAGAAGGAGACTTGCCCTTGTCCCAGACAGCCGCACCCCCTGCCAGCCCTGACCGGAGTCTGTAAGGACCTGTGGGATGGGGAATCTCCCTCGGACCATTTGTGGACCAAGCCGTCTGTCCTCATCGGGCTCCCAGGCAGCAACCGAACCCACTGCCGTGGAGGCTGACGTTTCTCACTTGCCCGATTTTGAGATCCATCCCTTCCTCTATTCCAGGTCGAGACTTTATCCCGTTCCTGAGGCCGTAAACGCCCTCCCCAAGCAGTCACCCATGCCTCTGACTTACACTTAGACCAGCGGCTCTTGAACATCGTTGGCCACAGTATGAACTTGGGTTTCTTCCTCCTGGAAGATCTGTCCGACTGCTGGGCTCCGTGGCCCGGTGGGAAGGGCGCCCTCTGGGGCCAGTGAAGAGAGGGGCGCACACCCAAGAGCAACCGAAAACATCCCCCACCCCTGACCCTCCCTACAAAATATTCTCGTAGGGTGAGCCAATGAAAACGTGACCCCCTCAGGTCACAGAGCTAGAAGATGGAGGGGGTGACCCAGGCATCTGACCCCAAACAAGGGCATAACCCACATCCAAAGTAAGCATCACAGCGAGGCGGCCTCCGCATCTCCAAAGCCCTCGGCAGTCACCTGGAGGGTGAGCACTGTTGACACAGGTTGCTGGGCCCTGAGGCCTGGGGACAGGGAGGGGATAGGAATGTGCATTTCTGCCTTGTGTATTTATTTAAGATTTTATTTTTAAGTAATTTCTATACCCAACACGGGGCTTCAACTTACAGCCCCAAGATCAAGAGTGGCATGTTCTACCCACTGAGCCAGCCCGGCACCCAAAGAATTTTCTTTTCTAACAAGCTTCCAGGTGCCTGCCTCAGTGCTCTGGTCCACAGGCCTCAGAGAACAGCCGTTCACTCAGCATCTGAACAGGGGACGCTGCCGCATCACCGATTACTGTAAAAAATCAAGTCAGGGAATTCAAGAAGGAAAATGTGTTTCTTTTTCCTCTGAATACAGCAGGAAATCACTGCATGAGGAATGAATATAAGAAGCCTAAGCCTTTGTTAAAACTTAAACATATGTTTACGCACGCATATGTTTTAAGTGTATATTTTTAGTTCATAAACAAAATTAGTTTCCCTTTTAATAAAAATGGCATGTAATTTTTTTAATCAAAGAATGTAGACTATGTCTCTGAAAAGTAATCAGCTGTATGAAAAAGTAAAAGATGGGTGTAGTTATCGTTAGTGACACAGGCAGCATCTGCGTGGTCTGGCCCCCCTCAGCGGCCAGCGGCTGTCCACTCGGAAGCCGCCCACAATCCCCGCATCACCAGCTCAGACCGGAGCCACGAAGTCCCAGGCCACAGCTTTCTGGGAGCCCTGTTCTTACCATTATTATCCTAATAAGAAATGCTAAGTGGCATCACTAGGAAACCCCGTGAACTACCTGTGTAAAAGGACAGCAAACTTTTTTTTTTTATTATTGTTATTTCAATTTCTAGATATTTCATTGTAATGAGAGAAATCACAGGCCTGGCTGAGACTTAATCTGGTATTTTGTGGTGCCATGAGGAATATTTTTCCCTCCTAATCTCTGCTTAAAGTGTAAGTAAGAGCGCCTCTATCCATTGCTGCGAACAAAAAGCACAGAAGGGTTCAGAAAGTGATAACAAAGATGAATAACTCTGCAATAAAACTTCAGCACCAGTGATTTTCCATTTATATTTCCTCACTGAATCATGTTGTCCCGAGCTCAGCGCTTGTGACGTCTGGGCCACATCGTCAGAGTCATTTCATATCTAATGCTTCCCAGGGAGCCCGAAACCAGCGCCAGGCTCCGCGTGTGGGCACAGCCGGCGAGTTCCACGGTCGCCCTGTGACGGGCCTTACTGGGCCACTTAATGGCCCCTCAGGCAATCAGTCTCAACAGCTTAGAGAGCGCGAATTGTCAGTCTAACGCCTCCAGCAAAGGGGGCTTCAGGAGTGATGACCAAGGACACTTACCCTTGGAAGCGAATGCTGAATGTGGTTTTCCTACATGAAGCGACAGATGAGGTTTTCAGCCAGTAAGTGTGAGCCTTACTAGCAAAGCCATCGCCAAGTGCACTGAGGGACCTCAGGGAAAGTCAGAGAGAGAGAAAGGCGGAAGGAGGTAGAGGGAGCAGAGGGTCGGCTCCGCAGGGCCTACCGGAACGGCACTTCCGCTCTGCTGAAAGGACTCCCTCAAATTCGAGATCTCTATCATTATATAGTATTGTATATATTATATATTGTTATATTACTTAGAATTACCCATTCGTCAGTTGATGGGCACTGGGGTGGTTTCCACTTCCAAATCATGCTGCTCTGAACATTCCGTGGGTTGAGCTTCATCCGTCATGGAGAGAAGCGTGTCCTGCAGGAAAAGGTACCAAGACAGAAGGGCAGCATGGACATGCCACAGCCTTCAAAAGACCAGCCCCAGGGTAGAAGGAGCCCTGCCAGGCTAAGTGAGGCCCCTGCAAGGAAGCTGTGCCGAGGCTGGCCGGCCTTCGGCTGCTGCGCACGGAGCTCTTTGCGCCAACGGCCTCATCTTTCCCCTCCCCAACCTGTGACCATTTCCTCATTTACAGATGGGGAAACTGAGGCTTGCTCAAGGTCAAAAGCAAGGACTCAAATCCAAGCTTTTGGGGCTCCAAACACCAGGTTCTCAGCTAGGACACTATCAAGGTCCTGGAGCAAAGCAGGGGGTGAGGGGTACGCACGGACCCCAGCAATGTTTGTCTCTTGCCAACTTCCTTCTGCAGACCCACTGCCCAGGAACCCCCATCCCCTATGGCCAGATCACCCAATTCCAGCTGCTGAGTCCCTTGTTCCTAAACCCCAGCCAGTTCTAAAAACTGCCTTCCAAGGCAGAGTTTTAATTCTCCCACAAGATAGTCTCCCTGAACCAAATCTCATTAATAAAAGACGAGAAAGACATTTTAACAAAGGCAGCAGCACATGCTCACAAGCTTGCCCCCTCGAACAAGAAGCAGTTTTCTCGCAGAGCAGACTCATCTCCCTCCCTCCCAGCAAGTCCCCGGGTCACCAGCCCAGAAGCGACCCGAGGGTGAGCTCCTGCGCGCACGTGTGCTGTCACCTGGCTCTTCCTTGTGGAAGAACACCACCTCTACGGCGTATCGAAAACACGCTGTTAATTACTGAACATTGTCTGGGTTTGGAAAGAAAGAAAAAAAAAAAAAAAAGGCACCTAATTGGAGACTCCCTTTCAGTCTGAAGATGTTCTGGGGAACATGGGAGGAAGTCACTGGAGTGTGACTGACTGTCACCCCGGAGCCGGCTGGTGACAGAAGATGAGTGCCACGCAGCAGAAAGCCGCAGCCACAGGAGGCCCAGCAGGGGCACTGCTCCTGCGGCTCAGGCAGACTCTGGGCTGGCACCGACGGAGCCGCTCTGTGTGGCTGCGTGGCCACAAAACTGCCGGGGTGGAGGGGCCAGCTGCAGGCCGGACGACGCATCCAGCAGGCGATACGGGGGTCTGCTCGGCTCCAGGAGAAGCGGTGCCAAGGCCACTGTCTGTCAGCCACATCGTCAAAGAGGCACCAGGCGCCCACCTGCTCGCAATCTGCAAGGCACGCGCCTACTCCCGTCTTCCCTCTACAGCTTCCTGCTTTCCCTTCAAGTCTACTCAGGCCTGTGCCCCGCGTCGCGACTCAGCAGACAAGAGGACTCGCGAGGGCCCCTCCCGGCCCGGATCAGGGGCAAGCAGAACAGGGAGGCCTCCTGGCCACACGTGTCTGCCGGCAGCTTCAAACGCAGGGACGCCACCGGGCGCCCCAGCCACACACGGCAGGGGCTGCCACCCGCAGCTCATGTCAGGCCGCTCCTCGCCCGCCACAGGAGCCTTGTCGCTCGCATCCACGCGGTGCCCGGCAAAGCGAGGCTCAGGCACCCCCGAGCAGGGAGGCGAAGGAAGGTCCGAGAGGGGCGGACTTGCGGACGCCCACCCGCAGCTCTGAGCCACGTGGGGACGCAGCCTGGGCTCCGCGCGGTTCCCAACAACCGGAAACGGTGTCCCGCGTCCCCTGCATCCAGACAGCAGCCTGCCGCCTCCTTCACTGTCAGGCTGTGAATTGGGGCTCAGGGTCCACCCTTAAGGAATGGGGTGCCGTGGCCGGGATGCAGATGCCCCGTGTAGAGGCTGCTTATAGGCCACGAGCTTGAGCATCGAAGCCTGAGGAAGGAAGAAGGGCCCATAGGAACCCCCAGCGCCCAGGCTGAGTGCGGACGGGCCCACTAGGTGACCCGCCTCAAAATACACGTGAGCCCAGGCTGACCAACAGGTCCCTCACACCGGGACACAGATATCACAAAGGGGAATCTCCTTACGTTCCCAGCCCCCCTTACTCCCCGCCTTAACGACAGTCCCACCGCCGCTGCCACCGCGTGGCCCATAGCCGCTCCCGCCCGCCCTGCCCACCGCTCCCTGCTGACACAGTCGGTGTTTCCAGCTCCTCTGCTCCTCCTTGCCGCCTCCTCGGGCCGAGCGATCGGCAGACCCCTCCATGGGGTGAGTGTGCGGGACGGGGACAGCCGCCCTCTGACGTCCTCGCAAGACCCTGCGCGCTCACTCCCTCTGCGGCTCGACTTCGCTGACTGAGGACATTCAGGGAGGTTGTCATTAGGGTGACCAGCTTGTCCCCATCTGTCCGACTCTCTGATTTTGGCACTGAAAGTCCCACATCCTGGAAAACCTCCCAGCCTTGGGCAAACGCAACCAGGGGCAGTGGCTCCCCACAGCTAGCCGCCCCATCCTGACGGGACCATCCCACCGCACCTCCGGTCCCTCACTGACCGACCCTCCGCGAGCGCTCCGTGAGCACCGACCACGAGCCAGGCCCCACCGCAGCGGTGTGCGGCTGCGAACAAAGAGAAGGCGGCTTCCCCAGGAGACAGACGACAAGCAGCTCCAGGAGCCCGTCCGGAACACGCGCCACGTGGTAACCGCGCTAGAGCCAGAAACCAAACTGAGCGAGGGAGAGAGCACAGTGGGCTGGGCGACACTCTGTAAAACGTCCGTGGAGGGACCACTGATACGCAGGTGGTCCAAGGTCTCGGGTGGGAGCGGAGGCATCAAGTGGCACCCCAGGGAGTGGGCAGAAGCACAGGGGAGCACATCAGATGGCTTGTCTTTTCTAGAGAAGCAGGGTCAACACATCTGACGAGGAGGTTTCCCATCCCCCCTGGGATAAATCCACCACATACCCACCTAGCGAGTCAGACTGTCCTCAAGCAGGTGTGCACGCCGATGTCATGGGCGACCCCACCTGTGCACCTGAGACACCCAGGGCTGCTCCCACACACTGTGATTAGGACAGGGCTCTGTCAGCCTGGGCACAGCGAGGATGACGGGCACCAGGGCCAGCTGCTTGGTTTAAACACCCATGAACAGAGCCCCCGGGAAAGCAACAGAGGGCAGCCACAGGGCCCGAGCAGGTGGAGCGGAGCATGATGGGATTGCCGAAGAGCTCAAGGCTTGCCAAGGGGAAGACAGCTGCTCCCATTCGATACTCTGAACCCTTCCGTACAACCCCAAGAGTTCACGGTACTCCCATAATGTACCAACCTGATGTTATAAATCAATTTCTCAAAATGTGCTAACTACGAACTGAGGCACAAAAAGAATCCTGAGACCCAAGTCACGCCACGTAGCTTGCAGCACAAGCCCCCGGGTGTGAGCCCCGCTCGTCTGACTTCTGAGTTCTTTCCAAAGCACCACAGGGAAGAGCAACCCCTCCCGCATCTCATAACTCACCTGGTGAGTGTCAGTGGAAGAGATGGCGAGGTGAACAATTACACAAACTTCGCGACTTGAATAAATCTAAACATACCAGACTCCGCAGACAGACACAGAGCCTCAGACTCCGCAGACAGACACAGAGCCTCAGACTCCGCAGACAGACACAGAGCCTCAAACAAGGCTTGCTGCTTGTGCACGGGCTCTAGGAAACGCAGAGGGGTGGTCTCGGCCAGCGACCCCCTGCCACTTTGCGGCCCCTCGGATCTCTGTGTTAAATGAGAAACGCTCCGTGGCCACAAGCAAGTTAACCAGAAGACACACCAGTGTGTCTGAACACAAAAGCACTGTTAAGATTAGAGCGCAAACCAGCAGAAAGAGGTGGGCATCTGTTGGTTTACTCCTGGCAGTACTGGCTTTATGCATTTTTTATTGGAGGAACTTATTTCATAGATAACTCAAGACAACTTACTTGAAAGCATATTTTGCTTATACTTGGAATAAGAAAAGGCAGTAATGTTGGAATGAAATCCACATTAAAAAATAAGATCAGAGAATAAATGGTATAAAATTTGGCAACTGAAGCATGGCCACCAAAAGGTAGGTGATTCATGAATTGGCTGAAAAGATAGTTCAGCTGATGGCTTTTAACCACCTACTATGTTCTGGGGAAATTTTAAATCATCCTCCGTTTTAACTGATGCTTTACGTGAGGTGTTATAATCCACACGAGAAAATATTCATTCTGGGGGAAAGTCCCCAGAGTCGGCACTATAATGGGAGAAAAGACAAGTGTGGTAATTGCTCTAGGGCACCCTGCCACTGACAGTCCCTGAGCAGGACAGCTGCTCAGCTCTCAGCAGCCTCTGATGCTGTGGGGAAGGGGCTCTTGGGGAAGGGACATGTGCCAGAGGCCGGACAATGAGATGTTAGTCAAAGTCTCCTAGGAACTGGGACTCCCACAATAGAAACAGTTGGCATAGACCTTCCCTTCTTCTTACTGCTTTGAGTGTCAGTGTGGTGACTGGAGCTGTGGCAGCCGTTTTGCTACTGTGAGGAACAAAAAGGCGGAAATGTTCACTCTGATATCGTGGAGCGACAGAACCAATGCTAAGAGCTGACTGTCTCCAGAGTTCTGTCACTTAAGAAAAATAAGCTTATTTAAGTCATAGTGAACAAGCTTCTGTTTCTTTTAGCCAAAAAGATTTTTTAAACATTTTTATTTATGTATTTGAGAGAAAGAAAGAACACAAGCAGGGGAGGTAAGGAGGGGCAGACAGAGAAGCAGACTCCCAGCTGAACAGGAAGCCCAGTGTGGGGCTTGACCCCAGGACCCCAGGACCATGACCTGAGCCGAAAGCAGACACTTAACTGACTGAGCCACCCAAGCGCCCCTCAGCCAGAAGTTTTCCTAACTGGTATATCCCTTGCATTATGTGAAGGGGACACAACGGCTACTTAGTCTTCTTGATACTGGTAACTACAGAAATACAAGTTTACATCTTCAAAGGTCAACACAGAGCAGGACACCCGTCTTCTAGGAAGATCGATCAAAGACAACATAATCCATATAGCAAAGAAAATCACAAGGAAGCGTAAAGACAGAAAATAGGATTATAAAACAAAGGTCAAATGTATTCTATCCATTATGACAGAAAAGTAAATGGGTTAAACTTTCTATGAAGTGAGAGTGTATCTCACATCGGCACAAGCGCATTGACGCGGCAGCAGGAGGCCACGAGGAAGAGTTAAGGGCGGAAGGACCCCCCATGAGCACTTACGTACTTACGTACTTGTGGACATACATCACGTACACAAGCACGTGACGTCCTTCAGAAGAGCTGAGATCACAAAGCCGCATCATCACCGAGCACAGGGATATAGGCGTGGTAGGCCTCTGATGAAATACGACACTCATTCCTGACAAAATTTCTCAGTAAAACCAATTCGGAGAAAAATTCATTGTCATGATAAAAAGTAACTGTCCTCACGAAATAACACCCAGAAAAGTAATACACTTAAGCCATCAATGCCTGCCAAAAGGTGAAAATCCCCACCGTATTTGTTTCTATCACTGTTCTACCAAAAATAATGAAAAATCTTTAAATGGCCTATTAGAAAAATAAAAACAAGATTATTGTTTTCATGCAAAAACAATGTGTAGCTGGGAAACAAAAAGGCTACTGAGGTATTGAATGACCTGCCAACAAATCAGCGAGATCCTTTATCCGCAACAACAAGCCGGAGACTCTGGGAAGGAGTCCACGTACGAGAGCCACGAAAATAGTACATACCTCAGGATAATCTCGACGGGAAATGTATGGGGCCTCGTGAAAAATATGCTGAGGAATAGAAAAGGTGATAGAAGAACTGAAAGATGCATCACGTTCTTGAATGAGAAGGTCTGACGTAGTCAAATATCAAACATTTTAAAATTAAGCTATCAATTTAATGAAATTCCAATTGAGATGCTAACATGAGGCTTTCCGAAGCTGGACAACAAGATTCTAAAGTTTATCAAGAAGAATAAATTATAAGATCAGCAGCCGAAGAGATACAGGAGGAGTGAGGGGGGGCGGGCAGGGGACGGAGGGGCGTGGAGAGAGACGCAGGGGTGCGGGGGGAGGGCGGGGAGGGATGGGGATGGAGGGAGATGCAGGGGGAGAGAGGGCGATGAGGAGGGTGGGGGGGAAGGAGGGGAATGGAGGGGGAGAGATAAGGAGGGAGGGGGAGAGGGTGTGGAGGAGAGGGAGAGAGAGACGGGGGATGGAGGGGTGGGGGGTGGAGGGGTGGGGGCTGGGGGATGGGGAGGGGTGGAGGGGGTGGAGGGGTGTACGGGGTGGAGGCAGGTAGAGGGTGGAGGGTTGCAGGCAGAGAAGGAAGGAAGAAGCGGGGAGGAGGGTGATGGCCCGTGCGTGGCCTGTCCCAACAAAACATGGACACTGAACTAAAATGGACTGTTACTCTCCAAAAACTATCATAGCGATTTAGAAATGAACCCAGGCGCGCTGTGTGGTAAAAGAGGGATGTTTAAAATCAATAGTACAGAAGTGAACAATGCAACAGATGGGACAACCCGCCGGCCATCTGGGATGGAACAACTTCATGACCTGCACTGATATAAATTCCATGTGGATTAATGACCACAGAGTTATAAGGAAGTAATAACACATAGAAAATACTCGGATTATATAATATTCTTAAAACAGAAAAGGTTCTCTTAAATCAGAAAATGAAAAACACCCAGTAAAAAGTGGCCCAGAGACATAAACAGATAATCACAAAAGGAAAGGCAAAGGCTCAAACTCATGCGACACGGACTGAATTCAAAAACAACATCAGTTTCTCACCTAGAGGCTTGGGACATGGAAAGCATCTGATGCTCTCAAACTTTCAGGAAAATATCCTAAGAAATAATCTTAGATGAAGAAAAAGAAATCAAGATCGAGGTATATGCCAAAGATGTGAGAGTTATAATGGTGAATATTGAGAAAAAATTTAAGTGACGAAGAATACAGAACTGACCATCTAGATGATGACTGGACGTGCACGCACAACAATTTTCAAAGACTATTACCGTAAGTGCCATCAAAGATAAGGGCGTCGTGGTCTGGGGATCTAGCCTGATGCTCCAGCGGCCCCCAGCGAGGTGAGGAAACGGGCCACAGGCCACAGAGACAGAGACAGCTCAGCTGTCAGGACGAGCTCTCAGCAAGCGCGGCGACACCCTCCCCCCACGAGACACACAGCATGTAAAACACGCAGATGGGGAAAGAAGCAAGGAACTTGGGACCTGCATGTCCTCTGACCACCTGGGTGATTTTACAGGATTTCTGGTGCCCCTTGATAGGGACACTCATGTCCAGCTTAGTACAGGCTGCTGCCTTTAACCAAGGATTCCTGGAGCCCAGGGTTTGTCAACAGGGGACCCTGAAGCCCCTGAAATCAGCTATAAAATCACATATTTTCCAAACCCTCAGATTTCATCAGATTACGGGGCTGTCACTCCCAAAGACTCTAGGAGCCATGGAGGTATGGTTAGCTCGTCTTTATTTTTTTTTAATTCCAGTATGACTAACATATTGTTTTATATCAGTTTCAGGTGTACAATATAGTGATTTGAGAATTCTATACATTACTCAGAGCTCACCACAGTAAGTGTGTTCTCACTCCCCATCACCTGTTTAACCCACGTCCCACCCATCTCCCCTCTGGTGACCATCAGTGTGTTCTCTGTAGTTAAGAGCCTGGGTTTTTTGGTTTTTCTTTTTTTTTTTTTTTTCTTTATTCACCTGTTTTTCTTTCTTAAATTCCACATATAAGTGAAATCATATGCCATTTATCTTTCTCTGATTGACTTATTTCAATTAGCATCATACTCCCTAGGTCCATCCCTGTAGTTGCAAATGGCAAGAATCCATTCTTTCTGATGGCTGGATAATACTGTGTGTGTGTCTGTGTGTGTGTGTATAAACACCACATCTGTGTATATAAACCACATCTTCTTTATCCACTCATATTTTGATGGACACTTGGGTTGCTTCCATACGTGTGTTATTAGAAATAATGCTGCAATAAACATAGGGAGACATATATCTTTCCAAATTAGTGTTTTCATTTTCTTTGGGTAAATCCCCAGTAGTGTAATTACTGGGTCACATGATAAGTCTATTTTTATTTTTTGAGGAAGGTCCATACTGTCTTCCACATGACTGCCCCAGTCTGCGTTCCCACCAGCAGTGCACAAGGGCTCCTTTTTCTCCACATCCTTGCCAACACTTGTTTCTTGTGTTGTTGATTCTAGCCATTCTGACGGGTGTGAGGTGATACTTCATGGTGGTTTTGATCTGCATCTCCTCCGTGATGAATGATGCTGAGCCACATTTTCGTGGGTCTGTTGGCCATCTATATATCTTTTTTTGGAGAAATGTCTGTTCATGTCTTCTGCCCATTTTTAACTGGATTATTTGGGTTTTGGGGTGTTGAGTTGTATGTGTTCTTTATATATTTTTGATACTAACCCCTTATCAGATATGTCATTTATAAATATCTCCTCCCATTCACTAGGCTGTCTTTTCTTTTTGTTGATGCTTCCTTTGCTTTGCAGAAGTTTTTCATTTTAATGGGTCCGAAAGTTTATTTGTGCTTTTGTCTCCCTTTCATTAGGTGACATATCTACCTCTTGCTTCGCTGGATGGTGTTTCATGGAAGCACAGGAGAGAGAGGAAGCCACAGTGTTTCCCAAGGTCTGCCCGTGCCCTGGTGGGGCTGGTGATTTGTGGGAGGCACAAATGCCTTTCCAGTGTTGCACATCAGCTCTCAGTTCTGGGTGCTAACAGGAAGCCCTAACCTTGCTTCCTCTCATGCTGGGCCCAGGGGAAGAGCCAAGTGCAGGAGTACAGAGGCTGCAGCCAGGTGGGAGAACTCATCCCCTCCTAAATCACTGGTGTTGGTGCTCTCAGCTTTAGATCCTCACCTGCCAACAGCAGCACCCCAAGGACCAGTCACAGGGTGCTGCCAGGGCCTGTAGCCATGTGAAAGCATCTGGGAAAATATCAAGTAATCAGTGTGAACAGAGGTGGAGGACTCCCCCAAGGTACATGCCTGGGGTGACTCTGTTGGCTGCAGAGTGATGGCTGGACTCCAGTGCCCCACTCCCCCATGTGCAGTGAGCACCCAGTCACAGAGCCTCAGTCCCCTTCCAAGGGTGGGGGCTGCTTGGACAGGATGCGGTGGTAGTAATATCTTCATTTGCCTAACATTCCGTAGTATTCAAAGTGAATCTGCAGATACTCTGCTCAATTAATCCAATTAATCTTCATGGTCCCAACTGTAGATAATTAGACAGGTATTAGTATGTTCACCTAAGCAAAGAAAATGAATGGTTGCTTTGCAAAAAAAGAAATGCAGGTAACTAATAAATTCAAACTAAAACAAGACACAATTTGTCATCTGTCATATTGGCCAGAGTTATTGTAAAAGTTAATGTTTGTTTGGTGTTTTGTAAAGCTTACTGAGTCACTGTTAAGTACCAGGCAGTGGGAGAGACAGAAAGGACATATAGACCTGGATTAGTTTAACGGAGTCCTTGTCTAAAAGCAGAGTTTCTCGACCTCTGCATGACTGACATTAGGGTTAGGGTCACACTTGGTTTCAGGCGAGCAGCTCCTGAACACAAAGGATGCTCAGTAGCACCCCAGCCTGCACACACAAGATTCCAGTAGTACCCCATGCCCAGCTGAGAGAGCCAAAAATGTCTCCTGGGCAGCACAATTGCCCCCAGTTGAAAACCACTAGTCCAGGTTAACAAGAAAACTGGGAAACTGTGTTTAGGAACTATTGGTGGGAGTAGTGTTTAACTGGAGAGCAATGTGACAATGCATCTTGACAATGTGTCTTGAGCTTCCTCAGATGCCTTGCCCCAGCATCTGCACTTGTGGTAGGTCAGAGGAGCAGCAAGAGAGCTTTGTGTGGCTTATCTCTGAGTGAAGAAAGCAAGCCTTGCTAGAAATTCTAACCCAAGTCTACACCAACCAGGACATACACAAATTCAACACAGAAAACAAGTGAACTGTACCCTTTCTCAGATGCAACATAGCAAAATGAAGATTGCCCAAGAAAAAGAGAAAACTGTAATAGCAGTTGAGGGGCAAGTGATTCTTTGAACAACTTCTCCTCAGTCGTAAGAGAAGCCCACAGGAATGGAATGGTATCTGTATGGGGCTATAAGGGGAAAAAAAAATCTAAAATTCTACATTATAATAAACTATTGTGTTAAAGTAAAGACAAAACTAAGACATCTTCAGACAAATAAAGATTGAAAAAAAAGAAGTTACCACTCAGAGTATGAAATAATTCTGAAAAGAAGCTGTTGACCAATAAGAAATAAGTAGCAAAAGCAGACAATCAAGAGGCAGGGATCAAAATACCAGCAAACATATGAAGAACTAGTTGTTGGTAATAAAAATAACCAGGATTTAATTTAGGGAGGTTAAAAGATAAGGCCAAAGTAAAATACTGAAAGCAGCATGTTAGAAAATAGAGTAAGTGGTCAAATTGCAAGGTTTCAATGTCTTCACACTGTTGGGGGAGGGGGAGGGGGAGAGGCACAGTCCTGAGGTCCAGAGTTCACTGAAGCAAGTGTGCACGTCAAAGCTTATGGTTGACCATGAAAAGAACTACCCTTGAATGGGGGACTTCCATACCAGTACCAGAAGTAAAGGGAATAAAGGAACTTTGATCAGTTATTCAGTCTGTGCTAGCGGACTGAAAAGAAGGAAAAAAAATGTCAAAGAAAACTGCAATAAATAGAGTGTACAAAATGCCATTATTGAAACTCAGTCTAAATTCATCAATCATCACAGTAAATATAAATGGATAAAATACTACAGTTAAAAGACAGATTTTGAGATAGGATTTATCCACCTACATGCTGCCTAAAGCTGCTGAAATAACATTAGAAAAGACTGATGTGAAAAGTTAGAAAGAAGAAGGATGTCAGAAATTTGGCTGAGCCACACAAAGGTCCAGTGGTCAAGCTGAGACCAGGTGGAAAAAGAACCCCGTTGACCGCCCGTTAATGTTGGCAAAGCCACAGATGGCCTGGCTTGGCAGGAAGTCCCCAACATGCCCCAAAACTGGAGAGCACCTCTGAGAAGCCGAAGTATTAAAATTCCTTGGCAAAGGTGAACTTCAGGAACTGGCCAAAAGCCTCAGTATCAGTAGATGCATAAAAAGGTTACTAAATGGAACATCTTCAAAATCAAGAACTTCTTACACAAACAAACAAAATGTCAGGAAAATGTTCTAATGGGAGCTGTGGTATGTCTGGGAGAAAAGGTCCTGTGGCCACATGTTAGTCTCCGGGTCCTTGTGAAGCTTAATAAATGGATCCTGAAGTCCACATGAATAAATAAACAAGGGAACTGGCCACGGTGACTTTGGAGAAGAATGTAGATGTAATACTGGACTCTTCGTCCTCATCAGTTAAGGCTACAGTAAAGACACATCATTGTCCCAGGGACAGAAAAACAGACCTTGGAACGGGATAGCGCAGAGACGGCTATCTGGGAAGCTGCTATGCAACAGAAGCAATGTGACAACCTCCCAGTGAAAAGACGGATCGGTCGATTACTGGTGCGGGGACAGCAAGCCAGCCACATGCGTGTCCACCCTGCACCAGAACTGAATTCCAGGTGGACTTAACACATGAATAATAAGAGGAAAATCAGAACGTCTAGGACAGTGATCACCTAACGTTTCCTGCATGATTTTTCAGGCACGGGGAACTCTTTCAAGGAGATTACACTAAATCTGAAAAACAACAAAGCCAACACTATTATAAAGGAGACAGTAGGGTCCAGAGAGAAGTTTCTTCTGAGTCACAGAGCTGCTAGGTACCGCGGCCTACGAGCACCGTGCTCTGATGATGCCGGGCACTCTCCCCAGGCCAAGAGCAGGTGCGCACGTCCTCAAGAAGACACCCAGAGCACAAGCCATAAGAGGAAAGATGGGTAAGTGAGACTAGGTTAACTTCAAAATCCGTAGTCTAAAAAAAAGAAAGGAGAAAAAGAGAAAGTCTTTGGAATGCAATACAGCGGACAAAGACATAGCATCTGGACTACATAAAGAACCAAAAACTAATGAGGAAAATGCACCCAGGCCAGTAGGAACAGCAGCAGGTGACAAGGGGAAGCAGGAGAGCTACACTCACATTTCTGAGCAACACGGGAAATGCAAATGAAGTAATAAGACATAACTTCCCCACAGTCAGGTCAGCAAAACGTGTACTCTGACAACACCTTGCTGGAAAAGCCGTGAGCCAAGGGCAGTCCGCCGGCGCCAGGGGAACGTGGGGATGTGAACCGGAGCAGCCCTCGGGCAGGACAGAGGGACCCCGGCAGCTGCGCATTTTGGAGGAGCCGCTGGGAGCTCGCCACACCCCGCCTCCTCTCACCGTCTCCGTGCAGACAATTTCTGCACAATCTGCTACCAAAGCCTCCCTCTCCCTACAGCTGTAGGCATCACTCAGTCCATCAGAGCCCCACGGAAACTCCCACACAGAACATAATGAGCCATTAAACATGACTTTGAAGACAAATGTTTAACCACAGGGGAAAACATTCACAGCACATTGTTAAAGGAGGGTTCAAAACATGATGTACAATAAGATCCAAATTTTAAGTAAAAGTACAGGAAAGAGAAAATACGCAAAAACTATACACTATATATTCTCTGTGTTGATTTCTAACTGATTTTATACATACCTCTTTCCTAGTTGTACATCTTATTTCAAAAATTTAAATATTCTTTATTAACAGTGTAACTTTTGTGATTAGAAAGTTTTAAAATCCATGTTTCTAATACTCTACTACTTTACATATTTATCATACATACCATATGTTTATGGGCTATGAATACCCATATATTTTATACGCACAGAAATATGCAAATATGCATTTATCACATATCATTATTATATTATTAAATACTCCTGTCTTTCCTCCTCCAGACTCTGTGCTCAGTGTTCACCTGCACAGCCTGAAAGCCCGCTCCTGAAAACCAAAGACCATCCTGGAACTTGCCAGTAGGAGCAGTCAGGTCTGGCTGATTCCAACACCTTTCCTCTGCCACGGCTGCCCAAAGACCCAGATGAAACCCCCAACCCAAGTCTCAGGGTTGGTCGATTAGAGACAGAAACAGGTCTCCTGGCGGCAATCCCCCCATGACGCAGCTCTGCACACGGGGTCTCCTCCAGAGCTGAAGGTTGTGACCTCAGGTGCAATGGATGGTGGCTAGGATTCACCTCCTTGTGGAGGAGTCCCAGAGTCTCCCGGAGCAGCAGAGAGCGCATCAAGGGAAGCAGTCTCCCTAGAGAATTAGCAGCAGAGGCCACGCCCGTGGGACCATGCACTGAGACTGAGACGTAATTGAGCATGAGCTGTGTGTCTGACACACGTACATCACGTCCTAGGAAGGAGACGGTGTGAGATCCAGTCCTGGCTTGCCTCTGTCATACTCTCCCGAGGCCATCGCAACAGAAGACCATATGCTGAGTGGTTTGAAACAACAGAATTGTATTCTCTCCCAGTTCTGAAGGCTGGAAGTCTGAAATTGAGGTGTGGCCAGGGATGAGGACTCCGAGGGACAATGTCTTGCTACTCGCCCAGCTTCTGGTGGCTCCAGGCGCCCCGGGCTGGTGGCCACATCTCTCCCGCCCTGTCTCTGCCCACATGAGACCCTCACCTGTGTGTCTCTCTGCCTCCTCTTCTGTCATCAGGACAGGCGTCACTGGGCTCAGGGCCCACCTGGATATTTCAGGATGATCTCTTCTCCACACCCTTTATGGCACTGCAAAAACCCACTGAAGGTCACACTTCCAGGTTCTCGGTCGAAGTACCGTTAGGAGGCTCACCATTAACTCACCAGAGCCTCTCCGCAGTACTTAGTGACAGAGGCCCCGCATTTAACCCCGTGAGCATAAACACTTTATCTAGGAAATGGGGCCGACAACCCCTGGGTTACTCCGAGAATCTGTTTAGATGATGTACGTGCACACATACACAAACACGTAAAAGGAGCTTATCAGAGCACCCGGCACACAGTGAGTCTCAGCTGAACGTCCCTTATTAGAGTCGCCACCATCCTCACGTTCTCCGTGCCCAGCTCAGCAATGCTGGCTCCTCCCGAATCAGCAGGGACAAGCCTCGGCGTTCCGAGAGGAGGAGTGATTCACCCAAGCTTCGTACTGAACAATGTGGGATCTGACGCCAACCTCTCGCAGTCCACAGCTCTTAGAGGTCCGTTCCCAGAGTAAGCCACCTCTAAGCAAAGCGGGCGGGGAGCCCCAGTGGGCAGAGAAGGCCAGCTTTGAACAGGGAGATCCCCACGTGCAGCTCAGGGTGTCGCTGGCCTCGGGTCCGGGGCTCATCCCAGCCAGGGGACACAGTGGTGCTTTGCTGACTCACGTCGGAACTGGCCAGCAGGTGCCGGCACAGGATGCTCCAGAGAACAGACACAGGCGACACACAGAGGCCACGCAAGGCGGCTCCAAGGCAGGGCTCAGAGGCCACGGCCCCTTCCCAGCTGCTTTACCGACATACTGTTTCCTCTTTATGAACTGACTGGCCTGCAGAGGGGCACGGGGTGAGCTCTCACAGGCTCCCTACATGGACCTCTTGGTCACGTGGGCCTCCAGCTCCCAGTCACCTCTGACAGCAAGAAAGTGGAGCTTCATGGCCACTCCCTTGACCCTCAGGGGGGTGCAGACCCGTGATCCAGGCCCATGGAGTGGGGACTTCTAAGCACACTCGTGACCACACAGGTGTGTCCCACACACCGGCCCACACACCGGCCCACACAAAGCCACCGTTACAAACCCCCAGTCCTTTGACAGACGCGGGACCTGACCTAAAAATGGCCCTACTCCAATGCAAGGGCACGCCTACAGATCCTGGCCTGTAGGCCCCACCTCCCCAGACACCGCGCCGGCCCCCACACCAGCCAGCCCGGCGAGCCCCAGACACCGCGCCGGCCCCCACACCAGCCAGCCCGGCGAGCCCCTAACTGGCAGGACACCCGGAGACCCGAGCCACTGAGCACCTCTCCCTGCTTCCTCCGGCTCCTCTTCCTCCTCCTTCCCTGAGCCTCGGACACAGAACAACGAAAGGTAACAGAACTTGTGACACCAAATGGCCAGAGTGCCACTTGCCCTTTGGATGACCGAACGGGGGAGGTGAGAGGTAAGGGTCAGGTATGACTGGGGATCACCCATGGTCCGTCCGCCCCGTCCATCCAGCTGCCCCCATGGTGACCCTCCTGCAGGCATCCCACACTGCGGAGGGCGCTGGCAGAGATGACAGGCCGGGGAGGGGGTCAGCCTCCCCCCCCCCCAAGGCGATGCACTTCACTACAGCTCCCCGAGCCAGGGTGCCGCAGGACAGCTATGCTGAAGACCGGGACATGCCCTAACGTGCCCTGCAGTGATGGCACAACATAAATGTTCGGCCATGGTGTGCCGCTGTCACTGTCAGAACAGAATTTTCTAAGCTCCGTGTGCAGCTGCCGTCGGGTCACAGTCATGGGATTTCACAGCATCGTTTCTGGCCCAGCCCAAGCACCCCATGGCAAGCACGCATTTTCTAGCTCTCGGTTCGACTCAGCAAGTGTGCACCAGGTGCCCACAACACGCCAGCGCCACACTGGCAAGTGTCAGAAATGAAGGAGCCCCAACGTGAAGGGGAGGCAGGTGAATTCACAGACCGGCAGCAGCAGGGTGGACAGATGTGGGCTCAAGTCCCAGGGCCGTCTTTCACCAGAGCAGTAGCCTTGGCCAATTCCTGAAACCTCTCTGGACCTCAGTCTCCTCATCTGGCAATGGAGCATCCTGGCAACTTGCCTTGTTAGGGATGGCCCAGTGACACAGCGCTTTCAACGCTCTCCAAACTGTTTTCCAAGTACGCACTTCATAAATGCTGGAGATTATCCACAGGCAAAGCACAAAGGGAGACGAGGAGAGGCAGAGAAATTTGGAGGGGGCTGGGGGAGACATCAGGGATGACTTTGGTCAAGGATAGGTCTGCAGAGAAGGCAGGAGTGAGGAGTGGCCATTCCAGTGGGAAGACCCCCTAGGAAGGTGGGAAGGGCACCACCGGTACCCCATGACTAAGGAAGCCTCACAATATACTGGAGGAGACAATAGACGGAGAATAGACAGAGAGGTGTTTCTGGGGCCAGAGCAGACCCCAAACCCAAGCTGCAGTTTTCCATCTAGTTTTAGGAGAAAAGAACTCCCGGCTGTGCTCCCTCTGGGACCCTCTGGGTACAAGAGTGTCTGGTGAAACAGCCATGTGTGCTCCGGAGCCTGTTTTTCCAGAAGGAAACTGCACCACGTGTGTTGGGACTAGCGGTTTACCTTCTCCGATAATGCAGATTTGACCCGAGAACAACGTCACCTTTAATCCTGCCTCACCAGGTGGAGAGCAGCTGGGAGACCGTGAGCCTGTGGGCTGTGCTGCTGCTAAGTTACAGGACGGGGCCTCTCCTGACCCCACGGGTCCAGACCCCAGCATGTCGGTGGCACAGGCTGGCAAGCCCGACCCTCTGAGTCAGTAACACTTGCATCAGTGACAGCTGTGGCATTAATTTCTACGAGCCTCTGTTTTCTGATCCATAAAATGTAGACGATAGTGGGTACCTACCTCATGGGCTTGTACCGAGGAGTAAATACACGGGAGACTGTTAGCAGACTGCCCCGCACACAGCACACAGCAGATAACCAACAAGCACTGTTGCTATAGTGATAACAATACTAGCGCTTGTTGTGATTATTGTATTCATACTTCTAGAAGAAATCTTAAACTCAGACACTTCCTCTCCACTGCCCTCACCCTCCTCTGGGCCGCCATCACTGCCGGCCTCATCAACATTCGCTAAATGGTCCCTTCGCTTCCGCTCCAGTCCCTCCAACAGAGTCTTGCCATTGCAGCAGGAGGAAGGAACCTGTAACAGCATGCCACATTCCTCTCTCCCTGGTTCCAAACCCAGCAACAATTCCCCACTGTCCTTCCCAAGCTCCTCCCTCCCACTTCACAGCCCTGCATGACCTGGCCCTTGCCCATCCTTCTCCCAGACACTTTCCGTCAGTTTCCTTTACTTCCTGTAAATTGTAAGCCCAGCCTGCCCCAGGGCCTTTGCACAGCTTGTTCCCTCTGTTTGGCATTGCTCCAGTGTATCCACCATCTTGGAATGGTTGTCTCCTCCTCACCCTTTTGGCCTTCTCAGGAACAACATCCTCCATAACCACCAACTGCAAAGCATCATGCCTCAGACACCCTCACTCACCACACTCTCAGTGAGTCGACCGTTGGTTTAGCCAGTCACTCTAGTCCAACAGAAATAATGACACATATTCACCAAAAGACACATATAAAATGCTCACAGCATGACTTAGGATCCCCAAGCTGGAGATACTCAAAGGCCCCCACCCAATGGACATGATAAATAACTTGCCGTGTCTTCGGGGGCTGGATTGCTGGCCGGTGAACACGACACCTGCCCCATAGAGGGAAAGGAGCCAGGTGCAAACACAACACAATCTTCACCACTCTGTGACCTCCAACACACCAGGCAAAATGAATCTCTGAAGTCTGAGTCAGGACAGCGGTGAATTTGGGGCGTGGACAGGTGCTGCTCCTGTTCCAGACCTGCAGCTTGACGGAGACACTGCGTCCACTCCCAGGGCTTGTCCACCCCATGAAACTTCACCAAGCTGTGAACTTCCGACGTGTGCGCTTTCCGTCCGTGCATCGCTCATCAGTGGAAATGGAAGCCTCCACAAGGCTGGGGAAGGGCAGTCTGTGGCCTCGCTCTGAAGGAACACACACTGGCTTCCCGGTGCAGAGGAGTAACTCAGAGCGGCAGGAAATGGAATGCATGGGTGTGAGGGACTTGGAACTCCCTCCTCTGCACGTGTCACCACAGCACCTCACGTGCAGCAAGGTCAGTGGAGGGACCAACCCTGCCCTCCGGCTCCAGGGACACCTGCAGACATCTGGGGCCCCATCTGAGGGTTTGCTACTGGCAAGCAGGTAGGGGCCAGGGCTGCCGCTCCCCAACGCACAAGGAACCACGTGCTACCCGTGCTTGGCTGCAAGAAAAGCAAAGGGACACCGATATCACAGGCCTTGTGGCTCATGAGAGCAAAAACTAGGCAGCACCAGGGCTCCCGACTTCTGGCCTGTTGCTGGGCCCGTACCCTTGACCCAACATTCTGAGTCCAGCTGTTCAAAGGATGAGCTTAAGATGCCCCATCCTTACCCTTCCCTGGAGGTCATGGAAAGTAAGAAGATTCCGCCCCGTTCCAGAAATCAGACAGTGCGAGCACTCCTAGGAGCAAAGAAATGCCCCGTGTTCCTTGTTACTACTTTTGTGTTTACAGAGAACTTGGGAGGGAGACGATCAGCCACAAAACATGACGAGACATTTGCAGAGCGAACGGGCCGTGCCAGGCTGAGGCCGGTGGGACAAAATGCTCAAGAAGTGGCACGTTCCACGGGAGGTAGAGACGGGCCCCGGGTGATTTCTCTTCATATCTGGTCATGCTTTCCAGGGGCAGGAGGGGGAACACCCTGCTCTGAAGCTGTTCATCTTCTCTCACCGAGAAGATCCCAGTTCGCAGCTGCGAAGCCTACGCGCATCGGTACAAAATCTCAGCGAGAAGCTTTCTGGAAACAGCAGTCGTGGTATCGATTCATCTGTGCGTCCCAACAGACGGAGCCTCCAGGATGGAATGGAGCCATCCGGTCATCACAGATGGAGTCACACACCAGCTCGGCGCGCCGTGGGCCGTAATGAACGTCCAGCCTGTTCTTCCCCCAGACCTCTGCCTCCTCACCTGGAAAGGCTGACCCGTGAATGCCTGCACCATTCCATCGCTATTAAAATGCGCCGAGGGTTGCCTGGTGGGGCTCAGTCGTGAAGCTTCTGCTTTCGGCTCAGGTCATGATCCCAGGGTCCTGGGATCGAGCCCCGCATCGGGCTCCCTGCTCTGTTGAAAACTGCTTCTCCCTTTCCTGCTCTCCCTGCTTGCGCTCCCTCTCTCACTCTGTCTCTCTCTGTCAAATAATTAAATAAAATCTTAAAAAAATTTTTAAAAAGTGCTCCAAGCCCAAACTATTGGCTCAGCCCCTCATCCCCGCCAGGCAGTGTGCTGGGCACGGACGGTTCAGAGGGAGGACCATGGGAGACAAGGAAGTGTTAGGTAGGTACCCAGGCTCCCTGCCCTCAGGAAGGAAGACGCACTTCGCAGCAGGTTACCTAAGAAAACAATAAGGAACTACCACAGGGAAGCCGTGTGCACGCAGTTTCCAAAGACCAAGCATCCCTCTGTCAATCTCGGTCCCAAGATGGTTTTACAGACTTTGCTCACCCATCACCTACCACTCCCTCCTTTATAACTTGCCTTCCTTGGGGCGCTTGTCTCTCTCCTGGTGTGCTTATCTCTGTAAACCAAAGTGCCTGTCAGTCCCCAGGTGACGGGGGAGACACAGGACCCGAGTGAGACCAGACAGACGCTCTCTTGGTCACGGGAAATGGGGCGGTGTAGCTAAAGCCCAGCCAGAACTTAGTTTTCCGTTCCACAAATATTCACTGACACCTGCTCCATGCCAGACCCCTTCCAGGGGCTGAAGGGTCACAGGGAAGGGGCCGGGGGTGGACCTTGCCACTTCCATGCGGGAAGCAGGAAACAAACAAAATGACGCACCATGTCTCCTTGAGTAACAGCTTGTGTCAACAAAGCAGCAGCAGCAGGTCTAAGAAGGAGCAGGAACGGAGAGGCAGCATTCGGGAGCACCAGGAAGGACCCCCCCCACCTCCCCACACCCCCTGAAGGGGGCACTGGCATGGGGCCGGATCGTCCCTCTTCCTCTGCATTTCTTGTTGAGACTCAAGGGCGGGTTCAACCCCCCAGGTCAGGGCCTGCAATCCTCTGTCAGTTAAGAGTCAAATGGTAATTATTTCCAGCTTTGCAGGGTGTGTGTGCCTCTGTCAGACTCTGTCCTCGTGACAGCAGCCGCCGGCCACACACGAGTGAATGGTCCAGTAATGCCCTATTTACGACAGACGGCAGACCGCTGTTCCTGTACCCCTGCCCTTGACCTTCACATCTGTGCTGAGTCTGTCCTTCCCCAGGTCAGTCCTCCAATGGCAGCTCCAATTAATTCAATGAAGTCTCTGCTAGTCTTTAAATAAACTCTTTTCCTGCCTAACCTGGCAGAGCAGCTTCTCTTGTGTGCAACCAGGTGGACATAATAGGCCTAGAAGGTGCTTCCCAAATGAGGAAGAGCAGCAGCATCGCCGAGTTTTTTATAAACAGCAGAAGTCATGAAGGATGTGTGGTGCCTTCAAGTCCCCAATGCCACACTTTATAGGTTGAAAGGGAAAGAAATCTGCCTGGGGCCACTCAGCAAATCTAAAATAACCAGAGAAAGAGCCCAAATCTATGGCTTCCTTAGTTCAGTGCTCACATCTTAGGCTGCTCTCCACTGGAAATAGCAGCAAAACTACTCAACTTCAATAAAAATGTGGCCAGTTTTACCTGTACAACAAGAAGTCTTCAAAGGTGCTGCTGACATAATTCTACAGGTCTAAGGATATCAGGGCTGAGGTCTCCACCATCTCCCTTGGCCTTCCCTCCTGGGTGCAAAATGGCTGCTACCACTCCAGACATTACATGGATGTTCAAGGCCAGAGAAAAAAGGAAAGGGAAGTATTTAAATAAGTCCTTTCTCTCCCAAGAGTCAAAGTTTTGCAGCAATTGCCCAAAACACTTGTGTTTGTTATATACGGCAACTTCTAAATGGAGGGTTCTGAGGATTCTGAGAAGGTGGACATTCACTTTTCAGCCTCTGAAGTGGACACAGAGAAGGGAGAAAGGCTTGGGAATGACGTCAGACTTGTTAAAGCAGCAGCCTCAGTTTCCTTTCTACAAACACAAGGTTGCAAATGGCCACCTGCAAGAGTGGCCGCTGGTCCCAAACCACTGCTGGGCAGCCCTTCTGATGCAGGGTCCGAGTCCAGTGGGTCAGACACTCCACTTAGGAAAGGAACTTTGTAGAAAACACATTCCCAGATTCCACTTGAAAACCTGAGGGTCAGAATTCTGGAAACAGGGCCCAGGAACCTGTACTAGATGAGCTCTCTGGTTATAAATTAAAGCTGTTACAACTGACCCTCTAGTCCCAATCCCAACCCCCTGCCTCTTTCTGTGGGTCCCCTTGTGACAGTCCCATGAGGCTCCTTCTGGAAACAGCCTGAGCCTGTACAAGCGTGAACCTGCACCTGCCCACTATTCTCACAAGTAGAAACCCCTGCTCACTCAGCGGCACTTTGCTTCCTCACCCAGTTACACACCCTGGAACCGTGTCACACTAGCGTGCAGAGACCTACTTCCACCTTCTCCACGGCCACCGAGCGGACAGTCCGCACCTTGTCCAAGCTCCCCAGGGAACGGAGAACCAGTCGGCCGTGGGAATGACGGGCTGCCAGGCGCTGCCATGGCACTAGTCACACCGGAGCGTAGCAGCGAGGACAGCTGTCTGGACACGGGCCAGCCTCTGAGCCTGCACCAGCCACGGGGTCATGCACACGACCCTCCCCATAAGTCCCGAAGGGAGGAGCATGGCCAACCCCATTTTACAGATGAGGACGCTGTGGCACCGAGAGATTCAGTCACTCACCCAGTGTGGCACAGGCAGGGCTCCCCTGCGGTCTGGACTCGGGGTCACACCTGCACCTTGGTCAGCACGGTGTGCAGCCCCGCCCGCAGCCCCGCAGCCTGGCGGCGTCTCCCGAGCACAGGAAGCAGGGTCAGGGTCCGCTCCCATCATAATCCGAGCTTCCTCCTCCTTTCCCGCCTCGCCTGCCCACGCCCTCCAAACCTCCCCGGACAGTCTCCCTCAGCAGCTACAGAATCCACTGACCAGCACCCAGCTATGGGTTCTCACTACATGAAGAATCAGTGGAAGCTTCTGTCCAGATGCCTGGTGTGGAAATTCACCCCACGCCTCAGAAACCGCCATGCTCAACCCAGTCTAGAAAGAAGCACTCGCTTTCCTTTCTAGCTGTGACCTTCCGAGGGGCGGAGACGATGGGATATTCAGCCCCCGGTACGCCCCAGGGTCCAGCCCACAGAAGGTGCTCAATAAATGTATGCCCTACTGATTTACTCCCTGCACAAGATCCTATTCCCCCAAACACGCCCAAAACCATGGCTGCAGTGGCAGACTTCAATCTGTCATCGGATCCTGAAGCTGCACGTGTCCTGCACCACGCCAGGCACCGCGCCCGAGAAGCAGACGGTCCTGGTTTCCAGAGAACTCGCCCCGCATGAGAAGGACAGATGTGCACAGGTGTGTGGTGGGGCGGAACCGGGAAGAGACTGCAGGAAACGCAGGGAGGGCGTGTGCGGGGCTGTGAGGGCCCGGACGGGAGTGACTGCCCAGGGCTGAGACCACGTCCGCTCGGAGCGCCCGTGCTCCCGACCCGCAGGCAAGGAAAGCCAACGGGGAACTGCACGGCACGGACGAGTGCGGCCTCCGCGCATTGGCCAGAACCATCCCACACGCCGCGCGTCAGGAAGGGGACAGCAGCGCGGTCGGCCAGAGCCTCAGTCTGCGTCTGCGAAACGGGGACAGAGATGGGCTTTCCTGGCGGCACCGAGGACTACACGGGCTGAGCCACAGGACGGGTGCGGCGAGGAGTGGAGACAGCGAGCGCTCCGTCTGCGGACGCACACACGCACGCACACGCGCACGCACACGCGCACACGCGCGCACACACACGCGTGCACACGCACGCGCACACACGCACACACACAGCCCATGTGGCTCCTTCCTCCGGCGGCAGCCAGCCACACCTGTGTGGGGTGCCCGCCGCTCACGCCCACGGCACCTGGGGTCCAGCCCGCTCCTGTCCCCACAGCACCAGCGCTGCAGCGCCACGTGTCCCCGGAACCCTGCGGCCAGCACTAGGTGAGGCGCCAGCGCTCGTCGCCCAAGACGCACCGTCTCACAGCAGAGCAGAAGCCGGTGCGGGGGTGGAGAGCGGCTGTTTGCTGACTGCGGGTCAGCGAGCTGAGGCCCAGGCCCGAGCAGGCTCTCCCTGCAAACTCGCCTCTGCCCCTTAGTCACCTTCCCGCTGTCCCACGTCCGCCCCGCAGCCACCTTCCCGCTGTCCCGCGTCCGCCCCGCAGCCACCTTCCCGCTGTCCCGCGTCCGCCCCGCAGCCACCTTCCCGCTGTCCCGCGTCCGCCCCGCAGCCACCTTCCCGCTGTCCCGCGTCCGCCCCGCAGCCACCTTCCCGCTGTCCCGCGTCCGCCCCGCAGCCACCTTCCCGCTGTCCCGCGTCCGCCCCGCAGCCACCTTCCCGCTGTCCCGCGTCCGCCCCGCAGCCACCTTCCCGCTGTCCCGCGTCCGCCCCGCAGTCACCTTCCCGCTGTCCCGCGTCCGCCCCGCAGTCACCTTCCCGCTCCACTCTCGCCTTACTCTCTTTCCCCTTAGTCTTCCCTGAGAGTCGAGCCGGGGAAGATGCAATCATACAGGGAGCCCAGCCATTCGGTGCTGATTCTAAAGGAGATGAAAAGGATGAAGATTTCTGAAATTCAACACTCGCTTTTCAAAACTGATTATGTGCCAGCTCCTAGGGGCATGTAATTTCTGAAGCATCCTCTGCTCTCTGAGACTCACAGAAGCGACGCAGAGGGGTCGGGGACAGGTACCAGACCGCGAGGGGAAGGCCAAGAGACGGACGTGCAGAGGCTCACGGCGGCAACTGAAAGAAAGCATTAGCGGGCTCAGCTGAGTCTCCGAGGACTAACTTGCCGGACAGAGTCTCAAAGGGCAGTTAAAAGTCCACAAGGCGATCCAACAGAGGAGGAGTACCCCGTGAAAGGAACGTTGGCAGAACACACATTCACAACAGCACGCAGCACATTCAAGGGGCCACGGGAGTCCGAGAGAGACAAGGACAGGTTGACCTACCCCCGCCCACTGCACCTGGGTCCCCGGCAGGCACTCCCAGCCAGCCATGGTCTGGCTCCACAGAGCTTGGCGCAGCCTGGGATTCCTCCCGATGGGACGCCCGGCAGCTCCCGCACGAGAGCCGGAACAGGGAGGACAGGAATCCGGGCCACACCGTGGAGCCGGGACAAAGGGGGCGTCGTGGCTGCTGCTTAGCAGAGGAGCCTCTGCCAGTGCTTTGGAAACTCTGGTCACTGGAGAGAATGGATTAGAGCAAGGAGCGGAGGGGAAGGCAGGGGAGAGGGAGGGCAGGGAGGGCAGGCAGATAGCAGATCGCCAGCGAGATCCTCCCAGGAGCCGTCAGGCAGGCAGATAGCAGATCCGAGCGAGATCCTCCCAGGAGCCGTCAGGCAGGCAGATAGCAGATCGCGAGCGAGATCCTCCCAGGAGCCGTCAGGCAGGCAGATAGCAGATCGCGAGCGAGATCCTCCCAGGAGCCGTCAGGCAGGCAGATAGCAGATCGCGAGCGAGATCCTCCCAGGAGCCGTCAGACACTCGGGGACAGAGGCTGAGGGCAGCGGACACTTCAGAGGAAGAAGGGGAAGGTTCTCGTGTGACTGCAGGTGGAGATTAAGAAGTCAGGAAAGCCCTCATCAGGACTGGGAACTCAGAGCAGGGGGAGACAAGAACCTTAGAGGCAGAGCAGCACGGCCAAGGCCAGGAGCAAGAGCACCCCAGAGTCTGGCAGCCTGGACGGAAGTCCAGTCCCACCAGTTCCTGGCAGCATGACCTTGGGCACAATTAGTACCACTCGAGGGCACAGGCTCCAGGGTCGGGGCACCCAGGTTCCAACTCTAGTCTGGCTGGGAACCCTTATCAAGGATGCCTGACCCCCCAGTACTGAGCTCAGATGGGGCCAGTGCTGGGGCCATAAATAAGGAAACCATGTGAAGTGCTGAGGGATGCCCCATGCCATGTGGCCAGGGAGCAGTGAGGGGTGGTGTGGCATCACCCAACCCTGCCGTTCCTCCGGGCCTGTCACCAGGCTACCCACCCTCCGTCCTGCTTTGCTGACCTCCTGCCTCCCAAACCTGGAGTTTGCTTCAGGCTGAGATTCAACACTGATGGGCAGTCCTTGGCCTTGAACTCTGGGCTCCTAAAACACTTCTTTCATCCTGACCTCTGGCCACACCCAGGCATGACCTTAAGCTGTCCACTCCCTGACAGCAGTCCAGGGTCCTCAGGCGGGGTCAGCCTCCTCCTGAACTTCACGTTCTAGGTGATGCTCTGAGACCAGTCCACCTTTGCCATCTATGCCCCGGGCTGAAATGAGGCTGGAAATGCGACACAGCCCTGCCCTGGACACACGCACGTGCACAGGGTCTGCTCAGCATCTTGGCGCCACTGTCTGTTCTGGGAACACCCACCCTTTAAAATTCCTCTGATTTTCTCACAGGTTTCTGTACAGGAAACGCAGAATTATCAAGCATCACATTTCCAAGGTACGGAGAGCATTTCCACTGCCTGAAACAGCCAAGAGCCTCCCTTTCAGTGGAATAAGCTATTTCCACAAGAAACAAGTTAACTTTCAATGCAACCACGCAAAGCTCTGCCGATGGACACTCCACCACTGATCCACGGCACGTCTGTCCTTGCAGACAAGGGGAGCCTCAGAGGGCACGAAGTTGGGACCCCCCGCTTAGAGACCTCTGCAGGGATGGCAGCCTGCTGCGGCGGTTCTCCGGCTGGGCTGCATTACCCGAGTGACTCAGAACCTTCCCTGGGATCCATCAAGGTGGCTGCATCCCCAAACCTTCTGCGCTGAGAGGGGCTGTGGGCGCCCTTCACCTCTAAAAGGATGCAGGAAACAAAGCTCTGCAGGCAAAGCGTCATCTACTGACCCCGGCCAGCTGGTTGTTGCTCCCCTTCCAGAGCACGCCCAGGCTCACCAGTGCTCTGAAGACTGAACCTGCTACCGGACCCAGTGCTTTGCTTTGAGCTGGAAGGGATGGCAGCCTGGGCCGCCGGGGGGTGGGGGGGAGCTGTGCCTTGTGCTGACTGCCTTTGGGTTGGCTGCTCTCACCAGGTGGGCTGGATCTGTCCCCAGGTCAGGAAGCCTGACTGTGCAAACCTAGTCTTTAACCCCCAACCACCTGTTTCTGCCTGGGGAGAGGCACTCTGATTCATTACCAGCTGGGATCTGTCACCCGCACACACTGGAGGAGACACACCCAGAAGTCCAGGAGGGACACCCCACCCCCTTATGACAGACTGACTACCCCACACTCCCACCATCACCTGGCTTTGGCCCGGAGATCAAGCACCCGTGTGCATAGGACCTTAGAGTCCAATGCCATCTGGAATGCTGAATTCTGCAAGATTATCACATAGTTCTCCATTTGTTCTCTCTGGATCAAGAGCATTTTTTTTTTCTTTTTTCCTTTTATTTTCTTTTTTTTTAAGGAAGAGATTAAAAAAAAAAAAACTAAGTTAAAACGTAAATTATTTCCTCTCTCCTGAAACACACTGACTGGATGCACATTGTTGGAAATTCTCAAAGACTTACTTTCAAAGGATGAAATTCTAAAGATTTCAAAAAAAGATGGTCAAATACAATCTCTTCTTTTTTCTTCTGAAGAACAGTGGATCACAAAGTTATCTGAGTTGTACAGCCGGGAAGGTAAGGCCACGTAGATCTGGGCTGTCACGCCATAAACATTAGAAACGCCGCAGTCCGCTTCTGCACGCAGTTTAATTTCTTTTTGTTTTATAATTATGCTGCTTCCCGCGGGCAGGAGCGGGTCGAGCGCCAGACGACAGCGCCACCTGCAGGAGAAACCTCACAGCCCGGGGCAGCTCCCGCGGCAGGACCTCCCCCACTTGGCCTCCCTGCCTAAGGGCAGACGCGGGGCTCGGTCACCTGGAGGGCAAATGGTGAGGACGGTGCCCTGAGGTCCAGCAGAGCTGGCCGCTCACTCCCTGTGGCCCAGCCAGCACCCTGACTCTGAGGGTTCACCCTGAGCGATATCAGCTCATGTGCCGAGATCCAAGTCCGAGGGAACCCACGGCAGTATGCGGTTCATGATGAAGTACAGAAGCAGGTCGAAACTCGTACTACAGGGCCCGCTCAAATAGAGCAGGCCCCCGACGCACAGAAGCCCCACTCTCTACAAAGAACAAGGGAACTTTGTGGGGAAGAAGCAGGGCGGAGTCCCACAGCAGATGTCAAGCTTCGGACGCAGTTTTGCCAATGTCACGTGGAACGCGGTCTTTTTGTAGAGATGCGTGTTCGTGAACGTGACACCTCCGAGTGAACTGTGGGCGCCTGAGCAAGTACCTGGGAGAACATGCTCTTCCCAGGGACCGTGTCCTAGAAGAACGGGACAACGAGACGTTCTACATTCCCACCTGACATGTCTCCATCATTATCGGAACTGCGCTGCGAACATGGGCTAATTCCAGACTTACTCTGTATGTTGCTGGAGGACAGGCCCGAGCACTCCCCGGAGTATCTCTGGAAGGCAAACATTCCTTGAGTATCTGAAATGCCTTTGTTGCACCCACATGCCCGTGTTACCCTCCCCCCCCGCCCCCACCGCTGAAGACTGCACGTGTGTCCCCCTTCCCCAGGGCGGGGGGTGCTCCTCGGGTCTCTCTGCCCAGCACAGGTGGTGAGTGGCTGAAGGCCCGTCTGAATTTTGCTCCTCAGCAGGAAACAATTTTGTGTCTGGGCTTTTGGGCATTCTGCGCCTCCTTGGCTTTCTGAAGTTCCAGTGCTTGTCCTGGGGGCGTGCCGTCCTGTGGCGGGCGGGGAGCAGAGTCCTAGGGGAGGCCATCCTGGGGGGTTCCTCCTGGTGGGGAGCCGTCCAGGCAGGGTTCTCGCCTTGGGGATTTCCACAGATTCCTCATCTATTTCCATCTCGTCCTCGACAGGGGCCCTCGTCGGTCCTGCTAGAATTCTCTGGCTGGATGCCGCCCTGCGGACACGGCGCCCCCCACCCCGTCCTCCACCTCTGCTGCCCACAGCTGAGCTCCCTACTTCAGAGCCTCACCGGTGAGACCTGCAGCCGGGCTGGGCATCACATCAGAGACAATGCATCTCCGGGAACCCCTCCATGAGTCTAGTCAGGCTCATCCTGGCTTCTCCTCTGCCCTGTGACCCCTGTTTTGTTAGTTTTAGCTTTTCTACCTGGTGCCTTTGGAGCCACACGTGCCTACTGTTGATTTCACTCAAGTGTTTGCCGATGTGTGAATATCTGCCCATCTTTCTGCCAGTCCCTGGATTGCCGTCTGTCCCGCCGACTGATGCCCAGCTCCTGCCGGGCACACTGAAGATCTTGTCGCCTGGGTGTGGGGCTCCCTGTCCCTCCCCAGGCCTGGAGCTCCCTGGCCTTGAGCCCTCACCACCTGCCCGGCCTCAGGGAATGCCCACTCCTGCCTGACACGTGAGGAAGGGAAGAGCCACCCCACCTGACTGAGACCCTGAGCCAATCCCGGAAGCGTCCTCCTGCGTCTCCGGACCCTCCGCTCATTCACTACCTCAGCTCCCCGCTCTGTGCCGGCTCTAGTCTTGTTTCTCTGAAACTCTGATTCTGTTTGCTTCTATCTTCCAAGACTTTCTGGCCCTCTGCTGTCTCTTTGTCTTCTTTGGATTTTTAAAATACCTTTTTGGGCCTTCCATATGATACAGGATAGGATTTAACATGTAAAAAATAACATCCCTGCAGTTATACAGCTTCCTCAATGTGAAGAAGGCGAGAAAATGCACAAGGTCATCTCACTGACCTCCAGGCGTGGAGTCTGTGGTCTGCATCTCTCAGCGGGGTTAAAGGGCATTGCATGGGGTCCCGCGGCGCAATTCTGCTTCCTAGCATTATTGGATTTGGAGAAGTTACTCTAAATAAATCCAAATGATAAGTGTCAGGTCATAACAACTTATTTTATATCAAATTTGGCCATAACTCTTCACCCATCAAAAGAAACATATCCTCAAAGCCAACCAGTCAGTCTTCTTTCTCTTTTGCTCCTCCCTTCAGCAGTCCGCCGCGGTGACCATCTGCACCCCAAGTCTGGAAAGCCTTGCTGGGTGAGCAAAGTGCATAGAGGCCTACGTTCCCTCCTTTCTTATTAGACCCCGAGGTCATCTACACGGTAGACTAAAGGCTGGCGTTGGTCGCGATGCCGCAGAGTTCTGCACGGTGAGTCTCAGATTTCTCACTGAATTCCTCATTCACATCCAATGATCTCTCCAGATAGCACAAGAGAAGCTCACAGAAAGAAAGCATTATTTTAAAAAAAAAAAAAAGGAAAGAAAGAAAGAAAAAAGAAAAAGGAAGCATTTATTTAATAGGCTGTTTTCCTGGGTCACAGCTCAGGAAGGAGCGTCCTGACCGAGCCTTCCGTCGTCCGTGTCTTCCGGCAGGGAGCAGACATCAGCTGTTGAGGTGATACAGAAGCCGCTGATGCCGTTGGCTCTTTATCCGGTCGTTCGTGCATAATCTGGGGAGTGCGCTGGGCGATGACCCTGACAAGCAACTGAAAGTGTGAGGTGAGCAGTGCCAACAGCCCTTCTAACACAGACGCGGAGAAAGCGCCATTTCTTTGAAAGCAACCTCAATGTCAAATCAAAGTTCCATTTCTAACACGTGTTTCAGGACGTCGCTAGAAGCTGGAAGAAGTGCCCCGGCACAGGTACTCCCGCACACACGGAGTCGGCTGCCTTGTTTCCACTCCTGGTCCTCCTGTGGCCTTCCGTGGCCCGCCCCAAAGAGCAGGAAGACCCTCTCAAAACACGACCCAGCTCTCATCAATCCCAGCCCAAAACCTGTTGAGAGCGTCCCATCATTCTGAAGATGATATCCAACGTTCTCACCACGGCTGACAAGGCCCTGTGACCCAGCCCGTCTTGTCTTCTCGTGGCTGCGGCCACCCCGGCCTTGCTCGCCCTCCCAGGACTGCGTCCGAGCATCCGCACTCGCAGCTTCTTCACCTTTTCCTGCAGCTTCACCCACCACGACCGCTGGCTTCCGCTCAAACGTTATCCCGCGGGGGCCTCCCACCCACCCCACAGCCGCCACGGGAGCCCCGTGCGCTCGCGGCTCCCTTCCTGGACTGCTGCTCCTCACAGAGCCTTCCCGCACCTGATCGCTTCTACCTCTTCGCCTGCTTCGTGCCCGCACATTACCATGCATGTTCCAGGGGAACAAGGGCCGCATCTTGCTCTCTGCTGTAGGTCTAGAACCTGCTGGCAGTCAGGTTCGTCTCCGAGTAAGCGCGGGAGGGAAGGAGCACCGCTACCTAATGAAGCGTCTGCGGGGGACTCTCACAGCAGACAGGCAGGTTCCATTCCCAGGTCATTCATTTGGCATGAAAATATGGCAAATGCATTCCTCAAAAAGTTACACACAGAACTACCGTATGACCCAGGAAGTCCACTCCCAGGCGCGTACCCGAAGAGCCGAAAACAGGGGCTCAAAGACCTGCACATCACGGTCATGGCTGCCTGCGTGACAAGGGCCTGAAGGTAGAAACAGCTCAAATGTCCGCAGAGGAAGGGATCGGCAAAACGCGGTCTATACACACACTGGCAGACTGCTTAGCCCTAGAAAGAACGAAACTATGAGCGTGCTCCAACAGCGATGCACCCTGAAGACATGCTCAGTGGAGTAAGTGAGGCACAGAAAGGCAAAGTGCGGTCCCTCCTCCCCGAGGCTGGGCAGCGATCCGCTCCACGCACACAGAAAGGAGCAGGAGGGTTTCCGGGGGCTGGGGAGGGGGAGTGGGAGTTACTGTTTATGGCATAGAATTTCTGTTTGCGATGATGAAATATTCTGGGGATGGAGGCGGGACGGTGCGCCGTCGTGAGCGCACGCGATGTGAAGTTCGCTGCACGTGTGTACGCAGGAAACCGGTTTATACGTGTACATACACAGAGCACTTATTCTATTTGCCGTGATCTTACGAAATTAGATGAATTTACCCTGAGTTTCTCATTAGATGAATCAGCACAAGGAGAGTCTATTCCATCTGCTTAACTTAAAATCTTTAAAAACCTCCTAATTTAACATTAGTTATTGGTTTTATAAAAATGAGCTCTGCTAATTATGTACATAAGCCAGAGATGCCTGATTTATTATACAAGCAAAACACGTCAGATGATGAATTATTTTTCCCTGTGTCATTTGTGAATATTACTCCAAGTTTTTATCCATATATTACTTCTGTTCCCTCAAGATAAAAAATAAAATCACTTCTACAAATGTTTGTCAAAATTGGGAGCACTTTAACAAATAGCTTTCAATATAGCACCTTCTAACATGTCGTTAAATATTCTCCTTTGAATATAATTCAGACCTTTCCAGCGACATCAGGAAATTCTCTAATATATTTCCATAAATTACAATAAATAATGTCCTTTTAAACTTCTGGGGGGTTTTCGACTAATGTGTGATGTGAGTAATTCAAGTTCAGCTCTCTCCTCTCACTGGGGGCTCCAGGTTCTTCATACCAGCCACGCTCATTAGGGCCAGAAGCCACCCACTGGGGGCATTTCAAAGGACGCCAAACCTGTGTGTGGTCATCGTGGGTGGAGAGGAGGCCGGGACGGAGGTTTGAAAGCCTGATTTACTGCTGCCTGGGGAGCAGGCCACCTTTGTAAAACCTCCTCAGAGCAATTACAAAAGCATTTGTGTCCACAGGCACACAATAAGTCTATTTGACTGAACACCTCAGGGGGGTCCCCAAGCCTGCCACAGACCATCCACGGAAGAAGAGAGATTCCAGGTGTCATGAGGACAAAGGCTCATTTAATTATGATACATTTTTGAAAATGAATCAGGACAAGATTTTCCACTGCAGATAATGATACAAAATGTTCTTTTAAAATAAATATATTGAAACTGGGGCACCTGGGTGGCTCAGTGGGTTAGACCGCTGCCTTCAGCTCAGGTCATGATCCCAGGGTCCTGGGATCGAGCCCCGCATCGGGCTCTCTGCTCAGCAGGGAGCCTGCTTCCCTCTCTCTCTCTGCTTGCCACTCTGTCCACTTGTGATCTCTGTCAGATAAACAAATAAAAATCTTTAAAAAATAAATAAATAAATATATTGAAATTGAGAATGGTTACATTGAAGGAACTCAATAAATAATTGACTGGTGGTATAGGATTTGGAGAAAACCCACAGGGTGGTTCAGAGATGACTAGATTCAGGGCCCAGTAAACCAGTACCTGTTGCGTGTTCGCCATCAGAACCGAAAAGCTGGGAGGGTCAGGAGGCCGCGGGGCCCAGCCGGTGCTGGGGCCTCGGCAGGGGCAGCGGGAGGCGGGTTCTGGAGTGTGGAAGGGAGAAGACGGTGCCACGGTGGTGGGGGCTGGACCAGGAGTGGGAAGGAGGGTGGCCCCATCTCCTCCAGTATCGCGGTCTCCCGTAGCTGGGACCCCAAGGAAGCTGACGCAGGAGAAGGGAGCTTCCAGGGCCCACCACACGGCAGTGCCCAGTACAGGCAGTGGGCAAGGAGGCCAGATGGGTTGGCTTGCACTGACTGCTCTTCGAACAAAATGGCTTCGGGCTGTCCTCCTGTCCTTGCGCACCCCACCTCCAGCCCACCGCACGCATCCGCTCCAGCCTGAACCCCAGCTCCTTAACGGCGCGTCTTGTCATCCCGGCTCTTCCACCCGGAGCTGGGACCCACCAGCTCGGCCCTGTGCCAGGCCCACGGTATGGGCACCATCTTGCCAACAGGACGCTTGGCTCCCTTGCCTAGGATGGCCTTCCACTTGCTGTAGGTTCTCAGGCCACCGGGTGAAGCTCCAGACCTGGAGGAAACCACCTTGCATGAACCTCAGAAGCTGGCATAACTCAAGCTAGAGCTCATACACCTTGCAGGTCTAGAGAACAGTTTCCGGGTGTTAGGGTCAACCTCCCTCATCGCAGGGGTTCTGGAGAACTTGGCACCCAGCTGCTCAAGTCAAGTTGACACTTCAACGGTCAACCTTGGCTAAGTTGCTGGTCCTTGCTCTGCTTCACCTTCCACATTTGTAAAAGGGGTTTACCAGTGGTGTGTACCTGTGCTAGGCGTTGAGAGGATTACATGAGATGATCCAGGCCATCTGGGTTTGCTGGGTTTGTGGTGTGCTGGCTCATAGCAAGTATTCCCTAAACATCAGCCAAGTAGGAAAGAAATCAGCCTTCAGAAATGAAAGTATGATCATGAGACAGACAGACACAAGACAAATCCCAGCTGAGCTGAGGAGCGGTCTGCAGAAGCCTGGGCCAGCTCTCCCCGACAGCCACACTTACGGAAAACAAGGAAGGTCTGAGGAACTGGCACAGCCCACAGGAGCCTAAGGACATGTGATGGATTCAATGTCATGTGGTGTCCTGGGTGGGACCCCGGGCCAGAAAAGGGACCTGAGGAAAACACTAGTGAAGTCTGAATGAAGTACAGACTTCAACAACGCATCAGCAGTGACTCATTAACTGTAGCCAATGTACTACACGGATGTAGGGGCTTCATAACGGGGGGAACTGGGTTTGGGGTGGATGAGCGCTCTTTGTACCATCTTAGCAGTCTATAAATCAAAATTATTCTAAAATAAAGGGTTTGCCAAAACCAAAAACAAATAGAAAAAAAAAATTAAGTCTTTCTGTCCCAAAGACACATGGTTGGCATCAAACAAAGCTATAGTTTGGACCCACTTGGCCGTGATCTGGGGGCCTAACCTCCATTCATTCTTTACATCTAGTCATGCTTTATGCCAAGCACAGCCCGGAAAGAGCAGAAGCTGGACACTGAGTCATTCCAGCTGGGGACTCGGTGGGGACTCAGTGGGGACTCGGTGGGGACTCAGTGGGCACTCAGTGGGGACTCAGGTCCTTGGAGTCATGTAGGTGGAAGTACCGTGAGGCAGAAGGACCTATGGAATCAGCAACCTGCAAGTGAAAAGCAGAGTTTGGGAGACCCGGAACCTGCTTGTCCACAGGTCACTTAAGAAAAATGCTTTGTCTGTCCACAGTCAGTCAGTCAGCTCACGGCAGCAGCCAGGGCCTGGGCTGTGGAGAGGCTCTAGGGCAAGGCAGGCTTGTCAGAACGGCAGTCATCTGCCCAGAACAGCTTTGAGCCTTGGCGACAGGCTCCTGTGAATGGTACCATCTCCTTCTCTGCCGGGGCTCTGCATGGCCCAGGGAGCCTCGGTGACACAGGGGCCCTTCTGACACCAGCAGTGTCACAGCAGTCCAAAGGCAAAGGTTGGATCATTCTGGGTTCTGGTGCTGGACTGTGGCAGATCCTGTGGGAACTGCACCCACTCTGTCCAGACTGTGGCACCTTGTCTGTCCAAGGACCACAGGTGTCAAAACATCTGATTTGCAGACCAGTGCGGTGGAAGGTGGGCAGCATCCGCGGAGCACCGTCCTGGAGAGACCATGAGAGACCATGCCGGCCATCAGCTGTTCCTACAGTCATTCTCGCATCTGACATACTTCACAAAGACTTACAAAGCACCGGCCCAGACACACCCCAACCAGACACCGTAGGGAGAACTTAACCTTGATCCCTGCTTCTCTCGCCACTTGGACCCGTATTCACCCTCCATTTCTCAGCGTGAATGTAACGGACAGATGTCTGCTCACGGCCAAGCAAGTGTTCCTCCTCCTGGCTGTGCCGTCATTTTGTTTTAAGATCCTACCTCTCCTCTACTCTCAGACCTGACCCTTACCCTGTTTCCAGGAACAGGTCCCCTGCTCCACATCCAGTCACAGAAATTAGTTCCAAGGTTATTCCTTGGAATAAGGGAATGTGTTTCCAACAAGTTCAAAACCCACCGGGTCTCAGAAGCTGGATCGAGTGTCTTTTGTGCAGGATTTCCCAGGGACCTCAAGGTACTGAAGCGTGCAGCCCTACACAGGGGTGACACGGGTTCCCTTATCCGACCACAGAAGAATTCATTTTTAATAAAATATTACGCAAGACTATTTTTGTTTTTCTGAAAGCCAGTGTACCGAAAGTTCTTTTCACAGGACTGTGTGGACGTCTGATGTCTCACCAGGGCAGGCCGGTCGCAGCCTCCCCAGCCGGGCCCGCCGGCACTCCCTGCGGAGGCGGGGTGTGGAGGCTGGTGGACAGGGCCTGCCCAGCTCATCCTCTTCGGAACTTTCCTTTGAGAATACCTTCCCTATAAATTTCCCTACAACATTTCATGTTGAGAGAAAGAATCTCATTTTTGAAGATTTCAAAGGCTTATACAAATTAAAAGCAGCTGCTCCCAGTAAAACACCTGGTCTGGCCTTTGGTGGGTATAAATATGCACAATGACCTCAGCTCTCCTCAGGTCCGACACTTCACCTCAACACAGTGCGGCGGGGACAGCGCCTCCCACAGGCTGCTCCCCGCAAACAGCCTTTCTTCAGGCTCAAAGGCGTCCTCTGGATACTTCTCATCTGATGCTCTTTCCTTTTGAAGTACCTTTGAAGCGTTTCATCTCCTTTTGCCTTTCCTTTTGATAAAGCTGTTCCTTCTTAAACTTTCAGAGACATCCCAATTTTTAGGGTAAACTCTTGGGTAATTTCTGAGGCAATTTTAAGGGGCGCTGTCTGATCCGACACAACCTGTAAGGACCCTCTCACCTCGCAGACTTCTTGGAAAGATCTTACTCGGTTCGAGAACAAACGGTGGCATGGGAAGCAAAAGTAGCGGAAGAGGAAATAAACGATTCTGGATTTTTTTTTTTCACTTTAAAGAAAGCCAAATTAATATATCCAAAGTTTGGTTAAAATGTATTCACTGTTTCCACGTAATTTCTGGAAAGCTGAGTTCTCTTGGGGCCCACGAGATTCACCAAGGAGACTGAACTTTCTCGGAGGAACTGGCTGGGCTGTGCGGGCTGTTTCCGCGGTCCCGCCGCCGCCCCAGCGGTTCGGATATCGGCCGATCCTGCAGGCCGCGGATAACCAGAAGACGGAGGCTCCCACCCTCGACTCCCCTTCTCTGAGGACTGGGCCCATTACCTCTCTCCCTCTACGGGCATGAAGTCCAGGGCCCGACCGCTGCTCAGTGGGGTGTAGGAGGGGAGACTGGAACTCCCGCGGGGACAGTCCCAGTGAGCGCGCTCTCGCTCTCGCTCTCGCTCTCTCTCTCCAGATTTTATTCCGTTTACCAGAAGGACACAAGATGGCACAAATTTGCCCTGATTCACACCAGGTGTGCTGAGCTGGGGGCCTGACGGGGGATTCTGGGCCTGGACCACAGCTCTGCCCTGGACGGCGCCCCTTCCCCAGCCTGGTTCTCCAGCCTGCACACCGAGTACGTAAGCCCATGGAACATGCTCCCCAGCTCCTCTCCGGCAGACGGGACCTGAACCTCTCAGCCACCTCTGGGCATCTCATCTGTGCCCACTGCCAGAGGAGGCTGCAGACGCCTGCCTCGCAGGATGCCCAGATGGGCCCCGACCCCAGAGCAGGCAGAGTTGCCCCAGTGCTGTCCTGGCACCACACAGGCGGGAAGCGTGCACGCTCTGGGCAAGGGCAATCCAATTTAGCCCCAGCTCTGGTACCGCTGTGTGACCTCGGGCGGCTACCTCAACCCTGTGTGCCTCGGTTTCCTCCTCTGTGAAATGCAGGTGATGATCTTCATTATCTCTAAGCCTTGTGTTTCTTTTTTTTTTTTTTCAGATTTTATTCATTCATTGAGAGAGAGACAGAGACAGAGAGAGCACAAGCAGGGGGAGCAGCAGGCAGAGGGAGAAGCAGGCTTCCTGCTGAGCAGGGAGCCTGACATGGGTCTCAATACCGGATCATGACCAGAGCCAAAGGCAGATGCTTAACCATCTGAGCCACCCAGGCGCCCCTCTAAGGCTTGTATTTATCTGGTGGGGAGAAAGAGCAGAGGGAGAACAAGAGAGAGAGTCCCAAGCAGATCCCTGCTGAGCTGAAGCCTGAGGCGGGCTCCATCTCCGGACGCTGAGACCAGGACCTGAGCTGAAATCAAGAGCCGGACACTCAACCGACGGACCCCCCGCACCCCTCCCCTCCAGTGCCCCTCTCACAGGCTTGTTCTAAGGACTCGCGACAACACACAGAAAGCACAGAGGGCAGCACAGCCCAACACTCACTCCCTCTGCAGGTGGGGCCTGGTTCTCCCTCTTCTTTTACGATTACTCCTGCTGCCCCTTCCACCTGCAAATTCCCTCTGGCTCAGGCTGGGGCCGTTGGCTTCCAGATCAAAGTCCGATTCTCCAGCTCCTTGAGGCTGACCCCTCTCACAGAGACAGACTCAGAGAGGCCAAGCTTTTACAGCTGGAGGACAAGACCTGCGTGCCAACATGGTAGCTATGGGACTGCAGCTCTGCGGCTCTGTGGCTAAGAACCCAGACTTGAAGTCAACCGTCCTGGGGTTCAAATCCCGGCTCTGCCACTTGCCAGCTGTGGATGGAAAGGGTGACAAGACCTCTCTAAGTGGGCCCTGGAGTCTCAAATCCGGAGAGTCAGACCCTGTGGGGCTGAGGCAAGGGACAGCACGAGATAATGCACACAAAAGGTTTCACAGAGAGACCAGCACCTAGTAAGTACTCAACAAAGGGCACCAAAATGCCTGCAATTATCATGGTAATCGGAAAATTTTGCCTCTGCATGACCAAGCCTTCTCTCGCCACAGACATAAGTCAAGTCATACTCAGAATATCACTTGTTCGATTTTACAGTAGCAAGTAACTCGGACCGAGAAGAGAAGGCACACGGCGCCCACGACTTGGGCATTATCTCCCTGCAGACCGACCCGTGTGGGCATCAGAAATCATCAGCAGTAGCTGCGGGTCCTGACAAGCTGGGGGACTGAACAGCCAACGTCATCAGGCTCGGAAGATGCATCAGCCTCACACGACAGGCTTTGTCACTCTGGGCAGAAGCGGCTCCAAAGGCTAAGCTCTCTCCACCCCTCACAGAGGCTGTGAAGGAAACTCGCAGGTTTTGCCGGTAGGATTCCCACTTAGCTCTGCTTCTCTGACAGCAAACCTCCGAATGGCACAAGCTTACCTGAGATAGGCTAACAGAGTTGGTCAGGCCCCAGCACCGCCTCCTCAGCCGGCCGTGGTGGTGTGTCTGAGGCGAACGCAGGTCGGTGTTGCTGAATTCTGGGGACCGAGAGCGGTGCCTCAATCCCACCTCCAAACGCTGTTCGCCCCTGAACACGGGGAAGGTGTAAGCGCGTCTGGATGGCTTCGACTCCCAAAGCTGCTGTGGAACTGAGCTCTGTCCTCAAACGCTACATCATGTTCTTGCCTAGAGAGAAACGCCAGCTCCAGCCACAGCGTGTTCCGCTGCACGGCAGTCAGGGCAGGGAGCAGTCCACACAAGATGCCTCATTCAATCTTGGAGGGCTTTTTGTTATTTTTTTCTAAGAGAGGGAAAGAGAGACAGAGAGGAGGGGCAGAGGGAGAGGGAGAGAGAGAATCCTGAGCAGACAGCCCCCGGCATGGAGCCCAACCCAGGGCCCGTCCCATGACCCTGACATCACCACCTGAGTCGAAATTAAGACTTGGATGCTGAACCGACGGAGCCACCCGGGGGCCCCACATCCTACTTAATCTTAAACTTAAGTCCACGTGCAACACCACTAAACAGTGCATGCCAACTCTTGCAGGGGATTCAGGGGAATTACGCAGAGTCATACAAGTCAATCACAAAAGATTACATACTGTATGATTCCATTTACAGAACCTTCTGGAGATGACAAGATTATAGAGATTATAGAGACAGAACACAGGTTAGTGGTTGCCCGGGGCTGGTGGGGGTGAGCGGTGTCCAGCTTCTAACAGAGTAGCAGGAAGGACCTTGTGCTGGGAGCTGTCCATCTTGACTGTACGGGGACGGGGGAGGTCACAGGAACCGACACAGGGTGACACGTGCACACACACAACTGTTAAGTAGGAGTAAAGCGGTCGACTATGTTAATGCCAGTATCCCTGGCTTGATGCTGCATGACACGGCCTTTCGAGATGCTACCTCTGGGGAAGCTGAAGCAGGGTAAGATCTCTCTGTATTGCTCCAACAACCACGCGGGACTCCACAGAACTTGTGCAGGGTGGCAGCACACAGCGGCGTTTCTGACCTCAGAGCCAGAGGTCCAGTCCGAATGCCTGCTCTGAGACGTATCGTCCATGCCATCTGTCACCTGATCTTCAGGCGCCGCAGACCTTCAGGTCCACGATGAAGGTGACGGAAGGGCCTAACCCAGAGGGAAGTTTGGATTTCCTTAAGTTAACCATGGTCCGTTTCCCCTTCTTACTGCAAAAAAACACTTTCTGACGGATCCACAGCATCCTATTTTATGAGGCAATCACGTGACTAAGATGATAGCTTTGTCATCTGGTTAATGACTAATCTGGAGCGAGAAAAATCTTTTACAGAAAAACTATATAAAATACACGTATAGAATAGCTGAATTTTACATAAATAGCTTTGTTTTTCAAGACCAGAGAACTACCAAAGATGGAAGACCCAAGTTCTCAGAGAAAAGTAAAACACAGGTAGAGAAGGCCAATATTCTACAACGTTCTCACCTTGAGGTCCTCACTAGTCCGCCAGAAGTGTGACCAGGAGGCTGAGAACGCGGGCAGAAAGCCAGGAGCCCTGTGCAGGAGGAGGAACTGGAGTGGGGCAAAAACTGGGCAGAGTCGTGGGGCCGGACAAGAGCTGGTATTGCAGGACGTCCAAGCTCTTGGCACATGGAGAGAAGGGAGCACAGTTTGACGTTCTGCTCCGACGTTCTGTTCTCTTCCGACATCTGTTGATCGGTAAGTAGGGATCACAAATGCCTAAGAAGACAAGCAGAAAAGTGTTCCCGATGTCAGAGGAACAGTACAGCTTCAGTCCCCCTGTGCAGCTGAGATGAGCAGCGGCTAGTCCCGGAGAGGGGCAAACAGGATGCGGAGGCCCTGTCCTGAGACGGCAAGAAATTCTGGCTGGCTTGAGGTGCTCTTCCCGACACAGATGCCCGCTGCAAGCCAAAATAAAAGTAACATTCCTTTCTGGGATAATGTAATAACACATAGAGGCTCTACTCCATCATTCAATCAGAAACTTTTTAAAAGCAGCATTCACACTATGTGTAAGACACAGAAAACACAGACGATGGAAACGGAGCCAGCAGTAATCTACACATTGCAGTCACAAGGATGGATTTGAAAACAACTACAATACATTCAGGAAAATAACAAAATAAAGGATCTATTGGGGAATTAGAACCTAGAAAATGCTTGAAAATGGACATCCTTGAACTCCAAAATGCAGTACCTGAAGTTGCATTTTGAACGATGAGTCTGGCTGCAGACTCGTCACGGGTGAGAGCTGGGATGGGGAGCACGCCAGAGCCAAGTGAGAACAGGACACAGGTGGGAACCACTCACGCGACTGGGAAATTAAGCGTACGTCTAACCAGAGTCAGTGGGGTGAGGCAGAGAATCAGAGACAAACTCTGGCTTGAAGAAGTAAGGGTAAGACTATCCCAGAACTGATAACAAAATATAGAGTTATTCGTCAAAAAGTTTATGAACCCTAAGAATGTAAATATTTTTTAAAGCCACAGCTAGGGACATCTTGATGAAAGCATTGAAAATCTAGGACAGGGGCACCTGGGTGGCTCAGTTGTTTAAGTGTCTGACTCTTGATCTTGGCTCAGGTCATGATCTCACGGTCTTGAGTTCGAGCCCCGCACTGGGCTCCACGCTGGGCACGGAGCCTACAAGAAAGAAAGAAAAGGAAGGAACGGAAAAAGGGAGGGGGAGGGAGGAATCTAGGACAAAGGGAAAAACTTAAAAGCAACCAGACAAAATAAACCACCTTATTTCGTAGAAGTAACAATAAGACTGACAAGCAGGAGAAATAAAAAGAAAGCTGGGGTTCTTAAAACAAAGAGCAAGGCTGCTGGAAGCAAAGACAGAAACAGGAAGGGTGACAGCTGACATCAGAGACCGTAGAGTCCAGCAGGATAAGGAATGACACCGTCAAAGGGGATAAAAAACCAAGATCCAACCAAGGACCCTATGCCCGGTGCAACCGTCGTTTGAAGTTGAGGACCACATAAAGACTTTGCCAAACAAGTGAACATCGGCAGACTCGTGACAATCTGAAGGAGGTGTCTACCGGCAGGATCCAAGTGATCCCATATAAAAGGGCAGATGCAGGACGAGATGAGAAGCAGAAAGAGACGTGTAACTCCGCGGGTCTCTAGAGTTACTTCGATTACCTCTATCTCATCGCCGTCATCATCCTGCTTTGCGGCACTGAAAATCCATTTAGACATACAGTCCACAAGCCGCACAGAGAGTGAGAGGGGCCGGGCAGGCGAGGCGCTGTACAGTGAGTAAATCATCCGGGAAGCGGTGCAAGTGCTAGTAAGTTGGGCAGATACATTGTAAGGACCCAAGGATACAGTAAGAATATGCGGCCAGACCATGAAAATAATAGCAACAGAGTACACAATAAGCTAAAAAGGTAGAACATAGGATAATAAAACTATGTTCATTAATATAAAAGAAAACAAGAGAGGAAAAGAAATAGAACATAGGTAAAACACAGTAAAAAAAACAAATGGGAAAGCTGTAAATATAAACTCAAATATGTCAGTACTTATATAATCCATAAATGCACCAAACACTGCAGTGAAAGAGAACTAGGCCTGATGGGCTGTTTCAGTCTATGCTGTAAGAGACCGGCTTCCTGCACAGGGAGGCAGGCAAGCTGCACAGCAAGGCATGGAGAAAGACACACATGCACACACTCATTACAAGAATGATGGTTCGCTACACTAATACCGTGCAAAGTCGTTCTAAAGAAAGAAGCATTACTAGAAACACGCAGGGAGCTCCTGTAGTGGTAAAAGACTCTGTGGAAAGACAGGACAATGAGAAATGCGCATGCATGTAATTAACATATACTCAAAATATGTACAGCATAAATTGATAGAAATAAAGGAGGAAATGAAAAATCTACAATTGCTTTGATAGGTTTTAACATGCCTCTCTCAGGAAATAACAGAACAAGCAGACGAAATGCCAGAAAGGGTACAGGCACTTTTTGCCTGTGATTAACAAACTTGACCTAATTTACATGAACACGGCAGCCAGCAACTGCAGAATCTGCATATTTTTCAAAAATATAGGAGACATTTTATTTGTACATGTGTAAAAATGAAAACATGTGCCATGCAGCTAAGCTCTGTTTAAAAGAAAATGTCTTAGATGTACATGTGAGAAAGAAAAACACTGAAACATCAATGTTCTGGGCATCAATCTCAAGAAATTGTATTTGAAAAACCAGAAAATCCTGAGAAGAAGGAAAGAAATATAATGAACAAAGCAGAACATAATCAAACAGAAAATAAATGGATAATGTAAAAAAAGGGGAAACCAAAGGTTAGGATCTCAAGAAGATGGATGCGGCTCTCAGACGATGGCTCCAAGTCCAACACACCCTGGGCCCTCCTCCCTTCTGCCCTGCAGGCTACAGATTCCGGAATTCCCACCAACACCTTAAATCAGTAATTCACTGGAATGACTTAGGGACTCCAGAAAGTGCTGCTTCCACAATTACAGTCTCATTACAGCAAAAGCAGACAAGTCAGAAGCCACCAAGAGGAAGGACACAGCAGAGGAGCCGGGGAAGGTCTAAACGAGCAGCTTCTGATCTTCTCCCCGCGGAGTCCTGGGCAGGGTTAGGCCGTCAAGCTCGCATGTGCAACAACAGTCCAGCGTACAGCCGATCTGGGAAGCTCACCCCAGCTTTTGTGTCCAGAGTCCTAACTGGGGCTTGAACACACACCGGTTACTCGGCTGACATCTAGTCTCATATCCGCCTGCAGGTCCCGCCAGATCTGAACCGAGATGAGATGCCCTAAAGGTCCCATCATAAGCCACATTGCTGGACTGTCCGACAGCCAAAGCCCACAGCAAACAAGGATATTCCTGTTGTCCAAGGTCACCTCCCCAAAACCGAGGGCAAACCCCTCTTTGGGTCAGGTTAATTCTTGACTTCTCAGCCCCACTAGTAGAATGAAGGGGGGAAACATTATATGCTTATCTCAATGTATACTTGCTAAAATTCAGTAACATTCATGACTTAGAAAAGATCTGGGGAATCTAGGATTCTGATTCCATGTTTAAAGAGCTTGGAAGTCACACTCCATTCTAACAAGTAGTAAAAGGCTGACCAGATCGAAACATTAACAACTCTTCTTGAATCGGAAAGAGAGAGGAGGACACAGGGTAAGCTGCTGCCCCGAAGCCTGAAGACAGACAAGTGACTACAGGGAGTCACAGTTTCAGGAGCAGAGATCACGAGCTCCATGAGAACCAGCCCTAGACTCAGAAAACCTCAACTGTAAGGAAGGGATTGCTAGGAGTTTGGTGAGGACACAAAGCCCCGGAAGGCTCAGTGATCGGGATCCGCAGTCACGGCAGGCCCTGCAGGAGCCCAGCCAGGCTCTCACGGTAAACACTGGAGGGGAAAGCACATTCCTGTTTCGGGCAGGGGCAGGGGAAGGCAGCATTCTGACATTCTGAAACACCTCCAGGCTCTGTGTTCTTCAGCAACATCTGTCCTCAGAGGAGCCCAGTTCCCGAGAGCATTTATCGGGCTTTGTCAGAGCCTAACTGACCTGGGGAAGGAAAATACCCAGCTCTGCCAGCTCCAGCCCAAGAAGGGAGAGAAATGTCTGAGAAACTCCTGTGGAATCCCCAGTGCCGACACACAGGTTCACAGAGACACGGGGGCGCGATCGGAGAAGTGCGGGATGCTCCCTTCTCCCTACAGCTCCCCCCACGTTACTAGAGGCCTGTGCACAGCAGTTTCTTCCCCCTTTTCCGGTTATGCCCTGCTACCAAGAAAAAGATTACAAGGTATCCTAAAAGGCAAAAATCACAATGTGAAGAACAAGGCAAGCACAGAACCAGGCGAAGCAGGGATGTCGGAATCATCAGACTGGGACTCAGAACAAGTCAGATTAGCATGCTGCGGGCTCTAATGCATGAAGGAGAGAGCACCCAAGGACAGATGGACAACATGAGCCGAGATGGAAATCGTAAGAAAGAACCACAAAGAGATGCTAGAGATGAAAAACGCTGTAAAGGAAATGAAGAATACATTTGTTGAGCTTATTACTAGAGTGGACACAGCTAAGGAACTCTGAGCTTGAGAACATCTGAAAAAGAAGCCTCCAGACCTGAAAACCAAAGAGAACAAAGACCGGGGACGGGGGGAGGCCAGAACAGAATATCCAAGGACTGAAGGACAACTACAAAAGGTATAATATATTGGTAATGGGAATTTCAGAAGAAGAAAGAAAGGAACAGAAGAAATATTTGAAAGAGCAATGACTGAGAATTTCCCCCAAGTTTGTGGCAGACACAAAACCACACAAAACCACATATCCAAGCAGCTCAGAAACCACTAAGCAGCATACAATGCCAAAAAAAACTATACCTAAGCATGTCATTTTCAAACTACAGGAAAATAAAAGATACAGAAAAAGTTCTAAAAGAAACCAAAGGACAGTGCCTGGGTGGCTCAGTTGATTAAGCATCTATCTACCTTCGGCTCAGGTCATGACCTGGGGTCGAGCCTGAGTTGGGCTCCCTGCTCAGTAGGAAATCTGCTTCTCTCTCTCCGTCTGCCCCTCCCCCAGCTCATGCACTCTCGCTTGCATGCTCTCTCTCCCCCAACTACAAATAAATAAATAAAATCTTAAAAAAAAAAAGAAAGAAGAAGAAGCAGCCGCCAAAGGACGGGGGGGTGGAGGGACACTCACGTACAGAGAAGCAAAGATCAGAATTACATCTGGGGGCACCTGTGTGGCTCAGTGGGTAAGCATCTGACTTTGGCTCAGGTCGTGATCTTGGAGTCCTCGGACTGAGCCCCATGTTGGACTCCCTGTTCAGAAGGGAGTCTGCATGTCCCTCTCCCTCTGCTCTTCCCTTCTCTCTCTCAAATAAATAAATCTTTAAAAACGTGATTTTTTTAAAAAAAGAATTACATCCTATTTCTCCGAAACTGCAAAAAGAGGAGAATGGAATGAAATATTTCAAATGTTGAGAGGGAAAAAAGCCCCACCAATCTAGAATTCTGCACTCTCTGAAATTACCCTTCAAGAGGGAAGAAGAAATAAAGACTCTCTAAGGCAAATGAAATTGAAGGAACTTGTCGCCAGTAGACCTGCATTCAAGAAATGTGAAAAGAAGTCCTTTAGAGAGATGGAAAACAATATAGGTCAGAAACTAGGATGTGCAGAAAGTGAGGAAGATCAATGAAGAGCAATGAAGAAGCAATAAGTGAAGGTAAAATAAAGACTTCTATTTTTCTTGTTTTTATTGATCTAACAGGTAACAGTTTGTTCAAAGCAATAGCAACACTGTACTTGGATCATGTATGCTATCGTACACACGCACACTTCCTTCTCCACGGGCTTATGTGCTGTGCCGCACGAGCGAAATGAATGGCAGCAGAGCTACGGGGACAGGGAGCAGGAGAGATGATTCTGTGAGTACAGGGTGTTTGCGCCATCCATGAAGTAGGTACGGTTACTGGGAAGTGGGCTTGAATTAGGCGTAAATGTGTACTGCCAATTCTTGTACAACCACTGACAAAGGTAAAAAAGAAAGTATAACTAATATTTTAAGAAAGGAGAGAAAATGGAGTCATGTAAAATGCTCAGGTAAAACCAAAAAAGCAGAAAAATTATGAAAGAAAAAAATGGGAACAAAGGATATATAGTAATAAACAGAAAACAGGAACAAATATGGCGGGTATGAATCCAACTGTTTCACCAACAAATTCCAACACCACTGGCCTGGATACAGCAGTTAAGAGGTAGACTGTCTGAGTGGATCAAACAAGACTCAACGATCCTGTCTACAGAACCCCACTTTAAACATAAAGACACATACAGACTAAAGTTAAAAGTAAATGGACGGAGAAAAACAGATCATGGTAATACGAATCAAAAGAAGGCAAGAGGAGCTATACTAATTCAGACATTGCAGACTTTAAAGCAAGAGAAGCTACCAGGGAGAACTTAATGGTGAAACACTGAAAACTTTCTGCCAAGACTGGAAACAAGCCAGTGGCAGTCACTATTCAAAAGTGTACTGGAGGGTCCTAACCAAGACAATCAACAGTAAGTAAGTAAATAAACATAATAAAACAATTGAGGAAAAGTAAAGCTCTCGTGTTTAACGCTAATATATAGGAAAAAAGAATCCACAAGCTAAAAGAAGCACCAAGAGAATCCAGCATCACTGCCGTGTGCATGTCAATATACAAAAGTAATTGCATTTTTTATGCCGGTGATGAGTAACTAGAAATTAAAACGGAAAGAATTTAGAATATTAGTAGGAATATCAAATGTCTAAGAATAAATCTAGCAAAAGCTTCAAAAGACGCCTACTGAGGAAAATACGAAACATTTAAAAGAGCTAGATAAACAGAAGGATATATCATGTTCATGGATTATAACACTTGTTTTTGGACAGATGTCAACTTTCTCAAACTGACGAATGGGTTAGAGATTCTATCCAATCTCATCAAAATCCCTGATTTTTTTTGGAAACTGACAAGCTGCCTCAAAAATGCATGTGCAAAACAGAAGCAAAAGAAGGGCCATGGTGGACTTGGAAAGATGCCGGAAATTACAGGTTCACAAAACCAAAGTAGTGACACGGTGATGCCAAGAAGTTTAGACGATGTGACCCCAGGGTGGGCACAGTGCAGGTCTCCCCACATTGACAGGTGGCGCTGGAGCCAGGGGACTCTCTCATGGGACTGCCTCTGTGCTGCAGGCTGTTTAGCTCCATCACTGGTATCTACGTGTTAGATGCCAGAGTACATACACATATGAGCGTGCACACACACACACACTCACACACACAGAGAGTAACAATAGCAACAAAAATGTCTCCAGAAATTGCAAAATGTCCCCTGGAGGCGGGCAAAATTATCCCCAGGGAGGAACTACTGGAATAAGCAAACAGAGCCCATAAAGCTACATGGAAAAGCAGAAACAGATCACATACATATGGTTCTGTGATTCATGACAAAAGCAACAACGCCTCACACTACACACAAAACTCAATTCCGAATAACTTATAGATCTGTTAAAGGTGGAAATTAAAACGAAGTTTCTGGATGACAATATAAGAGAATATCTTCACAGCCTCGGGCCAGACAAAGATTTCTTGAATAGGGCACACGACAGCACAAACCACGGAGGGCAAACATGACATACTGGCCTTTATTAAAAATAAGAACTTCTGTTCAGCACATGGCACGTGATGGAGTAAAAAGCCACTGTGCTGGGGAAGACATTTCTATAAATATCTGACGAGAACTGCTAGCCAGAATAAAGAATTCACACAGTAAGAAAACACAGGCAATCCAACAGAAAAACTGGCCAAAGACTCGAGACACTTCCTGAAAGAGAATATCCACATGGCACTAAAGGTAAGAAAAGGGTTCAGCCTTCTTAGTTTGTAGAGAAATGCAAATTACAATTACAGTGAGATGCTTCTGCAGGTCTCTTCAAATGGCTAAGACAGAGAAGTCGGAGGAGAACTAGGGCTGCTGAGGATTTGGAACTGAAACGCTCGTAAGATGCCAGTGGATGTGAATACTGACAATGTCCGTGAACACTGATCGTACCCTGTCCCAGTCTGGGATGGGCACTGTGACTGGTGACTCCTGTGGATCACGTTATAGGCCAGGACACCCATCGCCTGGCCTCTGTGTTGACGGATGCAGGCTCACACCTGCTCCAGAGAACGACTTTGTGGAGGGAGCCATCTCCTCTGCAAGCCCACCCCTTGGGGCTGGTCCACAGCCAATGCCTGGCTGATGACAAGTTACAAAAATCCTCCAGGAGCAACTGGACAGCTCCCCATGGAGCCAGGCTGAGGGGGACGCTCACCAAGCCTGCAGGCCGGCTTGGCTTCGACCCCAGGTCCCGCTCCTCCCTCACTTCCTCCCAGGCTCCTCCAGGGTACAATCTTTCGATAAATCACCTGCACAGCAAATGCCTCTCGGGTTCCGCGTCTGGACACTGCGACCTAAGATGGTCAGCACGCGCACAGCGCAGTGGAATCCTCTCGACAGAGGTGTGTGACCTCGTGCACCAAAGACACACACCACCATGTTCCCAGCAGCACGCATCAGGCCAGGCATCCCAGCTGCCCATCAACAGTGTGATGGAGAAGTCACAGTTTCTTCTCCCAGTGCCAACGCCCACGACAACCACACACAACATGCATGCCTCCCCCCAAACCTAATGATGAGTAAAAGGAGCTGGGCACAAAAGAAAGCATCCTCCTTGATTACATTTGCATAAAGCTCAAAACAATCAGAAGGAACCCTAATGAAAGCACTTCCGAGAGTAGTTGGCATTTGAGGTAGTAATGGGGGGTGGGTGTGGGAGAGGTGCTTCCAAGTGCTCTGGGGGGGTTCATTAAGTCTACAAGTATCTTCATAGACATCTATAGATGTATGTTATATTGCAATAAAAAGCAATTTTATTTTTTTAAAGTAACTGTCTTTTATTTTCTTTTTTTTTAATGATTTTATTTATTTGACAGAGAGAGAGAGCGCAAGCAGGGGGAGCAGCAAGCAGAGGGAAAAGGAGAGGCAGACTCCCTGCTGAGCAGAGAGCACAACACAACATGGGGCTCTATCTCAGAACCCTGGGAGTATGACCTGAGCCGAAGGCAGACACTTACCAGAACGAGCTACACAAGTGCCCTGAAAATGCGTTTTTAGAAAGATCTTATTCTTCTATGTTAGGTAATGACTTATACAAATGTACTGCATGCAGCAAGTTTACTGATAATCCTTCATAGGATTTGTTTCTGGTATTTTGTTAGCCCTCAGGCCACTTGCCACTGAAAAGGGTAATTGGGTCTCAGACATGTTTTCTCCATTGAAGCTGGCTACCAGCCAGTCCAGAAGGACCTGTTTCCAGGTTATTCCTAAAACCCCAGACCTCCCGACTGAGCCATCCCTGGGGCTTTTCCCACGGACTCCTTCACCCAGCAGATACTCATAAACACCTGCTACATGGGAGGCCTTGTTCTGGGCTCGGGGGACGGTGAACGGGACAGACCTGGCCCCCGCTTCTGAGGAGCTCACAACCCAGACAAGGATCGCAGCCTGGAAACCAGCATTCACTGGTCACCAGCGAGGCCTGCGGGGGCACAGTGGGACATGGTCACACAAAGTCACTCCACCCTGGTGACTAGAGTTTGTGAAAGACACAACAGAAGCTGCTGGAAACCTGTGCCTTTCTGGGTTTGTTCTCCAGGGATAACAAGTGGTCGTGAACGAGAGTTATCGGCCACGGAGCGCAGGAACCAAAGAGAAAGGGCTGCCACTGATTTCACCTAAACCCCCACAAGTTCTGTGCCCCAAAAGGAGAGTGACGGGGTACCAAACTGTCTGTGATTGAATTTCCCTTGAGCCCACCAGAACATTGCCTCAGACCCACTTAATTTTGTTTAAAGAGAATTTTAAAAGACGCCCTTTCTCACGTGCCGGATTAGTGTACACAAATCCTGCCTACACCACAGTGCGGGAAGCACGAACACACGAGGGTCCCGCCACCTCACCAGCTGACACACAGGACACTGGGAATAAATGTGGCCACATCACATGCCCACAAAGAATTAGCCGAATCTGAGGAAAGTGCTGGTCCAACCCTGTTTTTGACCTAAAACCTACCTATAAATGGTGACTTCATACGATTCGATTTGGTCTCACTCAGCACATTCTCTTATGGTTGGCAGAGAGCTTGGCAGGACCCCCTCAGGCAACCACCTCGGCCGTGTCAGTCCTTCAAAGACTTCCTGTTGCAAACACCTCAGCTCCCTGCACAAAGCCCTCTCCAGGGCCAGCGGGACTGAGACCGGCCCAATCCCTTCCCTGTGTTCCCTACAGGCAGATCTCAATACCTCAGGAGAGTGACCTTCCACAGAGTCAAAGCCTCCCCAAAGCTAATGAACTAAGTAAAGAGAAATGTCCCATTTCATTACAGACAAGCTCTGGTCGAACGTGAAGACCACTAGTGTGACTCCACCCAGAACATGGACAAGCCCAGTGCCCCCACCATGACGTGCTTTTATGCCTGGTTTACCATGAGAACGTGTTTTTATCGTGGCGCAGAAGATGCCACCATTTCTAGCTCCCTCTTTGTGATTATAAAACTGCATGTGTCTCTGTGTGCATGAAGAGATTCGTATGGGAATCCGTAGGCTGAGTTAAGAAGATACCTTCGCCAGTTTAGGAGGGCATCATCCAGTCTACCGAGGGCCAGAATGGAACAAAAAGGCAGAAGGAAGTTAATTTCAGTCTGTCTGCTTGAAGTGAGACATCCATCCTCTTCTGCCTTTGGACATCAGGCTCCGGGTTCTCAGGCCTTCAGACCCAGACCAAACTGCACCACTTCCCTGGTTCTCCACCTTGCGGATGGCAGATTGTGGTAATCACATGAGTGAATTCCTACAGTGGATCTGTGTGTGTGTGTGTGTGTGTGTGTGTGTGTGTATAAGTGTGTATATGCCTACATATGCAGATATAGACAAAAACACATATAAAAAGATACATGTTAGGTATATTATGTACATATGGGCTTGTGAGTATATGAATACATATATCCATCTATATCTCCTATTGGTTCGTTTTCTCTGAAGAAACAGAATAACCCTGAAATGGTACTGACTAATATACTAGGCTATTAATTAAGAAGATCTAAATAAATCCTCTGCCCTACTTCCCTTGTAGTCGAAAAGCCAAAATGTATATTCATTAGAATTATGTTCTCAGAGTGTCCCCTGCTGTGTTGATGTCAAGGGGATTTATCTATACTTCCTGATGCTTGAATAAAATCATTCTAACCACGGGTTTTGCCTATTGCTCTCAAGGAAGACCTTAATGCTCATGCAATTCAAATCGCCATTCAGCTGTCTGTAATTTCAGTGACAACTGTCCCCTTCACACATATGTACACCACTAATCAAAGACACAGCGTGGGGCTAAAGGGTAGGAAGATGATCCTCCAGCGGCAAATTTAGGGATTCTCTACAGCAATAGACTTCAAACTGAATACAAGAGGGTCTTGTTAGCTGAGTATACATTAGCCCGATCCCCAGTTACAAGGTTGCGCAGGGGAAAGTAAGTGTAACATAAAGACATTCGCCTACAGGCGAGGGGGGAGAGTATTAGCCCCTTCCAAGCAACCCAGCCCACTTCCTTCCAGCCCGGACCCTCGCCCCCTGCGCCAAGTCTTTATCAGCCATTTCCTTCTTGAGAGGCAGATGTTGGCAGCATCTAAAAGGATAAGACAAACTGGTTTTGAAGGAAACGTGAAAATATTGCAAATGACGCACGAGTTTATAAAGCAGACAACCGCAGTTTTGGAAAACACAAACGCTTCATCGGGAAGCGCTCACCCAGGCAGACGCGGCCGAGTCAGGCACCGAAGGGAGTGCGGACAAGAACAGCGACAGCGCAGACGCTTCCCAGAAAAACTCAGACACGACCCGGCAGGGTGGACACGGCAGCTGCGTAAGGGCAGTCAGAGCGCGCAGCCGCCGAGGGAGGAGGGCGGGCGGCCGCAGCAAGGCCCAGACTAAGTCCGCCGGTACGAGCGCTCGCCGGAGCCCTGCCGCCTGCTCCGGGGCCGGCCTGCCACATCCACCCCCTTCCTCCGGGGGTCCCCGAGGTCCATCTGCGGCCCAGCCCCGCACCCGCAGCCCCGGAGGGGTTCCCTAGAGGCATCGTCCGCCGGCTGACCCCCAGGCCCGCCCAGGAAACGGAGGCCCCTCACCCCTCGGCTGCCCCCGGCGGCGGCTCCGCCCGGCCTTCCCACCCCGGAGCTTCCCACGGACCCAGCCTGAGCGCGGCGTGTGGCCCTGAGGCCCCGTGGGCCGAGCAGTGGCCGAGCTCCGTCCAGGCCTCTCTGCGAACTCGAGGCTCCACAGGCAGGGCAGGCCCCCCTCGTCTCCCGGCCGCCCACGCCGGGCCTCACCAGGCAGCCCCCCTGCTTCATTACCCGGCACCTACCCACGCGAGCAGCCTCGGCGTCGGGGTCTCCCGGCCCAGCACGCGCACCTGTCCGCAGTTTCCGGTGAGAGCTCCCTGACGTCACGCGAGCAGCCTCGGTGTCGGGGTCTCCCCGCCCAGCACGCGCACCTGCCCGCAGTTTCCGGTGAGAGCTCCCTGACGTCACGCGAGCAGCCTCGGTGTCGGGGTCTCCCCGCCCAGCACGCGCACCTGCCCGCAGTTTCCGGTGAGAGCTCCCTGACGTCACGCGAGCAGCCTCGGTGTCGGGGTCTCCCCGCCCAGCACGCGCACCTGCCCGCAGTTTCCGGTGAGAGCTCCCTGACGTCACGCGAGCAGCCTCGGCGTCGGGGTCTCCCGGCCCAGCACGCGCACCTGCCCGCAGTTTCCGGTGAGAGCTCCCTGACGTCACGCGAGCAGCCTCGGCGTCGGGATCTCCCGGCCCAGCACGCGCACCTGCCCGCAGTTTCCGGTGAGAGCTCCCTGACGTCACACTAGTAGCCTCGGCGTCGGGGTCGCCCCGCCCAGCACGCACACCTGCCCGCAGTTTCCGGTGAGAGCTCCCTGACGTCGCGTGCCCGCAAGCCCCGCCCCAGCTGCCGGGATGGGGCACCGAGGAGCCAATGAGCTCAGCCACTTCTGGGCACGTGCCCCGGCTCCGCCCCCCAGGCAGGCTCTGCGCCTGCGCACGACGCTGCGGGCTGAGAAGCGCGCCAGCTGCGGCCACGCTGAGTCGCGAGCGGGAGGCCGCGGAGACGCGGGGCTGGCGGTGGGCGCGCAGGGAGCCTCGGCCGTCGCGCCCCAGCGGCCGGCCGCGCCTGTGCTGCCCGGGACCGGCCGATGCCCTGTGGAGGAGTGTCAGGAGCGCCCGACGGGGAGTCGTTGCCCGCGGTTCTCTTTGCGCTGGTGACGGGTGCGGGGGCGACGCGGGGCGCGGGAGCGACGCGGGGCGCGGAGTCCTGTCGGGGGTTCGTTCGCTTTTCCACTTGCGCGCGCCGGCGGCACTGACGAGGACACGGGGTGCCATCCGCACGGCGCGGGGGCTCCCCGCCAGCAACACGTGTCACCGGGCGGCGCTGCCCTCCCCGGAGACGGCAGCCGAGCAAGGACGGCGGCCCGAGCTTCCGCCGCCTCGAGGGACAGGACCGCGTGCCTGCCCCGGCCAGGGCAGGCAGAGGCGGGGTCTGGGGGCGGGGTCCAGGGTGGGGTCCGCCGAGAGGCGCGTGTTCCCAGGGGCGGGGCTGCAGAGCAAGTCTGGGCACCGCGAGATCCCTGTGAGCGTCGGGGCCCCGTGACCCGGGGGGCGGCTGTCTGTCCGGTCCCGGAGGTTCGGTTTAGTTCTCTGGCCTGTTCCCAGACAGGGTCTCCCCCCGCCCTGGTCCTGACTCTCGTGGAATACGCGGGTTTTAGGTGGTTTCTGGTGCTCACGTGCGCCGACTGCGAGTGCGGTCCCCGCACGGACTGCGGAAGAGCTTGGCTTGTTCCGCCGGGGTCAGCGTGGCGCAGACGGGCCCGCGTCTGCTCAATCTGCTCAATCTGCTCGCCCGGAGGCAAAGCGCCGGCCAGCCCCGGGCCCGCTCCACTGACCCACCGGCGCACCCCTGCTCCGCCCGCTGGGCCGGGAGGGCATCCCCTGGTGCATGCAGAGCATGCGGTGGGGGCCAGCACCGACCTTGCGCATGTCTCCGAGGCCCACGAGCTCCCGGCTGGCCTCGCGCATGCAGTAGTAAAAGCCCCGTGACTGTGGCACAACAGCGCTCGGACAATGACCCGGTGGTTTCAGCTCCGGCAGCTCTTCCTTCAGAGGTGCCGCAGGCGGGCTCCGGGTCTGCCCTAGAGAGAACTTTCCATAGTAGGGCGAAGCAAAAAGAAAAGCAGCAACACCCCAAAAGAGGCGGGAAATGAAGAGCCACGAGCTTCTGCCCGCGTGGGGAGCAGAGCTGCTCTCTGCTCGTCCAGAACAGCGGGAGTACACCGCGCACCCCGCACACCGCCGCGGCGGACCCGTGCGCCATCGCCTCCCTGCAGCATCCTTGGGCGCTGCAGGCCGCGGCGAGTCCTGCTGCGAAGATACTTCGCCAGGGACGCACCTGGGTCTCCGTGCTGTGGACGAGGCTTTGGAAACAGCACGAGGTTTCCTTCCTGACCCCTTAGGCCTGTGCCCAAGATGGGACCCGGGCTGGTTCTCCCAGAGCCCGCATAAAGAAAAAACCTGCATCTTTTCGTCATCTAGTCCAAATTCATGCCGCTTAGTTCGAAAGTTGTATGCCTGAGGAGTTAAATGCGCTACAAAGTTTCCTCTTCTCGGCCCCCCGGTGATCCGCGGTGTGAAACTAACCAGGCGGGCAAGCTCAGGAACAGCAGCGGAGGAACCCATGCTGCGTCCCAGGCTGCGCCGTTTACGAGCAGCTTCTCCTTGTGTCTTCGTCACACCGTCGGGTACGTATGTTTTACTGTCCTCGTTTTACAAATGGGGAGCAGAGGAGCAGACATGTTAGGTAACTGCCTCTTCAGAGTGGAAGAGCCGGTGGGGCAAAGGTGAGGTCTGCCAACCGCAGGCTCGTAAGCCTCGCTACCCGCTGCCGGGTACTTATCCCTACGTTAATCACCTATAAACCCATTTGGAATAGTCGTTTATTTGTTAACCTAACCTGGATTAGGTTCTTCCAGCTTCCAAGAATAACAAAGATAAAGTCGGGCTCCTTATTCTAAAAAAATTACCATCTGGCTGAGAATTATTTTGAAATGCAGAGGATCAAACCCTCATTTATTTGTTTTCTGAATTTGAAATTTTTTCTATACTGGGTTTGCCTGTGTTAGGTTTTTGGGTTTTGTTTGTCTTCACTGAGCTCAGAGGCAGAAAGACCTGCAATCACAGACTAATTTTTTCATTGTTTCATTTTCTGTTATATTTTGGATTCAGGACCACCTTTTCTGCAAACTGTTTCACTTGCATGTGTCTGCTGCACACATGCAAGTCCCAGTCAATGGGAAAGTATAAGTTTCGGCACACCAGCTTGGTGACATCCTTGTGTTTTTCCAATTTCTAACTTCAGTGTTAGCTGGTGTGTATAGACCAGTCTAAAGAGGCCATCCAGGCAAACATGAGCTTTGTTTCACTTATAGAATGTTTTATTTTTTAATTCAATCAATGTTTTAAAATTAGGAAATTATATATAAAATTCCAGATTTCTGGTTTCTTTTGAAAACTTGGAAGTTCTGGTAACGAGACAGCGAGCCTACATGCCCACATGGCAACAAGGCCTGAGCTGGGTAGTAACCATCCTTTTCAGTGGGGTATGCCTACTCCAGTCCCCGGTCCCCACCGTTCCCTGCAGGGTTCCGGTCACTGAGACTGTGCATGCGGTTACGATTAAGCATCCCCCCCCCTCACTATTTTCTATGGAAGGAGAGTATTTCTGTATCTATGTCTTTATCCAAAAATGAAAAAAACTCGAGCTTTGTGATTATTTTTGTGTCCAGTCTGCCTTGCTCATGTGCTTTGCCTGATCCCTGCAGGTAGGCTCTGACCTGTAAGGTGGATAAATAAATTGTTTCCAAATCAGACTAGCAGGAATGTGTGTAATCAAGTCTTCCCATGGAGCACAAAACGTGTGACTCAAAACTCCGTATTTCCCACATGGACTAGTTATCTGTTGCTCTGTAACAAAACCTTCCCAAAACTCAGTAGCTTAAAACATCCATCTTGGTTCTGTGGGTCAGCAATTGGGTTAGACTCAGCTGCACAGCTCTTGTATCAGTCACACCTGCTGGACTCCTTCACACATCTGTGGCCAACTGGTGGTCAGTGGCCTAACTCACATGCCTGCAGGTTGGCTGGCTACAGGTTAAGAAAACGAAAGTCACTAGCTTCAATGTCTTTCTTTGTCCAGAAGACTAGCTCTACCTTGTTCCTGTCATGACTATTAGTGGGGTTCCTGTGTTAGTCCTCTCCGTTTGCTATAACAAAATACCGTAAACCGGGTGACTTCAACAACAAAAACATTCTCTCATGTTTTGAAGGCCAGAAGCTCAAGGTCAAGGTTCTGGCAATGTTGCTTTCTGGTGAGACCCCAAGTCCTGGCTTGCAGACAGCTGCATTCTTACTGTGTCCTCTCTCTCGTATCTCCTCTTCTAAACACACCAACCTTATTGGATCAGGACTACACCCTTATGACCTCATTTAACATAAAGTACCTTCTTAAAGGCCCCATCCCCAAATATAGTCACTCTGGGGATTAGGGATTTCGCCTATGAATTTGGGGAGAAAAAGTTTAGTCCATCACAGGTCCCAAGAGCAACCAGAAGCCACGCACCTTGTGTAGCATTCACTATTTTTTCTTTGATCAAAATGAGTCCTGTAGCCAAGTTCTGAGTCAATTTGGGATGGGACTACACACACGCATGGATACAGGAAGGCATGAGCAAATGGGGAACCATGATAGCAACAACCACCAGACCCCAGGTCAATTCTCTTTAACTACATATTTAAATCATTTTGTTATTTTTAAGAGTGAGCATGTGCAGCATGGGAGAGGGCAAGGGAGAGAATCTCAAGCAGACTCAAGAGCCCAACTTGGGCCTCCATCTCACCACCCTGAGATCATGGCCTGAGTGGAAATCAAGAGCTGGCCACTTGACCAACTGAGCCACCCAGAGGCTCCTAAATCATTATATTTTAAATCAATTCAGTGGTAGTTACTGTGGCTCACTGTCTAACATTCAGTTGTGGTCCACTGGTTGTTCGAAGCAGATCATAGATACTGCTTCCCCTTCCAATGGCTGGTTGAGGGGTGGGCACGGACCCAGTGCTGGACAAAATGGAAATGTTTGCTGGGAGGATTTGTAGGAAAGCTTTCTAAGCTCCCAAGTAAAGTGGGAAGAGAAGGTTCCTTGTCTTTCAGACATTTTTGTGTTTATGTGTGATGCCTAAGCAGCTATACCCATGCCACTGTCCAAGTTGAGGATGAAGTCTATGCCCAGAAAGGAAGAAAACCCAGAGAAATGCAGATAAAGGCTCCTGATGTCCATGCATAGATCCATTTTGCCTCTGTATTTCTGTTGCACAGCCTTATAAATGTCCTTTAGATTGGCCTGAGTTGCTGTTTTCTGTTATTTATGGCCCAATACATGGATCCTTATTGGATTGGTCAACCCATGAGAAGCCCTGGAGAGCACACAGTCTTCTTGGAAAGCCTGGGACCTTATTTTCACACCGGCCTAGGGCAGGTTGTCTCAGCTTCCTTCTCTGAAAAAGCAGGAAATGCCTATTCTATAAGCCCTAAGCATGGTTTTGTGATCAGATGAGATAATGCATGTGAAAACATTTCAAGCTGTATAAATTGTCAAATCAATGTAAAGAAGAGAGAAAACAGTCTCTTTAAGGATGAGAGGATTGATGGATAATAGCTGAAATCATGTCAGGTCAGCAATCCATCCCTTTAGTCAAGTCAGTAAGAGGACTTGTCAAATGTGTTTACTATTACAGAGAACAAAATAACCACATATTATACAACAGACCTCCACCTGTAATTAATTTCTCAATTAAATAAAGACAATCTTAGCATTGTGGTGAGCTGAGTGGTAAAGGGTAGGGGCAGTAGGCAGACCCAGGTCTATATCAGTGAGGAGAATTTCAGCTGCAAGCCAACACCCAACTTGCCCTGATTTAGAAGATAATCTGTTGGCTCAACTATATAGAGTCAGCAGCATGGCATTGACCAGATTTCAGGGGAGGTGTGACACAGTGGCTCAGTTCAGGAGTCCAGCACCCAGCTCTCCTCTCTCTGCTCCTGCTTCTCATGGTATCAACCTCACATTCACAAATGTCCAGCCAGTAATGGCTAGATCTTCATCATGAAAGGTCATGTATAGTCACTGCACTTTGCTTTGAAAAAAGGCATTGTTCAATGCATATATTTAAAATATATTCCAATTTTTATCATCTTGGATCAAGGTTCTCTTAATTTTCAATACTTTAGAAGGCTCGAGAACTGAATAAGATCCCAGACTTCGTTAATCGCAAGAGTTTTCTGTGGTACTGATGTAACCACTGATTATTACTGAAACTGCTTGCTTGAAAAATCTCTTTCTGTAGTGCAGTTTGTCTTAGTTTTGGTAAACACATTTAGAAATTTGCATTAGTCGAGCTGGGCTTAAATGCCCGTGTGTCAGGTCCCCATCTCCACCCCACACATAAAGAAATCTGTGCACCTGATGTGATAGCAACAGGGACCAATTCTAAAATCTCCCACTGAGATTTAAGGTAGTAAATAAAAAGACGGAAGACCATGTTTCCATTAATTTGTTATCATCCACTGTGGTTGGAATGCTCATTAGAATGGCATATATAAAGAATTTTAAATTGGCCCAGGTCTTCTGATCCATTACATGAATGATTTCCCTGCACCAGCCATAGATGTTAAGACAATGGTCTTTACAGTTATGTAAATATTTTCATGCTGATTTCTATCGAAAGTTGACAGTGAGCTTGGTGTATAAGAACCAGAGGCAGCTAAGTGCTAACAAGCATAAGCCATATCCCCAGGGTTTTAAACAACCATGGTCTGGTCTTTCTCAACCCAATTGAATATGTATTTCTGTACATAAGCAAGCCAACTCCCAAATGGAAATAATTTTAGATATGCAGAAGCATCAGCAAACCTCAGTCTCTAGTCAAGCAGAAAGAAACAGTCGTCAATTAAAGACTATCCTGATGTTATATAACGTCAGGTGAAATAAACTCACCCATTTCAGAGATTTATACTTGTGTTTTCTAGAACTAAGGTTCTTTGGGACAAAAGTCTTAAAATATTTTTATCCTAGTCACTCCATCAATAGATCTAGGAATAAAACTCTATTATTTGAACACAGAAAGTTCCCCTTTGTTTAATTGAATTATTCTGATGAGTCACATGTTATAAGCAGGTTATAATGTATTAGACAGCAGGAGCCATATATTTGTACCCCCAATTCTGAGACCAATTTCAAGTGTCACTGTTGGGGGGGGTTCCACCCAAAACACCCCTAAATAATCCTTCAGGACACTAGCTGGGTGATGTCCTATCATTCAACTCAATTCTGATGGTGTCTACTGGGAGACAGCATCATGTTCCCCAGGTGAAGGACTGTCCTGTGTGACACCCTCCCCTCCCCCACTTCAGATGCCAGTCATAAGCCCAGGCTGTTAAACTTGACCAAATTGGGTGGACTATAAACTGGAGTTTCCAGCAACACCCTCTTTGGGCTTCAGTGATTCGCTACAGCAGCTCACAAAGCTCAGAAACATTTTACTTACTAAATTACTGATTTATTGCAAAAGATATTAGAGTATATGAATGAGCAGCTGGACCAATGGTATGTGGGAAGGGCTGTAGAGCTTCCATGCTGTCAGTGTGCATACCACATTCCCCAGCTCCACTTGCTCACAGATCAAAAGATCTCCAAGCCTGTCCTTTGGGTTTTTATGGAGGCTTTTATGGAGGCACGATTTCTTAGCTCTTTGGACAGTGGTGATTGATTCAACTTCCACTCTGTTCCCCCTCCCCTGAGATCAGAGGGTGGGACTGCACATTGCAAAATTAGAATCACTGTGTTGGCTCCCCTGGCAACCAGCCCCTCCCTTCTTAGGTGCAAAAGCTACCTCATTAAAAATAACAAAAGACATCAATAGTTTTCAACACTTAGGAAATTCCATGGGTTTTAGGAACTCTGGGCCAGAAAAACCATATAGATTTATAATTATAAATCACTGTATCACACCAACGCACATTCATATTATTTGTTTGTATCCCCAACACATAGCAAATCATTTAGCACACAGGGCTCAACACATGTGAGCTAAAGTTCTACTAGACTTAAAACTACCCCCCTGTATGACCACTTAACTGAACCTCTTATCTCCAAATATCACTTAGGTACCACCTGGTGGCTGACCACATGTTTTTGGATGTGCTGCAGACACTGTTTGACCAAGTAGAAAGTTCTAGGACAGCATTTTTCATGTTCTTCACTAAGCCATTCCATCATGTAGCCTTTGACAGTGCTAAAGCAAGAATAAATAAGCAACTGTTACATGCTCCCCCCATGGGGAAGACACCTAGTGGGGATTTGCTTTACCATTCCTAAAATCTCAAAGAGCAAAAGGTTTCCTTTTTAAAAGCCTTTAAAAAAACCAGAGATCTGCCAGAAAATGCACATTTGACAGACTGCCTTTGCTTCCTCCAAGGAAGAAACGACCAGACCAAGAGTTTGGCACCTGTGTTCTCCTCAAACCCCTCCTCCTCCTCTCCACAAACATACAGCAACAAAGCTTCTGAAGTCAGCCCTGTTACTGTTCCCTTAACCTGCAAGGGACCAGGTTGGGCCATACTGATGCTGGAAAAGATGTTAAGGCTCAAAGCCAATAGCTAAGAAAGAGTTCTGGAGACATCTTTGATGCAAAAAGGTGGTTTTGTTAAAGCAATGGGACAGAACCTGTGAGTAGAAAGAGCTACTCACCCATGACTGGGGTCATTAGGAGTGGCCCAGTATATACTTTCAAGTTGGAAGAGGTTAGGGATAGCATACATCTCTAAGGAATTTTGGAAGCAAGGTTTCCAGGACCTTGAGGGAGCTAGCTATTGTTGGGAAAAGATCCTTTTATTATCATCTAAAAAAACCTTTGTTTGAGACCCTTTAGATGTATATTGGTGGGCCATATGCATGGGGAATGATTGCCAACACATATCTTGGGGGTGGGGAATTAGAGATAAAGGGAATTTCTAAAGGAATTTTTATATGTTAAGTAGATTTACAGGATCCTGGGGTCAGGCTAGGTTTCCTTTTGCCCTTATCAAAGTATTAACTTCCAGGCAGTTAATTCCCTAGAGGAATGTCTCTCTGCCTGTTTCAAGGATTTGTCAGTGGCTTATTAGGTAATAAGGAAATCTAATAATTTTTCTTCTCCCTATGTTTCCCACATCAATATCATGTAGTGATTTTGTACATATACAATTACTGAACATTCTGCAGTAGATGTCTGATGTGGCACTACCTGCCTGGCATGTATTTCCTCTTTCCAAGTAGCAAGGCATGAAGTTCCTTCAAAGAATTGCCCTCCGTTGTTGATGGATTGAACACATAATATGGTTCCAGAGGTATGAGGAGGACCTAGAGTTGACAAAAGGGCAACATACGCCTGGCCAAGTGATGCATTTAGGGATACAAATGTGACAGAAGCAAGGCAAACAAGAAGCTAGTGCCCTTTCAGTGGAAGATGTGACTGAAGCTACTGGTGACCTCCTGTGCCACCAGGTGGAAAGAATCTGCCAGGGAATGAAGTTGGCACAGAAAACAACAGAACCAAGAGACTAGAAGGGCAGAGTCCCAAAGACATTCCTGTGCATCTGGTCAACCCTGCCTAAGAAGCTGGCCTCTGGTTTTTCCAGTCACTGAGAAAATATATTTCATTTTAAAAGGAAAATGAACCATGTTGGGCACTGGATTGTAGTAACAGCTACCTGGAAGACTTTTAAGAACAGCAGTATCTGTAGGGAAGTCCACAGAAAGACCTTTTAGGGAAAATAAATCAATTAAGCTTTGTAAACAAGTTAATTAGATCAAGGATATGGTTTGGTCTGTTTCAGTGCAATCCTTTTTAACGAATTCAATTTAATCTGCCTTTACAGTTATAGGCACTATGGAGGTATTTATCTGTAGTATTCTGAAACCACCATCTTTACTCTAAAATTAGGCTGCTACCATTTGGGTACGCATGGGGAGTTGTGTCTTCATTAACCAATAGTTCTCCCAGATTCCTGTTCTAAAGCATTCCATTAGTATTTCCCAGCAATGACGGATTAAAGTGTTGAGAACATTACAGCACAATTAGTAGTTGACCCAAGAAATAGAATTATTTTTTGTTGCCTTTGTGTAATTGATTCAAATACTTGAAATTATTCCTAGTGATTCTGAAGTTCCTTGCTCAGGCTGCTTCTCTATAGCATAAAATATAACATTTTTTTTTCATGTTTGAAGAGTCTTTTCCACTATAGAATTATGTAGCTGATGTACTATCTAGTTGCTGGCATATCCCATATTAGATGGAGTTCCTTTAGATCAATGTCACTTAATTCAGAGTAACAAAATTATCCTGGAATGATGAATTTAGAGAAGAAAAGAGAAACATAGACTCAGGCTAGGCTACCTTACATACCCAAGGGAATTACAGAATTCAAAAACAGAATAAATGGAGGTGAGGCAAGGATCAATAAAATAATAGACCATTTCTGAGCATTGAAAATATGTCTCATGTTGAGTCTTCAAAATGAAAAGGTCCCAAGAACCTAAAAAAAATTAGTGAAAGTGCAGAAGAGCCTACATCTGTTATGCGTTCTGGTGAGCTCATTCTTTCCAAAAATAATTTAGCATATATCTCCAAAAGATAAACATTTTTGAAAATAGTCACAATACCATCATCACATATAACAGATAACAATAACTCCTTAATATCTTTAAATATTTAGTAATTATTAAAACTTCCCAGATGGCCTCTTTTTCTTTCTTTTTACATTGCCTTATTCTTATTCTCAAATTAGGATCCAAACAGACCCGTCCCTTGCAGTTAGCTAGTACCTCTTAAATCTCTTTGTCTATAGGTTCTCCTATCCTTTTTAATTTCTTTATTGATGATGTTAGAGTCCCCTATATTCTAAATTTTGCTAATCGCATCCCTGTGGTGCCATTTCATGTGTATCTCTGCTGGTTCAACATTTTGGCAAGAAAACTCCGTAAGCGGTGTCATCTGTTTCCATCAGGAGGTGTAAGATGTCTGGTGGTTTCTCTTTCTGTGATGCTGGTAGTCATGGCCGGTGATTGCATGGTTCCATGATTGCCTGGATCATCTATCATCCTGTCATCATGATTGAGAGGGAATTCTTCCGTATAAGGAGAAATCTCCTCAAGTAAACCATTTGGTTACTCTGAGGTACAGTATAAAGTAAAAACAAGAAAATGCTGGATTCTTTCCCTTTGTTTGCTGGCTTTCAGAATACTGAGCTGGTTCCCTTCCATCCTTCAGAAAAAACCAGCTGCTGTCTCTACATCTTCTGTGCATGGTTTTAACAGAACTGATGTCTTTCAATCCATTGTTGAGCACTCTGTGGCTGGGAAATCTCTTTAAACAGGCCATCAAGCCCTCTGACATGACCAGGAGACTTTTTTTCTCATTTCCTTTGGTAAGATAAATGATCCAGTATCTTCTTGTACATTTCATACCCCAGTTCTGGAATCAGCCATTTCTCTAGGGAGCTTTTGTTTCAGTAGAAAATCTTGTTTAGTGATCATAGTATGGATGCTAGGAGTACCCATTGCTAGACTGCTCCTGGTTTTCTGGGCTTGTGGACAGAGGTAGGAAATGTGTGTTTTTAGAGATGATGCATCAGGGACACCTGGGTGGCTCAGTTTGTTAAGCTTCTGCCTTCAGCTCAGGCCATGATCCCAGGGTCCTGGGTTCCAGCTCCCTGCTGAGCAGGGAGCCTGCTTCTTCCTCTCTTCCCTGCCCCTGATTTCTCTCACCATCTCTGTTTCTATCTCTGTCTCTCTCTCTCAAATTGTTATCTCTGTCCTATCTCTGTCTCTTTCAAATAAATAAATAAAATCTTTTAAAAAGAGAGAGAAAACATACATCAGGAGGCTATACCGATATTTACAATTCAAATTTAGGGTTGCTTGTTTTTATTTAAATTCTTTTCTATTTTCCACTTGTTCCTTTAAGCTGAGTACCTTATTTACTGATGGCATTAACATAATTGTTGTGTCTTCATGTAATTTACTTAAGTAGCTTCCAAATAGAAATGCCAATATAATAATTAACAAAATAATTACTGAAAAGGAAAGAAAATTTATTTGATGTTCTTTTTGTCTTTAACGTATATCCCACTAAGATGTACAGCCAAATGACTATTTTTTTATAGTCACTTAAATTAACTCCTCTCTGCGTGGCTTAAACCAGCAACTTAGTGCATACATTCATTTCTTTCATTTTGCTTTTGAGGAAAGGTTACCTCAAAATCAAAATCTCACCATACCACAGGTAATAATTTCTTTAACATTTTAACATACATGACTCTTGTCACTTCTGTACAGGAATGTTACAGCAAAAACGGAATTATGGTTACATAAGGCTTTGTATTTGCTTTATTCTCTCCAGAGTAGATTGTAAACCTCTTCCCATGTCATGAAAACATTTCTAAATTACTATTTTAGCACCTTCATAGTATCCCATCACTTATGTGAATTGTAGCTTTCTCAGCTAATCCTCTGTTGTTGACCATTTAAGGGGCTAACAATTTTTCACAATTTTAAACAACACTGTGATGAATATCTCTGGAACCAAATGTGTTCACACATTCCCAAATTACTGCTTTAGCATAAATTCCCATGAATGTATTCACCAAGCCAAAAAATAAAATAATCACTTGAAGGCTTTTCCTTCATTCTGTGGCATCATTCTCCTAAAGTGTTTGAGAGTTCTCATGTCCCTAAATTCTCACCAACACTAGGGATTGTAATTCATGTTTTAATTTGTCTAATTTGAAAAGTAATATAGCATATGATTATTGATTATGTAGACATTTCTTTAAATGGATGACTGAAGGTCTTCATTTGTTCACTTTGCAACAGAAACGTAATTCAGCTTTTCCTATCTGCCATGCCTTGGACGCAGCACTGTCCAACACAGACATATTCCTCCCCTCCTCTGACCCAGAGTCCAGAGGAAAAGAAAGACATTGGAATAAGTGGGGCTGGAAGGAGAAGTGCAAGGCATCATGCAAGGGTGTGGTGGAAGACCAAGCTAGACAGAGTGGTGGGGGTCAGGAAGGATAGGGAGGTTTAAACTAAGGCCAGAGCAAAAAGGAAGCTGTAACTGGGGACAAGCAGGAGAGTGAAGGAAAAAGAATGCAGAGAGGGAGCACAGCATGTACAAAGATCCTGAGGTATGAGTCCTATCTTGTCTTAATATGCAAAGACTTCAACATGAGGGAGAATCCAGGCCTATACTAAGCAGGACCCAATTTGTATGAAACAGAGATGGCTCTGTAAAGGGTAAAAAAGGAGAAGGAGCAACTTGAGCAGCTTGTCTCAGACTCCCCTTCTGAGCCTGTGCTTCCAGGCCTCCTTCTTCCTTTCCACCAAGAGCAACAAGTGCCTCTTCATCAACCCTAACATTCTCCCAGCCAAACCATGGGATGGAGGTGATTTACAGCAGCTGTGCATTCTGAGCGGATTAGAAAGAGAAATCTTTATAATTATATGGGCTTGCTGTTATTTAAATATTTACCAACATTAAACACCAAAGGGCTGCAAATGATCCAGGGATTCATATTGTTCTAAGCTAATATTCTTTGTACAGTATTATGCAAATTGCATAAACTTTATTTTCTTGTTGTTGCTGCAAGCAGTGTATCCCAAGGCAGTCATTCACTAAGTTGAAACAGATAAAGTTTTAATAATAAATAGTGATGATGAATAAGTCACAAAGTTTGTGCAATGCTAATGTACTCGCTCACCCTAGGGTAGTTTATTAGATAAACAGCTAACATTTCCTGATTTGCTTTTGCTCAAGCGGCGTCGTTTTCCTGGAAATGTTTGCGCAATAAATTATTTCAACCCATTAGGTGTTAACGGACAAATCATAGTCACTTGCAATCTGTCGTGAATTGCTGAGAATTGAGATTTAAACACTGAAATTATACATTAATTTTGCTTTACAAAAACAAAGCTGGTTAAGAGAAATTAAACTTGGTTGAAATGGGAACAAAACAGTATGTTTGATGCTGAATATTTTAAGCCTGCAAAGGAGGCTGTGAATGGTTTCATTAATATTCAGAACACTTGGGCATTCATGACAAGGAGAAAATGCAAATAACAGCTCCCTGCCTTGGGAATACCCATTAGCAACAATGCAACTGTGCAGGCGGTATTTGCCCACAGGATGCCTATGCGGCTTCAGGATGGGTCAGGGGCCTGCCTACGCACCTGCGCAGTAGCATGAAACAGGCCGTCCTGCCTCTTGGTATCTCCAGCGCAGAACTGATTCTGTGCTCAAGACAGCCTGCTTCTGTTTGGAAGGGTCATTAGAAAATGTCTTGGAAAATAGTATCCAGCAGCAAATAGCCAGAAACCACCTCACTGTGCATCAGAGGGGCAGTGATGAGAGGGAAGTGTCAGCCATCTGTACAGTACAGTTCTCCACAGCGAGGAAGGAGAAGGAAGTAGACCCATATGGTCTGAATTCAATTTCCAAGATATGTGCTTTTTTAAATTTCTGAATTTTATTTAAGAAAATCATATTACAGAAATGTGCACAAAACCATAAGTGATGATGAATTTTCACAAAGTGTACACACATGGGTACCCAACACCCACATCAAGTGTCAGAACACTGCAATCCCCGAGAGCTCCCTTCTGCTCTCTCCGTCTTCCTCACACCCAGGGGGACCACCAGCCTAACTTGTGACATTCGGGATTAGTGCTGGAACCAACTACCCCTTCATGTCTGGATTCTTTCCATCAGGAGAATGTCTATGGGATTTGTCCACATTATTACTTAGAGCTGTAGTTTGTGGATGCTCATTAATGGAAAATATTCTGTTGTATAAATACACCACAATTTATTTACTCATTCTCCTGCTGATGGGTATCTGGGTTCTTTCCAATTGTTGCTATTACAAATATTACTGCTTTAAATATTCTTGAACACATCCCTGGTGAATGTGAAAATATGTGTTTTTAAAGTAAGCATAGCCAGGTACATGTCAGAGTGTTATGGTGCATTCGCATCGATATGGGGGATGTGGATAAGAGGGACTGGGTGTAGGTTCAAACACACCACATATATTCACTGGTGATGTGCAGAGAACCTGTCTGAAGTTGAAAAAATGATAATCATGCCTGCCTTTGGGAAGAGCCAGGGAGCCTTACGTTCACTGTTGATATGTTTGTACTATCCTGAATTTTTCTAAGGGACTGGATTAAGCTTTCACTATAGAATTAGTTAATTCAAGGTAGAAGGATATAATGAATCCAGAGTCATTTGGTGCCTAACTGAACATATGGTCATTACTACAACATTAAAATTTACTTTTCTTCAGCTGTGTGTCTCAGTGCTTTTGCCAAAGGGTATTTCATTCATTTCTCATCATAAGAGTGAAGAAAGCATTTGTGACCATTTCTGTAGACCATGTGTGTACCCCGATTTTATTTAATCATCAGAATCAACCTATGAAATATACTTTATGAAACCCACTTCATTAATGAGGTGACTGAGATCAGGGAGGTGGGATGGAAGTCTAGGGTCACCTGGATTTTGGAGCCTCAGTCCAGTGCTCCTTTTAGTCATGAATGTCCAAGAGATCCTGGAACACACTGGCATCAAAATGAGAAGAGGCAAAAGAAGATGAGGGAAAGAGAAACTTTGAGGTTAATCCCTGTGGGCTTAGAGGGGCCATCCTGGAATAACCATAGGTCCTTCTGTCCCCTCTCATCCCCCAGTGCAGGTCATATCCTTAGTAACCCCTATTTGTCAATGCTTTCTGCCTTAGGCACTTTAGGCCAGGGCCAGCCAGCATTTTCTGCAAAGGGCCAGACAGTAAATATTTTATGCTTTGTGGGCTGTATGGTGTCAAACTTCTCAACTCTGCCTCGTTGGAGTATAAAGTAGCCACAGACAATACAGAAATGGATGGGCATGGTTGTGTTCCAATGGAACTTTATTCAGGACACTGAAGTCTGAATTTCATATAATTTTTGCATCATGAAATATTCTTTTTATTTTTCAACCATTTAAAAATGCAGTAACCATTCTTAGCTCCTCGCCTGGACAAAAATGGTGATCCAGATTGGGCACATTGGTTTCAGTTTTCCAACTGTTGCTTTAAAGAGATACAAAAAATAGGTTAACACAGTCACTGAACAGAAGCTTATCAATTTTAGTCCAAATTCTTTCAGTTGTTAAATGGGAGCCCAACTGAAACTAGAGAAATCAAAATAGGGAATTCATAAACTGGGAAGCCAAGGGGGTGGTATTCAGACACAGCTGGCCGAGGGATTGGGTAACAAACCGCTCTCTCTGCCTCCATCCCTTCCTCATTGTCCTCCCCTTCCCCCTCCTCTTCTCTCCTCCTCCCCCATCTCTCTTCTCGTCTTCTCTTGGGCATACGTAGTGTCCCTAAGACTATGTGGTCTTTAGTGCTTGTGATCTCAGCAACATCCAGTTCCTCAGTCTAGGCAAAAAATCTTCCTTTTTACCAGCAGGCAAAATCCTGTCCAGTTGGTCCTAAAGCCAAGTCTGTTCAGACATCACCGCCTGCTTCTTCCATTTGACACTTCTCTTCAGCCCTCTATTGAGCTTCTTGCTCTGTGTCAGATAAGACTAGAAAATGAATAAATGCAGACTCAGCATCAGGAACTTGAGTCGCGTGGGAGAGAAAACAAGGGAACAAGATGTGACAACGACTGTCCACTCTACCTGGATTTCTCTCACATCCTTTAAAGTCCTTGTGATATTCTCGTTCAGCTCCCCTATGATACAGGGGGCAGGAGGTGGACAGAAATGTGAGGACTCATTCTAGTATTCCTCATGCCTAGCATTCATTAATGAATTAATTCTTTCTTCATATGTTTTTTGGGAGTCTACAGTGTGCCTGACATTATATTAGGCATGGGATACAGAGAAGTAAAATGGAACAAATGCCATCTTTACTCGCGTGAAATGCATGGTCTAATGCATAACACCTGCCACAGTGTCTCAATTTCTTTATCCATTAGAATTAGAATTTTAGAATTATTAGAATTAGATTTAGAATTAGAGTTATTAGAATTATAGAATTATTAGAATTCAGCCTAGAGTCAAACCCTAACTCCACTGCATGCTTCTAGCTTTGTAAACTTCAGAAAGTTACTTATCCTATACAAGTCTCTAAGCATATAAAGCAGACATAGGGGCAGCCCCTATCTTGTGGGGTTGTGATGAAGATCCATTGAGATAACGCACATACAACATTTAGCAGAATTCCTGGGGAAACTACTGGTGTTCCATAAACATGACCTAATATCAATTTGTTCTAACCCATAGTCTGAAATGTAATAGATGCTCAGTGAATTCCTTTGGAATGGATTTTGCCCCTTAGATACTCAGAAAAAGCCTAATTTTCATAGGCTTTTTCATGTCACTCCCAGTCCGTTGTCCCATACCCCCGAAATGCATATAACCTGCATGTGGCTCTGGCTTCCTATCTAATCTCCACAGTCAATGAGGTCCCATCAGTCCCTCGCTGTGCCCCCATGCAAGGCCCAGGCTCTTTTCCCCAGAGCCTGGGCTCACTAAAGCCTCAGTGGATTGTTTTTTGGATCTTACTGTGTGACTCACAGCTGGCCTTAGACTACTCGGGTTGAGAGCAGAGATATGGATTCCTTGTGGTGAGTGTAAATTTTTAATAAGATATGGAAACCAGCTGGCATCCAGTAGTGCCTGCTATAAATCGTTGCTCTGTTCAGTAAGAAACAAGCAGCGCTATATTCCACACAGCCCAGTTAATAAGCCCTATCCCAGTTTTCCTAGAGACATGCAACTTATCCATCCATTTATGTTATAGCTTAATTCCTTAACATTGATGAAAAACTCTGTTATAATTGATAAAATTGCCACTGTAATAATAACAAAGATAATAGAAATCTACTGGCTTACATATGTAGAAAGTCACAAGAGACAGTCGATACCATATAAATGATGAGAGCAAGATAGATGTGTCTCAGTTCTTAAAAGATCCATGAACGCAGTGAGAACAAATGAAACCTAACTGAACGAATAGCCCTCATCAGCTGAATGCTCTTAAAGACCCAGCCCAAACCCACCCATATTAGACTGCCCTGCCCCCACACCAGCATCCTGACAAAGAAATTTCAGGGACAAATGCTGTTTATTCAGTGTCAACTGTTCTTTTATGTATGATAGCTGGAGCATAACTAAAAACTATGAGACCTAGAAAAAGGAGGAAAAGATGTAGCATTAACAAAAGAAAGCAGTCATTAGAACAAATCCCTAAATGCCTTACTGTTGCATAGCAATCATGGACTTTAATGCAACTTTGATAAATGTGCTAAAAAATACAGCATACGGTGCGCCTGGGTGGCTCAGTGGGTTAAAGCCTCTGCCTTCAGCTCAGGTCATGATCCCAGGGCCCTGGGATCAAGCCCCCGCATCGGGCTCTCTGCTCAGCAGGGAGCCTGCTTCCTGTCTCTCTCTCTCTTTCTCTGCCTGCCGCTCCACCTACTTGTGATCTCTGTCGGTCAAATAAAATATTTAAAAAAAAAAATCCAGGGGCGCCTGGGTGGCTCAGTGGGTTGGGCTGCTGCCTTCGGCTCGGGTCATGATCTCAGGGTCCTGGAATCGAGCCCCGCATCGGGCTCTCTGCTCCGCAGGAAGCCTGCTTCCTTCTCTCTCTCTCTCTGTCTCTCTCTCTGCCTGCCTCTCTGCCTACTTGTGATCTCTGTCTGTCAAATAAATAAATAAAATCTTTAAAAAAAAAAATCCAGCATGCAATGGGGGTGCCTGGCTAACTCAGTTGGTAGTGTGTGGGACTCTTAATTTTGGGGTCATGAGTTTGAGTCCCACCTTGGCACAGAGAGTATTAAAAAAAAAAAAAATTTAATCTAGCATAAAATGGACAACATGTGTGAATAGATAGGAAATTTTTGCAAAAAAGTGGAAAATTTTAAATTACAATCAGAAATGCAATAATGAAAAACACCATACAAGATATTAATAGCTGATTCAACAGGCTTAAAAAGACAACACAGCAGAAGAAATAATCAGTGAGGAAAGGATATAATAAACTATTCGCACTGAACCACCAAATGGAAAAAAAGAGCAATTTTTAAAACTGGAGGAGAATGTCCTAGAACTGTGAGTGAACACCAGATGGCCTAATAGAAAAGTATTTGAAATCGTAGCCGGCGATGACGAAAAGCGATGAAGGGCATCAACCGCAGATCCCAAATCTCTGCTGATCCCAAGCAGCGCAAGCAGGAAGAAACCTATATCCAGGCACATCACAATTTAACTGCCAAAATCAGACATACAGAGTCTTAAAGTCTTCACAGAGAGAAGGTATGTACGGTGAAATACTGAAAAGAGTGGAAGCTGACATCTCAACAAAAACTATGGAGGGCCACATTCCAAAATTAAGGAGTATGAAGGATGCCTGGGTGGCTCAGTCAGGTAAGCCTCCGTCTTGGGCTCAGGTCTTGATCCCAGAGTCCTGGGGTCAAGCCAGGCATTGGGCTTCCTGCTCAGCAGGAGTTTGCTTCTGCTTCTCCTTTTGGCCCTCCCCCTGCGCATGCTTTCTCCCTCGCTATCTCTTTCTCTCAAATAAATAAAATCCTTTAAAAAATTTAAGAAATATGGAAGATATTTTTAGGTAAAAGCTGAAATATCATATATCCAGCAGATATGCACTACCAAAAGTCGGCTAGAGAACATTGTTTGAGGTTGTAGGAAATGATACCAGATTCTTGACTGTTCAAAGCACAAATAATACAGGATCGAAAGGTTGGTAACATATGCAGAAGTAAAATATATGACAATAAAAGCACAGAGTGTTATGGGGGAGTAGATGGAATTATGGATGGTTTGTGAAGCGGTAAAATATTTGAAACTGTCTGTACTGATTTAAAGATGAATACTGTAAGTCCCAGAGCCACCACTAAGTAAATACAAAAGATACAACTAATAAGGATTGGAGGAAGAGTACTGCAGAAATACTCAGTTAACCCAGCAACAGGAGGAGAACAACGAAGAATACACAAAACAAATAGGAAAAAAAAAATACAAAATGGTAGGCTTAAATCCAGTTATACTGACAACTACATGAAAAGTTAGAAGACAGAATATTGCATTGGAAGAGAGAGGTTGTCAGATTTTAGTGGGGAAAATTCAAGACCCAACTCAAGTCAATCCAATGTGGAAAGGAAGATGTGTTCCATAAATGTGAAGCAACTACCTGTGTGGAGAGGAAAGAATAAATTTTTGACCCCACATTGTTCCATACCAGATAGTGATCATGACTAGGCATAAGTGTGAAAGCTAGAATCATATATCTTTTAGAAGAAAACAAAGTATTTTTACAACCTTGAGGTGGGCCAGGATTCTTTAGATAAAATATATAAAAAAGGAAAATAAAGATTAAATGGGACTCATAAAAAAGTGTTCTTTTAAAAGACACCATTAGGGAAATAAATACACAACCACGGAAAGGGAGAAAATATTCACAACACTTTTATCTAACAAAAGACTTGGATCCAGAATGTTTAAAAGCTCCAACAATTCAATAATAAAAAGACAAATACCCCAATTAAAACAGTGGGGAAAAGACTTGAACAGACACTAAACAAGAGGATAAATAAATGGCTAATAAGCATGTGAAAAAGCATTTAACACCATCACTTACTAGGGAGATTTACACTGGAAGTAAAAACAGCTTCACGTGCATTGGTGTGACTGAAGTCAGGGTTCCGACAGTGCCCAGTGCTGGCGAGCCTGTGGAGCAGCTGCAACTCTCTCACACTGCTGGGTCGCTGTGTAGAATTGTACTTAAATAACTGCTTGGCAGTTTTGTATAAAATTAAAAAGGCAACTCCTCTGTAACCCAGCAATTCCACCCCTAGAAATTTACCCTAGAAAAATGAAAACGTGTCCACAAAAAGGCTTGTACAAGAAGGTTCATAATGATGTTCATTACAATAGCCAGAACTGGAAACAATCCAGATGTCTATCAACAGGTGAATGGATGAACAAATTGAGGTATGTTCATAAAACGAAATCTGCCGGTCAAGGGGATCTGCTGGAGAGAGGACTAGGGAAGTATTAAGCGGAGATAAAGTGCCCCCCATCTGGTTTCAGGTGGTGATTACATGAGTACGTACAAAGGACAAAACTCGTTGAACTAAGTGTTTAAACCTTGTGCATATTATTGTTAATTAAGTAATCCTTGAGTATTAAAAAAAAAATTAAATGTCTACCCTCTCCATGCTGAACAGATGCAATTTAAGAGAGAGAGGGTAGAACTGATGAAACAAGATGCGGTGGGAGACTCTGCAGCAGTCCCGTTCACTCAACGAACTCTCCAGCGCGTCCGGCGTTTACAGCTCCGTCCGGCGTTTACAGCTCCTAACGCGTTGGGATGAGCCCCGCGGCCTCCGTGGAAGCAAAGGAAATGAAGTCAGCCCCGCTGGAAGAGAGTCCTACTGCTGCTGGCTCCTCACCACGCCCCGGGGCTGTGCTGTGGTCACACCCTGCTCTTCATTCTGAGGTATTACACTGCTTTTTTGTTGGTTTGTTTTTTGTTTTGGGGTTTTGGGGTGTTGGTTTTTTTTTTTTTTTGGCTCTTCTCACTCATCCTACAATCCCCTCTTTATCAGTTTCTCCTTTTCCAAAGTCTTCCTTGAATTTAACAACATTTCGTTGTCTTTCTACTCAACATAATGTATTTATTTCCCACCTCCATTTCAAAGTCAGGCAGGAATGGTGAGGTCCCTATCTCGGGGGCGGGGGGGTGGTGGTGGTGAATGGAAGCCAAGTGGACAATGATATGCCTACGGAATTAAAATCAGGGGGAGCAAGGTACGTAATGGCGGGACTAGGCCAGTCAACAGGGTCCTCACAGCCATACCTTCTACCATGATATGACAAGTGTTCGATACATGTTAGTACAGCCTACTAAATCAAAACTATGGGTTAATTCATACTTAATTTAATTAGCTAAATTTAATTCTATCCTGTATCCATTTTGTTAGACTAGAGGATAGAATTTCACGCGTATTCATTCTGGCAAGAAATTCTGAAATTTTCTTTGATCATCTGGTAATTTTGCTGCTGTAACAATTAGCCATTGCTCTGCTGCCCTAGCTTCCAGGCAGAACCTGATGCTGATTTTAATTACTTAACCTAAGACCCAGGCAAAGTGAAATACCCACTGAGTCCTAGTCCAATTGTACTTCATTTAATGTAAAATCTATTGCTTGTGGGCTTGGACTTTGCTCTCTGAATTAAGCATCACGCGTTGCGGGGCGTTTAAATATTAGTTTCCTCTTTCCTTCAGTTCTTTACTCATGACCTTTCACGGTCATCCTTATTAATTAGCCCAACAGCCACAGCGGTGCCTGTCACTGTGGTCCCAGTGACCCTCCCCCGTGGTCCTCTCTGGTGAGCCAGACCACCTCCGGTGTGGGTTTCTAAGGATAGCTCCTTTCAGCCCTCACAACAAAGACATCCAGGGCTTTTGGCTCTACCTTGTCAAGACATCCTTGTGAGGGTTCCTGCCTTAAATCTTTCACCTGAGGTCTGCTTCTGTCTCCACTGAAAGGATTGTTTTTCATTGTATCAGGTAATTTAGATTAATGTGGGTGGGAGAGGGAGTAACCAGACTTATTTAGTGCTACCCACAGCCAGACCTAATGATCAAAGCCAGGGTCTGGACTGGGGTTCAGTACTAATCTAGCTTAATGGATTTCTTGCATTCACGTCACATTTTAATTCAAGCCCTCCTGTAAAAACAAAAATGAAGTTTAAATGGCTTGAGGCCACTGAGTTGGAGCGTCTTTCCGATCCCGTCAGCGAACAGGGTGTGTTGGTGCTTGGTTCTCCTTCCTGCTGGCCACACCCACATCATGTCCCAGGGCAGCCAGGCATCAGACTCCTTTCCTGAGCCAACTGTGGCAGAGAATAGGCAGCACAGAGAATCTGCAGACATATTCTTTTTTTGGATAACTTGCAAATATGCCTAAAGAAAGAGAAATCAAATTCTATTCACTTTTTAAAGCAAAAAGAAGTGGGAACACAAATGGGTGAGCTCATAAGAAGGGCTTGTCCTGGTTTGGAAATCCGGATGTCCTCCCAGTGGATGTCAGAAGGATCGCGTTGGTGTCAGGTATCCGGACAATCAGAATCCACCCCCGCACCCCCAAAGCCTACTTTTGGGCTTTGTGGGCTTTACAAGATCATGACTCTGGGAAAACAAGCTAAGGGAAGAACAGGTGTTCTTACTAGTCACAAAGAGATGTGTGTGCATGGTGCATGTGTGCCTGCACCCGCTGAGTACTAAACATTCAGGGAGCTTGTTTGATCTCAGTGATTCAGCACATTGTCTGGTGAGGCCAGATAGAAAGTATTGCCCAATAGTGGAGAAAGAAAGTGAGACCCAAGAAGTAGGTATGGAAATGTGAGGCTGTCCAGAAGCTCAGACACACAGAGCTTCTGTTTTCAATCCATGAGAAAACTGGGCGAATTAACCCAAAAATTCTCAACTCCAAATACAAGGGACCATCTGATTTAGAGCCTTTTCTTCCCTGCGGTTGGCCACCACCCTAAGAAAAAGAGCCGTTGAATCCAGGCTCTTTGGGTCACGAATTGTGGGGCAGTCCAAGCTTTTCCTTTGTCCCTGGGTCATGGCACCAGGTAGCCATTCTAGAGACATTAAGTGCTTACAAAATATGCAGCCCATGATGGAGATGCAGCTCAGGCGGTAGTCCTCGGGCTATTGTTTGAGCGCGGGGTCACTGCTGTGGAGATAGGGGCCCACCAGCAGAGGTTGTGTTCTACCTAGAGGCCCCAAACTACCTACTATGAAAGGGCCGGTCCCCTGCTCCCTCCCATTGTAGGTTCTGAACTTCCCACCCCAGTGCCGTTAAACACCCTCATGCCCCATCCCATGGTCTCTGCATTTCTGCTGGTTTCTGTCTTTATTTTGCATATTCTACCTCAGTTGTTTTCTTCTACACATTTTTCTTCTTTTCTCTTGGTCTTTGTATCTTTGCCCGTCTCTATACTTGTTTGTCTATTATTTATGAAACAGATCCTCAAAGCTCCTTCTTCATGCCGAGCACTGAGTTTGAATTGCTTTGAATGTTCTCCCTCTGAAATGAGACGCAGCTCTCTGGACACCCTGATGCCCTGCCTACCATTTCATAGTTTCTGAAAGGATCTACTCAGATCATACCGATGCTTGGAATATCATTCAACTACAAGGAAATACGGGAAGTATTATTATCATCTAAATAGGATCGGCATCCGCCAGTTATTTTTGTTCGGCAGGCATGTATTGCTCACTGGTTGTGCCTGGCCCTGCTGTCTGGAGCAGGAGAGAGCATGAAAGATGAAGAACCTGTGAAGAACCGTCACACCCACCCTCAACGGACTCCATGCCCCGCGCTCGGGGGTTGGGATCAGTGCCGTGACGGGCAGAGGCCGGGGGCCAGGACGGAGAAAGGAGTGGGTCTGCTTCATATGGGGCCTTCGTTGGCTCTCATTGCTATGACAAAATACCACAGATCAGCTGGATTAAAAAAAAAGAAATTTATTTATTTTCCCACAGCTGTGAAGGGTGGAGGTCTAAGATCAAGGTGCCAGAATGATCAGGGTCTGACAGGGTTCCTCTTTGCCATCTGCAGATGGCTGCCTGCTCCCTGTGCGCTCTCACGGCCTTTCCTCAGTTCCGGCATGTGGAGAGAAGAGATCTCTGTCTTCTTACAAGGCCACCAGTCCTCATCCTTATGACCTCATTTAACCATGATTACTGCAGTGGTCCGGGTTCTCCAGAGCAACAATCAATACGGTAACATAGGTAGGTAGGTAGACAGACAGACATAATACATGTTAGATGGATGCATGGACAGATGGATGGTAGATACCCTAGATATGGGTGTGTGTGTGTGTGCGTGCGTGTGTGTGCGTGCGTGCGTGTGTGTGTCTGTATACATATAATACGTATAATAAATGTAGAGAGAGGTGTGTGTGTGTAATATGTGTGTATATGTAATAGATACAGTGATAAGACCTAGATATATATCTATATCTGTAATCTGTGTAGGTACATATAATATATACATCTTATACAGTATATGTATAGATATACATAGTGTATGTGTGTATATGGAATAGATAGAGAATAGACATAGAATATATTAAATAGACAATAAATCTACATAAAGGGACTGGCTCACAGAATTATGGCGACCGAGATGTCCCACGATTTGCCATCTGCAAGCTGGAGCCCCAGGAAAGCTGGTGACAGAGTTCAGTCCAAGTCTGAAGGCCTGAGAATCCAGGGAGCCTATGGTTTAATTCCTCGTCTGAGTCTAAAGGCAGGAGAAGACCAATCTCCCAGATCGCAGAGTGAATGAGTTCTCCCTTCGGACGCAAACATCTATAGCAGATGTCAAGAAGAGACTGTGAGCTTTGGAGATTCAGAGGAAACCTATCATTGAAACTCTGTGGAAAACCCACTGCAGAGAGAGAACCTAAGAAAATGCTAGTGAAATTGGTCCTAGAGATCAGCATCCAGTCTTCTGTTTTGGATAGGTCAGATTTGAGGCTCCTGTGCCGTTCAAAGGGATGGATCAGTTAAGCAGCGAATAAAAGAATGGGAAATTGAATAATAAGTCAAATCACTTATTTCCTCCCAAAGCACATTGGTGAGATTCCCAAGATAAAATCTGTGTCTTTCTATGGCTGCCCTATCTGGATCACTGCCGGAATGACTTAAAACCATTTTGGTGTGGGGGTAACACGCAGAATAAGCAGGCAAGCCTGCGGGCAGTTCAGCTTCCGGTGTGCCCTAGGGAACCAGGGGGAATGATCTGTACCAACACTCTGGATTCCTTCAAGGTAATGCACTTCACGTGGCTTACCGAAGGAGGTGTGTTTGGGGTTTCATTAGAGATTACAATATTCAGAACAAAGTCCTCCCATCTGGGAAGCTGCAGGATCCTAAATAAATTCCTCATGAGCACCCCCAGTGGCCAACTGCGCATCAGAAAACACTGCTGTCCCTCTTGGAGACTGTTTGATGAAGTCCACAACACCTGAAATTGCCTTCTTTTTCTTCCTGAAACACCCAGGTTCTTAATACCGTGTAATCCACTCTACGCCTTCCTACCACACAAAGCTGTTCAGATAAATCAATTGAAGACTTCTTCCCACAGAACACCTGATTTAGGGAGAAAGGAGGGGGGGGATCCTCCCGACTCTGCTGAAGGTCTCACCCCTCCCCCGGAGCAGAGGTTTCAGGAGGGACCCTGCGCCTCTCTACTCCTCGTGCTGGACAGAGCCTTTCATTTTAAGGAAGCATCCAAGATGTTACATTAATCAGTGTGTACGTAGAGCTCATCCTGATTTTAATTGCTTTATTCCTCTCAACCACACAAAACATGTAGGAGCCTTAACAGGCTGATAAGGGCCTCCAGGCACTGTTTTAACAACTTGAATGTAATTTGCAGATTGCAAGCATTGGCAAGAAAGGCACTGGTATAGATCCTGGGGTGGGGTTGCCACCGGGGGAAGAAAGAAGGAGTAGAGAAAATCTTTAGTACGTTCTTGATAACGTATCTTAATCTTAATGTTGCCAAAATACACCAGTTGTCAAATATGCATCCATGTGTTTTAATACGGCATCTCTGGGAAGATGGAAACTGTGGCTAGAAATAATTCATTTAGATAATAGGAAAATATCTGGGACTCAAATATGTGACCCAGCGAGAAGTGACTCTTGCAGCTTCCTGTGGTCTTTGCCCCTTAACTCCCCCCCACTGAGTGCTATTCTGAATTAATCCTCTCTCGCTCAGGGTGCACGGTAATGCACACACGCAGGCAAGTGCTTCCTGGGAGAAAACCAGGAGACTCGAGCTCATTTGGAAACACGAAGAACCGGGTTTCTCTGAGCACTATGAATTATCATCTGATGGAGAGGATGCGTGATATATTTTCATGAACACGGGAATTAGCCCTTTAATTACACAGAAGAGGCTTCTCCTTTCAAGTTTTTACATATAAAAAGCTTGGACATCGTCTCTCCAACACTTCTAAGAAGAAAAAGCTGGACAGACTGAAAATCAATGACTTCTCTTGGACTCCTTGGGGAACTGAGTTTCCAGGGTAAACCAACCACTTATGGGGTTCAGGGGATGCTACCCCAAAAGAAGGTACCTTGGCAGATTGAATATTTCACGCTGAAGGAATCTGAGAAAATGGCCGAAATGGAAAGTAATTCTGACCCCTCAAGCAGAGTCACAAACCCTCATGGGCTGTCCTCCTCACCCAGGAGAGGAGCTTCTTCATCTCGGAGGACAGAGGACACACGTAAACAGGCCTGGCTGTTCCCTTTATTTCCTACACTTACACTCCTTACCTGTCTTGTTCCTCCGCGACTGCCCACTCTTCATCAAACCCCACGAAAACACTCAGGTCTAACTGTTTCCTTGGTCCTCATTTTTTAAAAAAGATTTTATCTATTTATTTGACAGGGAGAGCCAGCGAGAGAGGGGACACAAGCAGGGGGAGGGAGAGAGGGAGAAGCAGGCTTCCCGCAGAACAGGGAGCTGGATGTGGGGCTCAATCCAGGACCCTGGGATCATGACCTGAGCCGAAGGCAGCCCTTAATGACTGAGCCGTGCAGGAGCCTTTGGTCCTCATTTCTTTACGAAGGCTTCAGTGTCTCATAAAACTTAGGTCATTACTTGTCTGCTTCTTTCCTCTTGGTCCGCATTTGTCAGATTACTTTTCAGACCTAGTCAGGGTCCCTAAGAGGGTAAAGGGACATGTTTTTCTCTCCACACCACCAGCCTAGCATGTAGAGAGGCAGATGAACCCAGATAGGCGCAACTCAGGTGGGGTTGTGCCTATCTGGTGGGAACGCTTAGTAATTTTGACAAATAGCTGTACCTGAATCTGTGCTCGCTTGAGAGGGAGACGTTCCTGGGGGCACTCCCCGCCTTGTGGACTTTATCTCAGGGAAGCTCTCCCACCCCAGGGTCTCATGGTGAAAACCCTGGAAAAGAGCCTTTCCTGAGGGCGCCTGCCTGGCTCAGTGGGTTAAGCCTCTGCCCTTGGCTCAGGTCATGATCTCAGCGTCCTGGGATTGAGCCCCACGTCAGGCTCTCTGCCCCATGGGGAGCCTGCTCCCCCTCTCTCTGCCTGCCTCTCTGCCTACTTGTGACTTCTCTCTGTCAAATAAGTAAATAAAATCTTAAAAAACAACAACAACAACAAATACCCTTCTCCTTAAGGAAGGCCCGCTCTGCACGGGGAAGACTGCCAGCCGGTCCTGCTGGGGGAAGGGTCGTCCTGTCTCATCTAAGGCAGAAAGAACAGCAGAAGGACGGCACGAAGGAGGAGGTTGGCGAGGCTGCGGGCAGAAGAAACAGAGAACAGGGAAAGCCCTGCCACTGCAGAAACCATTGCAGGCGCCGCAGACCAGACACCTGGCCTGCTAACGCGCGGACTGAATGTGAAGACTAGAGAACGCCCCCCTCCTCCCTGCTCCTCTCCAGTGCCCGGGGCTCCAGCGTAGCAGCCAGGTTGCAGCTGAAAAGAGACCCAAGATACAGGCCGTCCATGAGGATGAGGATTTAGAAATTCAAGGTCAAAAGAACAGACAAAACAAGGACACCAGAGGAATTTGAAGCTCTCACCTACAGCCACTGAACATATCAAACACCGCTCAGCTCCGAGCCAGATGGCAAATACTCTTACCCTAAAGCCTGCTTGCCCCTCTGTCTATACCGGCACCCTGAATCAGCAGACCAGGAGTTTAAAACAACCCTGGCTAACATGCTAAAGACTCTGATAGAAAAGTAGAGCACTTGTAAGAACAGATGTAATATAAACACAGAGATGGAAACACTAAGAAGGAATCAAAAGAAAATACTAGAATCCCAGACACTGTAAAGCAAATGAAGAGTGCCTTGGCTGGGCTCCTCCGCAGACTGGATAGAGCTAAGGAAAGAACCAACAAGCATGAGTAGATGTCAATATAAAGTTCCCCAATGGAAATGGAAGAAGAAAAGTAAGACACACACACACACACACACACACACACACACACGGAAAGAACAAAATAACCAAGAACTGCCAGACAATGTCAAAAGGTTTAACATGTTATTGGAATATGAGGAGAAAGAACAGAGCAGGAGTATTTGAAGCAATAATGGCCAAGAACTTCCCAAAATTAATGACTGACGCCAAACACAAGATCCAAAGAACTGGAAAAGTACCCTTAAAAAACACATGTAGACATATTTTATTCAAGCAACAGAAAAACAAAAACAAAGAGAAAATCCCGAAGAAGACAGAGTAAGACAGGAGGGGAAAAGAACAAACAACAAAAACCTTTTCTACAGAGGACCAAGAATATGAGTCACAGTGAAGTTATCAGAAACCGTGCTAACTCAAGGAGAATGCAATTAAACATGTATGGTTGAAAGAAATACACTTTTGGGGTGCCTGAGTGGCTCAGTGGGTTAAAGCCACTGCTTTCGGCTTGGGCTGAAAGCTTTTGCATCGGGCTCTCTGCTCAGGAGAAGGCCTGCTTCCCTTCCTCTCTCTCTCTGCTTGCCTCTCTGCCAACTTGTGACCTCTGTCTGTCAAATAAATAAATAAAATCTTAAAAAAAAAAAAAAAAGAAATACACTTTTTATATCCAGAATAGCTGTCCTCCAGAAATAAAGGAGCAACAAAGTCTCAGACCAACAAAAAGTGCTGCAATTCATCACCAATGGACCTGCCCTGTGAGGAATATTCAGTTCTTTAGACAGAAGGAACACAGACGTGGTCAGAAACATGGATCGCACAAAGAAAGGAAGAACTTTAAGAAAGGATTAAAGAAGAAAAAGGTTTTTTACTTTTCTTACTGATGTGTGAAAGATAAGTGTGTAATGCAGCAGCTGTAAGAGGGGACTGGAAGCAGGGACTGGGAACACTGGTGGAAGGTCCCTGCACTGTGTGTAGGGAGGTAGGCTGGTGGGTGAAGAGGGACGTGGATGCAGTGATCACCAAGCAGCTTGGTGTCCAGAGTGGATGACTCAGGAACGCAGAGCAGAAGGGTTCAGCTCTCCGCTCTAGAGCCAGAAACAAGAGCCCTGTATGAGGTCTCCTCCCTGGGAGCCCATGAGAGAGAGGGTCATCAGTGTGACTAGCCCGTGCAAGGTTAAGAGGCTTTGATCCTATCACATGCTTTCAAATGATCCACGCCTGAAAGGCTCCATGATTCACTTCCTACCTGATTCAGAGATAAAAGAAAACCAGAACCAGGATCCCAATGTTTAGGTTCTAGGTTCCACTCCTGAGCTTTCAAATGTTGAGGTCTCTTGATGGAAGTATTTTCTCAATTCATTAGTTCAGTCATTTTTATTTTATTTTATTTTTATTTATTTATTTTTTTAAAAGATTTATTTATTTATTTGACACAGAGAGAGATCACAAGTCGGCAGAGAGGCAGGCAGAGAGAGAGGGGGAAGCAGGCTCCCCGCTGAGCAGAGAGCCCGATGCGGGGCTCAATCCCAGGACCCCAAGATCATGACCCAAGCGGAAAGCAGAGGCTTAACCCACTGAGCCACCCAGGCACCCCTAGTCCTTTTTATTTTAGTTGTAAAGTTGGATTGGGCCTCTAGTACACGCGATGGTCAGTGCGGGGATTATGAGATCTCCTCTCCCCAGAAATGATCCTCAGCTGTAGACAGCCCTATGAAGAAGCGGTATGTGGCACAGACGCCATGACAGAGGCACACCCATGATGCTAAGGAGTCTGCCCCAGCAGAACAGGGCTGGCCTCAGGCAGGAGCTAGAGATTAGAGCAGCAGCTGCTGGGGAGTCTCCTTGGAGACCTAATGTTTGCCCTCTCCGGAAGAGTGGAATGTTCCGCCTGTCACACAAGGAGATGGAATCAACACAGGCAGCAGGTCCCTTTTGCGTATTAAACTTGTGTTAAAATGCCTCTAGTGGAAATACCTAGTGCTGACAATGGTGTAATGAAATTAGCATTTTCATATATTTCTGGAAGCATCTGGTAAACCAGCAAATGGGAACAATTAGCTTTTGGAGAGGATCACTCAACACACATGAAAGGCTATTATAAATTTTGTATCATTGGGCCCAGTGATCAGACATGTGGGAATCTGACCTAATGGATGTTGTTTTAAATAGAAAGGGAATGATAATCTCCACTGTGCTCATTTTGAAACAAACAGAAGCAGTACAGATGACAGAGAATGGTTACATAAATCTATACCCACCACTCAGTAGTTAGTAGCCATTAAAATAATTTTGCTGAAGAAATTCAGTAACAAAATTTTAAGAAATGTTAAGTTAAAAATCATGACTCAAAGTTTTACCGAGTATGATTGCAAGTATCTAATAAGTAATAACATTGCAGGAAAATATTGGAAAGGAATTACAGCAAAGTAGTAGTGCTGTCATTCAGGTCGTAGATTGCGACTTTTTATTTATTTTTATTCTTTTTTAAGATTTTTTGGTCAGTATGGCTAGAGGTTTGTCAATTTTTTTTAAGATTTTATTTATTATTTATTTGACAGACAGAGACCACAAGTAGGCAGAGAGAGAGGAGGAAGCGGGCTCCCCACTGAGCAGAGAGCCTGATGCGGGGCTTGATCCCAGGACCCTGAGATCATGATCTGAGCCGAAGGCAGAGGCTTAACCACTGAGCCACCCAGGCACCCCTATTTATTTTTATTCTTTGTTATCTATTCCTCATTAGCTCTACTTCCCTCATGCTGGAGGACTTTCTGTGCTGCGCGTACGCTCTGCTTTCTGAGTCTGTGTCGCAGCACTTCGCTATTACAAGAGACCGACGTTAGCCGCTGCTTTCACTAACTGAAAGAAATCCAAAGAGGGTTTTTGCTTTTATGAAAAAAGGTGAAAAAACTAAAATATCCTTCAGCACTGGTTTTGCAGCAAGCCATCCGGAGGCAGCGCCCCCAACTCCGTCCCTGGGAGCCACGCTCAGCACCCGGCCCAGAGCTCGGCACGGTGTCTGTGAGCTCCTGCTCCTCCTCTCGAGGCATTTTGTGACTGTGTTGGCGAGATATGTCCTAAGGTAGCAGAAAAGCCAAAGACATGCAGTTTTTTGGCATCTGAAAACGCTCCAAAAACGTTCGCACATAAATCCCTGGTGAGGGCGGCTGCAGTTTCCAGCACTTGGGCTCATGGCAGGTGTAGAACGCGCTCCCTCCGGGCCCGGGGGAGCCTGTGCTTGCAGGGCCGACCTGCAGAGGGAATGCAGGCAAGACCACCTCCTTCTGTTTGAAAGGGGTAAAACAGTCACCGGCGCTTCTGATTACCAGCAGCAGTAGCCATTATGCGACTTGATTTTCCTTCCTTTCTTTTTGCGGGAAAGTGGTCTCCAAGGGAACCGCAGTCTGGGGAGGCTGGAGCAGAAGGCAGTTGCACAGCCCAGGAACGGGACAGGCAGAAGCCCAAGCGGCAAGTTCCTGCAGAGTCTCTCCACCCAGTGACAGCCAAACCCCCCACCCCCAAGTCCTCAGTCTGGGGGTGAGGCGGGGAGGGTCTGACTACAGGGAAGGGGTCCAGAGTGGATGAGAAGGCAGGGCCCCGTCAAAACCTGGAGAGACGTTCTCACGTGTGGCCGAGTCCTCACACACACAGCGACGCAGGCGCTCGGGTTGAGTGGCAGAGAGACGCGGGCTCTGGCGGCGCCTCTCCAGCTGCTTCCCGCCAGCCCCTCAGCGCCTGGCCCCGTGGGACGGCTTCCCAGCCCATCTCCCTTCCAAACCGAAAAGTTCTTTGTGTTTTCTGGACTCGGGGTTTTTGCTTCCTCACATAATTTTGGATGCCCAAAGCTTAAAGATATTTGAAAACCTCTACTTAATTTTATAACTAAACATAATATTATTTCTCATTTGATAACTGTTTAATACTTATTTTCCATTTATTTCAGTAACTATTGTAATAAAAAATTACAGCTTTGAAATAAATAAAACGGTTTTTCTGTTAACTACCGCTACATCATTTAACACTGTTGCGCACAGATGAGAAGATCTAAGCACCAGCCTCCAGCTCCCCGATGCCAGGGACTTTCTCTGCCTGCTCTTTGCTGTTGGCCCGGACGCCCAGCTCGCAGTGGGCGCTCAACAAACCATTTTGAAGTCAGTGGGTGCTGCCCCCTGGTGGCAGAATACCCAAGTCTCAGGCTTAGCATTTTGATTACTTAATGAGATTCATGGAAATTGAATCAGAAAACCTAAGACATGAATCTTGGTGATGGTAATCTCATTTTCCTCATTTAGCTCTTTTGTCTCCCGACTCAGCACAGATTGGAGACATCTGAGTTCACTGGCTTGCACATCTTGCACCTGTCCTCGTGGCCCACAGTTGCGGCTGTTCGGTGGTAACAGGGCTTGCCCCTCTGGAGGGTGGAGTCTTTTCTGGTCACCTTAGACCTTCTCCCGTAGAGCCCTGCATTCAGCAGGCCCCGGTCTCACCTTTCCTCAGGACACTAGAAAGGTCATGTCCACGACCACCATCTCCTCAGCTGACATCTGCCCCCCCCCACCCCGCGCCCCGCTTCCTGGTGTTTCGCCGTGGCAGCAGGCACCTGCAGGCAAAAGACGGCAGCACCATTTACTTAGCTTCGTCTGGGCCGGAAGGACGACTCTTAAATGCAAGGGACAGCTGTTTCCTCGTGGATAGGAGGAGTTTTAAATTATTTAAGGCAAAGCAATAAAGGATGTGGTCTTACCCTCTGAGGCGCTGCCTAATTGGTAGATTCATAGGACATCGCACTGGGTTACAAAGCCACATTATTCTGATTGGTAATATTATGCTATCTTAATTCAGTTTATATAATTATTTAAGTTTAATTTTTTAGGACTGCTATCAAATATTAACATTGTATTAGGTAAAGGACATAACTAATTGGGGCACACGTACCCACACACACTGAGGGGCCTAATTGCTGGTACAGTGCAGGGCAATTATCCTAATGAGAGCAAAGCCGACGTCTGACATATACATATGACTCTGTCCCTGCGAAGTCTGTTAAAGTGACAGTTCCTGGGCTCTGAGCTCCTCAAGGAGAGGGCCATGTCTCCTTCACGGACATGACTCATTGGCGGTGCTCAGTCAACATGGCTGACTTGACTTGAAGCAGAGCAAGGACAAAGAAAGGTCACGCAGTCCTGGAAAAGTCTAGGGTCTAAGAGAGTACGTTTGCTGTGGTCACGCTGTTCAATTCCACAACGTCCATCAGGAAGCAGGTGGGAACCACTGCACTGAGGCCACTCAGGCCAACCTTGTCCATAGTGGAGACAGTGCGTGCCCCGCCATGAGCCCCAGGACCGCCTGCCGGCTCTCTCTCCAGGCTGACTGTCACAGCTGCTAAAATCCCTTCGCTAACGCTCAGACCTCCGGCTGCTGGGCCTTGAGTAGTTCTGCTACAACTGCACTTGCCGTCTCTCTGCGCGCGCGCTCCGCAGCCGTACCGTGGGCTCCAGAGTCTGCTCCGCTGGAGGGAGAAGCGATGGAAAGGAAGACATCAAGGTGCCTGACACGCACACGGCCCGCAGCAGACCTCCGCCAGGCGCCGTCGTCATTACTGTTCTTCATCACCCTGCTGACAGCCAGTCCTCTCTGCCACTTTTGGGCACAAACTCCACTCCGTGTGCTCGGCCAGGCCCATGCCCCTATATGCTGCCCCGAGCAGCGGCCTCCGGGGTCTGCACATCACCGGCCCCTTACCCCAGAGTGATGTCCACTCTGGCGGGAAAGTCTACGCATCCATCCGCATGTCCGTCCATTCAGCAAACACAGACCAGCGTGTACTGTAGACCACGCGCAGCAATCTAAGAGAGAGGAGATACATATGCAAATTAAAGCACGTTCTAGATTCCATAAAGAAGGTTAAACTGCATGCTAAGAATTCAGTGTGGGGGTCACACTGTGAGTTAAAGGGGGATGCCAGACTCAGACCCCAAAGTTTCTGATTCAGAAAGTCCGAGTTGAGGCCCCAAATGTGCTGTATGTTCAGCAACTCAGGCTTTTCGGAATCAGATGATCTGAGGACGCGGGTAAGGCTGTGAGCGCCTTATGAGCTGAAGTCACCCCTGGCCGGTTTTGTCAGTGCACCAAGCGGGTGCCTCGCATTTGATTGGTGGGGTGGAGTGCCACATCCCGGAAGTCTGGAAGGTCGGAACAGCTTCTCACCGAGGACTGAGATCAGAGTCAGGAGCAGGCAGGAACCCCGGGGCAGGCGTTGCTTTTGGAGTCCTAGGAACTGGATTCTTGCTGGAGAGGACCTAGAGAGCGACTCTGGCATGAAAAGTCCTTCGAAGGAGACGAGGATTCTAAAGGTCTCGTGACTAGCTTGGAAGTTCCCCAACAGCCCCACTCCGCCCATGGGGAGAAGAGCGCTTGAGCTAGCAGTGGTTATTGCGTATTAAATATTAAACAAGATGTCCTCTTGGGCAGTCATTTGTGGTCATTAGGCTGCTCCGTCGACCACCACATCATAGAAACCCTCAAGCACACGAGAAACACACGTCTGGGAGACAGCTGCTCAAGTCCAGTTCAAGGACACCATAGCTCCCCAGTGGCCAAACCCCAAATGAAGCTGGACCCACTGTGTGTCTTCTGCAGTCTCAGGAGTCTTCTCTAATTATCCATGAGATCAGACCCAGAGCAAATGAAGTCTGTGGAGACCAGGAATACGGCTGTCCCACCTTTGCCTTTAAAAGCACCCTGATGCCCTCCTGCGCAAGCGGGGTAGGCCAGCTGCTCGTTCTGGTCAGTGCCTCTTAGGCAGTGGGTACACTCTCTCCCCACCCCCGATCGAGCTGCAGGTGCTTCCCCTCTGGACGAAGGAAGGGCCCTCCCTTATGTCAGGCGTAGCAACCCCTGATTCCCCCTCACACTCGCTCACCTTGCCTGTAGCCGTGCTCTTCCTGGGGATCACCCTAAGCTGCCCAGAAATCTTGGGGGTGGGCGGTGTCTTCAGTGACTCTGGGTCCAGTATTTCTCCTGCCATCACAGGGAATTCATTTTAGGTTTTATATTATTTTTGCCATTTTTTTTCTAAGTTCTGTTTGAGGGTAGGACTCAGAGGCCAGCATTTGAAAATTCCCGGGATAAAATTCAAACTCCCTAGCCTGGAAGTCAACCCTGCCCAGCCTCACTTCCCGCCTCTGCTTGAATTTGCCCTTCACGTCCAACTGGTCACTCTCCCCAAGTCAGCTCTCTTGCTGCGATTCCTCCACTTCCATTACCTGCTCATTTGGCCCGCGTCAGCTTCCTCCCTAACTCCCTCGTTCTTTGACAGGGTGGCCAAGGTTCACGGTTCACAATAATGATCAAAAAGTCATGTTGACCGCATGCACCCTGACAGGATCAGAAAGACACCATCTCTTTGTTTTCTCCTCCTAAAACTCAAAACCCCAGTCTAACCATGAGAAAACCATCAGACAAATCCAAAGTGAAGGACACCCTATAAAATACTAGCCACTACTCCCCTAAACTGTTAAGGTCACCCAAAACAAGGAGTCTGAGTCTCCATCACAGCCCAGGGGAGCATAGGGCAACATGATGACTAAAGGCGATGTGGTGTCCTGGCTGGGGTGCTGGACATTAATGCAGGAAAAGGACATTAATGCAGGTATAGTGAAATCTGAATTAGATCTGCAGTCTGCCTGATAGCAATACACCAATGTCAGTTTCCTAATCATAATAAATGCCCCATAGGACAGCAGGATGCTAATAACAAGCAAAACTGGGAAGGAAGTATGAAGGCACTCTCTTCTGTAAACCTAGAACTGTTCTGGAAGTCAAAGTGCTCCGAAAAACCCTCCGATAACATCCCTACCCCCTGGAGGAACATCTAGCTCTTCACGGCAACCATCAAAGCCCATCTTACTAACTCTGGCTACATCCCCTCACCCCTCATCCCACTCGGGCTCCCTGCTCCCAGGCCCTGAAACTCCTTTCTGCCCCATGGCCTTGGAACTTGCTTTCCCTAGAATACGCTGCTCTACTCAGCCCAGGCCTGGCCGGGACTCAGGGCAGGCTGGGGCTGAATGTCTCCTTTCCTGCTCTGCTCCCACATTCTGGCTCATGACTCCGCTACTTGTGTCACCCGATTCCTTCTGCTGCTGCTTCTACTCTCCACTGGACCCCACTGAAGCCAGGGCTGTGGCTCTCCAGGTCACTGCTCCTTCTGCAGTGCTGGCCTAGAGCAGGCAGACCCAGGCGCAGGGGACCTAGACGTGAACGAGGGAGAGATCCCTCCCCTCAAAGAACTCACAGTCAACCTCTTTTTCTTGGCCTCGCTAAATGTTTAGCTCTTAGGACCAAACTCAGCCCTGTCTTTCCAAGGGCACCTCCTCAATACTCATAACCTGAAACTTCCTGCTGGGTGTTGGCGTCGTGGCTCGTTCTGCTCTCAGAACGAAGCTGTCTCTCTTAATCAGATAGAAAATAAATGATGCTGTTTTCATGCAGATTTTCCCTTGCAATAAATCTATTAAAAATGGAAAATCAAAATGATAAAACTTCTTGTAATGTGAAAACTCAGGAGACTTTATTATTTTTACATATATAAGTAATCATTAGGGAAAATAATTATATATGCCCAAAGAGTTACATTTTTTTAAAAACCTAATTAGCTGAAATCTCCCACACAGATTAGCACAGTTAAGGTTTGGGTCTTTCTCCTTCCAAATGAGGATGCCCTGTTTGTAGCGCTTCCGTAAACCCACGGGGAGAGCCGGGCGCTCTACAGGTAAGTATGGATTCGTGCCGCATCCTCGGGTGAAACCCAGTGATGTCAACCTAACTTACGCGGAGCGTCTCTCACTGTAGTAAACAGAGAAACACAGCGTCACCCTGAACGGCTGGATCTTGTTCAGTCATCTCACATGGTGCAGCAGCACGACGGCTTCCCCAGGCTCTTCCTGCTTGTTTGGACACGTTGCTTGTTTCCAATGGTTCACGATAATAAATAATACTTTACTTAATAGCTTTCCATATACATCTTTTCATACTTGACCGGTTATTTTCTTTTTTTTTTTAAAGATTTTATTTATTTGACAGAGCTCACAAGTCGGCAGAGAGGCAGGCAGAGAGAGGGGGAAGCAGGCTCCCCGCTGAGCAGAGAACCCGATGCGGGGCTTGATCCCAGGACCCTGGGATCACAGTTATTTTCTTAGGATAAATTCATTAAAGTCGAATGTCATGTTAACTCCCAAGAGAACTATATAAATTTATATTCCCACCAGCCACACTATTATTTTCATACAGACTTCTTCCATTTAAGAAAATTTCAAGCAAGAAATGCAAACAAGGTGATGCATTTGGGTAGCAGGATGTAAAACTCTCCTACAATAATCACAAAATTATCATACAATATGATAGATTTATTATGCAGTATCAAACAAGGCAAAGCATTAAGTAGCTGAACATACAATTATCATACAGTCACTTCATACATACAAATCGGTTCCTTACTTTTACCTTTATAGGTATTTTTACTTACTTTAAATGTAAGACTCGGGCAACGAGTGTCACCCACGTGTAGACCAGGTATAGCACAACGGCCGGGCATCAGACTGACGGGGAGACTCCAGGTGGGTTGGCGTGAGTGTGCCCTGATCGTCCGATCATCCATGGGGCCGATTGCTACCGAAGCAGGGGCTCTGCCCCAGGAACTCATTTTATAGCAGAGGAAATGAGCCATTGGAGCTACTCTGGGGTTTACTATTCCTTACCACTGCCCCACTGCCTCCCAACTTTTTTTTTTTTCCCCAATTTATTTATTTTGAGGTAGATTTACACGCAGTTCTAAGAAATGATGCAGACGGGTCCCCTGTAGCCTTCATCTGTTTCTTCCAGGGGTAAATCTGGTGAAACTGAAATATAGTATCATAACCAGGAAACCGGCCTTGACCCAGTGCACCCATCTCATTCACACTCTGTCAGTTGGCTTCTACCTGTGTATGTGTGTGCACACGCGTAGGCGCTTGTGCGTGTTTCGTCCTGTGCACTTTTATCCCATGAGCCAGTCCATGTATCCACACCACAGTCCAGACAGAGAGCGGATCCGTTCAAGGGTCCTCAGACGAGTCTTTTATAGCCAAACGCACCTCCCGCACCTGACCCCTCACCAACCACTGGCGGCTATTAATCTCTTCTCCATTTCTTTAATGTCATCATTTCAAAAAACTGCATAAATGGAATCGGGTGTACACAAGTATATCGCTTTGGGGATTGGCTTTATTCCACTCATAATTCCTATGCTATTTATCCAAGTAAGTGCATATCCACGGTTTGTTCCTTCTGATTACTGAGTAGTAGTTCATGGTTTGGTGGATCTACAGTTTGCTTAACCATTAACCCACCAAAGGACATAAGAGTTGTTCCTAGCTTGGGGTCGTTATGAATAAAGCTGCTATACACACTCATGCCTTGGTTTTTATGTGAGCCTAAGTTTTCATTTCACTGGGATAAATGCCCAAGAGAGCAATTGCTGACTTGCGTGGTAACTACATATGGAGTTTCACGAGAAAGTGCCAAACTGCTTTCCAGAATGGCTGTACCATTTCACATTCCCCCAAGTGACATGAGTGACCCAGTTTCTCTGCATCCTTGCCAGTATTTGGTGTTATCACTCTTTTTTCTTTTTTTTAAGGCTTAGCCATTCCGATAGGTGTGTAGTGATATCTTGTTGTGGTTTTAACTTATATTTTCATTATGGTTAATGATGTTGACTGTCTTTTTGTGGGCTTATTTGCTATCTGTATGTCCTTTCTGTGAAATATCTCTAAGTCTTTTGTCTGTTTTCTTCTTAGATTGTTTAAGGTTTTTATTACTGTTGAGTTTTAAGAATTCTTTATATATTCTAGCTACTAATCCTTTATGAGATATATAGTCTCTAAAAATTTTTCCTAGTCTGTACCTTGCCTTTTTATACTCCTCACGTGAGCTTCATGAAACAAAACTTTGGTGAAGTCAGTGTATTTTTTTTTTTCCTTTATGAATTGAGCTTTTGGTGTTAAGTCTAAAAACTGTTCACCTAACCCTAGACTCCAAACATTTTGTTCTGTTTTTTTTTCTAGAATTTTTATATTTTAGTTTTCTGTTAAATACATGATCCATTGTGAGTTAATTTTGGTATTACGTGTGAGATTTAGGTCAAGATTTGTTTTATTTTTTTCCCTTACCCTATGAACGTCCACTCGATCCATCGCCGTTGTTGAAATGCTCTCGCTCCTCCACTGAATTGCGTTTGCACCTTTGTGAGAATCGGTGGGCAGAGTTGCATGGGTCCAACTACTCAGCTCTCTGTTCTGTTTCACTGATCTGTCCGTTCCCCGAGGGCTGCATTGACTGAATTCCTATAGCTATATGGGAAGTCTTATTATCAGGCAGAATGGGGAATGGCTTTTCAAAGAGTCAGTTTTGGTGCCTATAGGGGGGAGCGCACCCTGCCGGGATGAGGCGTGGACAAGGAGCAGTTTCTGCTCCGGCCCAGTGCCCCGTCTATGCTGCTGTGCCTCCCCTGGCCAGAATATGTGGATGTGGGAACTAGGGAGCAGAGATGCAAGTGGCTTCTCTCACTAACACACCCAACAACCCGAACACGGGTCGTTTAACGCCCGCCCATCCCTGCAACCTTCGGCCTGGCAGAGTTCGAGGTTTTGGCTTCCAACAGAGAAATGCCAGAAGTTGAGGCTATAACGTAGCAAAGCGAGACTTCTCCTTCTCCAGAGCCTGTGCTGGCCGAGCTCACTGGGCGTGCTTCTATCAGAGGGATGTGGTGGGGCGGGGGGACAGGAGATGGGAAGCACAGGCCTGCCGGGGCCCCCTTTGGACTTCCAGAAGAAAACTCCCAGCAGGCCAGACCACTGAGGGCTCAGTCCTTCAGGAATGGGGCTTTGGTGAAATCACGCCAGCTGGGGATACTGACGCGCGGCAGTGACGTGGACTGGTGGGTGGTGGAGAAGGAATTTATAAATACCAAAAGGCTTTTCAGCCAGTTACTAGAAGCAAGGACTCAGGTACTTACAGGGATTTTCTTACTTGCTTTACGACGTGTCTTTTATATCATCAGCCAACATCTTCTTCCTAACCTCCCCATCTCTGCCAACTTACGGAAGGTGTGTTGATCGCTAACCTAGTAATTCAGGCTGCAGGCCCCAGTCTAAGGGCGACTTTGTCTGAACCAGGAGGATGAGGACCGCTCAGAAATTTATTCTGTGACTAATGGGACTGTGGGTCTCTTATCCCTGCATGGAAGAGAGCATTTCTCATTTCGTGTGAAGAAACATGATGATGATTCTGTGATTGCTGTTTGGAGATCGAACACGGGTTGAATATGGGTTTGGATGCTGAGTAGCCACGAGTGGGCCGGGCCGGCTACGGGCTGTCGGCATTCACACCACCCAGTCCCTGCAGCAGCTGGGCCATGTCATCCCAGGGGTTAGACGCTTGGGCGTTACATTTTCCAGAATCCCTTTCCAGTAGGAGCCTGGTTTGGATTCTGCCTCTGAGAGCTGTTCCCATGAAATGCAGAAGGCAGAAGATAAGCAGCCTCCAGCACCAGCAGCAGCAGAGGCAGAGCCTTCCGGAATCTTCCAGCCCCCCACCGTGGCTCACGTTCAAGCTCTGCTTCTGGCTGCAGGCAGCAATGGTGGCTTCCTTAACAGAGTCCAGCAGGTTCCTGCCGTTGCCTGACTTGTGGGACGCTCTCCCATCCAGCGGCTTCCACATGCCTCAGCTCCACCAACAGCTCGTTCCAGCTTGAAGTATCTTGCCGGTTGCCTGCTGACTGTGCAAGCCTGAGTGGAGACGGAGGGGACGGTTTCCAGGACCATCTCCTCTCGGAATACCTTGTCCCTGGCTGAGGCGCGCGGGAGGCTCGCTTCTGTTTCGGGACAAGATCGACAGCTTCGGTGTCATCTGCACAGATCCGGGTTGCGGATGTTTGGGATGGGCCCGGTGCCAGGAGCTGGTCGGCTCACATCCTCGAACAGTGCAGCAGAGCGGGCACACCAGAGCGCTCGTAGAAGCTGCGACAGACGGTTTTCAGAAGTGGCCTCACCCTCTCCCACACCTCTCCTGGCGGCCCTCCAGGTGGCACAGGAACACAATCTGTTGATTTGTGAAGCCAACAAACCTAGCCTCACCTGTGCCAGCATTTTCTCCCTTGTCATCTCCTCCCACATCTTTTCTTCTTCATTTTGTTGAAGGTGACACAAAGAAGCAGAAAATATTTAAGCGGCTGCTACACCATTTATGTTTTTAATTTGACAAGAAAACTTGTGCGGTTGCATGGAACATTTGTCTTATTTCTGCAAAATTTTGCTTTCTTCTATGAATAACAAACAGATGCTAACGGCAGAACTCCCCCCGCCCCCAGAATAGAGCCCCGCCTCCGCTCGGCAGGACCCTCACAGCATGCGCCCCCACAGCCCAGGCGTTCTTCCCTCCCCCACAGTTGTCCCGTGCACCCCCGGGGGCCCCTGCGCCAGCACAGAGCGGCGACTGTACACGCTCTGCACCAGCAGCCGACGCGCAGTATTTTCTCCCGGAGCCAGAGCCCTGCGTCCAAACACAAACGAATGGGAAGATACTGAAAACGCAGGGAGAATGGGAGCCATGTGACTCAAGGAACAGGATGAACACACACTTAGGCAAGCCAGCGTCCTCCTCCAGAGAGAGAAGCAGGTGAGAATGCGCACCAGCGTGCTGATGCCTCCCCTGCCTTGCCCACGCCCTGCCCGGGACCCAAGTGACTTTCGTCCGCACCCTCCTGCTTGACGAAGGAATGCCACCCACTACTCGAGGGGTTCTTCTGCCAGTCGCAGCTTCTCTAGGAAGCTAGATACTTTTTGCCCATCTGCACCGATCACGCCCTACCCCCAACCCAGCGCACAGCAGCAGTGGTCACAGCAGTGGGTGAGGACCTGCTTCCGGCCGGGCGTGATGCAGGCGTAACCCTGCATTGTCCCCTTCAGTCCTTGTAACAGTGCCGCGAGTGTGATATGGTGCCGTTTCGCACTTGACAGATGAAGAAACTGAGGCATCCCAAGGTCAGCAGTGCAAAGGACTTTTAAAGAACCAAAGTAGCGTTTGACCCCATGGTGTCAGAGCTCTGCCTTCTGGTGCTAAGCTAGAAAACGCATAGGAAGTGGTATAATGTGTGACATAAAGAAGCACCGAGGCTAGGCACTGAATTTTAGAATATTTAAAATAAATGAAGTGCGTTGTTAACGTCAGCAAGTGGCCTACAGCGTTCACATTATTCTGGGTCCAGCCTGCATCCTGATGGAACGTGCGATTAAAGAAAAGCGTCTGGTGTGATTTATGTCGGGTTGAGCAACGCCCAGAACCAGGTTCTGCCGTCCCCACACTCTGCCTTCGGAAATCCCAACTCAGGCCTTTCTGTGCCATAAATATTAAATGTGAGTTCTAAAGTTCCATCTGAAAGACCTCTCAAATACTCATCATCATTCTTCCAAATAACAACCAATGAGCAAGAACATTAAGTGGAGGAAATTTCATTTGGGCTCATTGAAAATGTGACCCCTGTTACACAACCCTGCAAAATCCGAAGAAGTGTTTTACTGCCTGCGTTCCCTTATCAATGCTTATCTAAGAAAGAATAAGAAGATAAAACCCTTCCAATGCTAAAACAACCATATATGAATTATTACTTAAGCAAAATTTACCGTGAACTCTTTGTGGTTAAACAACACTGAGCACCGGAGGAGGCCATCACTCAGAGCAGCTGCAGACTCGGGCAGTAGATTTACCTGGAGGGGTGAGACAGAGAAGGAGCTGTTGGGAGTTTGTTACAACAGCTCAGTTTTTATCTAGGCAAAGCTGTACAGGAGGCTTGCAAGGCCTTACATTGTTTCAGCCGCACTGACGTGTTAGTAGTCTAAGGAATAAGCCCTGGGACTACAACCAGCCAGTGACAGCACCCAGCAATGGCTTGCCCTCCAACAGGCTGGTCTTGGAACTAGAAAGCCCAGCATAGCAGGAGCTGCCCTGATGTCAACTCGAAGGACATCTAGAATGTGAGCATCCGTCTCAGAGAGGATGGAGGTGTTCCTACTGAGTTCGCGCCCTTGTCTCTGAAGTTAGCAGATAGTATTGGCTCAATAAACAGTTGTTAAATAAATGAACAGCCCAGGGGAGATTGGGATGGATGCCAGGGCTGCAGTTATTAGTTGTGGGACTGGGGACGGCTTCACCACTCAAGCCTTGGTTTCATTACGTGTGAAATGACGGTACCAGCAGAACCTCCTGGGCTCACTGAGCTGAGGAATGTGGAGTGCGTCACAGTGGGCCAACCCAGCGCTTCCTCACGGGGAAGTGCTCTGAGCCCCCAGCTTAACCAGAAAACAATGTCTGTGTGTGTTTCCTGCCAGGCAGTTTCTACTGGGAAATCATTTAGTTTCCCACTCTTGTTGTCCTTAGTTGGCTGAAATCACTTCCTAGCAGAGATGCCTAGAAATGATAACGCACTAACACTTAGGGGTCCAGTAACTCGGGTTCGTTTATACTTGGTAGGTATTCTGAGTGTCTCCCATGTGTCTGGCAGGATGCTGTGCGAGGAAAAGTGATGCAGGGGACATGCCACAGCTGTGCAGCTAACTCCTGGGTTCAGTCCCACCTCATCTTGGTCTCGTGTTAGCGCCTGTGGCTTCTGTCTTCGTGGCCACCAACAGGGTGACAGGCCCCCCTCCGATGGGGGCCTGCAGTGAGTGAGAGGATGTCTAGGAAGCGGTGATTAGGGGCTTGGCAGGGCTGGCTTTTGTCAGGGTGCCCTGACTTCTCTCCCCCTGGTCTTCCATTGTATTTCATCTTGCGTCCCAGGAAGTGAGAAATGCAGCAGCAGGGTCTCTTGACGCCTCAGTCTGGAGTCACTTCTACCACACTGAGTGGGTCAAAACAGCTTGGGAGACCAGTCCATATTCAAGGGAGTAGATGAACAGTGAGGTCTGCCACATCTCATTGCCAAGAGGCATGAATCTGCACAAGGAATGTGTAGCTCTGTTCCGTAGTGTGCTGCATAAAAATCATCCAGAAGGTCGATCATATGCTGCAGCTGGGGGACCCTCCGAGAGCTGCTGAGCAGAGCTGAACTAGGCTTCCTGCAGATGTGCTCTATAGCATGGGGAGTACAGGCTGGGGTAGATCAAGGCAAACCTGGTTTCAGGCTGCTGCTGGGGTCCACGCAAAGAATCGAGGAAACTCAGAATTCCACTCTTGGGTATATACCCAATGGAAATGCATATATACTTCCACCAAAAGCAACTTTTAAGGATATTCATACATAGAAGTATCATTTGAAATAGACAATATCTGGAACCATGCCAAGTGCCCGTCAGTAATAGGATGGATAAATCCATGTGGTACATTCCTGCTGCAGAACACTCTACAGCAATTAAAAGGGGAAATGCCACTAGAAGCAGTGGGAGGGGGGGTCTCCCTTACAAGAAGTCACGCACAGAAGCAGACCTCCTGTGTGGTTCCCTTTACGCACAGCTCAGAAAAGGCAGAACCCACGTGGCATACTCTGTGTCGCCTGAGAATGATCTTTGGGGATGTGGGGGCTCGTAGCCAGGATGGGACACAAGAGGATGGCCATGTACTTTCTCCCGACTTGGGTAGGGATTGTATGGGTGTGTTTACTCTGTGAAAACTTACCTAGCTATACATTTATGAATTCTTTCTCTCTGTGTGTGTTATACTTCAATTAAAAAACAATTAAGTTCATTAAAGAGTAAAGACCGCGTGGGACACCTGGGTGGCTCAGTCAGTTAAGCGTCTGATTCTTGATTTCAGCTCAGGTCATGATTTCAGGGTCATAAGACCAAGCCCTGCATTGAGCTCCATGCTGGGCATGGGAGCCTGCTTGGGGTTTTTCTCTCTCCCTTTTCCTTCTGCCTCTCCCCCACTCCCGCACCTATAAATAAGTAAATGAATAAATAAAATAAAGTAAAGAGTAAAGACCCCGTGACTTAGCATCTGTCTCTCGTGGTTGGGAGAGTAAGGGAATCACAGAGGACACCAAGGCTTCTGGTAATTGTGGAACAAGTGGCCAGCCTAGGCATATACAATAGGAAAGCCTCAAAGACCCCAGGACTTTGGGAAGGCTGAAGGAGGGTGAGTTAAGAGAAGTGTTATTCCAGGAGCATGTTGGGCTTATAATTCCAGTAAGAGTTTCAGGTGTGGACACGGGTGAACAGAGGGGATATTTTCAGCCTTCGGTGCATGTGTACATTCACACAGGCACATACAGACACACACAGTCACACAAACACACATGCCGTACATACAACATTGCACATATGCCCACGTGTGTGTGCACATATGCACGCTCATGCATACATGAGAACACGTGAGTGCCACTCGGGTACACGCACGGTCACGGGCACACGGGTGCACCCTTTGCCATAGGCACTCACATTCGCATATATTCACACACACCCTTGAACACACGCATGAGCTCACACTCAGGGGTGAGCACAGTGGCAGACACAGGATCACGTGTGCCATACACTACCACGCACACAGAGATGGACACACACGCATGCACACACCCTCACACACGCACTCACACTCACACATACACATACACAAGGAGAGCTTGGCCACTTGCCTTCCAAGACCCTATTGTGACAGATGCATGTGTCTGTTAGTAAATTTTTGAAACTTGGAAATGACTTCATCCTGGGTGTGAAATAGGAGGAGAAACCCCATTGCCCAAATAAGCTCAGCCCCTCTCCCTGGGGCCCTGCTCGGTATGTCCTGCCTCCTGGACGCCCTCCCAGTGGCTGAGGGAACCGACTCCGTCTGTAGCTGCCGGGCCTCTCAGCAGACCGGCCCCAGCCCACGCCTGGGACCCTCAGGCCGGTGCTGCCATCGTGGGCCCCTGCCCGCAGCTGAGACACTAAGGAAGCCGTTGGCCGTGGCTTGTCCTGTTGAGGACAGGGGCATTCCCGCGGCGGGGCTCCAGGAGGACTCAAGGGGTGAAATGAATAAACTCCCAGAGCGACCAACGGCCTTTAAGGGGGGCCCCCCCAGCTGTTCTCAGGCCTCGGCTTTGGGCGGTTTTACTGGGTGTCGCTGTGTGCTCTGAACAATCCGTCGGAGCCGGTCGCCAGCCAGTTGGTTCTGTGGGCAAAAACCCTCTTTCAGAAGGAAGCCCACGCCACGCTGTCTGCCGGGCTCGCTTCTCCAGCAGCAGCCGAGCCGCCCGCCGCGCGCAGAGCCGGGCCGTGGAGGGGCCATGAATTATCCACGCGCGCCGGTGCCGTCTGACAGGAGCGCGGCCTCCGCGCGGGCTGCCGGCAGGGGGACGCGGGTGCTAATGACTTCTCGCTGTCACTTAGCAACACCGACACATCTGCTGGGGGAGAAAGGGGCCTTTGCCTGTCTTCCTCACAGAAGAAAAGACGCAGTCACCCCAACACAGCGGGATCCACAAAGCGCGTAGAGTAGCGGGGCGGCGGCGCGGGTGGCCTTCATCTCCGGGAGCAAACCGTCGGGGCCGAAGAGTCTCCGAACCAAACGGCGGGAGGACATTCGGCTCCGGCGGAGACACAACGGAGTGGGCTGCGGGAGGGTGGCTCTGGAGTCAGCGCAGCTGGCCTTGACTGGCTGGCCGGGAGGACCTGACGGCGAGGGACCTCTGCTCTCCAGCCTCGGTGCGCTCGCCTGCGGGAGGGCTCCGTCCACCGGGCTACACACGCGTGCCCGAGTGCCCGTGCACTCTCGAGGGGCGCGCCGGCCTCCTGCACTCTGGCTTCTCATTTGCAGTGCCTGTCGCAAAGGGCACCGGGGGTGCGCCACCCAGACCCCTCCTGTCCACTTCACCATTTCTGAGCAAGGCCCCTCTTCCCTTGACTTCTCTGGGTTTTGACTTCTAGCCTCTTGTTACTGTGGCTGTTCCCAGGGACAGCTCAGAGGCTCCCGCAGCCCCTTCGCTGCACTGGCTCAGAGATGCCCAAGGTTCATGGCTCCCTGGGCAGCCCGAAGCCGATGGTAACAGCTGTAGACCTGTGCAAGCCCCCGTCTGAGAAACCTCTCCTAGTTCCCCTGGAGGATCCTGATGAAGTGACCTCCAGGGCACCCTTGTCTAGTCTCTCTCCACCTTTCCTGTCCCGTGGTCCCACTCCCTTCCGGGACGCTTCTCCTGGCAACTCACCTGTGCACAAAGCCCACTCCCTGGACTGGTTCACGCTGGCATTCAGGAAGCATTTGTTGCGTGCTTGAAACATGCCCCGCCAACGCTCCCACTCCTGATGGGCAGTGAGGTTCAGCCCCATCAGATAACCCCAAAGATAACACTTCTGCCTTGTTTTCCGGATCTTCCAAAGCACATCTTCAAAATGCACAATTTTTCCAATTACAAAGGCTGAGATTAGTGGCGAGCCCTCTTTGGGGGATGACTTGACCTTTATTACTATTCTGAATCTTTGCTCACCTTCTCTGCTGCTCTGTAATCCAGCAGGGAAAAAAGATATACCTATTTCGGGCTTTTCTTTCAAATATATGGTCGACTTTTACTTCTTATGAGCTAGGGAGGTGAAGGGGATTTTTTGTTGCTTTTCAAATAGTGTCCTAAGATTTCAAGGGAAAGGTTCTAGAAACAGGGTTTCAGAAATGGCATTTAAGACTGTTTTAGGGTTTTTATGAAAGCAAGGAGACACGTTCAGATTTTTCTACTCTTTTTTTTTTTCATATGAAGAATTTATAAAACACTTCTCATAACAACTTTCAAAGAGGGAGATCTGTTTGCATGAGGCTTGACATTGACATCTCCGGGGAATGAAAGGGGAGGGTGCGCCTGCCTTCCTAAGGTGCTGGGTGCTCGCCCCACGTGAGAATAGCCCTCAGAGGAGCTTTCTGTCTCTGAAGCCATAAGATCGTCTCCGCTGGGTCTGTGGAGACCCAGGAACACTGGGAGCTGTGGGATACCCGCCATCAATGTGTTAACCTGGAACCGGGGTCACTTTTTTACAGGTTCCTTGGTCAGTGGTCTTACTTCTTGACACTAGTGAGCTTGGGAGTGGACCCTGGCCTGCTCTCACACAGGCCTACAATTCGGAAGACAAAAGAATAGACGCTAACACACGTCCCTGGAAACAGCACCCGGGTAAACACCTTGGAAAAGCTTATATGCTCACACTGAGCAAACTCTCCCTGGAGAATTTATTAAAACCAAAAAAAAAAGAAAAAAGAAAAAAACAAAAAGCGCTCCTTTCTCCCTGAAACGCCATCCTTCTACTCTGGGAGTATTGAAGAGGAAGCTATTTTCATAAGAGCACTGGAGCAAAATGGAAAACAAGTGTAACACAACCAGTGACATTTTCCCAGGAGATGCTGAGTTTGAGCGTATTTCCATTTTAATGTGCATTAAAGATCTTTATCAAAATTAGTGGCACATACTCTTATTTTTTAAATACATGGGCATCATTTAAAGTTTCTTTAAGAAGCAAGAAGCCCCTTCCTGGGCTTCCTGCCTGTGGCTTTTCTCATTTACTGATTGATCATATCTTAGCTTCCTGAATTCACATCTCTGCTGTCCTTTCCAAGACCATCGTCGAAAACATTTCTCGTGAAGCAGAATGCTTTTCGACAGGCCCTTCAAGCTTACTTTCATTCATTCCTTGTTTCCTTGAAAAGCATAATGTTGCTTCACAATTCACCTCCTGCCTATCAGAGGTGATGTTTACCTGAAGGCCTCTGAATGCATTTTGCTGGGATCAAAAGTAATTACTTTGCAAAGTTCATTTCCGACTTCAGTGTCTTCTTTGCCACTGAATAAATATTTCATAAGCCTGAAATTTGGAGGCTGTTCGTCTCTCTCTTAGTTTTGCAAGTTTTTTTTTTTTTTAAATTAGCCAATATGCCTGATTTTTTTTCTTTTTCTTTTTTTCTTCGCCTAGATTTCTTCATATCATCTTGCAGAATAAGACACTTTGAAACAAATCTAAGGAGTTTTCCCGCAGAATGCTAAAGCTGTCATTGCACAGGGGAACAATCGGGGAGCTGGGTATTTGCATGAGGTAGCACGTGCCGATAATTTATTCAGTGCTCATTCAAACCCACGCACAGAGCGCGGGCCTGTGAAGGGCACTGGAATAAACATTTGCTCGCATTGTTTCTGGGGACTCTGGCTATTCATTAACTTGGAAACTTTTGAGATCTAAGGCCAAGTTTTGGAGTGCATCATTAGAGAGACTCCCAAACTCCCGAAGACAGGAGCATATGCCGCTTGCTGCTGCCTGCCTGGCGACAGGAGTATTTGCGGTGACAGCCGCTACCTCTGCAAAATCCCGACTTCAGATAAACAAGCTGGGGCAGCTGACTCAGAACTGACAGCACCTTCTTATCCAGCTGGCAGAGGCGCTAAGAGGGACCCGGGACTGGACGCGTGGGGCGGGCAGGACCCAGGCCTGCGGGGCAGTAGCAGACAGTTAGCACCGTGGCTGCGGCCGCCGGCATCGGCCTTTCCCTGCAGGGGCCACTGTCCTCCCATGCTGAGGTTTCGGGCCTCTCGTGAAGGTGCTTTACCCACCTGGAAGGAACAGGTTGGTGACCCAAAGCTGGACAGATTTGGGTCACAAACCCAAACAAATGTCATCAGCCTGACTCCAGTGGTAATGCCCAGCAGAGCTCCCCTCTCCACGGAGAAGGTGGTTTCCCCGGCTTCTTTCCTGCTCCTGGGCCTCAGTCTTCAGCATTTCTGTCCTCTCTAGGGACCAGCCACCCAACAGCCTCCTAGTAAATCTCTTCGTGGCTTAACATCACCCCTGCTGGTTTCCGTCTCTTGTTACCGAAGAATTCTAAATGATTCAGGGCCTAGCGAGGTCAGCGGGAGCCCAAGGTGGGGACCGAGACCTCCATTCACTTGCCGTCGATCCATGACCCCGTGTTCTCTGTGCATTTACACAGGGCTACCGTCCAGACCCTCTGCTGCAGCGGCCCCAGTGAGCTCTGGCGACTCAGCCAAGTTAAGGTCACAGACCGGTGAAGAGGCTCTTAGATCCGACCAAGGCCTGCTTGACCATGAGGCCCATTTACCTTCTACTCTGCGAGCTTCCTCAGCATCCAAGAGTAGAAAAGCTGATCTTCTCTCTTTCAATAGTTCCCTTCCAATTCTCACTAACAGTCTTTCCCCCTTTGAATTAATTAATAAGAGTCATTTTGTGGGTTTTTTTTTTCCCCACTGAATTCTATTTGGAATCTCAAATTACCAAACTAGTGGAAGAGGGAAGTCCAGGACAAGGCCCAGCTGCTGCCTTCCCCCCCACAGACGAGGTCACCGCAGCCCCTCCAAGCCCAGCAGCCAGACACCAGAGCTCTGGGCAATTTGGCTCTTTCATTAATTCAAATAGGACCATGCTCTCCGACCTCAATCTGTTTCTAATCACGGCGTCTTGTGAAGCTTCGAGGTGCAGGAACTCTATGGAGTCACTCTCAGTATTTCTCTCCTGTGTCAGCTCAAATATTCCATTTCAAGCTCCTATCTGACCCGTGTTCCTTAACTGAGAGCCGTTCATCTTCTTCATGTTTAGGAAACTGCAAACTCAGGATAAATGTGCCATCCTCTAGTGTCTCTTAAATTCTGTCTGGAAGAATGCCATGGGGAGAAGGGTTTAGCATATCTCCTTAGGCGTTTGGGGGCTCAGAATTCGGATGGAGATTAATGCAGACGCTGTAAGTCACCATGAGGAGAGCTATAAATAGAGGGGCCTCTTTCCACACGGTTGAGGATTTTCGGGTCTAACCGCAATACTTTATAACCCAGATCCCCACACAAGGGCAAACAGGAAAATGACCGTGCTCTGGCATCGGATATTTTATGCATGAACTGGTGTCATTTCTGGAATCTGTAAGCTTTTAAGATGTAAGACTCGTGGAATAGTCCACACCCATCCACATTACGCCCAGGAGTTCATCCGGCGTACCCATTAGCATAGTTTGGGGTTGTAAATCCTGAGGGCTTCTGGAATGCTACTTCCAAAAGCACCGGGTGATTTTTCCTCAGAGAATGTGCGTCCTCTTTGACAATGAAGTCGCTGCTTCAAAGGTGCTGCTCTTTCAACAGAAAACCAAAGCAGATCATGGTTTTTGTTTTTGTTTTGTTTTGTTTTTCCTTTTTTCTTTTTCCTTCTTCCCCAAACTGGCTGCAAATTCTATTCTTAGAACCTCCTCTCTTCTCAAATCCCCACATGCTTCCTCGGGGGCTGGAGGCTGGCTGGCCACCCCTGACCTTGCCCAGTGTTTTCACCTCCCACTTTCAAGGACTGAGCGAGATCGTGATCCAAGGAGAAAAGACGGAGAAGACTCAAGCAGCCACTTCGAAAAGTCAAGCGTCAGGGCCCGTCTCAGTCAGACCAGCGTTTCTCAGCCATGGGATAGGATTGTTCCCGGCGGCGGCGCCGTCCTGCGCATCGCTGCAGGAGGAGCAGCGTCCCTGGCTGCCACCCGGAGATGCCCGCAGCCCTCCTACAAGGTGTGACAACCAGAACACGTCTCCAGACAAGCGTCCCTGGGCAAGGAGATCACTCCCAGCAGAGAACTCCTGAGCTGGAAGTTCACTGGGGACCTGTATGGCTGTAAAGAAAGTAACCTTACCCAAGCGGAGCGTGGAGGCCTCACTTCAGGATCAGAAACAATCCTACTAGCAAGTCTGACGCCCTCAGAGATTTCTTCAGCCCTCACATCTGCTGCCCAAATCCAAGGCTCACGTCCAGCCCATTCCCATCCAGCAACCCCACCGCCGGGGCCTTCTCTAAGAGGAGTGAAACCAGGGTCTGAAGAGACGGCCACACTGCACGTCTGCGGCGACCATATTCACAGGGACCAAGACACAGAATAATGCAAGTGTCTTCCTGTGGGCGGGTGGGTACCGAAGATGCGGTATGCCCGTACAGTAGAATATCATTCGGCCTTTCAGCTGAAGAAAGTCCTGCCATATGCAACTGTACGGCGGACCTGGAAGACGCCACACTGCGTAAAATAGGCCAGTCACTAGAGGACGAATGCCGCACGATTCCATGACGCGTCGGACAGTCTCGCCGGCACAGAGTCGGATGGTGGCTGCCCTGGGCCAGAGGGAGAGGAAGACAGGAGGTGACGCTCAGTGGGGGCAACGTCTCAGTCATGCCAGATCAATGTGCTCTGAAGGTCTTCGTGCTCCACAAAATGGTGCCCTTAGTTGGGTGTTGTGCACCGAACAGTGTGGTAAGAGGGCAGAGCTCATGTTACGTTTCTTACCACAGTACAAATAAATACAAGAGGCTGATCAGTACATGGGGAGGGAGGGAAGCGCTGGCGTGCCTGACTTCTAGACGGAGAGCTTGGCTGTGAAAACCCAGCCCCTGGACTCGCCAACCGTCCTGACCCCCGGCCCCTCCATGGCCCTCCCCTGCCATTCCTACATGCACAGTCCGCTGTCCAGCCTGAAATCAAAGGTTTATGTTGAGTTGTCACATGGATTCTCATGGCAATAACATTTGGAGCCTTTTACTGGGACATAAACCGTAAGCTAAAATGTCACCAGATTTTATTAGACAATCTAAACTTAATTGCAAATAAGTTGATGTACTCGTAAAAGATGATGGAAGACCGCCATCTCAGCAGGCACATGGGCCAGCCAGCAGCGCGAGGCGGGGACTAAGCACTGGCTTGTCCTCCACTCCGAAAGGCATCTCTTGTTTCCTGAAGTACAAAGAGGGAAGAGTGATGCCGGCAGGAAGCGACATTATTACTTAATAATAATAACACAGAGAACCAGAGGTTAAAAGAGGTCGGTGTGAACCATGTTCCAAGACCGTTTGCTCTGGAATAAAATTTTCATAAAGAGCTCTAAGTCTTTTTTATGGCCAGTGAGAACGTCATTGGGAAATTAATGATGGATCTGAATGATAAATCTGCTTTCATATGGAAGGGCTGGTTTTATGAAAATATGCTTTTATGCCTCTAAGGCTGTAAGTGAGAACAAGACAAGGATATATCCAGAAGGATGATTATTCCAAGCGAAGCCACCTGTCCTACTGCCCAATTTCATCAAATTTATTGGAAATAGAAGTATACATTGGCAAACACCTATTTTTCATGTAAAGGTCAGGAGTTCTTTCTTTCTTTTTTTAAGATAAAATTTGCTTAATATTGTGAAGACCCCAAGGGTTGGGTCAGAATTTTGTGTTTTCGCCTCGTGGCTTCAGGATTCACCCAGGATAACAATTGCAAGGAAGGAATTCGATATGGAAATCAAAATGCTCATCCATATACCATATCAGGCCATTTTTCTTGATTGTGAATTCATCACCTGTTGGTCAGTTTTCAGAAAGCGGTTGCTGCGGTGTCCTGGGGCCGCTCTAACAAAGCCCCACGTGCTGGGAGACTTCAGACAGGCGCCGGGTCTCTGGTCTGGAGGCTGGAACGGAAGCCACGTGCCAGTCACCGACCGTCACTCCGCGCTCCGTCCCAGTCTCTGGGGGGATCCCTCCTGCCCTTTCCGGTTTCTGAGCCTGGCTGGCAGCCGCCTCACCGCATTCTCTGCTTTTGTTGTCCTATGACCTTCTGTATGTCTGTCTCTGTGTCCAAATTTGCATCTTACAAGACACCCATCGTTGGATTAAGAGTCACCCTAACCCAGTACAATCTCATCTTAACTCCTAACATATGTAAAGACCCTATTTCCAAATAAGGTCACATCCTGAGGTTCCCAGTAGACATGAATGGGGGCCAGGGAGGGTGGGGGTGGGGATGGCACACTGCACCCGCTGGAACGGTAAAGACCCCGTCCGTGTGGTTCTCTGGAGCCCAGGTTCCGGGCACGGCCAGATGACCTTCGTAGCATGCTGTGGCCCATGGTGCCCGACCCTGCCCCACCTCCCTGGCCTAGCTCTCTCCTTTCTCCAGGCCACCTGTTAGTTAACGTTACCTAATTGATTTTCTACATTTTTACAGTTAACTCACTTTTTTACTTAATGCATTTTTAAGAGAAACTCAGCATCGCCACCTTGAATAAAAACGAACCTCCCTTGCGTGCAGTAAAGATGATCTTCGAGAGACTGGGTCACAGAGCCCAGTCACGTAATGCACCCGGCAGAAGCAGCTGCCTGCCAAGGCCTCTGAGTTCTGTGAGAAAGGAAGATTGGCCGGCGGGGAAGAGGTGCCCGAGACAGGGTAACACCTGTGCAAGTTGTTCTACTTTCCCTGCTCGGGACTGACAGTTGGGAAGGCCAGGACTCATCTGCCCTGTGGGAAGTGCCACTTGGTGCCATGTCCCTGGGCCACCTCAGAGTGTCTCCCAAACACGTCTGTACTTGGGACCCATCAATAGACTGACCACGATCCACTCTTTGAAGGCGGGCCTGGGTCCACTTGAGCAAACTTGAGCTTCAGGTTCTCATTGGTAAAGGGACCTACTGCTGTAGGATCCAACAGCTCACCCTCTGGAAAGAGTGCGCCCGTCCGGTCTGCACCCTCCCCTTGGCTGTCTTCTCTTCGCTGCGGCTTGGGGTTTGGCTTAGACCCGCCGGGCTCCGTGACAGCCCCTGGTGCAGGCCGACAGCCAGGCCTCTGACCCTTCTTGACCACAAAGTGGCGGGTGATTCAGTCAACGGACCTTTGGCTGGCTCTCTCCGTGCAGTTGGGACCCAGCCCCCCGGACTCCATCCTGCTTCTGGGGGCTCTGTTTCTCCTCCGAGAGCTCCTCTCCCTCACCGCCTTGTGCGTGTTGCTCTTCTGTCTGTCCGACGTCCCTCTGGGCTTAGCTTCCCACCCCACTCCCCAGGTCAGCTGGCTTCCTGGGCGCTGCCTGCAAGCCCTGCACTTCCCGGGAGACGGCCCGGCCAGTTTCTGGACCCCCGGATTCCTCTGCATCACAGCCCCGCGGGACAGATCCCGTTTCAGGGCGGATGGAGCCCTTATCCTAGCATAGGGGGAGGGCTCTGTGGCCGCCGCTTAATATTTATTCATCCATTTATTTATTAAAAAAATAAGTGTAATGAGTGCCAACTGTGTGTCAGGCACTGAATTAGATGCTGGAGATTCATAGTGAACAGAAAAAGTAGCTACTCCCTCCCCTGGCTCCAGTGGCATTTGCGATCATGGGAACGAAGACAGACTATGAATGGATAAATATAAAAGATGTCCACTGGTCACAAGAACCAGGACACAAGACAAAGTCAGGCAGCGTGAGGGGTGATGGGCCTGGGAGTCCTATTTGGAGGTGGGGAGGAGAGAAGGGGAGCAGGCAACCGGGATCAGTGCAGGGAGGGTGGCCTTGTGGTTACTGGGGGCCAGAGGATGGGGTTCAGGAAAGGCAGGGTCAAGGTGCTGGTAGAGCTAGAGCAATGAGCAAAGCAGTAGGTGAGGTCATCTGAGTCCAACAGGGGAAGGAGGGCCAGTTCCCGAGGTGCCCGCTGTGGCCACAGTCATGGGTCACAACACTCTAGTCTCCTCAGCTCAGCTTTCGAATCAGGAACATGGGACCCATCCACCTGCTTGGCAGTGAGGGTTTGACAGCCCAAAGAAGCAACGTCCTAAGGTTGGCGGGGAAGAGGAGAGGCTGGGTGCTTTCAAGCCCACACCCCAGACGACACACACCTGCAGCACTCCTGGGCTTCCCAGACCATGACCGGTCCACGTGTCACGTCAGCGAAGAGCTCGGCCAGCTCTTGTGAACAGAGGAGCCCTCCTGAGAAGGAGCTTCTACCAGCTTCCATGTCAGGTAGCCCATGGTGCATGCTCTGCACTTCCAAGAAGGCAAGTTCAGGAAATGGGGCAAGAGAAGTTCAAAAGCTGACGGCTTACTGGTGGTGAGAAGCTCCTCACTTCTTAGCCTCCAGGTAAAATACATTACTTCTCTTGAAAGGTCTGTTTTCAGGCGGGTAAGGATTTTCATCTGGTGGTTGTCCTCTGCATCCACTGTTGGTTTCTTTCAACCTGGTTTATTTACTTAGCAAGTCAGTGGGGTTAGATCAACACTAAATCTCACCATTTGGCACATATGATATTCATGCCCTTAATAGCTTCATTAAGGAGGTTTCTGGGAGTGTATTACTGAGCAAGCCTATAGATCATCCGGCAATAAATCTAGAGAACTCTCCTAAGCATTTATCTAATTTGGCCATGGTTTTAATTAAGTGTTTCTGCTAATGATTCCCATTTATGTTTAATAAAATTTATTGTGTAAAAATAAGTTCTCAAACCCCAGTTTATTCAAGTTCATCCAGTTGATGTGCCGCCGAGAGCACGTGTGTTTGGGGTGGCAGAGTGCATTCGGAGTCTCACCCGCTCCAGAAGAAGCACCGGTCAGAGGCATTTGAAGGGGTGTCAAGCCTGGCACACCCCCTAATGGCCATGTGCACCGAGGGCGGGAAGGCCGTGGTTCAGTGACCTGTGTCTGGACCACAGAATGAAGTGGGTCTAAGCGGTTACTACTACCTGACGCCGTCTTCTCCCTTGAGGTCCAGGCCGCATCCTCTTCTCAGCACCCAGCTCCAAGCCCGTGGCGCCCAGAGGCGGTCTCATGTGTCTCTCTGATGTGTGGACTCTGAGGGTCCATGGGGCTCCACCCGTGACCCTGGTCCCATGACCCCATGTCTCTCCCTATGGCTGATGGCCATAGCCAAGCCCCCACTGCCGTACCTCTGCCCAGCCCATCCCTGGGATTGCTACAGACGAGCAAGGTCATGCCCGCCCCCCGCCTCCTACATTCAGTGACCCATTGATTTGGGGTGCGAACACCCAGCCCATGACCCAGCTCAGAACGACTCTGAAGAGCCTGCTGCAGAGCGCACCCTCACTGTGGGCATGACGGAGGCTCCGGTGAAGCTCCATCGCATCCAAGGCCCCCTTTGCCCACTCCCACTGCCTCCACCCCAGACGTGCGGATCCTGAGGACATGCCCCAGCCAGCAGTCTCAGAGCCCACTTCACAGGGACCCCCAAACTGAGATAGGTTGTCCTCGAAGGCATTTGGGTGAAATAGTAGAAACCATAAATAAACTTTAAGGCCCGTGAGAGCTGTGTAGAATGCAGACTACTTGTACAGCACACACTCCTGCTGTGAAAAAGGATACGGTGGGTCTACATACGGTTCCACGGAAAGCTCGGCAGGCTCTGTTGAGTTAAAAGAAGTGAGAAGAGGGGGCGCCTGGGGGGCTCAGCCAGTTGAGCACCTGCCTTCGGCTCACGTCATGACCTGAGGCTCCTGGGATCGAGCCCTACATTGGCCTCCCTGCTCAGTGAGGAGTCTGCTTCCTCTGCCTCTGCTGTTCCGCCTGCTCGTGCTCACTCCCTCTTCTTCCTCTGTCAAATAAATGAAATCTTTTTTTAAAAAAAGTGAAAAGAGGCATACGTGATGATGCCCTTCAGCTCAAAATAGAGCAAAGCATTTGTCAATATTTTCTGCGGTGTTGAACTATAAATAGAGGATAGATACCTAAATGCATAGACCATTCTGGAAGGAGATTTGGAAGTGCTAACAATGGTTCTATCCTAGAAGGGGCCAGGGCTGAGAATGAGTGATCGGAGAGTTGGTCAGGACAGACTCGAAGCCCATCTGGAACGCTTCTACTTTTTTTTTCTTTTTTTTTTCCTTTTTTTTTTTCTTTTTACAAGAGTATTTATGTATTGATAGCTAAATTAAATATTAATCAGTTTTTTGGAAGATGGGCCATAATGTGATTTTTGCTGAAATGTATGGATGGGACCGTGTATGATGAAAAAAAGAAGCACACCAGAAATATTTAGATGGCAGTTAAATGTTTGCTTTGCTCCTCAATTAGAGAAAAATAATTGGGTTACTTTTTAAAAGAAAGTAGACTAAGAAAATATGTCTAATCCACTACACCAAACCATTACCCACTTACAAGAATCCTCAAAAAGCACCTTCTTAACCCTTCGGATTTTCTTTTCTTTTTTTTTTTTTTTTAAGATTTTATTTATTTTTTGACAGAGAGAGATCACAAGCAGGCAGAGAGACAGGCAGAGAGAGAGGAGGAAGCAGGCTCCCTGCTGAGCAGAGAGCCCCATGCGGGGCTCGATTCCAGGACCCTGAGATCATGACCTGAGCCGAAGGCAGCGGCTTAACCCACTGAGCCACCCAGATGCCCCACCCTTCGGATTTTCTTACTGGAAATTTTTTCATAGGATCGTGGTTGCTGAGAGCTAACTAAGGGAAGCCGGGCCCCAGCAACTCCATTTTCCCCTTCTTGTCATGGAGGCTTTTTCCCTCTAAATTCAGTCACTTTTTAATACCAATACAGTTGAGGTAACATATTTCAGAGTATCACCGTGTCCGTCAAGTTGGTACAAGGTGCAGATGAATTTTCACTGCCTAAGGGAGGCAGACATAACGCTGTAATGCTTTGGGAGCCCACCCAACACATCGTTTTACATACGAGACCAAGAATTAGAGACAGCTGGTAACAGACCTGTTCAAGGGGAAAGTCAGCCTGAGTCATATTAGCACGGGCCATTGCAGTGGACACTTAACGTTTTGCTGACTTGGCTATATTTTTCTAGAAACAGCCCTAGCTTTCATCTATGATGGGCTACCTGGTTTGCAGGAACCAGTGCGGCACCCAAGTGTAAATGCGGGCCCCACTGTTCAACGGTTGTTAAGAATTTCAAGATGGCCATCACAAGGCATTAAACCACACACGGGGCCCTTCCGACGTAGGGAGACACCCACACCGTTCTCCCGTGAAGCCAGCCTTGCTTCCTGCTATCCTTCATAGGGTGTGAGCCGAGGCCACGTCCAGCCATAAGGATAAACATGTGACCCTGCGGCCAAACCACCCCATGTCCCATTGCCCTGCCCACACCGATGGGTTCAGGGGTGAGCATGTGAGCCAGATCAGAGCAGAAAGCTAGGGCTTGTGCCCAGAAGCTCTACTTCCCTGATGTGGACCCCCTTGCTGATCGCAGCACTCCTGTGACCACCAGAAGAGCTTTGGTCTGAAAGTAGGGCAAGCACATAGCAGACAGCAGGGCTGAGCTAGGACCCAGACACAACCAGGCTCCGATAATATCTATTAAGTCCTTACAGCAGACTTCCTCGTTATACAATCCAACTCATTTTTATCCATTTAAACATTTTTGAGTTGGGTTTCCTGCCACTTCCATCCAAAAGCATCCTCTCTGGTATAAGTTCTCGCCGATTGTTAAGAATATACGTTTTTCACGGGCTTTTTGTGGATGGCAATTTGGCAATGTCAATTAATATTTAAAATGTTCGTGCCACTTGCCCCGTGGTTCTATTTCTAGGAAAGAATTTGTCCTACAGAAACTGTCACCCAATTATGCAAAGACATATTTTTTTAAAAAACGGTCTTTGCCGCATGGTTTGTAATAGTGAAACATTGGAAACAACGAGGCGTCCATCAACACAGCACTGATTAATTAAACTACGGCTATTTTATCATTTACAACAGCAGAGAAAAGTTGAAAGCTGAGATTTCCTTCCTGAGAAAGCTGTCCACAATGTGTTAAGTAAAAAAGGCAAGGTGTATACGGAGGTTGTGATGGTATTTTCACCACCAAAGAGACCCTCCAGCAGTAGTGCCGGCAGTGGTTGGTAGAGGGAGCAGTTTGGTCTGGGGAGACCCCTAGAAGCTGCTGGACAAAGACAGTGCAGAGGGGGAGCAGGATACTGGGTTGGGGGCTGGTGAAATCGTCAGACTCCCCCGGGGGTCAAGAGGAGGAACCTGGCAGGGGACCGATTTGGGTTGGTGGGGAGATGAGCACAAGGCCCCCGTCCCAGCTCAGCTCCGTTCTTTCTGCCGTCCCCGAAGACGGAATACCTTTGTCATGCCTCCTACTCACGGAATGTCAGCCCCACACTAAAGACGGCCCCAAGCTTCTCCGGTCACTCACGCACACCCCGTTTGATGTATGACAAGAGACAGTGCCAAGTGACCTCGCCAGCAAAAACGCAGGGTCAGCTTCAGAACCTGCAAAATGTTACTCGTGCAAAATGAAAACGCCGGCCCTTGTTCCAAAGTAATGGGGGATCTCACGCGGGGAGGGCGGGGCTTTCTCGAGAGCGCAGGGCCCCGTGAGCATCCTCTGTGTGACCGCGCAGACCACGCACACGGGCATAACTCCTGGCCCGTGGCGAGGGGGAACCGGGGGGCGCGCTCTGCCGTGCTGGGCTGGGAAGGAGGGACGAGCCCCTCTGGTGCTCCACTCACGTGGTCTCTCCAAGCATATTAATGGCTCCGAGCAGTCAGCGGCAAGCTTTCTCCCGCTTGAAAAGCATGCCCTATCAATTTAAAAAAAAAAAAAAAAAAAAGGCATAAAATCTGCACAAATGCCTTCCTTTACAGCAAGTAGTGGCTGCTTTGTCTTCAAGGGCCCCTTCCCTCTCTGCCAGGCCAGCCACCCGCAGGACTCGCCGGTGCATAAGCGGCAGCAGCCGCGTCTCCTGCTTCAAACCACGGAGTAATAGATTCAGACACACCCTGCGTTCGCTTTTAATTTTCATTTTAAAACCCATCTCTGTTCAAAGCGAATGCCCTCCAGGACCTACCGCGCACAGAAGCAAGTGCAGGCCGGGAGTTTCCAGGCTCGAGGGAGTCTCTGACCATGACACTGGATTGTACGGGGCGGGGTTTTTAGAGCAATTGCGGTTTTTCCACAAGTGCTTTGATCACAACTTCATAGGGTTTGAGCAATCTGCCCTGACCCTTTTTTACCAGTAGCGCTGTTTTGTTTTTAATTGGTGTTTTGTTGTATCTGTTTCTAAATGCATGATTTCACACAGCGGGAGGTTGTCTGGGACTGCATATGTAGCGTTGTGGTAACAACTCCCGGGTTGGAATTTTGGGGATCCCCCAAAGGAATCTGCTTGTGGTCTTGTCCCCCGGCCTGCACAGGTAGGGTCTGGGTGTCCGTCGTGTTCTGGCTGCCACCAGTCCCGGCGCTGTCCGGGTGGCTGTCCCGGTGTTACCAGGCGGGCTCCCTGCCCTGCAGCAGGGACATGAGTTGACAGGCACGCGGTGAGACGGGCAGGAGTGAGGCTCCACGCTGAGGGAGGGTCCACGCTGCTGCTTCAGGACCAGCATCTGGAAGAAACCAGAGAAGAGGGAGCGGCTGAGGGTGAGGAGGGACACGTGACTCCAAGGACGGGGAGGGGTTTGAGCTCCAGTCATCAAACTCTGATCGCGCTTCTGATCCACGTAGCAACAAACCACCCTCACCAACAAGTAGATCCCTGAAAGCAAGTGTCATTTAAGCCACACGCATGTGGCTACTGGGTGGCTCCTCTCTGCACCTCTGCACGGCCGGAGGGTGTGCAGACCTCTGACTTCCCAAGAGAGGGGGACCCGTCCCCCTCTCCCCGGAGCTCCTGCAGCCCCTGGAGCACTGAAGGACACGGGAAGACCTCAGCAAATGGCTGCTAATTTCTGTTCTTAAGAACAAATGACAGTTACAGCCACAAGAGCTGCCGCTACCAGAGATGCTTCTGGGCTGGCCACTAAGCTGACCTGCTGACAGCGACACCACTCACCTTGCCAGGGAGGGAGGTTGGCTCCCATCCGTAGCCTAGAGGTAAGCCCGCGGAGACATGGCTTTTCCACAGAGGGGGCAAGGCAGGGGTGGAGACCCGGGCAGATGCACTCAGCAGCCCCTCTTGTAACCTGATGTGGAGCCGTGCAGGGGTTCACGCTGGCTCCCGCCTTGCCAGGTCAAGATCCCAGATCCCAACTGCACCCGCTGCCATCCTGGAAGGAGTGCAGGGCCCGGGCTTTCCAGGGAGCAGGGCTTGTATCTGTTGGTACCGAGCAGTGCTGCTGGTGAAGGTACAGCAGTTTCTGTGGCTGTCACTTTACTCCCACACCGTCCTGTCTGACGCTCAGCTCCTGCCCCCCGCCCCCACCCTCAAGGGCCAACAGAAGCCAGTGCGGATTCCAGGGGCTCACTTCCAGAAGAGTCTCATGTGTGATAACAAGAAGGTAACAGGAGCCCTTTGATCTCAACAAGGTACGATCGATTTCATCCCATGGTTTATGAAACAATTTTAGACTAATTACCTCTGACAACTTGCAAATGTTTATAAACTTCTTCAAGGAGGAAAAGGCACAATTAGGTGTTCCTCTGACAAATGGAAAGGAGGTTTTCTTTGTGCCGTATGGCTGATGTCTTTTCCCCCAGGAGCATTCTGAAACCTTGATCTTCTAAGACGCTCCGATTTCCGCTGAGATACAGAATTCATCAAATCATCCTCCTAGCCTTTGAGTCAAATTTAACTGAGCAGGTGAGAAGCAGCTGTGGTCAGGCCCCCTCCTAGTGGGTCACATCTTTTGTCAGATGGTCATGGTGGCCAGGGCCCGGCGCAGGCTTCCTCCTGGCGCAGACTCCTCCGCTCCGAGGGTCCTTTGTGTGGTTTCAATGTGTCTCTGCCGATAACCATGTGTCTGGCCACAAACAAGTCTCTCAATTAAATAGAACCTAGATTCTTCATCATCTTCACCATCAAGGAAAATTACCCCCAATCATGGCTATTTGCAGTGTGCTGAGGCAACGCTGAAGGCTGTCAGGAACCACCCCCCCCCCCCTCCGCAGTCCCTGGGTGTTTTAAATACAAAACTACAAAATTCCAGGGAGGCCGAGGGAGGCCCCAGGGCTTGGTACAACAGAAAGATAGATACTGGGCTGCTCCTCTGTGGCCCGACTCACATTTTAATACCCTTTTGATTATTTACCATTGTTAATTCAAGAAAACGCACAGCAGGCAGGTAGAAATATTGCAAAGTCAACCAGCCCTTAATCCCTAGCTAATCCCTGGTCAACTAACTATATCCTTCCTTTATTAAAAAAAAAAAAAGAAAAGAAAAGAAAAGAAAGAAAGAAAAGAAAAGGCATTCTGAATCTTTTGTTGAAAACAAATTACCAGCAGGAAGAAAGACCCCCTCCCCTCCAGACCCAAGCGCTACTTCCTCTGACTGGGCCCACGTAAGAGGCTGTTCTCCCGCTGCTACGCCGTATTGGCCGGCACGCCCACAACGTTCTCAGTGCCTTCGCCCACAACGTTCTCAGTGCCTTCGGCATAAGCCTGCGTTGTCATTGTTGAATGGAGAATTCCTTTTCGCCTCTGACTACAGGAAGACATTCGTAATGTTCACCATTAGGAACCGGTCACCAAAGCGGTCATAAAAAGCAGAAACTTTGCCAAGACGGTTTTTTCCCAAAAAGGGATCACAGGTAAACTCTGAGTTTCGATTTTTTCAATGTGGACACCAGTGGATGCAACAGGAATTTCTGACACCCCCTGATCCGGTCGCTTCCGTCTGGGCAGGCTTGCGGAGTGTCCCGTGGTGGCCGCGTGTGTGAAAGGAAAGACGCCCAGTCAAAGTCACCCAGAAAGGAGCTTATCGTGAGGAATCTTGTGGAATCCAAGAAAAATGCACTGGCCAGTCTCAGACAGGACAGGCAGGAGACAGGAGTCCCCTGGGAAGTTGGCCCCCACCACTGGGCGCCCCATCCTTCCGGCCAGGTCAGAGCCCCACTGGGAGAGCAGCCCCAGCTCCCCGCCCCCATTGTCCCTGGAGGAGGAATTGTGATCATCCCCCCAGATGCTGTAGGGCACGCGTGCCACAGGCCTCACCCCGTCAGCACATCACCGGGACTACTGCCAGCTTCAGATCTTCTCTGTAAATCTGTAACAATTTAAAAAAAAAAAAAAAAAAAGGCCAAAAACCTACTATAACCCTTTGGAAGGGCAATTTGGCAATCCCCAGCCCAGTTACAAGCAAACAGTGTCTTTGCCTCAGCAGTACCTAGCGATGCCAGCTCCCTGCGAGCTCCCTCGTATGTGGCTTGCTGTAGGTCATGTTATTGCCGACGGTGCAGTGTCTAACATCAGGAGATCAGAAGCAATGCCCGTGTCCAGCAACGGGGAACGGATGCGTGAGCGGAGGCACACCCATGACTATGACACACCCATGGCACACCAGGACCTGGCATTCCACGCAGCGGCACAACGAATGGGGAAATGCACCGAGAGGGAAGAATCACCAGGGTTTGTGGCTATGCCAGAAAGGACACAGAGCAGTGTGTCAAGGTGCTACCACTCGTGCGGGAGGAGAATGCGGATTCCTAGCCCGCGGTTTGGCACAAACTCCTTGAAAGCCTGCACGGAAGAGGGGCAATGCATCATGGGGGCGCGGGAGCCGGCTGGGGAGAGGCAGGACTGGAGGCGGGGTTTTCAGTGTGCGCCTCTCCATACACAGCCGCTCGGAGCAGGTGACGGTCTCCTCTGGCCAAACGCACACAAGTAAGTGATCCGTTAGAAGGAGGTGAGGTGTCAATTCCAAAGAGCATTCTCTCCTGTAAATGGAATCTGGTACCACCATCCCTAAGGAGTCATAACCTGAAAAAGAAAGGAAACGCCACTAAACAGCCTTACTGATTTTCCAGCCCCGTCACCTGCAGACGCCGTCTTCAAGGAGTGAAAGGTGCGGTGCGCGAGGCACCTGCCACCAGCCGACACCTCCTACGGGAAGTCGCCAGGTTGGGAAAGAGCAGAGGTAAGGGACCGTCTCTGCAGGTGACACAACGCGTTCTCACGCCACACCTGTGAGCCACCCCGTCCAGCCCCGCGGGCCGCCCTGCAGGAAGCGGACACCAGCCGCAGCCACAGGTTCTCTCCCCTTCTCCTCACTCTAGAGGCCAAGCTGCCGCAACGACTTGTCCTCGGGTCGTGCCTCTGTTACGGTCACGGCACACGGCTCCTGACCTGGGTAGCAAGCGGCCCCGCCGAGGCACCGCAGTCTGTTGAGCAGGCCATGGTCCATGCTTCGTCCTGTACCCTCTCCAAGTGAACATGACATGTCAGCACTGGCTTTGTGATGGTGTCTCCAAGCGGTGACAGGTAAATAATTTATTTTGTTTTTTTCCGCAGAAGTTAGCAGTCCATGTAAGCAGATGCATCCATCTGCTTTCCACAGATAGCCGTCCCTTGGCCTGTCCAGGCCACAGGCTCTGAGCTGAGGATACCCAGGAGTCCGGACGTGTGGGGGGAGCAGGCACCAGGGCTGCCTGGAGCCAAACGTTAGACTCCTGCGTCTTCAGAGCTGTCCACGGAGCACCCTGCCTGGGGAGCACGTGGGGACACTTCCTGCCAAGTAGCTCTATGCCCAGCGACAGCACAGGACACCTCTGCTTCCTTTGTTAGTCACCTCGAGTCAGCCTTGACAAGCAGCTTGGCGAGCGCGGATCTGGATTTGCGCATTCGGCAAATGGAATATTAAACAGACGTTTTAGCTCAGGCCTGCCAGGCCAGGGACACTTAAGTGAGAAAAACAGCTGAAGGATGGATTCTTTTCAGAAGTTTGGTCTGCTTATTCACCGAGTGGCGTGGGCAGGGCCGGGCCGTGGTGTCACCGGCTTCTCAGCCACTGCTCTGGCCGTTGCCTCGCTCTGTGAGGCCTCCGCGGGGGATGAAAGCGTTGCGGGATCCGGCCTCACTGAGCACCGAGTGCCGTCTGCAGGAAGATGGCACTCTCATCTCTCCAGTGGCCGGTCACGGTCCTGGCTCGCACTCAGGGCCACAGCCAACATCTTTTCACCTTTGAACACCCACTGGAACCTTAGACTTCTCAGAGCTCACCCAGGAGCAGGCGGAAGCCCAATTCCAAGCCGTCCCCCCAGTACACGCCTCCTCACCACCCTTCCCCGTAGAGAAGTGCCGCGGAGCGGGCCCATAGTCCACCACCTCCCTTCGGAATATCCCAGCCCGGTGTCCTCACAGCCTGAGCAGAAAGTGGGCGTCAGGACACGAGACAGAAATGCACCGGGACGCCACGCTTCTGGCTTTAGGGACGGGAAGGGGAACTCCTAAAGCCCTGGAACAGGGCAGATGTAAAATAAAAGAGAACTTATTTTCTTTATTCTTTCCGCCCCCAAGTAGCCAGCAGTAGCACACAGGGGTGCACAAAAGCCAAACTTCTGGGAGAAAAGATCCTTCCTTCTTGTCCGCGAGCTGTGGCCCCAGCAGGAGACGGGGTGAGTCTTCTTGGCTTGCTTTCCTCTCTCTCCCCTTCCCACCTCTCCCAGAGTGGGCACAGTCACACAAGTGCAGGACGGAGTGGGGAGACTGAGCCCTGCATTCTGGGTGGAGGCTGGGGCAGAGGATCCCCAGGGAGCCTGAAGGACCAAGGAGGAGGAGCCGGGATAGCCCAGAAAGATGCTTATGAATCCGAGTCCCCTGGAGGAGACCAGATCCTAACCCACATACCAACTAGTCTCACAACTGATCTATTAGTCACTGGTCTCTGGGTATTACCGGCACGGGACAGATCTGAGAAGCATGTCAAGACTTTGAAAACAGCTAATGATTGAAACTGCAGCCCACAGTTGGCTTGGAACGTGTGCCCTGAACCTAACCAGCTCACTTGCTGACTAAAACAAAAATGTAAACATGCCCCATGAATCTCCAGAGACAAGACTTAGGGTCTCCCAACACAATAAACACAGTGTCCAGGATAAAATCCAGAATGATTCGGCATACAAAGAATCAGGGAAATCTTAATTCATGTGGGAAAAGATTTCTACAGATGCCAAAACCAAGATGGCACACGTGATGGCATTTTTGGCCTAAACTTTAAAGCAATTATTATAAAACTAGCCCCCCCACGCAATCACAGGCATGATAAAGTGGCTAGAAAAAGAGAAAATTTCAAAAAATAATCAGCAAGTAGAGAAGAACCAAATACAAATTCTAGAACTGAAGAAATACAGTAACTAGAATAACACCTCACTGGGTGAGCTCAAAAGCAGAATGGACATGGCAGAAGGAAAAATTAGGGAACTTGAAGATAAATACACAGAAATTCTCCAATCCAAATGTCACAGTGAAAAAAATGCATCCAAAAAAATGAAAAGAGTTGCAGACACCTATGGGACAAGAGCAAAAGTTCTATTGTTCATGTCTTCAGGTTCCCAGAAGGAAAAAGAGTGCAGGGCGGGAAATTATCTGACAAAATAATGGCTAAAAATTCCCAAATTTGGCAGACGATGTAAACCTACAGATTTAAGAAGCTGAGCAAACCCCTAATGGGATAAACCCAATGAAATCCACATTCAGACACATTGAAATCAAACTATTGGCAACTAATGACCAAGAAAAAAAATCTTGAAACTGCACAAAAACTAGTCTGTTACCTGTAGGGGAACAAGGGTCTGAAGGACTTCAGATTTCTCGCCAGAAACCACAAACGTGGAAGGAAGCGGCACGCTGCTTAGGGAGAGCAGAGAGGAAAGAACTCAACCCAGAATTCTGTAGTCAGAGAGAAGACCGCTCAGGAATAAAGGCAAAATAAAGATTCCTCCGAGGAAGGGAAACTAAGAGAATTCACTGCCAGCACATCTTCACTTTAAAAGAAACGCTAAAGGAAGTTTTGCAACAGAAGGAAACTCAGAGCATCAGGAATGAAGGAGAAGCATCAGAACCGGTAACTTTCGGAGCAGACAGACCGACCACTCTTCTCCTGTTGCGTTCTCTAGCCACGTGTTGGAGGCTGGACGACAGTTACGACTTGGGATGGATTTTCGGCGTGTGTCGATGTGATACAGAAGACGCGGAGGTGCAGTCAAGGACCCACGCAGTTCCTGGATTCCCGTTCTGCAGTGGCTCCCAAAGGTCTCCTGGTAAACACGTCCTACCGCAGGCACAGCAGGCATTGTCCTGAACCCCGAGCTGGGCAGTAGGAAGCCTTTGAGGACAAGGCAGGTTCCACTGTGCAGGCTCTGAGATCTCCCTGGGACTCAGTGCCCAGAGCCTACCAAGGGAATAAAGCTGGTGCCTCCTGATTCGAGTCCCTCAGAGTCTGAAGGGTGTCTCAGCTTCTGCTGGCATCATACCCTAAGAGCTCTGAAGGTCACAGATCAGGCAGGAGGCCTGGGAGCCCTTGGGAAACTCTGTCACTCTGTTTGCTTTGCCAGCTGTGTTTCAATTCTGCACACTACTGGTCTGCGAGCCTCCCCACCTCACACACAGATTGCCGGCTGAGCAGAACATGTGTACATACAGCGACATGTACGCAGACATGTGTGCACGCACACACACACACACACACACACACACACACAGCACATTGGCCCTCCTTTCCCGCTGTCGTATGCCGGTCTTGCCAGCACGCCCAGACTGGTCCTCAGGTGCCCTGGGACCCCAGTGTTCCACTGCAGCCCCCACCTCTTTCCCCGTGGGAACTTTCTCCGCGCTGAAATAGCAACAGCAGTAAATGACCTGATTTGCAATCTGCCCCTTTGCTCTTAGGACTGGAAACGCAGCTGTAGTATATAATGCAAGGGGCTGGGCTGTTCCCAGCCTCCCAAGCAAGCAGCTACCCACGGCAGTAATTTCACTTTATCTCTCTCCCATTACAAGGAGAATGAGGGCTGCCTGCAACTCCGGGAACCCTCGGACGGCGCTGGCTGAAGGGCGGCTGGAGGACCAAAGGCAGCAGGTGTGAAGGAGCGGGAGCAAAGACTATTTGCAGAGCAGAGACTGATCGTAGGACAGCGGTAACCGCGGCCGCGGCGACGGCCCCTGCTGTCCGCGGACCCGTGTCGCCTTGGGCCCTGTGCTCAGGGCTGCAGGTTTGTGATCTCACTGGCCCCACGAGATGAATTTGCAGGGCAGTCGGAGCAAGGAGTGAGGTCCAGTGAGGTGTTAGCTTATAAGTCAGGGAACCAGGGGTTGAGTTCAACTCCTACGTGTTCCTACCTCCAGAACCCGGAGGGTTTAGCGGAGCCGCGCTTTACACTCCCTTCTTAAAACCGCACTAGAAGGCCCAGTCGATGCTTCCCAACAGTAAGCATTTGGGGTCCAGCAGGGAGAAGACCCAGGATTCAGACCCAAGCCCAAGCCCCATGTTCTTCCCGCTACCTCGTGCTATCCAGGGCTCCGGGGTTCTCTTGCTCGGGTCCTGCCAAAGCAGAATTCATTGAGGAGTTCACCACCCAGAGTGACCCCCAAACATCTGATGGCCATCCAGTGGGCAGGCGGGATTCTCCAGGCTAGGCGGTGCAAGGACCTATTTAGCCAGAGCGACTCCATCTTGGTTAAAAGCCATTTTGTTGTTTGTGCAGTAAAACTTAAACTGACCCTGTCCCCCTCCCCCCAGAGAAACTTACTTAGAAGCAAGTCTGGGAAACCAGTAAAATACGGTCAGCTAGTCCCTAATAACAGAGCCCAGAATACAAGGCCAGGTCGGCCAGTTCCTAATAACAGAGCCCAGAATACAAGGCCAGGTCGGCCAGTTCCTAATAACAGAGCCCAGAATACAAGGCCAGGTCGGCCGGGTGAAGACATCCCATCAGTAAGAAACACACATGCTTTTTCCCTAACCACCAAAGAACGTAAACCCCGCCGCTTGGGCGCCAACCTTGAACGCCAGTTCTGACCAGAGTAATAGGTTAGGTCAAACAGCTACTATGGGTAAATTGTAATTCAATTGGCCACCTGCGTATGACCTAACATGACTACAGTCTCATCGGCCATCTCTGTGTGGCCAGACTTTTGCTCTATAAAAGGTAGCCTGTAAGACGGGGAGGGGTCGCCCTCTTGGGAGGCGGCCCTGACCGGTCAGTCCGTCAGTTCTTGAGCCTGTAAGCTGGGGGTGGTCTCTCTCTTCGGAGGCGGCCCTGGCCGGTCAGTCTGACTTCTAACGCTTGGCATAAAATAAAGCTTTAAATAACTTTCACTTTGTCTCAGTCTTGTTTCACTTAATAACAGACCTAACAGCGGCACCTGCGGGCCGAGGGGGGGCGGGGCACTGGCCGGTGGCGCTGACATCCGTGATGGAGACTCGGGAGATGCCGGCAGAACTGGCTGTGTACACGGGCTCGGGAAAATCTCGTGCTGGCACCACAAGCAGAAGATTTTTAAAGTCAGTGAAATCCCCAAGAAGAGCAGAGTGGTAGAGAACACAGGCTCCAGTCTTGGGTCTTACCCCCTGGTGCCCCCAGCCTGTCCCTCCATCGTCTGGAGGAGACTCTGTGCTCTCGTCCATGAATTGAGGACAAGGGACACGCACCCTGCTGGATGTTGTGAAGGTCAAAGTGTCTATAAAGTCTCCACACGGTAAAAGCGAGATCATGTTTTTCTGCAGTAAATATTAGAGATAAGGAAGTGCATTCTTTATAAAAAAAAATAATAATAATCACAGCCCCATGCCTTCCAGCAGGCCGCGGGCACTGTCTCTCTCTTGGGAACCTGCCTGTGTCACATGTCGATACAGTCAAGTCTCGTGGCCCTTTTGCACTGCCCCCCTTCCGTCCGCCCCCAGGCCTGTGATGCACACTGGCTGTCCTGTCCCCAAGGAGAGCAAGCTGCGGTGAATCAGTTTATTTAAGACGTGCGTTGCTCGATGCCACCGGTTCCTGAATGACTTCACCGTAGAGGGGGAGGCTGAGAAGCCGGTGTGGTGACACATGGCTCGCCACCACCTCTGCAGCCTTTCTGTGTTCCTTCTGCTCCAGGGCTCTTGACTCGGGCTGGAAGGACAGCCCCCTCTCAGTTTATTGCAGAGGGAGCTGAGGTCCCCAGGAGGAAGCGGTTGGCTCAGGGTCAATAACAGATCAGTGGAAGTGGGCACGGGACCAATTTTGACTGATGCCGTCTAGCATCCTCCCCTCTTGGTCTTGCCGCCTGGGGGGCTACCACTGTGTGTGAGGGAGACCTGTCCTGAAGACTGTTCCTGCTACAAGTGATAAAATCCGCACCAGACGGGCTTAGGTTTGAAAGAGGAAGCTATTGCATTCAGCAACGTGTCGGAGATCTGTCCTCAGGACTAGCCTGGCTCAGGCGACAGCACTGGGAGGCTATCCTGCAGCAGCCGCGGTCCCTGAGGTCACAGCATCTAGGTGAGGAAGAAAGTGGCAGCTTCCCCTCAGCTGAAGTGGAAGACCCAGAATTAAGTCTCCTTGCTTCTGATTGGCTTGGTTACATCACGTGCCCTTCCCTGAGCCCATCGTCATTGCTAGGGGGCTGTGGCTCTTTGATTGACAGGCCTGGGTCATGCGCTTACCATAGGGATGGTCAGTTAGGGTCCATTAAGGGAAACAGAAGCCAGCCAAGAGCTGCCTTGCATTCTGGCTTTTGGGTGGCTTCAGCGAGAGGTGGGAGCAGCTTTCTGATCTTTCTGACCTCTGGCTCGCCTCCCCGTCCCTCTGGCTTCTCTGCTTTTCCACCACTGGCATAATGTCCGTAGTACTGAAGAAGACATGGCAGAGGTGGCCTTCCCAGGACACAGACGGCAAGGCCATCCTGCTGAGGTAGAGTCATGGCAGGGCTGTGCCGTCTGGAGGGGAACAGGGCAGGGTGGCCGCGAAGTGGGGACGAGAGCCAGAGCTGGAGCCACCTCCCAGGGCCTGTGAGAACGTCGGACTCAGACCTCCCCGCCTCCTCGCGTCATGCCTGCGTCCCAGTGGCCGAGGCCGGGAGAGGCGCTTCCTTGCGGTGCAGGTGACCGCAGGAGGGAAGGAAGCAGATCTCAGAGCGGCCGGCGTGGACGGCCGCCCGACAGAGCAGCGTGTGGCCGGCCGTGTCCCCAGAGCCAGCTGGGAGCCCAGCCCAGGTAACCGGGAGCAGGAAGCAGGGGCCACGGCTCCTCCTCACCAAGCGTGTGCCGGACGGTGGGGCGCAGTGTCCGAGCTTATGCTCTTGTTGGGAAACATGAACTTTCCCCCGTCAGCAACTAGTATCAGCGAAATTGGTAATATTTGTTTAGAACAAAGAGGCTTCTGGGTAAACGCATTTCTAAGAGCCACGTGGGAAGGAAGCGTCATGAAGCCCACCCCCGAAGTACACGGTCAGCCTTGGTGTCCCTCGCGTGACTTTGCGCTTGTCCCCATCAGGCATCCAAGCCTCCTCCTCTTGTCCCGTTGCCTGCGATAATGGAAAGAATGACAGCAAGAGGTTTTCAGGTTCGGTGATCTGTCTCGCTGATGGAACCGCACAGCGCCCCGTGAATAACACTTGGCTGCGAGCGTGGCGACACCTGCCACGGGAAGGACCGCCGAGCTCCGTCGTGTCCTCCTGCCGCCACTGCCATGGCCTGGACCCCCCGCAGCCCGGCAGTGAGCAGAGCAGGGATGGCACGAAGGTGAGACTCGGTGGCCACCCCCGGTGGCCTGGTGGTTTCCATCTTTAGTGAGGAGGCTGGTGGAAGCTCATGCCCCTGTGGCCACATCAGGAGAGGGCTCAGGAGGCCTGGGCAGTCCCCTGGTCCCTCTGTCCCAACCGTTTGTCACTGCAAGGGCCATAGGGACGGAGACTGCCCAGTACTTCCAGGAAATCCTGTTCTGGTAAGAACCCAAAGACGTAGTTGATTTTCTGAACGCACACCCTACGAACACCACTCGGGCTCTGGTCCCCATCAGACAGACGCTGTTTCCCGGAGCCACCTCACTCTAAGGAAGGCTGCGGGACCTGGAGGACAAGCTGGGATCCCTGGCCTTAAGGGAGTGTCCGTAAGTGGCCGCCTGGAAGGTTTTTGACATAGAATCTGGAGAGAGTCTCAAAAGGGCAGGAGAGAAATGTGGCTGCCGCTCACCAGAGTGCGGGCCCCTTTGTCTCGCCAGATGCACAGTGAAGAATTAACGCAGCAGGAAGAGTGGAGACACTGGCATTTTAGGAAAATGACTGAGAAATAAGACAAACAGAATTTGTACCGAGGAACCGATTTGCCAGTCTAGTTGGGCGAGTCGCGTTGGCCAGTGTGGTCCAGGCTCAGTCAGCCTGGTAGGGTGGTCAGGCCTGGCGAGGGGACCAGGAGGACGGCACCCCTGAACGCCCACGTGCTCGCGTGTGCACCCGGCCTGCTCTCCACCTCCGAGGGGCCTCCAGGAGCCCTGGGAGACACAGAGAGGGCAAACAGCCATAGCCTGGCTCCCAGAACCTCCGATGTGCAGAAGATTCGGTAACTAGAGCCGGTTGGACTCCCGGCTGCATCCGTTCACCTGGCTGATGGGGGCCCCAGGGTTCCTGCCCTTTGCCTGTGCCCCACGTTCCTTCAGAGCCGGGGAGGCTGAGGGGCTCCTGAGTGGGTGGCCACACCGGACACCAACCTGTCTCTCTACCTGTCACTCCCAGGAGGCAGACCACCGGAGCTGCTGCTTGGCCTCGGGGAGTGGAGGTGCTGTGACCCTATCGGTCAGCTTTAGGTCCGGCCTCTGGTCAGGGGCAAGGGGTCATTCCCATCCCCGGAGTGACCTTCTCCAGCAGGTGCCCCGGGACTGTGACCCCCGCCTCCGCTTCTGCTCTTCTCTTCGCCCCCACCCCCTCGCTCAGGCCAGTCCTAGAATTCACAAACGCACCTCCCCAGGGCCTTGCCCCTGCTGTCCTTTGAGTTCCTTGGCCCTTCTGGTCGCCTCCTCCGTGAAGCCCTCCATGACCTGCCAGATGCCGTCCCTTCCTCCCTCACCTCTGCCACGGGGTGAACTTGCTTATCTGTGGCATCTCCTCAGGGCTGAGCTCTTTCTTTGGCTTCTCCATGAAACCCACGGCACGGGAGCTGAGCAGAGAGACGGGGGTGAAATCACAGGGACCCCATGAGGCTAACAAGCCATGAATGTGCCCCTGCAGAGCGCCCGCTGGTGCCCTGTGCCCGAGCAGGAGGAGCGGGGGCCCGGGCGAGCGACGGGGCAGGTGGAGGCCATAGCCTCCCGGCACCAGACCCATCCCAGCAGCCGAACCCCACGTCCGTGCTCGGCCTCCGTGGGGACACGCTTCTGTCTGGGCAGGCGCCGTGGGAGGGCCCACAAGGGGCCCAGCGAAGCAAGCTGCAGGCCGAGCCCCAGAGCCCGGGGTGAAAGGGAGGCAGCGTCCCGGCAGAGGCCGAGCCCGGCTGCACCGCGGCCTCCAGTCAGAGCGCGCTTTCCTCCCACAGAAGCTTCCCGCCTCCCGGCGGGGGAGAAAGGCAGCAGGACCGCGGTGGGGCTCGGGGCACGGCGGAGCGCGACACGCAAAGGGCTCCATGCCGCGGAGCCACACGCTTACGGGCCCTCCGAGGGCGGACTTCGTGTCACGTGCGTTTTGTCACCATTAAAATGACAAGTACGGTAGCGCGAAAACAGAGGCGTGTACCCAACCCTAAGTGAGGCGGGAGGAGTCGGATGACGAGCGATTATTTTCCTTCTACAATAATGTACTTTCTAGGAAAATAATACCATTTTACCATTAGAAAAGTTGTAGACACGGTGGTTTCGTGGGCTGTTTCAGTGACGTCGCTGAGAGCAAACTTCTGCGCAGCGACTGTAAATCTTCCGTCGATGAGGCAGGACTCTGGGAGGTCGGGGCAGGAGCTGACATTGATCCGGTGCCCCCCACACACACACAGCACTGTGGGAGGTGCTTTCCCCTCACTCATGCCACGCGGGCTCACTGGGCGCCTGTTAGGGGCTAGAGTCAGGCACAGGAGAACCACCGTGACCAAGGTGAGGCCCGGGCCATCCCGGGGCTTCCTTCCACAGACAAGCAAACCAGAGGGCAGAAAGCGCTGTGCAGAGCAAGACTGCAGGTTGAAGGGGTCAGGACATGCCAGGGACGGGGTGGGGATGTTATTTTAGATCCAGTGCCCGGGATGTGCTCTTTGAGGCAGAGGCATTTGAGCGGAAACCCAAGGGAAATGAAGAACCCGCCATGAGGCTAGCTGAGGGTGAGGCATCCCAGACAGCGTGAGCGGCACGTGCCAAGATCCTGGGGCAGGAGCCAGTGGGCTGCAGGGGTGAGGGAAGCTTGGAGACAGAGGCAGGAGGCAGCTCGCACAGGCCCTTAGGGGCCAAGGCCAGGACACCAGGCTTCATTCTGTGAGACCGGAAGCCATTAGGAGTGTGGGACAAAGGGGTAGCCCAACCTCACACAGCTTAGAAAGCATAATTCTAGCTGTTGTAAGGCAAGTGGAACAATGGGCAAGACGGGGCATCCCTCAGTCACCTCACTCTCACCCCATCAGGGCTCGGCCTTGTGCAGCTGGCCTGCTCGGTCCCAGCCCCACCACCAGTGGACAGCGAGCTGGGAGCTGAGCCTCGACGGCCTGACCCCAGTGCTTCCTTAGCGGTTCAGAGTGGGGGCTCCGAAGACCCAGGTTCAAGTCTCAACTCTGTCACTTCCTATCCTGTGAACTTGGACAAGTTGGTGAAGGGCTTTGGGCCTCAGCTTCCTTGGCTGTAAAATGGGTCCGAGAAGAGCTGCCCCACGGTCTTGAGGCATCAGTTGAGCCGTCAATGAAAAAACCATTATCAGGAAGAATATTGCCCAGGCTTGTTCTGGGGTTAAATATGCAGCCACACGGTGAAGTCCCGAAGGCCGCGGGTGCCCTGACTTACCGAATCTTGTCACTAAAGTCCACAGCAGCAGTTTCATGAGCACCTACTGTGTGCACGTCCTGTGCCGCACACTGGGTCACAGAAGGGACCCTCAGGATGACAGAAATGACAGCCACTGCCTGCAGGTGTTCACAACTGATCCCATTTAGTGACTTAAAATAGGGTTTTTTTCTTTTTTGGTTAGAAGTATTGTGAAAGTGCATTATTACCCCCAGGCATCCCCTTACGTGTCTAAGTTGCATGTTCTAATTAAATTTTCCTAATGTCACATCTGCTTTGCCCGCTGCTATTAATTATTGAGTGAAACTCTCCTGTGAAGCCAGGTGTGGTTGAGCCGGTTTTCCCTCTCCCGACTCCCAGCAGCCCCCACCCCCCCATCTCCCCGTCAGCCACTGGTTCTGCCAAGCTCTCGCTTGGCCTCCTGACCCCAGTGACTCCCGAGGATGGGCCCCTTCGGAGAGAAGCCCGTCACGATGGAGGAGTGCCCTTGGACAGAGGGTGGCAGTCAGCACAGGAGAGAAGGCAGCGTAGCTGAGTCAGCACACTGACCGTGGTCCTTCCGACGGGGCAGCTCTCCAGAAGGCCAGCGCGCTGCCCTGCCGGGCCTCTTCAATTGGTCCTTCCCATGGGAAGTCGTGGCTGTGCTGCACAGATGGAAGCCCAGCGGCCTCGCAGCGCCACGAGAGGGGGTTCCGCATGGGGGGCTACGGGCGTATCCGTGGCCACAGACCGGCTGGGACACTGCGTGGTGTGGCCATCAGAAGAGGCTGCAGAGCCAAGATGCTGGCTTCCGAATCCTGGCGGTTGTTAGTCTGTGACCTTGGACAAGTTCATTCACCTCTCGGCACCCCCTTTTCCCTATCTGCAAACGGCGGGTTATAGGGTAATCGCAAGGACTAGGTAAGCTAGAGTGCGCAAAGTGCCTGTGGTGAGTACCTGGCACCTTAGCAAGGCCTTTCTTTCTAAGCATCTGCTTTTCCCAGTCCTCAGAGAAATCCTCACCGAAGACCCACAGTCAGGCTGAGACCAGGCAGAGAAGCCAGCGTTGGCCGCACTAGGGAGCAGGAGGATGCGCAGGGCAGAGGGCACGGTGTGTGTGAAGGCTGTGTTCAGGGAGGCGTGGCGTGTTGGAAGAATTCGAAGGAGACAAGGAGACCGGATTAAGGGGGTGGGGAGCAGGTGGGAGACAGGGGTGATGAGGCTGGTGAGGGCCAGACCTCGGAGGGCCTTCGGCCATGAGAGAACCTCGGATTTTGACCTAAAAGGCCATGGAGGGCTTGAAGGCGGCCTTGACTAGAGGCCATTCCGACTACTACGTGGGGTGTGGGTTGACAGGGAACCAGCCAGGAGACTGTTGTAGCCGTCAGCACGAGGCAGGACACGGCAAGCGCCTGAGAGCCCGCGGTGGAGATGCGGAGAAGCTCTCGGATTTAAGAGAGGGAGGAGACCGTGCCCGGTGGACAAGTAGGTTTGTGGAGTAGAGGAGACTAGAAGTCACCAACGGTGCCGAGGGGCCCTACCTGCTTGGGAGGCTGGGTGATGGCGCGGTCATTCACTGTGCTCACAGGAGTGTGCTTGAGAGGACCGTATCTGTCCTGGTCCTGGTAGAAAGGCAGAAGCTGAGTAGGGAGTTTGGATGCGGGATTTTGTCAAAGGGTCGACAGCACAATGCATGAGCTGTCGAAACTCTCTGCACAGAACGGTTCTTTATTAAGTTAGGAAATGGCCATCACGCGCCAGCGCCTGCCAGATACCCAGCCCTAAGAAGGGCACCAGGACCTCAGAGATGAATAAATATCGGGGCCACCGTGCCATTGGCTCTGCAGTCATTCTCAGTTTGCCCTCACGGTGCGGAGTATCTGAGGTTCTCGAGGAACGTACCAGAAAACCCATGGCCAAGCCCCGACTTGCCCGGAGAGTGCTAAGAGACCTTCTCCACCTCCTTCTCATGACAGACAGATTCCATTAAAGTGCCCCGGCCCTGAAGCTTAGCTTCTCCCCCACTGCCTCCCCGCAAGAAGCACGAGAGGATGATTATTAAAAATCACAAGTGCGGTGCTCCACACTGCACCTCCCAAACTTCATTTCACAAAGGCTGCTGACATCAATAATGTCAGACAGGATAATCAAGTTTGCATAATGGAGCAGCTCTCCAGGCCCCTCTCCACAAACACCCCTCCCAGCACGGACGCTGGGTACCAGACAGGCTGTAGGGGGAGGCCCTCAGACGGCAGGACCCAAGAGTCCTCCGCCGTCGTGGCCACACGGGATTTTACAGGCATAAACGTCAGTCAGAAAAGCTGGCTTTACATCCCAATTTGACCCCGTATCCGGAGGGGGACCAGAGACAAATCACGTGAACATTCTGTGCCTCTCCTTTCCCTGCTTTAGAATGGAGGTAACACTGGGGAATTCTAGAGGATTCTAGATGTTGGATGTCATATTATATTCTTGTTGAAAGAATAAACTCAAGGAGACAGTTAAATAAATTATTTCATTGATTTATCTGTTAACGTGTCATTACCGATTGTTCAGTGGAGAAATAACTCATCTTTAGGAAACCAGAGCAATGCAGAATTGCCGGGCTCCGGTATATCCTCACATGGACTCTAGATAAAACGTCATTAAGAATTCAAAAATCAATGACACCCATGGGAAAATTAAGTTTAAATTGTTGCCTTTTGGTAAATTGTACTTATGAAATGTAATTATCTGCAGTCCATCGCCGACCAGTTGGCCGGGCTCCGTGCCGCCGACACCCAGTGCAAGAATCGGAAGAGAAAAGGGTGAGCCGGCCTAAGCGACCAGGCCCGCAGACTCGGTCCTCCCCCGGCCAGGCTTTGTGCGGCGGCTGCCGGCCCCTCTCTTGCTTCCTTCCCTCTCCCCACCGCCCAGCGCTTCTCCTCATGATTACCCGTTCTTCCTGGAGGCTCCAGGATTCCTTCTTCCAGAAGCTCTGCCTGGCCACGTTTGCCGGCCTAACACGGTGTCTGGCCCAGGGTGGTTGCTGACGTAATCCCTTAAGCCGATGAAGAAATGAAATGACTGATGCAATAATAACACTTGACATTCAGGGAATGGCCAAAGCTTAGCATTTCTGACAGGGGACAGAATCCTCCTCTCGTGCCAGTCAGGTAAGGCACAGCCCTCAGGACGCGCACATAGAAAAACCCACACCGTGCCGTCTACAGAATGCTTGGGAGAGACTCGGGAGAAACGCTTGTAAAACTACAGAACAGTGGACTATAGAACACTGCCCACCCCACGGGGAAATAGCCGTCCCCCAGAGGAAGTTCCAGAACAGCTTTGAGAGAGGCGTGAATACACACCAGTGCCCCACGTGGCCCGATCTTTTCCTGGAGTCACATTCGAGGAAGCACCTCCCAATAACAAAATGATTAGAAACAAATTGCAATCTCTTCTTGCTTCTCTCTGCACACATCCGATTAACTCAAAAGCGTCCCTCCTCCCAATTCCCCTTCTTCCCCAATTAGTTTATACCCTCCAGATTTCTCACCTGCCAAACCACAAAATACACCTCCTGACACCCCCCAACACCGTCCTGTCTTGCTCTCTCCTCCTCGTCCTCACCCTCCTGTAGACGCCCCAGCCCCGGGGGCACCTTCTAGTCCCCACATGCGTTACCTACAGCCCAGATTCTGGATGACAGGGGAGCCTGGAGGCGGCCCCTCTTCCGCGCCCTGATTTTTCAACCCCAGAGCCTGAGTTGTGGGGAGGGGAGTAATTTGCGCTACCCAAAGCCGTCTTCTTCATCGGGCGGAGAGTACAGGGAGGAGGAGGTCTGAGAACACCGGACCCCCAGCCCCTCCTTTCCTGCGCCAGCCCGGCCTGCCCCGCCGTGAGCAGTCGCGGTCCGTCATCTCTGTCCCGCGACAGATCTGGCATCTGACCCTGGCCTAACAGTCGTCCTATGTCCTTGACTCTGGACACTGCTCCTCCTGGTCTCGTCCCGTGCTGCCCGACCGAAAACGAGTCCCACCTGGTTCACGTCTGTTCTCCTCTCTGGGTGTAGAGCTCACCCTTGAAATATTAATGAAGGGGAAAGAGTGTGTCCCGTGCACTCCTTCTCACAGCTTCCTTCCCTCCGTGTGCCCCTGGACAGTGGTCTCACACCTCTCCTTGCACACCTGCCGCTCTGCTCTGGAGGCCACAGGCACCCGGAACTTTCCATCAGAGCTCAGCACCCTCAGGCTGTCGGGGTGGGACCGGGTGCTGGCGGGGGGAGCCGTGGGCGCCTCCACCACCAGCCACACCAGGTCAAGTTCAAGACCTGGAGCATTCCCAGAGGGCTCCATTGTGTTTGCGGGGGCTCAGCTGTGCTGCCTAGGTCTTCGGGGACTTCCGTTTGATTAGACCAGAAGCACAAGAAAGATTGATTTTTCTCTTGACCTTGGCAGCAGCACAACTTCACGAGGTCACCCTCGGACTCCCACAGGCGGTCCAAACCTCGGCTCCTTCCCTGGCATCCCAGAGGCCCCGGGCAGCTGCAGACCCCCCCACACTCCGGGTCCTTCTGCAGGGACACGGAGAGGGAACAGGGAAGCAGGAGAGAGGCCAGGAAGGGCCTCCCTGGGGCAGGAGAACCCGCGCACCCGATCCCCACGGCGCGAGGGCTGAGTCCCATCGGAAAGAGGCCTTCCTGTGACGGACCGCACGCGCCCCTCCCGCTCCTGCGCCCCAACCCCAAGGACCGGGAGGCGGCCCCTCCTCCTTTCCAGCTCCATTGTGCTATGAACGCTCTGAAGTGTCCAGAAACTCTTTTCTTCCGCATCAAACGGGGAGAATTCTAACATCTTGAGTCCAATGCGGCCCGGCGAGGTCACCCGGTGCACACCCCGGGCTTCAGAAAACGGCCACTTTCAACGGCTCCAGACAAACGGGAGCTTTCTGCACACATTTGCTTAAAAAGGACATTCCTTTCTCTTCTTGGGGCCTAGGAGGAGGCTAATTTTAACACCTCAGAAGAGATATTTAAAGGACCCAGCAATCTGCAGTCAAATGTGCCAATTACGGCGGCGCCGTTCGCAGGTAACGGCATAATGAGCCGAGCCTTCCCGGGCCACCGGCCGGGCCGGGCCGCGACCTCGCACAGCCCAGGGTGGCCTCGCTGGGTCTGGGTGGGGCGGAGCGGGCGCACCTACTCCGCCTGTCCACGGAGGGGCCTGGAGGCTCGAGGAATGGATTGTGGCGGGTTACGTTGACCTCTGTGTGATAATCCGGAGGGGAGCACCCCCGAGCCGGGGGCCCCGCTGGGGAGCCCAAGTGCCCCAAGCCCAGGAGGCAAGAGCAGCGCGGGGAAGGGAGACGGGGTCTGTGTCGGCAGCCGGGGCCTCTGGCATCCGAGAACCCACCTCGGGAAGGAGTCTTGTCGGGAGACCGTGGCTCGGAGGCCAAGGGGAGACTTGTCCTTCTGCCGCACCCCTGCCCAGGCAGGATCTGGGTGGAGGACGCCTCTGATGGAGGTGAGCCAGGCCCTCAAAAGGACCCCTGCTTTGCTGGAGTTTGGGGGTCCCTCGCCAGCCACTTTGGCTCAGACTCTGAGCCTCTGACCATGCTCTGAACGGTCTGGTCCTGGTCTGCACCTCACTGTCTCTGAATGGGTCTCACCTCGGGGCATTTGTGATTTCTGGGGACATTTGGCTTTGTCTACAGGCGTTTCTTGTTGTCACATGTAGGGGGTGACGTGTTCCTGGTACCTGCTGTGTAGAGCCCAAGACGCTGCTAAACACCCTAGAGGCACAGGGCAGCGCCATGGCAGAGAGTAACCCAGTCCTAAATACCAACAACAGGAGAAATCCTGACCTTGAGTCTTTCTTAAGATACTTAAAATGACCCATGCTGGCCCTTCCACCACAGTGCTGGAAAGGCCCCACTTCCGGAGAATGTGCCTGGGGAGCCGTCCCTTCCCTGGCTCCCGGCCAGCATCCCACAGATCGGGGGGAGTGAGGGGAGGGAGGCCAGGAGGCTGGCGCCAGCCGGGAACGGACAGAGCTGTGAGGAGAGAAGGGGAGACGGCCGGGGCCTCTGCCGCCCCCGCGTGAGAGCTGACGCCACACGGAGCGGCAAGGCCAAGGCCGCGACGAGCAGGTCTTTGCTGCCGTGCGTGGACGTGGTGTCCTCCTCGACGGAGGCTGCGGTGGTGGCCTTCCAGCTCTGCCTTGTTGCTCTGAAATGGAATGAAAGTGGAGGGTGTGACGGGGGAGTGTGGGAAGCAGAGCGGGGAGGCGGGGAGCTCTCCCAGACGCCGGACTGTTGGATTAAACCCAGTCCCGGCCGCAGGAGCCCGCAGAACCGCCGGCCTCGCTCCGGCACAACAGGCCGGGAAGGCCAGGCCTGACTGCTCCGGCGGCGGACGATCAAACACACTTCCTCTGGGCTCCAGCTGCCAGTGAGGGGGTCTGCGGGTGCCACGGGAGCCCACTGCGGTCTGAAACCTGGCCTCGGGGCACCGGGTCGCAAAAACATTTGCGTAAGAAGAGAAGCGCATGAAGAGCATGTCCGTCCACGTGCCGTCCTCCGCCGGGCGCGAGCCCTGGCCTGCTGCCTGCTTGGTGCCGCGCGCCCTGGGAGGAAGGATCGGAACCGACAGGGATGGGGTCTCCCCCTGAGGAACATGCTCGAATCGGACCTCTTACCTTAAAACTGATGAGCGTTTGCATTCGACTCTGTAATGGTTGAAGACAGTCATTTTCAAAACGTGGAATTGATCACTCTGGAGGAAACTGGAGCTCCGGGTCTGCGTCCCAGGCTTCCTGGGTGGCTTTACCCCACCTCCGACTCTCAGCCCTGCGCCCGCCGAAGCCCACAGCTCCAGCCAGAGAAGCTCCGCCGCAGGAGTCAGCCCCCACACAGCAAGAAGGAGCCTGCCTGGTTCCAGCAGGAGCGAGCACAGCTGTACCCCTCCGGCCCGGAATGATATTATTCTGATAATCATTAACAATAACGAGTGTTTCCTAGCCACTCAAGAGACGCCATGAGCATTTTATGTGCTTTTATCACATCTGATGCTCCTACAATTGGGCTAAGTAGTATTGTTATGCCCCCTTTGCAGACATGGAAACTGAGGCCCCAGGAAATTAAAGAGCTGAACCAGGGTCCTGTTGCCAAACCCCCGTGTGCACACAGGCAGGGTCAAGTTCAGAGCCCACAATGGCATAAGCTTTCGCAGTGCCCATGAGCTCTTTGGAGGAGGGAAAAATTGTGCAGTTTGGGGGCGGGGGAGGATTGAACAGTGGCCTCCTGAAGGGTACGTCCATGTCCTAATCCCTGGAACCTGGGAATGTGGCTTTATTAGGAAAAAGGGTCTGGTCTTCCCAGATGTACTTAAGGACCCCGAGATGAGATCACCTGGATTTTCCAGGCCGGCCCTACCTTCAATGACAAGTGTCCTTCCCAGAGATGGAAGTGGGGAGACGCAGACGCAGGGGAGAGGCCATGTGGAGACAGAGGCAGAGGCTGGAAAGACACGTCCACAAGCAGGAACACGTGGCATCAACAGTGTCCAGAAGAGGCGGGGCAGGATCCAGCCCTGACGTCCCCCAAAGTAGAGACTTCTGGCCTCTAGATGGCGAGAGAGCAGGTTTCCTGTGTTTCAGGTCACCACGTTTGTCGTAATTTGTTACAGCCCCTCTACCTAGATGCTGCCAGCTGCCCTCCTGGCCGTCCTGCCCGCACTGCCGTCTTCCTCGTGCCTGTGGTCGTCACGTGCACTGCTTCTGCCTGCGTCCCCGCCGGACCGTGAGTGCCCCAACCCAGGCCTGCCCTGTGTCCCCACTGTTGTCACAGTAGCGCTCTGTAAATACTGGCGAAGGGGAGGCACAGAAGAGGTGACAGCTTCTGACCTCTGTTTTCTGTGGCGCACATTACGCAGCCCCTCGAGGGGTGCGATCCCCTCCGAGCCTGGAAACGGTCACAGTCCAGGGGCTGCGACCACCTGCACGGCTTCATACCACGGCAGGTGACGCAGACTGCTGACGGCGACAAGTGTAGAGTGGCGAGGAGGAGGACGATGACATCGTCTAGCATTTATTGAGTGCCTACTGCATACCAGGCTCTTTGTTACCCGACTCAGAATAGCCTGAAGGGTAAGAGCCATCACTACCCAGCATCTGCCTCCAGCTCTATCAAGAAGATAAACAGGAAAAATGAGTGTAAACACCCCAGGACACTGAAAATCCCCCTCAGTCCTTAATTGAGAACCAGGTAAAAATGAAGAAAGACAGCAGAGAAGGTAAAACCGTAAGTGAAACGTGGTTCATACCACGGGTACCCACGTCCCAGCTCTCAGCTTTACAAGACGCCATGAGCTTTCCAGATTTATAGCAGACGGAGACCTTTGAGTGACCATTTCCAAACTGAGCTTCTTAGCGGAGATGCATATTCTTCCCTTTTGATAATACGCGCGTCCCAAAATCCTACATAGCATTGTTTCTGTGTTATTTTTATACAGATTGTATCAAAATAGACTTTTTCTTTTTTTTTTTTCCATTTTCTTTTCCTTCCCGGGATACTTTGAGAATTTTCCAGCCTGATGTGGGGAGAACCCATCCAATCACTTCAAGTCCTCAGATTAGTCCTCGCATAAATTACCTCCGGTCCTCCAGGGAAAAGCACTCAGGTCCTCTCCAGTTTGTTAGCCGCAGCGCCGCGGCGGAAGTGCTGCTACGTACTGCTGTGCTCACAAGGGGTGCAGACCCCGAGTGCCTCCGCAGTGTTGCAGGGGTGACGTGTTGTAGACCTAACTGGGTACTAACGAATGACTGTCACAGAGGCGGAGACAAGTCACGCTCTGGACAGTGGGTTATGAGTTACTGCTTGAAGAGTCTTATCTTCCCAAACCTTCAAGGAACGGATCATTCCTGCGCTCATGAAACACTTCCAGCACACAGAGAAAGACGAAAGTCACGGGATGGTTTTGGTGAACCCGGCATCTGCTGGATGCAGGGCCTGATCCGGAAACCACGGGAAAGGTACTGGAGGAGGTTTCTGCAGAAAGCTGGAATGAAGTATTCGCAAACAGAAGTAAATAATACATCGAAACAGTGAGTAGCTGACGGGCACAGTCCAGAACGATTCAGTATAAGAAACTTGTAAACACACTTCCACCACGTTCCTAGAACAAAGGGAAAAGAAGCACACAGTCATTTCTTTTCGCAAAAGGCGTAACGACATCTCATAAAACCCACTTCTGATCCTTGAAAGGGGAACGGTGGATACCTCCTTCTAAAGACTTTTCAAAACACACACTTCAATCCAAAAATTACCATCATTGAGAAAACACTAGAAGTATTCCATTTGTGTCAAAAAAAAAAAAGTTCTTGGTACCCTTTATCACTACAGTTGTATAACTCTGTTCTCCAAGTGCTGAACAGAATTAGACAAAAATATAAAAGCAGTTGTGATCACAAGAAGAGGCAAAGCCAGCTCTGATTTTTCTTAAATTTTATTTAAATTCAATTTAAGTAACATAGGGTGTGTTAGTATTAGTTTCAGAGGTAGAATTTCGCGATTCGTCATTTGCACATCACACCCAGGGCTCGTTCTATCACATGGCTCCTTAATGTCCGTCCCCCACAAACCCCACCCCCTCCAGCAGCCCTCAGTTTGTTTCCTAGAGCTAAGAGTCTCTTATGGTTGACCTTCCTGTCTGTTTTCATCTTATTTCCTCCCTCCCTTCCCCTATGTTCACCAGAGACAAAACTAACTATAATTTGTAACTAATGAAGGTATGCTTCTGGGAAAACCCGAAGTAATAGAAAAATATTAAAATAATAAAAACACAGAAGTGTGATCAGTTATACAACAATCAGCATAATTTACAACCTCATACGTAAGTTATAACAAAATAGAAAAATATGATTTAGAAAATCATTTGCAATAGAACCTAAGCCCTAAAATGCCGAGAAATAAATTTAACAATAAATGTGCAGGACAGATGTGAAGCAAAAACTAAGTTTCTAATGAAGATCATTTAAAATAAATCAACAAATGGAGAGTCGTGTCTTGTTTTATTGAACAAGAGGACATTCCAATAAAGATGTAATTTTTCCTAAGGTGGCCTTTAAGTTCAATATGTTCCCAATATGTGATGTATTTTAGCTTGGGGAAAAAAAAGTAATTCTAAAATTTATCTGGAAGTGTTACAAAATGTTTTGTAAGGTCAATTATAAGATGTTTATCATATAACACCAGGAAAATTATTTTAAAGAGTGGTAGTGAGAAACTTGTCTTGCCAGATATCAAAAATATATTATATGGCCACAGGAAGGAGAGCAGTGAGATTTGGCAAAGACATCAAAAGACAGCTCAGAAGAACAAAGATCAAGGTCACTGTTAGAGTCCCAAGTATGCGGAGATTCTAACAGTCATTTCTAACAAGGCACAAAGCAGAAGAGCCGAAGAGATATTTGGGAGCACAGAACCGGACCCCAAATTCATCCTTCCTGCAAAGTGGGTTCCCGAAAGACAAAAGGTTTCAAGGAAAAGAAAAACAGAAAAGCAGAGACCCCAAAAAAGCTAGAAGTAAATATGACAGAATATTCATATAATCATAAGGTAGGGCTGGCCATTCTACATGGGCTATGAGATCAGAAAACACAAAATTAGACATTTTAACAACATAAACACAACAACAACATCTAAATGGCTTAAAATATCACAAGCAAAACCAAAAGACAACAATAATATCTGAATGGCTTGAAATAACACAAATAAAACCAAAAGACAGCAATAAACTTTATCACAGATTTATCATAAATATCCCCCATATACGAAAGAGCTCTTGGAAGTCAGTCGGAAAACACATCAGCGTATCAGGAGAAAAACTGGCGAAGGATTTGAACCGCGTTTTGTAAAAGAAGAAACAGAAAAGGCTAATAGGCATTTCAAGGTCATTATCAACCAGATAAATAGAAATAAAATCTCATGATTCACCTACCAGATTGGCATCTGCAACGGCAATGAAAACCAGCCATAGCGGGCACTTGGGAAAACAGGCGTCGCGTGCGGACTTGGAGAGAACGGAAGGCCGTGCATGGCCACTGAGGCTTTGGCAAGGTCGTATGACATCGTAAGATGCTCACAGCTTTGGACCCAACGGTCCGATCTCCAGGAGTTTATCCCAAGGAGACTATTTCAGAAGTGAGAAAAATGCTCCCACAAGAAAACTCTCTAAGATTCTAAGTTTCTAAGAAACTGAATATCTGTGTCCTCACCCACTGTGTCCCCTAGTGCGATGGTGTCAGGAAGTGAGGACTTCGGAGGAGGTTGGGTCCTAAGGGCAGAGCCCCATGGATAGGATCAGTGCCCTTGCTAGAGAGAGCCCACAGAGCTCCCTTGCCCTTTCTGCCACGTGAGGACACGGCAGAAAGACAGGTGTCCAGGAACCAGGCAGGGCGCTCTCGCCAGACCCCAGATCCGCCGGCACCTGACCTTAGACTCCTCTGTCTCCAGAGCTGTGACCAACACAAGCCCAGTCTAGGCTATTTCTGTCCCAGCAGCCTGAACAGACCGAAACACAGTTTCCACCAGCAGGGGATTGGTTAAAAGATGCTCAGAAGTTGTTAAACATGACAATAGTGGCTAGAAATGTCGTCTCTGACATTTTAATTGAGTGGAAAAGGCAAGTGTCGACGTACACCGTGATATCAGTATACACAATCACACACCCGTAGCCTCATCTGTATTCATAGAGGTCCGCAGGTTTTCACGATGGCTCTTCCCCGAACCAGCACGTTTGCCTTGGCTCTCTGGGTCTCGTCCTTGAGAGGCCTTCTGTGCAAGCAGACGCCATGTGCACCTCTTCTTTTCATGGTGGCCAAGGTCAGCATCTGAAAGTACCTGGGTGGTCTCCTCTCTCTTGTTCGCTTATGCACCGCCTTGCCCCACAGAAGGGGCACCACGGGAGAGGAGTCTGCCTCCTTGATCCCTGGGCCTCCAGAGCCTGAACAGCCCAGACCTAGCATACACCTGCTGGCTGGTGCCGCCTGTATGGCCCCCACTTCCCAGGACGGGCTCTCTGGAGAGAAGGCAAACCCTTATTATGAGATAAGGCATCCTGTGCACACGTTGGTTTGGGAAACATGACACTGACCCCAGCCAAAGGGTTTACTTACTGCAGAACTTCTCAGACCCTCCAAGTGTTTCCCAACCAACAGGACTTCAGAGCCCTTTTTTCTTGGAGCATCTTTGGAGTGACCTGCCTCTTGAGACAGTCTGGGATGGAGCAGATCCAGGAGAATACTCAGCAAAGCATGAAACAGGGTATGGGATTCGGGTATGGGATTCGGGGATGGGATTCGGGGATGGGATTCGGGGATGGGATTCGGGGATGGGATTCGGGTGGCCCCTAACTGGTTCTCCATGTCTTGTTCAAAATGTTTACAACAAGCCAACATTTATCATTTTGTAAACACGTAGTAACTTGCAAGATAAAAGAATAAACATTTTTAAATGCACTCATTTGCCGGTCTCAAAACTGACTTCGTTTTACTAAACCATGAGCTCAGCTAAAGTTGTTTTGAAAGAACAAAAGCCAGCTCAAACCAAAGAGGAACGTTTCGTAAAACAGTAGTAGAATCAGCTCTTCTGCACTCAAGTTCAACCTTCACTGTAGACTTGTTGAGGGACTTTGGGGAAAGGACTTCACCTGTGAACCCCAGTCAGCAGCAGGTTCTACCTCGTCCTGTCCTGGGGGCTCACAGAGGAAGCACCGCTGAGATCTCCATAAACACTAGCTATTTCCACTGTTATTAATGTCGATGCACCTAAAATCAACTGTAGCATCTCCATAGGTCTGAGTCAAACGTATTGAATCTACACAAGGCACCCTCTCCACACCCAGACCCACCAAGACCCAGGGCTGCCCCTCACTTGCTGGGAAGTCCACAGACACAGCCTGCAGATGGGTCCCAGGCTTAGACCCTTGGACATTCAGCAAGTTCTGTGCTGGTGTCCCTTCTGGTTACGTGGCCGCAGTGGGGGCTGCCAGGAGAGGAGACGGGGAGGCCAAGCAGCATCCAGGACCCCAGCCCAGGAAGAGCCTTTGGGGGCACACGGATGCCGAGGAGTCCCTCCCTACAGCTGGATATTCTGATTGTTCACGGAGCAGTTTCATTGCAGTAACATCTGGATTCCTTCGACGATACCCAGGAAAAGCAAAGATTAGGTTTAGCTGTCTGGTGTATTTTAAGGGATGTAGCTTTTATTCTGCATGATTAAGAAGTAATTAGCAGCTTAAACTTGATGCCTTCACTCAGAGTTGGTTCCATGAGCCTCTCCCACTGTGGGATCAGGAAAGTGGTAGAATTTCTTTTATTAATAATTTCCCCTTGTCTACCCCAAATCAGGTTCAGCGGAGCAGAGCTTTCTGGCCTTCTGTTGAATAATTCATCCCATGAGCTGGCTTCCTCCTGGGGTCCCTTGATTCTTGGAGAGGAGGAGTGGAAATCATCACAGCCTGAGACGGTGTCCGGTGGCCCGAGCTGTGGTCTGTGGCCGGAGACCAGGGAGGCGCTCGGAATGGATAAAGGAAGCAGCAAGAAAAACCGGAGTCGGCGACCCGCGTGGGGCAGGCAGGGTCGGCGCTCACGACTGGGCTGGCCTGTTGGATTCCCGTTTCAGACCCACGCTGTCCTCACCTGCAGCTGGGCGGAGGGCTCCCCGCGGAGGCCCACACGACAGTTCCCTTCCCGCCGAGGGCTTGGCAGCGACCCGGGCGCACCGTCACCCTTGTCCCGTCACTGCCTTCTTGATGACGCCTCACAGCCTTTCCTCCCGGCAGCTGAGAGAAGACCCGGCCGGCGATGGGCTCCGGGGAGGGGCGCCCAGGGGCTGCCCAGCGGGGGCGGTGAGTTCTTTGCCGAGCGGTGGTCACGTCTGTTGGCCTGTGAGAACTCATGACGTGAGGCTTTCACCCGCGCCTCTCTCCGTGCATGATGGTCCGACAGCTTTAAAGCCTAAAAGGCATTTAAAGAACAAAGTTCAGGGAGCTGAAGCGACATGACAGAGATCACACGGAGAACTGGGAGTCGATGTGGATTTGGAACCCCTTTCTCCTGAGGTCACCAGCACGGCCCCCTCCCCCTCCCGCAGCACTCGCCCATGCGGGCTCCTCGGGCATCTGGGATTCTCCAAGCTCACCCGGGTCATCTGCCTTCTCCGTGCGCGTGCGCGTGCGCACACACACACACACACAGACACACACACACACACACACACACAGACACCAGCACACACAGGCACCCACTAATGCTTAGCACACAACCGGTTTGAACCGAGTTTAAAACGGCAGCACGAACGTCATAGTGACGCGACGCGCGACGATGCTCCTGATGCAGTCGCCCCGAGGGACGAAGTCGGCCGTGCGGTCTGTCACGCAGACTGAGCACAGGCCTGGTCCCCCCTGCGCCGCCTGCCTCCTCTGTGTGATGGGGTTAAAGCGGGGGACCCCTGCAGGACTTTGGGGAAGACTGGACGGCAGCAGGCACGCACCCCCGGCGCATGGACGGAGGCCAGGCCTGTCACGCCAGCTCTAATTAAGGTCGTTACTATTATCGGTGTTACTATGACTCACGTTAACCTGGTGTTTACTTACTCACAAGCCAACGTGTGTCAAACGCTCCCCGCCTCACCCGCTGGAATGTGCCCCTTTGCTTTGCGCCAAAAATAGATCTTGCCAAGAAACACATTTGCTCCGTGTACGTAGAAAACCCGCGCGTGCCCCATCCGTGGCTCTGCACCCCAGGCCACGCTAGCTGTGCCTCACAGCGCACGCACAGCCTCCCCATGGGAGAGCCGCTGGCCTTGCAGAAAAGCCCCGAATGCTAGAACTGGATCCTCCCAAACTTCACCAGAGAGGAAGGATTTCAACTTTTTTAACTGAAGCTCATTAGTTTAAAACCCTCAAGTGTGATTCTGCATGTTTCCCTGGCATTCTTTCTGAGACCAGGAAAAATAGAATTCTCTTTCCAGAGGAGAGTCAAATTACACGTGCACCAACCTTCTCCAGGTAACACAGCCGCGGCCCTAGAATTAGTATCACCACCGTCCCCAGCCTCATAACTAAACATGAGATGCCCGGCCTGGTGGGCAGTCACAGGAAGGCAGGAGGTAAATCACCAGGCTGGTTCCTGCCACCCATTTCCCGGGAGCCCACTAGGAGGGAGGGGTGGCTTCCAGGGAACAGGAGTGCCCGCCAGGGAGGTGGCGGTCACGGGGGCCCCGGGGATCCTTTTCCTCCCGGGTGGCCTATTTCCAAGATGCTTCGTGGAGCGTCAGGCAAGCGGCACCTGCTAATGGCTCCTGAGTCTTTGTCCAGCTCTTCCCGTCTCTGCTGTCGGGAAGGCCCCTCTCACTCGGGGCACCTGGCTGTACGGATCTCCCTACCCCCACCGCTCACCCCTGCACCCCTGTAGCCTTCCTCTACCTCCGTCTCCCAGACCCCCGGCTGCGCGGGGAGCCATGTGACGGGTTGGGGCAAATGGACCATGAACAGAGGTGACACCCGTGCGTTTCAGGCTGTTCAAAGCCACATGCCTCATCTTTCTCTTGCTTCCTCTTCTTTGGCCGATCTTTTGGGCTAGGTTATTCAGGTTAGGAGGCTACAAAGCGGCAAGGCCCCTTTTACCTGGCGTGTGCAGAGCAGAGGTCCCCACGCATCCGTAGCGGGTGAGTCACGGGATCAAGAAATAAACCTTCCTGGGATAAGCCCCTGAGGGTTTTAGGGTCAGATGCTGGTAAAGCTCATAGTAATCGCCGCAGCTAAAGTGAGCACCTACTATGTGCCAGGCACTTCATGGGGCATTCAGCAGCAGAGCAGAAGAAACAGGAAAAGTAAGTAAGCAGGTCTATATTGAGAAGCACGACCAGTTCTATGAAGGGCATGAGTAGAGTGAGGCCATGGACCTAAAAGAAGCGACCTACCTATGGATTTTGTGGAAAGAAGGGCTTTTGGAAGAGTAACAATAGTGAGAGCATGAATTTCAAGGAATAGGCCAAGGCAAGTGTGAGGCTAAGGGCAGGGCATGGCAGGTGGTGGGACCAGCTTATGCAAAGGCCCTGTGCTAGAAGAGAGCTGGGACCTCTTCGAGGAACAGCAAGCAGGCCCGTGTGGCCGCCAGCGGGCACGTGAGTGCACCAAGTGAGAGGGAGGGGGGTGGGGACCGTCATCACAAGGACTCGTGCTTTTCTTAGTGCGGTGGCAGCCCACTGGAAGATCTTAAGCAAGGGAAAGACACGACATGATTAACTTTTGAAGGGATCACGCTGGCTTCTGGGCGGGGGAAGGTTACACAGAGGCAAGAGAAGCAGCGGGAGGTGAGAGCAGAGTCTGCAGCTGTCACCCAGGCCGGAGACAACGGTGGCTCAGGGCCGTGGCCAGGGAGAAGGGGAACAGGACGGAGCTGAGAAAGCTGTCACAGTGAATTACTTCCATGCCACCAGGTACCTCACCGCCCGCATCCGCACCATCTCGGCTCCATCTGATCAAAGGCTCAGGGCCAAGGTTCCGGCCCCTAGCCTGGTTCCCTGAGATCCAAAACGTGCGTCCCAGCAGAGGACACTGGTGTCTTGACCCTACAGAAAAACTCCAGGTCTCGTGAACCAGAGGAGAGCATATTAGAGGCAAAAAATCCCTCAAGTGGCCGCCGTATCACAGCCCGTTTCAGGTGACATGTGGCTTTCAAGCTGTGCCTTCCCAGAGACAGAGCTTAACGGGATCTGCCCACCAGCACTTAACTTTCTACCCGCCGCCCCTTTGTTCCCTTCTGTTTGAACGCTGGCAAACGGCTCCTGCATCTTCTCTTCTCTCAAGCAGATTTTCTCTGCCTGGAACACGTGCTCGGCTTCCTGAGAAAACGATTCTCAAATACGATTCTGCCTTGGAACCACCTGGGAAAGCTTTGTAAACACGTCCACTCCGGGTTCCCGTTGCAGGCTTCCCAAATCAGACGTGCTCCAGAGGGGGCTTGGGCAGCTCTGGCTTCCAAAAGCCCCATCGGCAACTCAGAGAGGCAGCAGGCCTGGGCACTGCTGAACCGCAGAGCAGACGCGCGGAGATGCCCTCGCTCCCTCCTCCCCGACCTTGCCCTTGCGCGGAGGCCCGGCCCACAGCTGGCTCAGTCTTCACAGGGTGGCGCTCAGTGCCCGGTGCTTGGGGGTCCTTGGGCCACCTGCACTTCGGACCATCTGGTTATACATCTGAGGGTCCCCCACCCCCTCAGGGACAGTCATTTGCACAAGGACTCACAGAACACACAGGGGTGCTATACCGATGTCAACAGTGTCATTACAGAAGATCCGAGGGGGGCCAGCCAAACGGAGGGGCCAGGGCCAGGCCTGGAAGGGTCCCAGACTCGGAACATCCCCTTCTAGCACACTGCTGTGCATCTCCGGCCCGGAGGCCCCACTGTGCCTCGGGGCCCAGAGCTTTGAACAGAGGCAGGATGGATTGAACTCAGCCTCCTGCCCCCGCGCCCCAAGGTCTGATGTCCTGTGGGTCAGATCACAGGCTTGGTCTTCCCAGCAGGGTCAGCCCCATCCTGAGTCACCTCCTTGGTAGGAACCCAGGGAAGATGCCAGGTGCCCACCGTGAACAACCAAGAGACTCCTATCCCCCGGGAAACTCCCAGGAGGTAGAGGCTGCCTCCCGGAAAGCAGGGGGCAAAGGCCAGAAATCCTTTACTACACCACGGGGACATTTGGGCTGGACTCGCGTGGCCGTGCAGGACAGCCGTGCCTGGATCCAGAACTCCGGCAGAGTCCGTTGGGAGTGGCTCTCTGGCATCTGAGGAGCCCCCGGCCTCCTTCTCAGTGGCCCAAGATGCCAGGAGTAAAACAAAGACAATAATGGGTCTGGCCTCTTGTCAAGGGGTGTCGGTTGCTATGGAGACAGAGGGAGTTGAATTGGGAGAGGATTTGGAGAAGATTCTGGAAGGAGCCTATAGGAGGTGTGTGTGAGTTTCAGGGAAAGTCAGCGTGCGCGGTGCTCCCCTGGGTTCCTGCAGGGCAGGCCAGACTCTGTGGTCTCCGTGTGGCTCCAGGACCGCAGGCAGGCAGGGTTCAAAGGTGAGGGAGTAGAGGATTGGCCCAGTCTACACGCAAGCCTTGGGCTGATGTATCGAGTTCCAGACCACGTTTCCATAGCAACTCCAGGCCCCTGCCCCATCCCAGCCCCGGTGCGCTGGGCTTTAAATGGGCAGGTGGAGAAGAGAGGAGAAAATTAGGTATTTCGTGGACTAAGGCCATGATCTGGAATTCAACCGCTGCTCCTGAAGGCCCTGCTCTTGCTGCCCCGTGAGAAGCAGCATCTCACGACTTAGTCCAAGCACCCAGGATGAGCGAACCCCTCGGAAGTGAGAGTCCTGCACCCTCCGAGGCAGAAGGCCTGGGCCTGCACCTTGAAGATGCTTTCTGCTGCCCCCCGATTCAGAGCACGCCCCTCCCTCTGGGCCGTTCCGCATCACTCGGAGTTTTCTCAAAGGAAGAAAGTCTGCGCAGGCTGCCCAAGATGCCGCCAGCTGCAAAGAGCTGTCAGCGTTCAGAGCAGCTGCCTGGGCCGGAAAACACGGAAAAGCGGGGAGTCCTCTGTGTGACTAAAGGATCCAGACACAGCCCCTCCGCAGTGTCTGCCACCACACTGCAGTGGACTTCCTGTGGACAGCAGTCATCAAATTCTAGAGAGCTGGACGCAGGGATAGCCGGCAGGCTGAGCTCGCAGACGCCTGGGTCAGCAGGTTCCAAAGCAGCTGGTCAGCAGTTCTCCGGGCTTCCAAGAAAATCTGGGCCCCTCCTCCCATCCCCTGCCCCAGAACTGAATCTGGGGCTACAGGTGAGGGTGCCCCACCCCCCCATCTGTTGCCAATGGCAGGTGCCTGTCTCTGTCCTGCCCCCGGGCATCCCGCTGAGTTCCGCCAGGAAACCTGCTTGAGCTCATCTGAGATGTGCGGGTTTTCCTGGTTGGCCTGGGCTCCGTGAGCCCTTCCAAAATAAGATAAGGGAAAGCGACTTCCGAGTTTTTAACTTCTTTCTTGCCCCCAAGTGCCGTGGTTTCAATGAGCAGTCTCACCGAGGGGCTGTCCTCGGCAGACAGTGGTGATGCAGTGGTGATGCAGGCCCGAGGAGGAAAGAGCTGAGCGTGAACCCTGCTGGCACAGAAGCTGCATCTCCGGGTGGCTCGACCACAGAACGAGCTCTCAGGCCAGGAGCACATTCTGCAGACGCCAGGGGTGCTTCAGCGGCCGGGCACCACAGGCAGGCATGGCCCACACCGTGGTGGACAAGGCAGGGCCGAGGCCAGCACCAGGTCGCAGAAGGAAAGGCTGCAGCCGGCTCCCAGGCAGCCCAAGCAGCCCCATGGCACAGCGGGCCCACGGGGTCTCCGGGTGCCTGGTGACAGGCCAGCCTCAAGCAGATCAATCGGCTGTAGCCACGACACCAGCCCACGGCGGGCACCGGGAGGGGCAGCACCCTGCATTCCGGCTCTGTGGAGTCCTTTGTCGGGGCTGGCCTCCTGCCGCAGTCTGGCTGTGAAGGGCCCTTCCCTGGCTTTTGCGGAGCTCCTGTCCCACGGCTGGCAGGCGGACCCCTAAGAGAGGGTTTCCATCGGCTGCAAGCAGCAGGGTTCTTTGGGGCATTTCTGGTTTGTGTTTTTCCCGTGAATGACGAAAGAAGGTGGGATTCAGCGACGCCTGCTTCTCCGGGCTTGGCCTGGCCCACTCCGGTGACAATGACGCCGGGCAGGTGAAAGCCAGCCGGGAACAGGCAGCCCTTGTGATCCCACATCGTCAATTCCTGGGAACACTTTGCAGAGCAAATTTGCAGGCGCCCAAGCTTGTTCCCCGGTACGTGAAAGCGGAAGGAAGCCCAGCTCATTCGCTGGCCCTGCACACCCCCAGACCGTGTTCCGAACGACACTAAACCCTGACACGGAAGAGCGACGCGCTGAGGGGGTTTGTGTGGGTGACACTGCAGCAACTCCCGACCCAGTGCGGTGCGGGTGTTGACCTTCCCCTAGGCCCCCCGCTGCACCCTGGGACGCTGCCCTGCGAAGAGTTTCCAGCAGGACCCGTGTGAGACGTGGGGGGTGGGGGGGAGCCCTCGGTGCCCGGCAGGAGCCAGGAGCAAACTGACTTCCTGTGCGGCAGCCTCACAGGGGTCCTGGAGGAGTGGCTGGGGGCCCCTTCTCCAGACTCGGAGGAGGCCGAGAGCCACCCCACCGGCGGGACAGCCCCGTCTCCCGGGACTCCTCGGCCCCAGTCCCCGCTGTGCTCGGCGAGTTGTCCCAGCTGAGCACATGTCACAGACATCTCGTCCTCTACGGCTCGGGGCGTGTGCCGTGGCATCTCCCGGGGCCTCTTGCTCTCTGCTGCTCTCCTGCCCACGTCCCCACGCTGCCCGCCCCGGTTCTCCGACCGCCTCCCCGGCCCTCAGTTCCCGCTGCCTGGGCTCCTGCCTCCCCCGAGGCTCTAGGGGGGCCTGTCGCGGCTCGCCCACGGCGTCGGGTGACACAGAAGGGGCAGACAGGCAGGGGACGGCGGAGGATCGACGCTGGCGGAAGGAGCCCGGGAAGGACGGAATCCCCGCGCACCGAACGGCTTAATGAGGACTTGAACCCGAGTCTGCGAGGAATTGCCAGTTTTACTGTTTTCTCGGATGTGAAGAGCACGTCTGGGCTTTCCAGGGCGCGGGGTGCGGGCGGCGCGGCGACCTGCTGGAGGTGGGGCGGGAGGCTTGTCGCAGGCTCCCGGGGGCCTGAGCTTTTCCCCCGCAAAGAGCGAGGGGCCTGCAGCCTGGGGCGCGGGGCAGGGAGCCGGACGCGCAGGAGAGACGGGCCGCTGCGCAGGGGCGCTGGGCGCTGGCGGGGCAGACGGTGTCCGCAAGACGGGAGGAGGGGGCTTGAGGCCGTTTGCAGCTTCCCGGGGTCAGCTCGATCCCCCGCAGGGAGGGGCTGCCGCAATCCCAGGGTCCGCGAAGCTCAAGAACCAAACCCCTGACCACCAAGCGGGCCGGTGGAATCAGGCGAACTGGCCGCATCTGGCCGGGTGCGGCGCAGAATCCGACCCCGATCCCCGACCCTGACCTCCAGGCGGCCAGACCCCTGCCCCGCCGCCCGCCCCGCCCCCTCGCGTGTTCAGCTCAGCCACACCGGCCGTCTGCAGGTCTGAACCGTGGAGGCCTCCCCACCCCCACCACGCGGGGTCCGCCCTGGTCGCTCCCTCCGCCCGGCTCTCCTTTCCAGGCCCTCCCTGACCACCCCCGCAACCCTGTCCCTCGTCCCCCACGGCCCCCGCGCTGGTCCGCCGTGCGGTTGTCTCTCTTCCACCGGCTCCGTCCCCGCCCGTCCGGACCCCCTACTTCGCTCGGTCTCTCCCGCAGGAACGCGAGCTCCCTGCGGGCCGCCGGCGGACGCGTGTCCCCGAGCTGCGGCCGAGCCCGGGAAGGGGCCGGACACACCGCGGGTGCCCCACAGACACTCGGGAAACGACCGGGCCACGCGCACCAGCCTGGCGGACAAGCCCAGTGTGCGGACGCGGACACGCGGTCCCCGCGGCGCCCTTCGGCCTGGGCGCGCCAGCCTGGGAGGTCCCCAGGACGGTCCTCTGCGAGAGGCTGGCGCGTGGGACCCGGAGGCATCGTGCCCGCCGGGAGCAAACGGGAGCCCGCCGCAGGCCAGTGCGGGTCGTTCAGAGTCCTGCCCAGGATGAAGGAGGCTCCCCGCGCCCCCCCGCCCCGAGCTCTCGGTACAACAACCCAGCAGCCCGGGAGCGGCCCAGGCGCGGCCGCCCGCCCGCAGGTGGGACGCGGGCTCCCGTCCCTGGCCTGCTCCTGCCATCTGCTGGCCGCTCCGGGAAGTGCAGCACAGAGCTCGCGGGCGCTTTGGTTTCCTTCCTGCAAGAATTCTTTGGCAACTTTATTTCTCCCCTGGCAAGAGCCGGGAGCCTGGCAGACCCAACCCTTGAGTAGGGCGGACTCTGGGCCTCAGGGGGGTGGGGGAAATGCCCTGCTCCTGGTCCCATAACTTTTCTGCATTTTACATCGATTAACTGTTAGGATGCCAGACCTCTTGAGGGAAGGGCACCATTCACAGCGGAGGCTGTTAAGGCTCAACGAGGTTAGGTAAAAGCCCAGAGTGACATACCAGGTGGTGTAGCTGAGGTTGAACCCCAGCAGCGAGACACTGGACGGCACATTCTGCAGCAACGGCTGTGCACAGGGCCCAGGTGGCGCGGCTGGGTGAGCGCGCCCCCAGCGCACGGGAGGGAGGGCCGTGGGGGGTGGCGGATGGAGGAAAGGAACCCTGCCCCCAGCCACTCCCAGGCCTGGAGAAACCTCCATCTTCCGACCTGGAAAATGGGAGCCCCGGACGGCGTGGTTTCAAGGTGGCTCTCGAGGTGTTCGGGACAGGACAGGGAGGCAGCACAGAGTAGGAGCGTCTGAGGGGAAGACTGGCGCTTCTCTCACAAGCCCTGTGAAGGGCAGGACAGTTGTCTGTGCTCCCTTCGCCCCAGCGGCTCCCATGCACCTGCTGATGGGGATGGGGACAAGTGGGGTCGCATGCAAAGCCGCCAGCCCTGGGGTGACTCAGGGCGAGTGCTTACAAAATGTTTCGTGTTGTTACAACTCCACCGACCGCGCTGGGCCGTCCTTCGGCAAGACGCCTACTTGGCTAAGCTCTGCCTGCCCCCCCCAGTAGGAGCTGGCTGCCTGCGAGCCCCCGCGGGGCTCTGGAAGATCGTCCCTCCATAGACCCTGCTTGACCTTCTCAGACCCGTCAGTTCCTTACCGGGATGAGCGCCTCAGGCCCCAGAGAGCACGACCAGGTGGGAACCCAGGCCCGCGGCTCCCCGGTCGCCGCACTCGTTCCCCCAGCACCTCTCCAGCCGAACAACAAAGGAACCAGGAGCCATTCTCCCAGGCTCCCGAGACCGTTTCACATTTGTCAGCTTTACAGACCAGAGGCAATTAAGAGTGTAAGGCCAGGGAGGCCGTTCTTAATAATTCTATCGTTATTCGCAATTTTCAGCACCGCCACATGTGAAAAACCCATTTCTAATTTCTTTAAAGGTGCTAAATGGCTTTTGCACTGCATTGTGAAAGTTCACCTCCAGCCGAGCAGGCTCGGGCCCTCCAGCCCCAGACCCCACAATAGCACCTGGGATGGCTTGACCCACTGGGGCGATGCTTTCTCTCACTGTTTCATTCCCAGGGCAGGCGACTTGGACACTGGACTTCTGGGCACACCCTGCATTGCTGGGCGGTGCTGTCCACTGGGGTTTCACAAGGCCCTGGGGCACCGGGAAGCGAACAGGAAACCTGCTTTCCTGCTGCACCAACACCCCGGAAACCGATTGGGAAACCCAGTGACCAGCCTCGCTGACAGTGAGCAGGGGCGAGGAGGGGAAGTGAGTCAGCATCAGAGGCTGGTTCTGGCTCCAGCCCACTGCCCGTGAGGAAAGGAGGGGGTTGGGACCCGCTGCAGGGAGGGAGTGCCGGCCCTTGTCAGAGATCGAAGGGCTTAGACTCACACCAGGGCTGTTGGCAGAAGTGACAGGCATGGCTGCAGAAGACAAGAAACCCTGCCCTTAACAGTGACAGTAACAGCCCCACCAGGTGACCGGTGGGGGACACTTACTGCACATCGACTGCCACGCTAAGCATTTGCATATGGTGACTCTTTCCTTCTCTCGAGACCCCTATGACGTGTGACTGTTAAGGCACCCCCACAATACAAGTGAGGAAGCAGACCCAGAGAGGCTAGGAACCTGCCAGCATCACACAGGGAGAGCATGGCCCCGAGGAGCTGGAGTGAGCCTGGCGAACAGGGTCCCTGCCCTGATGCTGCTTACGCTCCCCTGGGAAATGCAAAACCTAAACAGGTAAGTCACGGACACCCCTGGTGAGACGCGTCAGAACACAAGTGTGACGTGTGGAGGAGACAATGCAGGTGCTTCGCCTGACTGGTCAGGGACAGAGGGTCCTGCTCACACAGCAAGGGGCCTACAAGCATCTGTGTTGTATACTTAACAGTAGGGTCCCCAAACCTGCCCTAGCAGCCGCGTGCTGAGGCAGATCAAAGACCACAAGTGTGGCTAGAAATCACCCCCCCGACCCTCCACACACACACTCTTCAGGAAGAGCAGCCCAGCTGAGTGTGTATGTGTGTGTGTGTGTGTGTGTGTGTGTGTGTGTTCTACATAATGTTTAACTTAGCTGAAGGATCTCCAAGCTCCCTTCCAGCGTGGGTGCCTCATAAGCTGGTCAATGAGTGTGGTGATAAATGTCCAATAGCTAATCAATAAATGTTCATCAAGATGTCCTGATGAGACAGAAGTGGGATAAGACACCTAGGCTGCAAACGAAGCATCCAGGAGATAAAGCCAGCCCCCTCCCACCCCAAGTTCAGACAGATAATCAGGGAAATAAAGCTTATTGGTATGAAATGACCAAGGACATGACGCTTACCAAGTAGCATTGGACTCCCCGAGGACACAGCTGCTGCTGGGATATGGGGGATGGGCTAGGGGGGTGTTCTGAAGAAATAATCTAGCAAATTCTGCAAACCTGGAGAAAATTTAAATATCTTCCTTACCTTTTGGCTTAGAGATAATATATCCTCAGGACACATTTTACTCTATTTATCTCTAGTCATTTATCTCTGCTCATACAGATACTTTGCTGTTTTCATAGAACTGGGATAATGTTTAAGAAGCATATTCTGATTTTCTTTCAAATATCATTATTGGTGTTCTATCATAACAATAAAATGTTAAACATTTTAATGACACAGTTTTAAACAACAAAATTTTAACATTTAATGATAGTTCATTATTCCATTCTCATGGATATAATATAATGAATCTTTTCTTGGGGTTAAGTTGCTTCCAATTTTTCATGGATATAATTTGGAACAGTGGACTTCTTCCAGCAGGCTAATGCCTTTGAACCAATCCATTTACTTAAAATAGAAGAAAATCGGGACAATTTTTTAAAAAAATACCTGTTTGAGGGCATCAATGAGTTAATGAAACAGTGAGACAGTGTGGGGCCAAATCTGGGAGAGAAAGGAACCCATGATGTGAGAACTGAGCATCTGGTATCTCATTTCCCCTAGAAGTCATTGCCAATCCCAAAAGCAATGATAGAAACACTGAGAAGTTAGAATTTATGACGCTCTCATTAGGCTGGAGGACAAGTGTTAGAATTCAAGGGCTGCTGAGGAGGAGAGATCTGGGAAGTAGTCCTGAGTTTGGGACTGGGATTTGGACAGGCTCTGCCTTAAGGGAAGGGTTGACTGGAAAACAGTCCTGCCCAGGAGAAACTAAAGTCAGCTTCAAGTCACATCAAACCATAATCATGTAAAGTGTGTTCCTTTGGGATGGCTGCTTGCCAAAAATAAAGTTAATGCCTTTCTGAAGGAAGACAACATCTTTCAGAAAAACTACATATGAACTCAAGAATTTTTTTTTTAAGATTTTATTTATTTATTTGTCATAGAGAGAGAAGCGAGAGCAAGCACAGGCAGACAGAGTGGCAGACAGAGGCAGAGGGAGAAGCAGGCTCCCCGCCAAGCAAGGAGCCCGATGTGGGACTCGATCCCAGGACGCTGGGATCATGACCTGAGCCAAAGGCAGCTGCTTAACCAACTGAGCCACCCAGGCGTCCCAAGAATTTTTTATTTAACAATGTCCAACATTGGGACACCTCGGTGGCTCAGTTGGTTGAGCATCTGATTCTTGGTTTCGGCTCAAGACATGATCTCACAGTTGTGGAATCAAGCCCCACAACAGACTCTGTGCTTAGCATGGAGTCTGCCTCAGATTCTCTCTCCCTCTCCATCTGCTCTCTTTCTCAAATCAATCAATCAATCAATCAATCTTAAAAGCAAAAAACAATGTCCAACACTCAGTCAAAAATAATCAAACATTTGATACATTTTGTGACCAAAAATAAAGGGGAAATACAGACAAAAAATCAGATCCTCAGATCCAGATAATGGAGATTTTTAAAAAATAATATGATCAATATCTTGAAAGAATTAAAATATAAGGTCAATCATTTTGGCATAGAACTGGAACCTATAAAAAAGGAAGCAAAAGGAAATCACAGAACTGAAAAATAGAATAAGTGAGTTTAAAAGCGTGTGAGATGAGTTTAACAACCAAAGAGAGGCTTCGTAAACTGGGGTATGAATCAGAAGAGTCATCCAGACTGAAGAATCGAGGGAAAAGGAAGTAGAAAATAAAAATCACAAGCGATATATGGGCCATGTTAGAAAAGTAATGTAAATGTGATTGAAGTTCTGGTGGGATGAGGGAACAGGCAGAAGCAATATTTGAAGAGATAAAACCTGAGATTTTTATAATTGATGAAATACATCAAACCATAATTCCAACAATGAGTTTGAATCTCATACAAGACAAATTCAATAAAAACAAAACTGAGACATGTCACAGTAATACTGTTCAGAGCCAAAGCCCGAGAGTAAAGCAAAGCAGCCAGAGGAACAGTCCTATTACCTTCAGAGGAGCAACAGCGAAAGTACAGATGAACTCAAAGAGGGAAGGGAAGCCAGAAGACAGTAGAAAAACACCTTCTCAAAGGACACAAAGGCCAACCCAGAATTCCATACCCAGCCAAAGTATCCTTCAAAGATGAAAGTCAAACCAATACCTTGATGACAGGATCAATCTTACTTCTTGGCATAGCAGCCTCCAAGCACCCTGACTGCCATGTGCCCACCCCAGGATCATGGATGGGGACCCAACCACCTATCCATGGCCTGATACCCAAAGTGGAGGGAATGGACGCAGAGAAGACAAAACAAAAACAAAATCACGTGTATCTTGGGAGTTTCAGAGAGTGAACAAAGAGTAATGAGATGCTGTGGCCAAGACACTCACACACACCAGAAATCCATTTGCCTCCATTTTGGTTAGCACCATGAGGTTTGTTCCGGCCATTGGGCTGCAAGCAGAATGGATGATGGGGCCAAGACAGGGAAGAGTCGGGATGGGAAGTGATGCTCCAGGTCTCATCCTTTGTCACAGCAACTAGAGGGACCTCTTGTCCTGGGTGGTGCAGCTACACGATGGCGGCTCCTCCGTCAGACCATGTCTCTAGCTGGCCATGAGACGGAATCTCCCTGCACACATGCATACGCAAGCTGTGCTCATTCCACAACCTAGAAACAAACGTTGCATTAAGCGATTATGATTTACAGTTCCTGTGTTCCTACAGCACGGCCTGACATCAGCCGGACTAGAACAGATGGAATGGAAAAGGGACAAAAAGACATGAGGGTCAGCACCCTTCAAGTTGAGGGAAACTGGCATGAGAACATCTCCTGAATTCTGGATCACAAGCCACAGTGCAGACATTGGCAAGGCTTCTGGTCTTATGTCTCTAATGCACAAAGAACTCCGTCATCGGCCGCTCATATGTTGGACCTACTGTGAGCTCAGTCGTGCAGAGGGGGTTGTGGAGAAGGAACAGCATAGAGCCCTGCCCTCGAGATACCGGCTTCCCAGGTGGAGAACAGAAACACGTCGCGGAAGGAGAGCCAGGCCGAGGATATATCCAAACGGTCTGACAACAGGTGCAATGGAAAGTAAGACACAGAGAAGGTGAGCTGGGACTGGAGATGGTGGGTGCTACGGGACACCTACCTTTAGACAGGCCTGGGGGGCTGGACAGAGCAGAGATTTCCCAGGGACATGTTATGCCCAAATAATGGGTTTTCAGCCTCGGAGAGATGACTTTCAATTCCACACAGTTCCTGCGGCTTCTCTGACTCCAGGCTGTTACAGAACTTTGGGGCACACCCCTTAACTTGTTGCAGGGCTGACATCTCCTTCTCATTTCTTTATGTGTACATGCCTCCCGGGGGAATGACGGCCTTCTTTCTGCCGCCTCCCAGGGTCCCCTGTAGTTGGCACGCTGCATGGTTCCTGTCTGCCCTGTCTCCCCTGCATGTAGGTCCCTGCCCGCCACACCAAGGAAGGAGGGAGGGAACCCACGAACAGTCTAACAAAGAAGGAGCAAATGGACTGACCTTGCACGGCCTTTTGGCCGAATCCTGCTCTGCGTCCTGTAGCATTCGCGTCTCTCACCAGGTGACCCCTCATTCCTCCTGCTCTTTTAGCAGTGTGTGCCGGAAGCAAGTGCTTGTCTGTGCTGGCTTGGCGTGTTTCCATTTAGGATCACGGAATTTACTCAAGTAGGAAGTAGCAAAGGAGACTCTGTCTGGCCAACAAAGCAAGGAGAGGCGAGGACGCTTAGGGCAGCTCATTCCCACTCTTAGTCTTAAAGCCGCCGCCAGCTTCCCCACGACAGGTTTCCCCCTCCGGCCTCGTCCTCTGCACACACGTGACAGTCTGACCTCAGGCAGCAAGCTTCCTGCCACGTCCCTGTTGCTACAGGAATGGCCCACGTGAGTCCCTGTGGACATGCCGGTAGCTCGCCTTGTTGAACGTTAGGTATTTATTTAACCCTTACAGGCCGGCAAGTAGGTAGGAATCCCTATGACCTGTGTTCTTCAGACAGGAAGGCTGAGACCCAGAGACGTGATGCTTCTTACTCAAAGTCACGCAGCCACAGAGGCCAGAGCCTGGATTTAACCCCTGAAGCCTAACTCCGTAGTCTATGCCCTTGACCACCAGCCGGTCCTCACACAGCAACAGGCTGATTTCTGAGGACATTCCAGCACATTTCTGCCATGCTTAACCTACCTGCTACTCCCAGCGGATGTAGGTGCTGTGGGTTTAATTTAATGAAAACTATTGTTGGAAAGATACACCATGGTGACCCATTCCTTAACAGCGGGGAGGAGGTGCTGTTGCATGACGTTGTTTGAATCAGGGTGGCCCTGGAAAGGGGGCGCCCGTGAGGGGCGATCCCCAAAGCGAAATTGCCAAGGGGCACAGCAGTTTGGAGGCTGCGTTGGGCTTTGGGGGCTTAGGAGGTGAGCAGGTCTGTGGGTGTCAGGCCTGGAGGGGTTCCAAGACCACCCTGGATACAGGGCCCAGGAAGCTGAGCTAAATCTCTCTGAGACACCCCTCCCCCACCCCCAGAGATGATAAGGCCCAACCCAGGATCTCCCTCCTGGAGCTGGAGGCCGAGAGTGAGCAAGGACGAGCCCCCGATGCCCTCCTCAGGCTCGGACTTGTGGCTATGGGTGTGGGATGGAAGCCCGGCCCGGAGTGGGCACACGGTAGGTGCTACAGGTAACCTCGGCTAGTGTGGGCCACCCTGTCCTGGATGACAGCACCCTGATTTCCTGTTAGGGAACAGCCCCTCCTCTGTTAAGGGAGGTCTTGCTGGGGCCATCCCAACCAGGAGCCCACCTTGCCCCGGGGGTGGGCCTGGGCCCTGAGCAAGCCCATCAGACGCTCTAGGTCCAAGAACCCACCCTTGAGCAGACAGACCCCAGGATGAAGAAAGAGCCAGGCGCCCATTCATTCCAGCAGCCATGTTCTGAGGCCGCCCGGACACCCGGAGCTCCTGCGTTCCGGTTCTTTAGGTCCATTTCTCCAGCTCCCAGTCTGGACCTGGGCCCTGGGCAGGCTCCTCCAGAAAACTCCCTTTCTGCTGTGCTGGTCAGAGCCGCACCTGCTACTCGCCACTCCAAGACCCCAGCCGCGCAGAGGCTGCGCAACCCACTGCTGAAGCACAGGACGGATGACGTCTGAGAGTGGCCCGTGTGCGTGCGTGGGAGGAGGCCAGGCCCCTGCCGAGAGCCCTGCTGGTGCTCCGGGCCGGCGAGCCTGGGCGAGTCTCCGACCCAGTGGGCCTCGGCATCCCGCCTCGGAGTGATGTCCGCCCACAGCACTCCAGGACCAGGTCTGCACCCCAAACGTCCTTGCCGGGCAACCTTTTTAAGTGCGTTTCTTCAACTCTGAAATGGCCCGGGACCACGGTCGGGGGTGAGACGGGAAGCAGTGAGACAAAAGAGCGGCCCGGCTCTGGGCCCTGGTGGTGACGTGAGGCGAGGCAGCATCGACGTGGTCAACGCTAACTTTCTTGCTCTGAGCCCCTCTTCTGTGCTTCTGCGGAGACCGGTCAGCACGCCTCACAGCTTTGACATCACACCTGCATCGTGAACCTGTCCCCAGCCCTTGCTAAGCGTCCTTGTAATAACGAGAGCTCCGGGCTCTGCTCGGAGTCCTGGGCAGGCAACAGTATCAACCATCATTCATTATAACGTGTTATCATGTTTTATATTCTATTACTTACATTATACATAAATATAACAAATAACATAAATAATATAATATAAAACATGGTAACACGTTATAATGAATGATGGTAAACCATGTATATATATGATTTATTCATCTGAGAGGTCGTGCGAGTGGAGGGGAGAGGCAGAGAGAGCGAGAGAAGCAGACTCCCGCCAAGCACGGAGTCTTACGTGGGCTCGATCTCAGGACCCTGACATCATGACCTGAGCTGAAGTCAGGAGTCGGATGCTTCACCAACTGAGCCATTCGTGTGCTGCCGGTAAATTTTTGAAGTAGGCTTTATTTTTTAGAACAGTTTTAAGTTCACAGCAAAATTGAGTGGAAGGTAGGACTGAACAGATTTCCCGCATCCCTGCTGCCGGCCTGTTATCACCATCACCCTCGCGCAGCCCCCCACGATCCGCCTCCCCACAACCAGTCCGCTCGTTAGGACTGATGAACCTGCAGGAACTTGTCCTCAGTTGCCAAAGGCCCTAGTTCACGTGAGGGTCACGTCACATGCTAACATCCTGTGGGCTTGGACAAATACAGGGTGACATGTATCTAAAATTACGGTGCCCTACAGAGTAGTGTCGCCGCCCGAAAACTCCTCTGCGCACCACCATTCGCCCCTCCCTGCCCCTGATTTCTGGCAACCGCCGATCTCTCAACCCTGCCCATAGTTTTGCCTTTTCTGGAAGTCACATGGTTGTCATGCACACCGTTTTACAATATGGGGACATTTCTGACTGGCGTCTTCCACGCCTTTCACAGAGTAATACGCATCCAAGTTTCCTGCACGTCTTCCCGTGGTGTGACAGCTCACTTCTTCTTAGCCCTAAATCCTAGTCCATTGTCCGGATGGACCACGGTTTAGCCATCACCACGGGAGGACATCTTGATTGTTTCCAAGTTTTGGCGATTATGAACCAAGCTACAATAAGCACCACACGCAGGTTTTTGTGTGAACTGAAGTATTCGACTCCTTTGGATCGATACCAAGGAAAGTGGCTGTTGGATCATATGGTAAGAATATGTCGAGTTTTGAAGAAACTGCCAAAGTGTCTTCCCAAGTGTCTGCACCATTTTGCACTCCCGCAGCATGAAGGGGCTCCCGCTGCCCCACGTCCTCGCCGGCATCTGGTGTGGACGGCGCTCCAGATTTGGCCCGTCCCAAAGCTGTGCGCTGCTGTCCCGCGGATGACACGTAGCTGCGTTGTGTTTCCTGACCCACCCTGATCGTCTCTGTCTTATAATTGCTGTTGCTAACGGTTGATACCTCAGGTGTCATTGATACGGTTGGAGGAACGTCTGTCGTGTTTGTTACTTTTCTCTCTTACCCTCGCTCGCGGCGCCAGCTTTTGTCTTTCCTCTTTCTCCCTTTGTGGTTTGAGCTGAACACGCCGCATGATCCCATTAACCCACCAGTCCCACCTCTTTATTTTACCTTTGTCGGTCGCTGCCCCAGAATCTGCAGTGCACGGTCACAACTACCAAAGGCCACTTTCCACGGGTGGTGCCACACCTCACAGCCGCGGGAACACCTCCCGCCCCGGCCTCCCCTCGGATCACGCTGCGGTTCCCGTCATTCTCACAGGCCTCGGTGCGTGTGGACACGTAATTGAACGCGGTGCGGCTGCTGCTTTGGAAGAGACTGTATTGCCCGTTCGACCAGTGAAGAGCTAGAAGCGCGAAGGTTTTATCTACTCCTCACCCATTGCTTCTCGGACGCTCTTCCTTACTTTCCGCACATCCGAGGGTCCGACCTGCGTTGTTTCCTCTCTCTAAAGACCGGCAGGCAGGGCCGCTGGCGAGAGATCCCCGCGGTTTTTGTTCGACCTTCACTTTTGAAATGTGTTTTCACAGGGTCCAGAATTCTACCTTGCGGTTTTGTCTTCTCTCGCCTGCACACTTCCAGGGCCGCGCTCTCCTGCCGGCCGCGATCTCGGGAAGCCGGACAGCAGTCCCGCTCTTCGCGTCCCTGTGGACGCCGCGTTTTTCCCTTGACTTCTTTTCTCGTTACCTTGGATTCTCTGTAATTGGAAAGTGACGTGCCTCGATAGTGTGGTTTTTGTTTGCTGGTTTGTTGGGCAGCTTAGTGTGCTCAGTGTTCTTTGAGTTCCCAAGATCTGTGGTTCATACTGGACACGAATTTGGGGGAAATTCTGAGTCATTACCGTTTCAGATAATTCTTCTGTTCCTTTCCTCTTCTGGAATTTCCACTTTGTGTAGGTTATACCCTTGGTAGTCGTCCCTGAGCCTTTGAGTAGTCTTTTTTTTTATTTTTTGCTTTGCTTTTACATTTGGCTGCTTCTGCGGAGATGCCCTCTGGCTCAGAGAGTCTTCCCTTCGCTTTCCGTGGGGTCCGCTCCATAGTGACCCGTCAGAGGCGCTCACTGTTTCTGCTCCACTGTGTTCATCTGCAGCACTTGTCTGCGGTTCTTTGTCAGGGCTTCCACCCCTGCTCACACTGCCTGTCCGCTCCGGCGTGCCGTCCTCGCTACCCGTTAGCGCTCTTAGCATGGTAACTGTAGTTGTTTTAAATTCCTGGTTTCAGAATTCCAGCATCCCTGCCGTGTCTGAGTCTTGTTCTGATACTTTCTCTGTCTTTTCTAATTGTGTGTTGGGGGGTGGTGGGGAGGGTTGGGGTTGTTTTGTTTTTGTTGTTGGGGTTTCTTTTTGCCTTCAAACATGTCTTACAGGTTTTCCGCTGCGCACCGCACAGCCAGGTCGTTGGCCGTGCTGCGGTCAGGTGCGGCAAAGGGAATCGTTCTGGAGCCCGCGATTAGGTCTCAGTCTTTTGGTGAACCTGTGCCTCTGGACTGTGAGCTTCTCAAGTTTTCCTCGGGTTTTTCCTCTCCCTTTGGGCGGGCAGGATGGCGCCCGGGGGCCGCCGTTGGGTATTTCCGTCACCACTGGGCAGTCAGGTTCCGACGGAGCCCAGCAGGCTTGGCTCCGGTTCACCAGTTTCTCCCAAGGGCAGAGCTTGTTGGAACAGATGCTTTGATGCATCTCAGAAGGTTCTTCTTCCTCTTCTCTTGCCAGAACCAAGGGGATATTTCTGATATTTACTGTGAAAACCTGGTCAAGCCCCTGTAGGTAAAATTCACAAAAGTATTTTGGGCCCTGATGATTGGGTCATCCCCGAGCTTTTCTCACTCAGAGTTTTCCACACGGAGCCTCCAGCAGTTTCTCGGTGAGTCCCCGCTGCCCCCACTGGCTCCAGCGGCCGTGCAGGCAGGCCCGTGGCCTTCACCTTGGGGAAGCTCTGCTTCCCTGGGTTGCCGGTCAGGGTCTCCAGTTCGGGGGCAGGCGTTTGACCTGGGACTCCACTTCTCTGACGGATGTGAGAAGAGCTATTGATTTTCCAGTTTGTTCCACGTCGTACTTGCTAGGCCAGAGCGCATCTTCCTGCCGCTTACGAGCCGGGCCGGAAACCACGGGCGTCCACACGGCTCACGTCTTATTTCTCACGGTTTCCTCCCGTTCTAGCAAGCGCTGCAGTTCCCATGCAGAAGAGATTTGGGAGGTTTACTTTCCAAGGGAAAAAAATTAGTTTTTTGGGTTTTTTTTTGTTTTTTGTTTTTTGGTTTTTTTTTTTTTTTTTTTAAGAAAAGAAAGGAAAAACCATGCTGCATGAATGTGGCGGAGACCTTGAAGGTGGTTCTTGAGCCAGACGAAGCTGCGGAGGCCAGAGGTAGCGGGGGTAGCCAAGCAGGAGCGCGGTGACCGGGCTCAGAGCCAGAGCTCTTGCCGTCCGGATCATGAGGCGCTGAGCCGTCCCGGGGCGAGCTGAGGCCGCTGCGCTGACCCAGTTCCTGCCCCACCCTTTGGAAGAGAGATTGGCGGAGGACAATGGGGATAATGGCCCAGGGGACCCAGGCCACCGTGCCTGGTGACTGACCGGCTGCTGTCCCCGGGGCGTGTGCTGACGGGCGTAATCAGGCCCGGCGACTGGGGTCTTCTCTCCAGCCACGGAAAGTGCCCCTCCCGCCTCACGCAGATGCTGCTCATGTCGGAGGCCACGGGAAAATTGAGGGACTGGTTCATCCTTGCTCCTCTGAGGAGCGATACTTCCGCCCTGCCGGTGTGCACACACTCCCCGTGGCTGGTGAGCCTGCCCGCTGCTCAGGAGACCCCAGGACGCTCGCAACATCCTTTGCCTGTGACTGTGCTGGGGAGCCCTGGGGTGCCAGGCCCAGTGACGGGTGAGCAGGCTGCGTTCACGCTCAGCCCTGCGCCACGGCGGCATGCTTCACCGGACAGGCTGCCCCCGGCCGGGGAAGCCCCGCAGCCCTCAGCCACATCGGCCACGAGCAGGAGCTGGAGACAACATTCCAAACACACCTGGATCAGGGCATCCGCACAGGCTGGTCCTCGTGAGAACAAGATAGTTTCACTTATATGAAACCAAAAATGAGGCAGGAGCCAGTGAAGTGGACTGTGTCTGGGCTGGAGCTTGGGCATATCGGCCTCGAGACCCCACTGTCCACGGCGCGGCCCAGCACTCCCCTGAGAGAGCCGTGCGCCGGGGCGTCCTGGAAGGGGCTTCTGAGTGTGACTCGACGTGTCCAGGAGTAACCAGCTGTAGGAGGACACCTCTGGAGCAGTGACGGGGACAAACGAGGCATCCAGGCGAGGAAGTGAGGGCTGCGGGACTCCACGGGGAGGGAAGGAAACATGGGAGCGGGAGGAGGAAGGGGTCAGACGAGGAAGAAGGAAAGAGATAAGCCATGTTTTAGTCAACAGCCAATGTTTTGGCAACAGCCAAACTGATCTGCACTAACAAGAATTACGGGAGTCTTGACTCGTGAAATGGGAAAATCAGAAGGTACGTGTAGGCTTCAGGCAAAGCTGGATGCAGGAGCCTGAGCCCTGGGATCAGCACCCAGCCTCTCTCCGTGTCCCCGTGGCTGCGTGTGCATCTCCAGTGGCCCCTGTGGCCAGCCTTGCTCCACCCACCCCCTGGGTCGGTCCCTCACCCTGCGGCCCAGGACCCTGGGAAGGGGAGGGTCAGCATCCCCATCAGCCACCTCAAACGGCTCCCACTGGCTCACTTGCGTCACGTGCCCACCAAGCACGGGGTCGGAGAACAGCAGGGGTAACTCTGGCCAGGTTGGGGCCAGTCCGACTCACAGCCCCACCAGATACACGGACAGAAGAGGCGGGAAGTTCTGAAAATGAACAATAGGTACTTGGAAATATTTTTTTCACCAAGTTCATCCTCATCTTAATCCCTCCAGGTAGGCAATTTTAATCCCCATTTTAATGTTGAGAAAATTAAAATAACATTCAGCCTTTCCACCTCCAGTCACACAGATGTGTCAGTACTGAGATGGGACGGTGTGGGTGGTCCCTGAGCCCTGCTCCCAGCCCACCATCCGGGAACAGTCCCCTTCCTGAGACCCGTTCCACCCCGCCCCTGTGTGGCCCCATGAGTCAGGCAAAACCCAAGCTCAAGCGGAGCCCTTGGAATGTTCACAGGCTTCATTCCCAAGCTGCCGTCCACCCCTGTCTTCACTCACTGGAACAATCCCTCCGAGCCCTACCATATGGAATGCTCTGTGCCCTGCACTGGGGACATGCAGTGAGCAGAGGCAGCCCAGCCCTTGGGGAAAGACAGGCAATGCAGAAAGTTGGACACGAAAATTTGTAAAAATATTCTGGAGAGACAAATCTAAGAAGGCCTCAACTATGAGGAACCACCATGAATTTGGCTAATCCAGGAAGTTAGACCACTCTGGAGAGCTGGTGGGATCTTACCTCCTGAAGAACCCAATAGGGCTGGGGGCGGAGGGCGTGCCCCCCGTCATAGCTTTAGCCTGTACCAGGGGGAGAATCTCTTCCCGGTGGTGGACACAATTCGGGACTCATCTGGTGCTCACCGTTGAAGCCTCCTTGATGGTTCAGGGTCATCGTGATCAACGTGAGTGACATAACGACTCAAACAGCTTCACAGCTGACCTGGCAGCTCGGGACAAGTACTGGAAGTCGTGAAGGTTCTCACCGCGCAAGGGAGATATCATGGGCGGATTGAGAAGACTCGGGGGTCCTGCAGCGACCTCGACAGACGTCTGTGGTGGCTGCAGGCAGGGGCTAGGGGGCATTTAGCAGGTAGAAGCCAGGGATGTGGCAGACACCCTACAGCGCATGGCACAGCCCCCATGACGGAATTATTCTGGATACCTTGAACTTACAAAACGTCACATGCCAATAATACCCCAGTAAAGTCAGAAAGAGGTAAAATGATCAAGTGTTTGTGGAAATGTTGAATGCACAGTTGGGTAACAGCGATCAGTGAGAGAAACCAGCTTCGTAGATTTGTACTTGCATATAGGTTTGCAGTAGGAGTGGTCACTGGACAATTAAGGATGATTGTATTTGTCTGGACAAAACAATGAATCACATGCTGAATCAAAATAGGCCATTTTTCTTCAAAAAAAAAATAGAATTATTCTGTCCCTAATGTCAATAGTGCCAATGTTGTAAAACTCTGGCCAGATGAAAATTGGTTTGTGGACTGTCCAGACAAATAATCCACATAGGATCTGTTAGATGCATTCAACATATGTGGAGCTACCTGATGGTGAAGGTCATCAGTATCACGACAATGTCCCACCACTATCACCATCCTCACCACAACCTCCATCGTCACCATGACCTCCATCACCATCATGACCTCCATCACCACCACAACCTCCATCCTCATGATGACCTCCATCATCACCATGACCTCTGTCCTCACCACAACCTCCACTGTCACCACAACCTCTGCCCTTACCATGACTTCCATCCTCAACACGAACTCCATCTTCACCAAGACCCCCATCACCACCATGACCTCCATCACCACCATGACCACCAACATCACCACTATTTCTATTTCCATCATCATAGTTGGGTTTCTGTTTGTTTGTTTGTTTGTTTGTTTGGGGGGGTTGTTTTGTTTTGTTTTTTACTTTTAAGGACACTTTCAACCTTCAAATCCTGTGATTTCTTATTTCCTCTCTCTGAGCCGTCTCAAGCATTCTGACCCGCTGGTTGATCTGGGTCAGACCTTTATCATCTCTGACTCCTAAGTTCCTCTTCAAAAACTGAAGATTCCCACCTTTAAAATGGACACTCAAATATCTGTTCTTCTCATGTCCTCTCACGATGGGGGGAAGGCTGTGTGTACAACAAGTTTTTTGCCCTGAATTGCTTTTAACTTCACAGTGAGAAACCAGGATACGCGTTCAAGTCATTGAATTCCCATGTTCCCCCATGCTTATTCGATTCACCGCTGGGAAAACTGCAGTTGTGACCCTGACTGAGCTTCAGCCGCAGTTTCCGCCTCCCCGCCAGGCCTCCAGCCCCTGGGTCCACCCAGTCCTTCGGTGCCCAGGCAGAATAACCCACCCCTGCACATCACACATTTCCCTGGTGCACTGAGTCCTCTCCAGGATATTTCTGAGGATTCTATGAAAAAAAGGAAGTGGGGGGGAGGGTAGAGCACATATTTTCCAACAGTGGCCTGTCCTCTCATCCTGCTTTTCTCCATGACCGCTAATATCTTGTCTTTGTAGTGGCTGCGGTCCATGCACAACTCCATTTTGCTCCAAAGGTGAACATGACCTCTTCTTCTCCAGTCCACCGTGCTCCTAAGGTTCCATGAAGACAGCGGGTATAAAATAGTGTGATGGTTTGGGAGTGGGAGGGGTAGGAAGAAAGCATATTCCAGCCCAGAGCTGAAAACAAAACCAGGCAGCCAGACACCTGCAGAGCACAGCAGCTCCATGCCGCCCCACACGGGAGCCTCCGGCTGCCCTCTCCACGGCCCCCACCCGCTCTGCCTCTCACACCCACACGGGACCCTGTTCTCTGGCTTCCCCGGCGCCCCATGGCCTGCTTCAAACCTCTGATCTCTGGGGCCTCCCAGACGAATTGAATTCAGGAGCCACTGCTAAGAGAGGGGTAAGTGGAAGTTGCAGTGGGGACTGTGTCCATCCCAGACTGAGAACCATTTCTCATCGGAACATGGAGGACACTCATTTATGTCATTACGCAGACAGATGTGACCTTCTTTGCCAGGATGTCCCCATTCCCGGCAGTGCCCTGTCCTCCGCCTGCCGTGACAAACAGGCCTAACGAATTGTTCTCCGAGGCGGAACAGCCCTTGGAGCAGGTGACGAATTTTCCTTCCACTTCCTAATGCGACGTAATGTGTGGGTTATGTGTCCTCTCGAACAGGACTTCTCCTGGTCCTCCTGGTCCTGCTACGCTCTCTTTCAGAGCAGACGGCTGTGGCTGTCCACTCCCCTGCTGGGAGCGGTTCAGATGACCTCGGACTGGCCTTTCTTCTGGGAGGCTGCCCAAGAGGCCGCTAATCCCCTTGATCTTGGTCACAAATCCGTCATCCACCAAATTGTCCTTCTTGGCCGATGTTCAAAATGTGCTAAATTGTAAGACCGCTTCCCTTTGGTGTCAGCATCTTGTGGGGTTGTAGGGCCTCTTCAGCAATCAGTCGGGCGAGTCTGTCTCCTGTCTCACCTGCTCTCCAGATCCAGCTTTGAAGTCTGTCCCTGAAGTAGGGATGAGCCTCGTGTGCGTATCACGCTTCTGACACAGAGGTGTGGCCGTGGGGCCGTAGCCTCAGTGCAGCCGGCTCGCCGCTGCAGGAAGAGGAGGCCCAGAAGACAGGAATTCTCTGGATTCAGCAGGGTGAGCCCCGCTCTGCCTTTGACGTGGAGGAGCACAGGTTTCCCAGAGTCAAAGTCACAGTCTCATCTCCCTGCAAAGTCAACGTCTTTGAGGCCACAGGCCTTGCACTTGAGGGGAAAGAAGGAAGGGGGGGGGCAGTCGCTGAGGGCTCTTCTCACACTTAGCCACAAAAATATGACCGTTTTGTTTCCCGCAGCTGGGACTGTGCTGCCCACACCCTTTTCCACGAGTAACAGATCAATACGGTTTGCTTTTCAGTCACTCAGCAATTCCTGCAATTCTGCTTTGCTTCTGAAAAAGGATCCTCCTCCTCTTAAACATTCCCTTTCCTTAAGTCCATCACAGCTCCCCTACCAGGCCGGGTGCTGGGGGGCAGGTGCTGGGGCCGCTGCTGTCAAAATATGTCTTCCTGGGACTGCCACTCCACCCTCTGGGACGCGTCGGGGAGACCGGCCTAGCCAGTCCTCATGACTGGGGTAAACCAGTGCCTCCTGCCTGGCCAGTCCTCATGAGTGGGGTAAACCAGTGCCTCCCTGCTTTGAGCGCTTTGAATGTGCTGGAACCAGCAGGCGAGCTCACTGAAATACTGCTCGCTGGGCCCCACTCCCAGAATTCCCCATGCAGGGGGTCTGGGGATGGGGCCTGGGAATGTGCATTTCCAGCAGTTTCCCGGGTGATGTTGACGCTGCCGTCCCGGGGCCAGAGACAGCAAGCTGTGTGCACGGTTCTAAAGAAGCTCGGTGGTTTTCCGATTTTCGAATACATGCGGGTCTCCAGGCAGGACTTCTGGACAGTGAAGGTTCTGAGAAGAGCCTCCAGGAGAGACGGGACGAGAGCCTGTGATGTCACCGAATCCATTTCTCAGTTCAAGCAGAACTTTTGGCGGAGTCTTTAGGGGTTCCTCTATAGGTGTCATGTCGTCTGCAAATAGTGAAAGTTTTACTTCTTCCTTTCCAGTTTGGAAGCCTTATTCCTTTCTCCTGTCTGATTGCTCTGGGCAAGTCTTCCGGTGCCGTGTTGAATTCGATGGCAAGAGTGGACAGCCTTGTCTTGTTCCTGATCTGAGGGGGAAAGCTCTCAGGTTCCCCCCTGGAGAATGAGGTGCACTGCGCATTTTTCATAGCTGACCCTTACTGTTCCCTCTAAACCTACTCTGTCGAGAATTTTTATTATGAATGGATATTGTACTTTGTCAAATGCTTTTTCTGCATCTGTTAAGATGATCATATGGTTTTTATTCGTAATTCTAAATTTTCTAATAGCTGCACATTTTATTACAATTAAAAAATTATAATAGCCACATTTTAAAAAGGAAAGGTTAATAGCGATACTAGTTTTTATTTATTTATTTTTAAAGATTTTATTTATTTATTTGACAGACAGAGATCACCAGTAGGCAGAGAGGCAGGCAGAGAGAGAGGAGGAAGCAGGCTCCCCGCTGAGCAGAGAGCCGGATGCGGGGCTTGATCCCAGGACCCTGAGACCATGACCTGAGCCGAAGGCAGAGGCTTAACCCCCTGAGCCACCCAGGCACCCCAGGATATTAGTTTTTTTAAAACTTACTTTATCCCAGTTCATCCAACAACATGTCCCGCAAGTATCATTTCAGCATATGACCGGTATGCGAGTGACCCATGAAGTTCTTTCCTGTCTTTTGCTTATTCCAAGTCCTCAAGATCAAGCGTGTAGGCGACACAGCAGCACACCCAATACTGTCCCTCACATTTCAGGGGCTCAGTGACCATCCGGTGGGGTCCAGCAGCTCCCTCTCTGCGGTGCCAGAGCCTTCCCTTTGAAAACTCAGAAGCTTCCCTCCCTGCCCCCCGCTGCCTTGAACCACTTTCCTCCAGCACAGAAGTGTGTCCCCGATTTCTCTAATCCAGGGCTGGCTCACACCGGCTTCGCTGAGAGGCTCTAAAACATCCTGACACTGGGATCTCCACCCCGAGGTGGTCTAATGTCCAGGGTCTGTGTGCCGCCTAGGCGAGGAGCGGGATTTAAATCTCTCCGGGTGCTCCCAGTGTCCGGCTCCGCCCTGCAGGGACTGCCCGCATGGAAAGACCGCAGCTCAGCCCCTGCCCCGGAACCCGCATCGGCCCCCACCACCTGGGAGCTGGTTAGAAACCCAGAGTCTCGGAATCTCATCCCAACCTGCCAAATGGGATTTGATAGGATCAGCAGGAATTCCTAAGGGTTGTGGGTGTGACAAGCACTCTCCAACCTCTTCTGCACCCTCCAGCCTGGGGTACACCCCGTGCAGCTCCTCGAGAAGGCAGGGGAGGCGGGGCTCCCCACCGGAGGACAGGCTCGCTCCAGCCGGCCCCCCCGCGCCTCAGGAACTCACCTCCCCTCGCTGAGCCGAGAGAGGAATAGCAGCCTGGCCGGAGCGGGAAGTCTCTGACCTGCGAAAGTGTTCTGTTTGGTTACCGGCTCTCAAATATGAGATTTGTTCCTAAGACATGGAAAAGGGAATTTGACCTGAAATACCAAAATTCTCATTTCTCCTGCAACATCAGAGACTCTGCGTTTCTAACAAGCTCCTGGGGGCGCCCGTGCTGCCAGGCAGAGACACACTTTGAGGAGCCAAGTTCAGAGTGCTCACGAGCCCCGCAGGAGACGTCCATGGTCTCTCTTGATTCAAACCGGCAGGAGTTTGCCCCCAGTTGCACCCACTGTGACAGACCCCTGAGTCTGAAGGGGTGTCAGCAAGTTCCACTGAAAGTCCCGTGAGTTTCCAGGCCAACCATGCACAAAGCCACAGCGAGAGAGGCCGCAGCGGGCACGGCGGGGCCGTGACGCCTCCAGACTGCTCACCCGCTCGGGCCGGCCAGGCCTTGCCGGTGGTCGCGGGCGGCGCAGCGGCTGCAGCATTGGGGCTCGCCCTGCCCTGGGCCGCGAGCGAGCTCAGACAGACCTTGCCAGTGGGAACTCACTCCCAGCCCCCCGGGTCAGCGGGTCACCTTCCACCAGACCGTGACGTGGCCGTCCCCACTCACCCCTTCCCCCAGCCCCTCACGCCGCCCGACACACGTGCTGAGCGGGTGAACGAACGTGCGGTTTTCACAATGCGCCATCTTCAGTTGGTGTCCCTCGGCCATAGGGACCTCCTAGGGCTCCCCATGATCCTTCCCGCCGCTTACTGGGGCGTGGGCAAGGGCCATGACCCACGTCACCCGTACACTCAACATGGTCCCGCGAGAAACGAGCCTGTCGCCCACAGGCCACAGCCAGGGCTTTCCGAGGCAAAGAAGAAAGGGGAAGCCCAGAGGTTGTGGAGTTCCAGCAGGCGTGTCAAATGTGGAGACCCAGGCCTCCTGCTTCGACCCCGGCACCTGCATTTTAACACACGGCCCAGGACATTCTGGCGCACGGGAGCTTAGGTTCCGTCTGTCGCTGCTGTCCGTCTCTCCACCCTCCTTCGTGGTGTGAACCAGCAAGGGGCTTGGTTCGCTCGTCTGTACTTCAGCCCACGCTGAGGAAGCGCCCACCTACCACCAGGGGCCGTGTTATGTGGGGAGGCCACGCACGAGGGTAAGACACAGCACGTGTCCCGAGAGGCCTTGCCTACAGCCGAGAGGGGAGACCGGATGAGCCAGAAAGAGGCTTGTGTCCCCAGTGCCACGCGAGGGGCTGGCGTGAGGAGCTGTGGGTCAGAGAAGTTGGCCCGGGACGTTGGCCGAGACCATCCCCACCAGCACCTGCGGGCTGGGAAGGGCACAGCCAGGAGCAGCCCAGGGTGTCTGGGATCTGCGATTCCGGCCGGGAGCACAGCACGTGAGGTCTGCGGCAGGTGCGAGCTGCCCACACTCCATGGGTACGGTGTTTGCTGCCCTGGGGAGATTTGGGGTAACCCCCCCACACCGAAACCTAAATGAATAGTGCCCATCTGAAGACGGCAGTAAAAGAGTCTTTCCAACGATTGAGAGCTTGTCCTGACCCTGCCAGCCCCGTGCTCGACTTCGACAACTGCCGTCGGGAGTTAGGAGTCAAGGGCAGTTCATCAAAGTGACGAGGGAGGGTGGAAGCGGATTTTGCTGCTGGCGTTCGGGAAACCGTGCTCTCCCCTCCGCCGTTCAGCGGAAGGTCTTCAGTTGCTGTTGATTGAAGGTTACCAGCCTTGAATTACTAGTTCACGGCGTCACTGCATAAGATTGATTCACCGATCAAGTAAACTTCGCAAACAAAGGCAGATCTGAGCTGCCGGGTGTCTCATCTGAAGCTGAAATGTGCGTGATTTCGACCGTCTGTCTTCACGGTGCAAGCAAAATCCGGGGCAGAGGCTAACATTCAGCCGTGATCTCAGCTCTCTCTGTGCACTGCACATGTTGAAAAGACAGAACCCAAGGTACGGTAGGGTCCCCAAATGTTCCGGCTCACGTGTGTCTGGAGGGCTCCCCCGCAGACGACCTTGCCCTGTGGCGTAGCCTCCCCGTGCGGATTCACCTTCTCGGCGGAAGGAAGGTGCCTTAGAGACTACGGCCCAGTCACCCTGCACGCGGGACCTGTCCTGAAACACGAGCCCAGCCTCCGCAACGCCACACATCATCCTGGGGGACCCGGCTGCTGCGCCCTTGGTACACTTGCTTGAAAGCAAATTATGTTTGCTCCAAAGAAAAACACTGTTCTTTTTGTCACCTGCTACACTGGGGAACTTCCTCCCTTCTTCCCTCACAGGGAGTCTGGTTCGGCCTGAAATCCTCTGAAAGGCAAGGTCAACCGGAAGCAGGATTGCTGCGCACCGTCCCAGCCCACTCCCAGCCTCACGGCCCTGCCAGCCATGCTGCCCTCTCAGCCTGTGGCACCGCCTCCCTCCTGGTCACTGCGTGGCTCAGCAGGACCTACTGGGGCTGTCGCACCCCCCAGATGAGGTCAAACCCCCTGTCATTACACCCTCCTTTCTGTAGCAAGGACCACAGCCGCAGGGGTGTGTGTGTGTATGTTTGTGTGTGCGTGTGACATTGTCTGATTAATTCTTGTCATTCCAAGTCACTCCACTGCGCTAGAACAGAGATCATTGTTTCCATTCCTTTGACATCCCACGTACCTGGCGTTGGGGTTTCAGTGGGTTACCGAGAACCACTGGTGATCTGGCTACATGATGCTTTAAATTGTATTTATTTATTTATTATGTTAAGTTGGCCACCATACTGTACATCATTAGTTTTGATGTAATGTTCAATGATTCATTAGTTGCGTATTATACCGCATGTGGCCTCCTTAACACCTACCACCTTGCTACCCTATCTCCCTTCCCTCACCCTCTCTGAAACCCTCAGATCTTTTCCCGGAGTCCACAGTCTCTCCTGGTCTGTCTCCCTCTCAGATCTCCCCCGCTTCAGTTTTCCCTTCCTTCTCCTGATGACCTCTGTGCAGTTCCTTATGGTCCACATATGACTGAAACCGTATGATAATTGTCTTTCTCTGCTCGATCTATTTCAGTCAGCATAATCTCCTCTAGTCCCGTCCATGTTGATGCAAAAGTTGGGTATGCATCCTTTCTGATAGACGCATCATACTCCATTGTATACATGAACCACATCTTCTTCATTCATCTGCTGAAGGGCATCTTGGCTCCTTCACAGTTTGGTTCTTGTGGACATTGCTGCTATGAACATTGGGGTACATGTGCCCCTTCTTTTCACTACATCTGTATCTTTGGGGCAAATACCCAGTAGTGCAATTGCTGCTCTATTGTTAACATCTGGAAGACCCTCCACGCTGTTTTCCAGAGTGGCTGCACCAGCTTACATTCCCACCAACAGTGCAGGAGGGTTCCCCTTTCTCTGCATCCTTGCCAACACCTGCCATTTCCTGACTTGTTAATTTTTGTCATTCTAACTGCACCAAAGACCTTCAGATACCTAGGAATAAACCCAACAAAAGAGGTAAAGGATCTATACTCTAGAAACTACAGAACACTCATGAAAGAAATTGAGGAAGGCACAAAAAGATGGAAAAACATTTCAGCTCATAGATCAGAATAATAAACATTGTTAAAATGTCTGTGCTTCCCAGAGCAATCTACGCTTTCAGTGCCATCCCTATTAAAATACCATTGGCATTTTTCAAAGAGCTGGAGCAAACAATCCTAAAATTTGTATGGAACCAGAAAAGATCCTGAATCACCAGGGGAATGTTGAAAAAGAAAAACAAAGCTGGCAGCATTGTGTTGCTTGACTTCAAGCTACATTACAAAGCTGTGATCACCAGGACAGTATGGTATTGGCACAAAAACAGACACATAGATCAGTGGAACAAAATAGAGTCTCAAGAAATGGACCCTCAACTCTATGGCCAACTAGTCTTTGACAAGTCAGGTAAAAATGTCCAATGAAAAAAAGACAGTCTCTTCAATAAACGGTGCCCAGAAAATTGGACAGTCACAAGCAGAAGAATGAACTAGACCGTTCTCTCAAACTGGACACAATGATAGACTCAAATGGATGAAAGATCTCAATGTGAGACAGGAATCCATCAAAATCCTAGAGGAGAGCACAGGCAGTAACCTCTTTGACATTGGCCACAGCAACTTCTTTCAAGATGCTTCAAATTTCCACATGGAAAAAAATACCAAGACATGACATACTGGGAAAATATTTGTAACACATATGAGTGACAGATATCCTCATATATAAAGAGCTCTTATAACTAAGTAAAAAGGACCATGAACTCATTAGAAAAATGGGCAGAGAAAAAAACCAGGAAGTTCATAGGAAAGTCCATGGCTCATAAATATTTTCATATGCTCAGCTCATTTCAGTTATAATGAAAGACATGAACATTAAAAGTGCCATTACAAAAACTTTTTAAAATTTTTACTTAGACTAGTAAAGATTAAAAATTAATGGTAAACACTACTGGTGGGAGTGCTGGAGGACAATCTGCCAATACGTATTAAAATTTAATCTGTCCATCCCATTGACTTAGGAATTTCACTTTGAGGGTTTTACCTGAACAATATATCTTCGCATGTGTATAGAGAAATGTGAGTAAGAATGCTGTCAGCAGGGCCCCTGGGGGGCTCAGTGGGTTAAGCCTCTGCCTTCGGCTCAGGTCATGATCCCAGAGTCCTAGGATCGAGCCCCGCACCAAGCTCTCTGCTCAGCAGGAAGCCTGCTTCCCCCGTCTCTCTGCCTGCCTCTCTGCCTACTTGTGATCTCTCTCTGCCAAATAAATAAAATCTTATTAAAAAAAAAAAAAAAAGAATGCTGTCAGCAGTGTTGTTTGTTGCAGCAGAAGGCTGGACATCACCAGAATAATCTTAGCAAGAAAGTGTTTATGTCAATCACAGTATAATCATACAAGAGAGTGGTATGAAACCCATCTCTAGAAAGTTAGACAATGCATTGTTGATTATCTGCAGTACTTGAGGCAGAGGGTTAGGTGAACAGATAAGGTTTGGGACAGTTTGCTCGCACCTATTACAATTAAAGAATTGATACACAGACCTAGTCAGAAGATACAACGAATCATAGCCACTCCGGGAAGGAGGACCAAGGGACTGGACTCTTGCAGGGACAGAAACTGCCTCTTTACAGTTTGTTCTTTCAAACTGTTCAAGTTTGACCATGCGCTTATGGCACCTACTCTTCTTCATGGGCATCCCCTTCCCCCCGGCGCTTAGCGCCTCCATCAGCCTTCCATACGACTTCTAACCCTGCTAACTCTCAGCGGAGTAACTTGACTCTCAGCAGCCATGATTTAGAAATGCTGTTGAAAGTCTATTTCACACTAAAGTGTAAATGACTCCCACAAGGATGCGACACTATAACAGGAATAAAGACAGGATTTCAGGCACTGGGATCCTGCCAGAGAGAACTGTATAGGGTAGAAAGTTTGAAGGAAGCTGTCCATCATTCTCAAACCTCGCTACCTACCTTATTCCTCTACTAGCGGGACCGCCAACCAGGTGTTAAGAGCTTCAGGAGCCCCATCTCTCAGCACTGTTGGGGCCGGAAAAAGACAGCCTGCTCCAGGGAAGGGAAGACCCCTGGTTGTCTCGAACGGAGCTACCTGCTTAGCTTCCTCAAGGGTCGCCGCCTGGCATGTGGCTTAGTCGCACACCCGGCCCCTCTCTTCCCTTGAGGAATGCCTCGCCACTGGGAGCCCCTCGCTGGCCCAGCTCAACCCTGACTGTCAGTGCAGCTGTCTCAGGGGGATGGAGCAGGACACGAGGGGGCCTGCCATCTCCCTGGGCCACGGTTCCCAGCTTTCCCGAGCATCCAGACCCTCAGGACAGCTTCCTGAGACCATGTGCTGGTCTCCACCCAGTTTCTGATTCCGCAGCTCTGGGGCTGAGCCCAGGAATGTGCATTCCAACAAGCTCCCAGACGAGGCCGATGTTGCTATCCAGGGCACCCACTTTGAGAACTGCGGCTCCGGTGGGGGAGTGCGGTTTCTCTTCTAGGACAAAGGTCACCAGGAGCCCTGGAGAGCTCCCCAAGGGGATCAAAGTGTGGCTTCTGTTTCAGCCCCAGGATCCTGGCCAAATCCTACTCAAAAATAACCGCTTCCAGGATCCTGGCCCAGAGAGCTGGTGCCACGAGCACTGAGTCCACTGGGCAAGGCCTACGTTGCTGCTCAGTCCTGGGAGGATGAGCCCAGGCAGGTGCCTGGAGTGTCCCAGGAGTCGGGGCCAAATGCCCACTGTCCCCCGACCAGCCGGTTAGCCTCCGCAGCCCACCGTGGCCCCCAGCTCCAGCGTCCTCGTGGGCAGAGCAGAGACGGTGGTGGCCCTGCCCGGGGCACTTGCTTTTGTGAGTCCTTTAGTAAGGACGAAACCAGACGGCGCCCAGCACCCAGCACAGCGAGTCTTCAGTCGGGAGCTGCCGTGAGGAGTCTTGTTCAAGGGACACTCGGCTCAGTTCTGCCCCTCGCGACTTACTGTCCCTTGAAGAGACAGCACTTGTGGGTGGGCTAGTTACAGGACAGCTGTGCGTGTCTGTGTGGTTTCCCAGAGTCCGGAGCCCTCCTGCCTCATGGCCGTGGCATTCATCGCCCCCACCTCCGGGCCGATGGGAAGGAAGCGGGACAGGACCTGCCCACAGCCTCCCACTGGGAAGAAGAGAGTCAGTTCCTGCCCGTGTCTGTCCCTCCTTGGAAGCCCGGACAGGAGAGCCTGAGGCCGCACCCCAGGCCCTGAGTCCGTCTTGCGGCTGGCAGCGGTCGGAAGCAGAGTTGGCCCCGAGGGACTGCACGAGCATTTCAGAGGTGCCCTCGGGGTAGAGCCCAGCCTGGTCACTCCCCGCCGCACCCACACAGACTTGCTGTGAAGATAGAAAAACAGGGAGGTCTTTGGCTGCTTTTGGCTCTCAAAATCTCGGAAGCAGAGGAGCTGCAGGTGGCATTTCATGGGAGCCTGAGCACGAAGACCGGCCCGGAGGGGCTCAGATCTGCAGGTCCCAGGGGCCGGCTGCCCTTTGCAGCAGGGCGTCCCGCCTGGTGCCCAAGTTACGGTCGGCGCTCACCCGAGGCTGCCTCTGAAAGCAATTTGCTAAATGTGATCTTGTAGACCCATCACCAGGGTATTTTTAGCCACTCTCTGTGGTAGCCGCTGCTCCGAGGCTCTGAGCAGGGACTTCCAGGCCAGGGCCAGAGAACATTCTTAAATCTCGGGTCGCTGCTCTGGGCTGGGCAAGGTCCCATGGCTAATTTAGAACTTGCATGGCTTCCCTTGTGACCCTTCCCCCAGAGGGCACAGCTCTTCCGGAGCAGTCCCAGGACAGAACGGGGCCCTGCAGAGGCTAATCTGAGCATGTGACTTTGCCCGGCAGCAGAGGGGCACCGTTACCCCCGCCTGGAACGGCGACTCTTTAGATAGTCAGAGCCGCTCACGCGCAGACAATGGAGAGTGGAGCTTCTGGGCTGAGCAGAGAGACACACGCTCTGGCCCAGGGCCCCGGATCTGCGGCTCCCCCGGGGCTTGCGGCCCTCACCAGGCTCGCAATGCCTCTTGTGCTCTGCGATGTCATGTGTGTGGATTCACTGTCTCGGCCTGTGGTTCACGGCAGCGACGTCTGAACTGTGAATGCCGGGCAGTGCACCATGAGCTTGACACGGCGCCCCCTCCTTTTCTGGTACGTCTCAGAGAAAATTCTACTAAAATGTGCAGAAGAAGGGAGGAGGGAAAGAAACTCTTCTGTGTGCGTTTGATAAACTGTGATGAAACCAGCCGAGAGGGCATCACGACTGAGGTGTGTCGGTCCATGGCCCGTCCCAGACAGCAGAGGAGCTGGGAACTGCCAGGCCAATGCACATGTCATGACTTCTGCCACATTCTCTCTCTCTCTCTCTCTCTCTCTCACACATACACACACACACACACACACACCCTTTGTGCTCCTGGATGGCTGACCTAACCTCCAGAGAGAACTATCCCAGGCCCTAACCGTCAAGCCTCCAAGAACAAGCACTTGCCCCCTACCCCATCCCCCACCCCAGCCATAGCCCTGACACAGCCCCACCATTGCGGTCGCCTGCCTGCTGTCCTCTGTCAGCTCCTGAAAAGACCTTTTTTTGCAAAGAGGTATTAGGAGTAGGAGCTCTGGACCCTCTTGCCGGCTGTGACCTTGGACAGGTCACCCGCGTGCTTTCCCCAAGCTCCACCGTCCTCCTCGACAGAATGGGGTGATGACAGAACGTGAGAATTGGATACAGAGGCAAGAGACTTGACATGGCCGGGCACTCCGTAAGGGCTCGATAAACACTCAGTGTATGCATGAATGAGCGCCGTCTGCATACAAGACAGAGCTTATGCAGTAATGCACGGCTCGCTGAAGAGCAGCTGAAAATCTACTAAAATCACGGGTCTTCTGACTCCAGGCCGACTTCCCACGTCAGGCCTGCATCTGTCCTCATGCAGGTTCTCCATGGGATTGTGTAGAACCTGCCACAGGGACGGTGCTCGGCCGCTGAATGGCCCCTGAGAACCGGCCGACAGCTGCACGGACATGAAGTCACGTTATCCCCTGACCTCATGGTTTAGGCAGCTTCTCCCGACACCAGGCCAACGGAAGGGTCCAGTTAGCTCTTGGAGACCGAGCCACAGGAATGTGGCTACTCTATTCATGACGCTAAAAAGCCAGGTGTGTTGACATTGTTGCTGCTGCCGGTGCCCCTGGTGATGATGGCAATGGGAGAAGGACAGAAACGCTGAAGATATCTCAGAAAACTCATATGAGAGGCATTACTCTTGTCCTCACTTCACAGACAAAGCAACATAGGCTCAAGGTGGAGGGCTGGCTGCGGGAGGAAAGTGGTGGAGTCTAAGTCCTGGCTCCCTCCTGAAGCAAAGCTGGTGTTCCAGACACCGACGTGTATCTTCACACGCTGCGTTCTCATGGTCTGCGGGCCGCTGGGGCCAGAGCCGTGACTCCAGGTTAGGGCCACATTCAAGTCTCCGTAATCCCACTGTCTAAATCGGGATCTTGACTTTAATCTCTGACTAAGGAGCACAGAGCAGAAATCCATCAGGTGTGGTGAAGGGCTTTAATACGGACGGGCCCTCCTCTGCCCACTGACCCCCTTGAAGACAGATAGCGGCCGTGCGGCCAGAGCTGGCCGACAGAATCCGAGAGCCACTGTGTCTCCTTCATGTCTGCTCTGTCACCGTGAGCTTGGAGGTCCACTTTGTTCAGTGACCGGTCCTTGCCTTCATGAGAAACCGGCCTGCCCTGGTTAAGAGAACTTGCAGGTGTGTCTGCTTGAGGGAACCCACATGGGCCTCCCTGACTGACAGATTCATCTCAGGGTTTATTTCTCCAAATTCTGCCATCCATTGTAAAGCTCGGAGCTTTACAGTGGCATTTTAATAATGATGGGTATTGAATTATGATACCGTGTGTATTATTATTTCTTTTCTTATTAGTCCCAGCCTCTTTGGCTCAGGAGGAAGAACTCAGTCTTGCCCCATATTAAAAACTGACTTTCGGGAAGAGGCAGGTCTTAACACGCAACATTACCAAGGCTACTGAAGCTTAGAGAAGCAGACGGCTCCCGTCGGGGTCCCGACTTACAAATCACGTGGTAGGTTAAGTCAATATGCTTCCAAAGTAGGGAGACAAAAGCCTCAGAAATCAAATCCAGAAAGTGGAAAAAAAAAGACCTCTGTCATCAGTCAGCTCCGGATAAATACCCAGCAAAAGCCCAGAGGGAGGGGCCGTAAGCCCCTCTCTCTCCCGGGCCCCTTCCCGCTCTGTCCACCTTTCTTACAAAGAACTTTCTGTGCCCCTTAAAGCAGTTCAAGAAAGGCAGCAGAATCGTATCAACTGCTGGAAATTACAGACAGAATTTCATGAATATGACACCCCTTTCATCTAATGAACCTGAAGAAGTTGTTACAAATAATTTAATTCAATTAATCCCCAAGTTGAATTTCAGGCACTGGAATCTGTGAGGAGGAGAAATGCGGTGCCGGCTCCCATACTGACCAATACAGACTCTTGATGACCTCCCTGGTCATCAAGACTCTTCTCCAAAGGGGCAGCTAGGCCGGCAGCGGGTGTTTCCAGCTCCCCCGCCGCGTGGCCGCAACCCCACCGCTGACTCGGGGACGCTCAGCCGCGGCCCCTGCCCCCTCGGCTGGCGGTGCCCGAAGCGGCCCCCAGCGGGTAGAAGGTTGAGCCGAGCTCAACCTTCAGCCCTCAGGATCCTACACCCGGGGCCCCCCGGGCTTTCTCAGAAGTGAGGGGCGGCAGGTGCGAAGGCAGGGGGCTCGCGGCCTACACACCCGAGCTCCTCCATAATGGACTCTGGAGCGGACGCGGTCGTGGGAAACCGAGGCTGCCGGATCCGTGAAAGCACCGCTCAGTCGTGCGCCCGCACGCCGAGGCCCCCACCTGGGAAGTCCCAGCAACGGGGTGGCCGAGCCCCACCCAGCCGTGAGCTGGGCCCTCCCGTGGGCCTCGCGTCCCTCGCCGCCCCCTGAGCGCGCCGGGCTCCTGTGCGCTGACCGTGGTGCTGAGCGGTAGCTCGTCCTGCCGGCGGGCGCAGCGGGCCCGGTGTTCAGCAGCTCCGGCTTGTTCGGATGGGGGCAAGCAGCTCGTGTCTGATTATCTTTGCTCTACTTTCAGCCCCCGCTGAGCTCAAGACTGCTTCCATTAAGGGTCAGGGAGGTGGCTGTCCGGCCGGCACTGGAGAGTGGTGGTCCCGCCCGGAGTTAACGCTCCGCATGCGCGTTTCACTCCGAGGCTTCATAGTCCGGCTTCCAGCTCGTCCGGGACAGCGCGTTTGTTTTGTTATGTTTTCAGCTGAGGTCATCAGCTTCTTGCCCTCCGAACCGGATTTCGCAGGGGCTCTGGGCAGGGTCTCTCGACCCCAGCACTGCTCACATCCTTGTGCAGGTGGGATGCTCAGCCCCACGCCTGCCTCCGCCCGCTCAGTGCCAGCGCCCCCTCCTCCCCCCACCCCATGTCATAACGACAGCAGTGTCTGCAGACATGTCCCCATGTCCCTCGAGGCAGGTCATCCCGGCTAGAACCACAGTCCTACAGAGCAACCCCCAGAGCTCTCAGCAGAGGCCGACCCTAACGTTCTCCAAACCAGGCTTCTCCCCAGATGCTGGCAGGCTTAGAGTGGATCTGAGCTGTCGGAGGGGCCCGCGCTAAGGCAACATGAATGAGCAGAGCAACAAAAATCATTCTTCTTTTCCCTCAGCTGGAGGTTAAAAACGGAGCCTGCAGGGTCTGGAAACGGGAACGGTGGCCTCAGTGATGTGGTTCCAAAGACCTGGGATCTGCTCACCGGCCTTTCCCCAAAGAGGGCTCCTTCCTGGGCTCACATGCATGTGTGGCTTTTTAAGTCTCCACCCGCACAATGTAGCATCCTCGGGAAATTTCCTATTGGTTAAAGCAGAGGTAACACTCGCTCCCCAGGTGCTCGTGCTCCCTCAGCCACGCGCTGGGCCTGGCAGTGAGCATCACAAGCGACAAGTGCAGAATGAAGCCAGTGGCCTTAACACAGGCAGAGCGAGAATGCAGAGGACAGGCCGGCACGGTCAGCCCACCCTGAGCCACTGCCCGGGGATGTCCCCGGCTCCAGCGTCTGACAGGACCCATGGTCTGCCTGGTCCACGCACCTTCGCACCTACTTTCCAGTTCAAAACAGAATCACCTGCTTACCCAAAAGGGTCCTGAATGACTTTGGGCAGTCAGACACCAAATCCAATGTCAAAATACACAGCGTATACAGAGAAGACGGTATGTTAAAGGCTCGGCCACCGGACAGTGACATTTGTAAAAGAGCTTCGAAAACGTAGTAAGCAAAAATGCCGCACATTGTAAATACAAAACAGTCATTGCACAAAGATTTGAACACAATGAAAAAAAAAATCTGTGCCATGAATTGAACGAATGAACCGAGGTAACTACCCTGACGCATCACACACGGTAGTACGCCAGGCTGTTTTCTATACGTGGGTGTGTTTGTTGCGTCCTCTAGTCTGGGCTGCTTGACATTTGCTTTGGCTGCAAATAGCAGACACAGTCCCCCAAGTAACAGTGACCCGTGTTTGTTTTTCTCTCCTGTTAAAGCGTGCCGATCCAGGTTCCGGAGGCCTGCCGGGGAGAGGGTCCAGACTCCTCCGTATGCATGCTGCACGGTGCAAAGCGTCCTATGTCCCTGTGTCTCCCCAAAAGTCCACTTTTCTATCTGCACCCCAGAACTTGGTCACCTGGTCGTGCCTAGTTCAAGGAGGGGCTGGGGAAGGTTTTCATCTGGAGGAGTCCTGCTGTAGGTGAACCTCGCAGACTTGATTCCTTAGGAGGAAGGAAAGAAGGGACAGGGCCCGGGGGAGTAGTCTCAGCTACCGCCTACCCTCTGGTCGCCCACATACCCGTGCACAGTTGCCACACTTTGCTTCTTGGCCTTCAGATCGGTGGTTCCAAGGACTGCATTGGGGTTGGACAATCGCAGATTCTCCCAGACCGGGCTGTGCTTTCTGTGGCAGAGCATTTATTCGAAAACGTATAGACTCTTCTGATGTATTTGTTTCCATTCAGCTCTATCAAGGCAGTTTCTAACCCTGAAGCGTCTGGCCTTTGCTTGCTGGCCTGGGCTGGCTCCTCCTGTCCCCAAGCACGGAGTCCTGACCGCCCTGAGCCTCCAAAGCAATGGGCTTTGGCTGCAAGCTTTGCAAATTGGTAGGACTGGCCCTGGTATTATTTTCCACGAAGTGTGCTGCTTGGCAGAAAACCATCCCTGTTACTGATGTCATCTGAGAGACACAGCAGTGGCTTTTTCAACCCTGCAAGGCTCCAAATTACCAAGCTCTCGGGCAACTTCGATTGCAGACTGCAGGCAGAGCGCGTCGCCATTAGCACGGCTGCGTCCCGCTCCTTCCACTCCTCCAGCCGCCAGGAGCCGCGGCCCACGTCTCTCTTGTAAAGCTTTGCTAGCAGCAGTGAGAAGCGGCTACCAACATTTCTACATGATGGGTTTCTCCTTCATTTCCTACCTCAATCCTCGTTCAGAACATGGGCTGCTTTTCAAAAACCAGTAGGGACCAGCTGCTCTGAAATGCTCCATTTCTCCGCAGTCACCATCGCCAGGCCTGCAGCCCACAATACCGAGTCCCTGCCACCTGACCGCGGCCAGTGAGCCGGTGCCAAACGCCTCAGCTCTGCTGCTCGCCGCTCACTGCTCTGAGTCCTTCGTTTTGTTCGCAGTTAAGACCAGATTCGCCCATGAGTGACAGATAGGGAAAACCCAAAGGAGCAGTGGCTGAAACAAGACATTTAATCCTCCCTCCTTTTCAGCCCAGAGGAAGATAGTCCATGGAGAGGTCCAGTGGGGCTCCGTGGCAGCAGGGACCCACACGTGTCCTATCCTGTTGTTGCACCGCATACCAGCTCTAATGGCAGTGTCCCACATGGCTGTCTCCCCACCAGCCGTCCTATCCTCCCCCCAGCCAGTAGAAGAAGAAGGCGGGGAAGAGACAGGCACGTCTCCGCTCATCAAGGACACTTCCTGGAAGTTGCCTTCCATTGGCCCGAACTTAGCCACATGGCCAGATCTGGCTCCGCGGAAGATGGAGAAATCAGTCCCAGTCCGGATGGCAGAAAAGTCAAGATTCTTTTATTGAGGAAGGAGAGGGGACAGATATCTCAGTGCCAGTGTCTCTCCGGTTCCCCTAGCTCCGGGGTTCTCTATCCTCCTTACTATGGCAGAGTTATTCGGCCTATGACATGCACGTTTCCGGGGAGACAACGACCAGACAAGGTGTGCGGTCTCCCACCCAAGCCTTCCTTGAGGATGGGGCTGTTGCTACATCTCTCTCGCGGGGACAAGAAGGGAGGGTTCTTAGGCTAGTGTTCCACTTGAGGAGGTTTTACAGACCGAGAGAGCTTCCATGTTCAGTAAATCATAAAAGTAAGCAAAACAAACACCTCCGATGAAAAGCACCATAAAACCAATGAGATTGTTAATGCAAATGGGAAACCAAAATTGATGAAATGCAAAATAAATATTTAACTTCCCAGACGGCAGCTATCTTTGGGCTGCTAAGTAATTCGGAGGCTAATGTTCTTAATAAAATCACATTTTCCCTGAAAATATTTACTATTTCTGTTTTATTGCCTACTTCATTGCCATTAATGAGACTTGATTTAGTTCACAAATGTATGTAAATCCACTGGAGGCAACATTTTCACCAAAACCTCCTGAGGCTGATGTTTCTAATGGAAACTTTTTAAAGCATGTACATAGACTTGAGAACGAACTTGTGGGGAAGAACATCCATGAACTTTCCCTCTAGATGTCAGTTGGGGAAAGTGACGATATATAATACAGACCGACATCCTAAAGGGAAAGTCTATGCACCAGGTGTGTTCATACACATGCTAATGGGGCCTTTTTCTCCACTGGACACTATAACCCCAAAGCTTGAGACCTATGAAAATGATCAAGATCTGAAATCTATATATCCATATATTTATATCTATAGACATATAGATAGTCTTCAAAATTCACTAAGGGAGCAACAAAATTAAAATTAATAAATGTCTAATTAAGTACCTACAAAATATAATACTTTGTTCTCCTTGTTAATTGCTAAATTCGGTGTTCATGAATTTTTCATCAGTATTTTATTACTTTTGAAAATAATTAGTTGCAGAGCATCTCATGATGCAAGAATTCACAAATATTCACAATGGCCAAGTTTCATAACCAGAAGTAAATGAAACAAGCTGTCCATCGCTGAAAGCAAGCTGGCTTAAAAACCTTTCAAAATTTGTATGGCAAGGCGTCTGTTTTTAACCCTGGTTATAGATACGTTTCTTTAACATTTGATGCAATATGGAGTTAAAAAAAAAACCCTTAAATAAGGGATTGGCATACTTTTTTCTGTTAAAGGCTTGAAAGTAATTATGTTTGGCTTTGTGGGGTGGGCCCTATGGCTCTGCTGTGACAGCACAAAACCAGTCACTGATGGCATGTAGACAATGTAAGAACATAGCTATGTGCCAATAAAACTTTATTTACAAAAACAGACAGTGGGCCACGATGAGGTCCGTGATCAAAGGAGCGAGACTGATACAAAGCAAAGGTCAAGCAAAGCTTTATTTCGTGCCAGCACCGAGAATCAAACCGACCAGCCGGGTCTGTCTCTTACAGAGAGAGTGACGACCCCCAGCCTCACAGACTAGCTTTTATAGCGCAAAGGCCATGTGGTTGAGCCTGGCCAATGAGATTGTAACACACAGAGAAAGTTGCATAGTCATGTTAGGTCACACACAGGTGGCCAATTGAGTTACAATTTACCCTATAGTAGCTGTTTGAACTAGCCTATCACTCTGGTCAGAATTGGTGCCCTAGTGTGGCACCCAAAAGGCAAGGTTTACATTGTTTGGTGGTTAGGGAGATAGTATGTGTGCTTTACTGATTGGATGTCTCCACCTGGACTGACTCATCTTTGCATTCTGGGCTCTGGTATCTCCACCTGACCTGACCCGCCCTTGTATTTGGGCTCTGTTATCAGGGACTGGTCGACCATATTTTACTGGTTTCCCAGGCTTTTAAGTAAGGTCCCCTGTGGGGGGGGTGGGGGGGTACAGGGTCAGTTTAAGTTTTACTGCATAAACAACAAAATGGCTGTTTAACCGAGATGGAGTCACTCTGGCTAAGTAGGCCCCTACAGGCCATACCTACTGGCTGCACTGCTGTGTTTTCTGACCATTGCTTCAGACCCAGAAGGTCTAATGACCACTTACTGATCCCTGTGAACAATTCAGTCTCAAAAAGTATAGTTCTCTAAAAATTGACTTTTATCCCAAATTACCCAGAAAATGCCCCAGACTTTCTTCTGGATCACTCCAGCATTTGCACAGCTGTTCTCTACCTCAGTGTCAGGTTGATGTCCCAGTGCTTCAGAGATGGCTTTTCTTCCTTTTCAGTTCCCCAGAGCACTCAGTGATGAGTGAAGTAATGATGTGCAAACACGTGAGTATCTGCACAGCTTCTTCAGAAAGAAGGGCAAGTTGTCACCCTGAGTCAGCTAAAACGACGTGATGTAATACTTCACTGATCAGACAGCAAAGGTGTTTTCCTCCTGATCGATCCTGGGGTGTGAGAAGGCTCTCACCAAAGATGATGCCCATCCATTATATACATTTTTAGAATCTGGCCGGAGATGTTTAGATATCCAACGTATTTATTCAAGTGTCCTGACAGCACTTACAATTTTGCTTAGCCACTTACTAAGTAAAATGACTCGGACAAGAAAACTCTGTTTTTATTCCTATCCATCGCTGTCATTATCTCATTGTGTCACTGTTCCTCTCCTTGTGGCGCCCCTCGTGATCCTTTCTTTCAGATCAGTTAAGATTAGATTTGCCCATGGGTGGCAGACAATCCAAAAGAGCAGTGGCTTAAACAAGATGTATTTAAACCTCTCTGATTTTGAGTCCAAAATAAGGTGGTTGGGGGATCGGACCCACAGAGACTCGTGGAAGCAGGAACCTGCAGCTCTCTTGTCCTGTGTCCCGCATCTTTTACGCAGACAGGAAAACTATTTATAGAGTATATGTCCCACTATTTAAATTTTTTTTAATTATTTTTCTTTAAGATTTTTTATTTATTTATTTGACAGAGAGACACAGAGAGAGAGGGAACATAAGCAGGGGGAGTGGGAGAGGGAGAAGCAGGCTTCCGCTGAGCAGGGAGCCCGATGTGGGCCTCCATCCCAGGACCCTTGGATCATGACCTGAGCCGAAGGCAGATGCATAACAACTGAGCCACCCAGGCGCCCTAAAAAAAAATTTTAAAAGAAGCTCCTCTCCCCACCACACACACACTTAAACTAGCAGTAAGTGGGTAAGTAAAAACCTGGTTAAAGTTTGGGTTTTGTTTAAAGATAAAATCCAATTGGAATTTATTCTTTCAATGGTTACTAAATTCTTTCATGTTCATAATAAATACAAGTTACATTGTGTCCATTTGTGTGTTACAGCGTGTACTACTTTTAAAGTGTTACACATTGGGTGTAACATTGAGCCTGGGTGGCTCAGTGGGTTGGGCTTCTGCCTTCAGCTGGGGCCATGATCTTGGGGTCCTGGAATCGAGACCCGCATCGGGCTCTCTGCTCAGCAGGGAGCCTGCTTCCCCCTCTCTCTCTGCCTGCTGCTCTGCCTGCTTGTGATCTCTCTCTCTGTGTCAGATAAATAAAATAAAATAAAATAAAATAAAGTTACACATTATAATTTGTCTTATAACATTTATTTACTCAAAAGTGAAAAGGAATTAATATTTATTTCTTGACAACTACTAAAAAATTGATCACAAATATTACAAAAGACATTTCCCTATGCATCTATTTTCTTACTTAAACTGAAGCAGAATCATAATTACAGAAATGTACATAATTACTAAAAGTAATCCATTTTCATTTTCCCCAGTATTACCTGTTGTTACCAAATTGCTGTGTAATCTATAAGTTATCATTTTATTTCCCCTCAGAGCAGGGCTGCTAATAGAAACAAAGTATTAAATTAAAGTATTAAATGAAGATTTCTCTACAAATTCACATAAAAAAAAAAGCATGACCTATTGCTTTGCTTTGATTCAAGATGTCTGCTCTGAAACTATCAGAGCATTTAATCCAGGCCCTTGTGTTAGGGCGAGGAGGGATTTAAGAAGGAGAAAGAGGAGGGTGGGGGAGAAGAAGGTCCTTGAACAGTGATTACCTTCCACAAATTAGTCCACTTCCCCAAAATACGCTTTTTTAGGAAGGACCGCCTGACTCAGAATGCGTTTCCTTACGTGCAGCGGCCTGTGAAGCCCAGGGGTCCCCGTCGGGCTCTGAGACGGCCAGAGAGCTGAGGCTTTCTGCTCCTTCACACTCTCCCTGCTCTGCGTAGATGTGCGGCGCGTCCCCAGTGTCACCTGCCAGTGCGTCCAGGCCACGGAGCTTCTGAAGAAAAGCCAGGGAAAGAGGAGGAAGTGCTGGGTCCTTCCACACCAGACCCGTCCTCTCCAGGCCCCACTGGCGAGCCCCCCAATGCGGTGTAAGGCGGCCATTTTCCGTCCCCCGCTGTCACAGTCCCTGCTGTCACAGACGTTTCTACCGGCTCAGAAACGAAGGGTGCCCGGCTGAGGGGAGGGGAGACAGCCCCGACCTCAACCTCACAGCTGCTTTCTGGGAGGGACGACGGCCACCTCGCCCTGCTCCCGCCCTCTCCCGCCTGTGGTGCTCACGGGTGACCCCTCCCTCACCCTGCCCTGGCGTGTCCCCTCCTGGCACGTGCACCCGCTGTCCCTTCCCCTTGAATGACCGCCGCCACCTGCCAGCCTCCTCTGAGCAAACTCCCGCTCATCCTTCAGGACCCAGGTCATTTCTCCGTGAGGACTTTTCTGGCTTTTTCTGGTCTGAGGGACGCAGGAAGCGTTGGTGGGACGGACCTGCAGGTTAAAGGGCCGTCACCTGCTCACTATTCGACACCCCAGGGGGGTGCGGTGGGAACGGGCCAGCGGCCCAGGCGGGGCGGGCATGGCCAGAGCGTTCCCGGCTGTCGCCCACCGGCCGTCCCTAGGGGCTGAGCTCACCGAGGGCCCGAGGACAAGCAGAACCGGAGGGCCCAGAGCACCAGGAGGAGGGAGATGGCGGAAAGTCGGCCAAAGGCCAAAGTGGAGGAGCCCTGGGGAGCACCCGTGTCCCCGAGCTCCCAGCCCGTTGTCCCCAGCTTCCTCGGACCCCAGGAGGCCCTCCGAAGCTCGGCGTTGAGCCCTGCGTGTCCACGGGTAGGCCCCGCGGGCGTCTGCTCGCTCAGGAGCTGCGCTTACCGCGTGTCGGGGATGCAGGGGTGCGGGCAGGGACGCAGGGGTGCGGGCGGGAGGAGAGGTCGCACGCGGGCTCTGGCCGCGGCCCTAAGGGACCCACAGGTGCCTCCGCCCCAGCCGAGTCCGTGATCCACGAGGGACCCGGGGCGCGCGGAGCTGGGGGGAAGTGCCGAGCTGCGGCTGTGGGCTCGGCTGCAGACCCCCGAGGCCGACGACAGAGTCAGCGACTCCAGAGGCGGGAGGCCCGGGACCCAGCACAGGCCCCGCCCCGACGCTGGAAGTCTCGGGGGACAAAGAGCCGGGCCTTTCCTCTGCGCTTTTCTCCTCGGGAAGGCGGGTGGAGGGGGACAGAGCTTCCCCGCTGGGTGTGGACCTTCGTGCGCGTCCACACAGTCCGCGCGGCGCAGCCCCGTGTGAGCGCGGGTCGGCGCTATCTGTGCGGCTGCTCCATGCGTCGGTGCCCTGGCGGGCAGCGCGCTGTTCAGGGCTCCTTCACCGATGGGGGGTCGAGGGGGTCTACGTGTCCTTCCGAGATGGGGGTGGTCGTTCGAGGAGCCGGGGTCTGCCATGAGCCCGCCAAGCCCGGCCTTGGGTCTGCGTCCTTGTCGCTGACCACCTGGAGCAACGTCCCTGAGCCCACGTTTCCTGCTCTGGCGGCCGGTCTTCTGCCACCACGTGTCGCACAGTCGGGTGACACGACCTTGCCCTCACAGCGCTGCGTCAGCTTAGGGAGAAACGGGCAGACACTGCTCTGCGGCCACAGGCTGCAGGGTTGGGGGGGCGCTTCCCATAAGGGGCTGGACAGTGTGGCTTTGCCTCTAGACTTGGAGAGTGTCTGTGGTCTTGTCTGCAGGGCTGGGGAGCGACCGGACTCCCTGCGGCCTCGGGCCCTCATGGAGACCTGCAGCCCCCACTCTGGGGCCTGACACGGGGGAGGCCCCAGGCTGTGACTGCAGAGGGCCAGGCTCCCGTTCCTGGGGCCACGGTGCCACGTGGGGCATCATTCTAACAGCCAAGGGGAGGGGCCAGCAGAAGGACCACCTGACCCAGACCTCACAGAACAGGGTCAGCGAGCCTCAAGTCAGAGGCAGGAGCCGAACCCACAGCTGACGCATGGGCAAAGGGATGCCCTTCCCCCCTGACTCAGGGTTTCTGCCATCTTCCCGGCCCTCGAGTCCAGGCATCGTCTGGGCACCACAGTGTCCTAGAAAACCTGCGAAGCAAATAAGCCAAGTGCCAGCAGCACTGAGGAGCCCCCTTCCGGCTCCCCAGGTCGGTACCCTTGCTGCCTCCGGCAGGGCCGTCCAGGGGAGGAGTCAGGCGAAGGACAGTGTGCACACCTCTCCTGTGTGTGTGCTGGGAGAGGGGGGGGCCCTGCAGGTGTCATCGCCGGACCTTTCATTGCCGTGGCTTTTGGGGGTGAAGGGAGGCAGAGTGGAACCAGCCAGCAGGCTTTTAATATAGTGGAAAATGGCTTACATCTTTTTAATTGAGTCCCCCCCAACTTGTTAATAGAAGCAAAAACTTCATAATTTGCTTTTATGAAATGAATTCAAGGAATTTTCCATCTCCTGTTTGCTAAATCAAAGGAAATCTTGGTATTATAAGTGGAGCTACCTAAAAACTTCACATTTAAAACTGTTCCTTGGCAGAAATCCAAATTTTCTTGATATTTTGACAACCGATTTGCAACAATGTGTGGCAGTGGATTAGGTGCTAAGATAAAATGATTTTGCGAATTGCATCCACCACATCGACTTCTGTTTTATTTCCAGGGGAACCCCTGATTCTACTGAGGGCTTTGGTGGTGGGTGTATATTATGTCTCTATGCTCAAAACAGACACTAATAAGAAGCAGCTCTTATTGTTGTACTTAGAATGGCGCTCTTCCCAGGATCTCACGTGACAGAAGAATCTGGCTACTAAAAAAGGTTGAGGAGCAAAATGGACCAGAGGGTCTCTGGGGCCCCTTTAGCTCCAAACTCCTGTAAGCTTGCGAAGAACACTGAGGACTGTGCAGGCCTTCGCCAAGTTCTTAGTGACTCAGCAGCAAAAGGAATTTGCGAGGGATGAAAAACCCTCTGCTTCCAAGTCTAGACGTGTGGTTTCTAATGACTTATCATTCATTTTTCCACACTCACGCCTCCTTTTACTTTATTTTTATGTTGGGCATATTTTTTCAAATTTCTAATTTTCAGGGCTTCCCACAGTTGTTAGCAGGGTAAGGCAACCCTTTCCATAGTAACACCTTCATCTGTACTTACAAGAGTAGAATACTTGTTTCTCACTCCTCTTGGCTCAAAAAGCATGTCACAACCTGTTAATTTAAAGAGGATGAAAAATACATAAGTAAGTAAAATAAAGTAATAAGGATAGAAATGCTACTGGTTTTATATAAATCACCCAAGGATGCAGACATATGACTAGAAATTCTTGCCATCATGGTACTTTTAATTTCTGCACTAAAGGAATCACGATTCTAGTGAGCATAGCCATCCATAGAAAAAATCCATGGGAAAGCTTTTCGGTTGCTTGATGGGGATGGAGTTTGAAAATAGGAGATTTTCAAGTCCCATCTTTGGTCCCAAAAGCCCAGTAAGGCTCACTTGGTGCCATGGGCACAGCCTCAACATTTGTGAATGAGGTACATTCGTGATCCCTAGGACCCAAAACCAGCGACATAATTTGCAGGACCCAGAGCAAAATTTAAACATGTGGGACCACTTGCCCAAATATTAAGACTTTCAAGATGGTGACCACAGAGCTTTAAACCAGCACAGGGCCCCATGTGACTGCTCAGGTCTATCTGTGCCCACAATGGTGGCCCTACCAGGGCCAAAGGGACACATTTATGAATGCACAAACCCTTTCAAAGGTGGGTTCATGACATCATCTTTGTGCAGAAAAGAACACCACATTTTTATCTTAGCTCAAACACAACCCGAGGAAAGGTAATTAAATTATAGAGATCTTGAATTCTTTTTTAGAGGTTTCATCACAAACATTGTAGCTTTTTTTGAACCTTGAATATCTCTTTTAGTAGTTGTCCCAAAAAAGTACATTTTTTGCTAAAGTAGTACCTACTTATACTGGGGCAGTACAAATAAGGTCTCTATTTGAAACCTCTCTTAATTGTGTTACACCAAAGTGGGTTTTCTGGTTTTGATCAAGTGTTATGGTTACGTTATCCTCGGGGGGAGCTGTGTGAAGGGTACACAAGGAGTCTGACCTATTTTTACAACTTCTTACAAGCCAAATTATTTCAGAAAAAAATCATTTTACTTTTTAAAGATTTTGTTTTATTTTACTTTTTAAAGTAAGATCCACAGCCAACGTAGGAACTGAACGTGGTCCTGAGATCAAGAGTCACACGCGTTACCAACAGAATCAGCCAGGCATCCCCCAGAAAAATCATTTTTAAAAGTATAGCGACAGTTCTAGAATTTTTGCAAAGAGTGTATGAAGACATGATGCAGGAGGGTGTCAGGGCTCAGGGTTGCCCACCGCACCAAGTGGACCTTACTGGGCTTTTGCGACCAAAGATGGGACTGAAATGCGGGGCCAAAGCAATGTGCTTAGAACCTTCCAGATGACCCAGACACCCTCAGATGGACATGAAAAAAAGTATTCATTCGTGGGCGTTCTAAAAAGCATCATATGTGATCGGGACTGTCAAATAACGTTTTAACAACCAACAATAACTTTAGCTAGTTAGATAAATGAGGTTTTCATTGACTCCTATTTGTTCTACTGGTATCACAGAATCTTCTAGAAAGGCCACTCCTCAAGGGAACCAACTGTCAACCATTAGGGGGCTTATGGCAAGAGAAAGTGAACTTCTGTAATGCCCTGGGGTCCCTGAGACCAAGTACTCCCGGTCCAGTGCTCTCGCTGCCGGTGGTAGCATGTCCTGTAGATCCTGGGGGAGATGCTGACTTACTCAGAAGAAAATGCGTGTGTGTCCTTCCGCCCCTTCCCCTTGCCCTACGCTCCTCTGCCCATCGACGCTGGCGCTAAAGACCGGAGGGAGAATGCGAGTGGAAGAGGGGAGGCGGGGAGATGCACCCGGAGCCTCTGGAAACAAAGCGCGTGGCCAGCGGTGACTGTAGGAGGGGGCTCCAGCGATCCCCCTGCCATACTCTTGAAGTCTGAGCACGGGGTAGCGCGGGCGTGAGACCAGGCCAGTGAGCAGACGAGTGAAGGATGGGGCTATCGGCCATTTCTGCTTCGGGCGTCCTAGTTTATGAGGCCTTTCCATAACGAAGCAGAATTTCAAAGAGAATAAAGCAGGCAACAGATCTTAACCACGGTTGAAGAGACTCCATGCTTCGAGCAGGTTTTAAAACAGGTTACCCAGTAAGTCAGGCCGCCCTCACTTAGGTGGGGTGCGCCATGGGGGCATGGCTAACCAGGAGCCACCGGAGCAATTTCTGCGAGCGGGGCGCAGCGCAGGGAACAGACGCCCGGAGAGACGGGAACCGACGCCGTGGCTTCATCCCCCGCAGATGGAGATGGAGAAAGCGGACTACCCTCCCCCAGGGGCTCTGGTGAAGTGTCCGCGGGATGGTCCTTGCGGGGTGCACACCCCCAGGGCACACTCAGTAAAGCAGAGCTGTTCGCATGCTTCTCGGGAGCGATTGTTCGGGCCTCTGGAGGCTGACAGACCAGCCAGGGAGGAAGTACCCCCAGCCCAGCGCACACCGTGTCCGCACGGGAGAGAAAGGGCAGCCCTCCCCCAGCACGGATTGGTGGGCGGAATGCCTGCGGGACCTGCCCCTGCTCACCCCCGGCCAGGCACCTGCTCTGTAATTTATGGCAGCGCTGGATTAAGTCGCTGTTTTCCGCAGTGGGGTCATCTAGCCCGTAGAGAAGGGAAGGTTTAACCAGTTTGGGAACACAGGCTTAAACGGCACTAAATTGCATGGTGAGAAAATGACTCCCCTTCCGACTCCTTACCCACATGCTGATGGCACGGGGCTGGGGCGTCTGAACCAGCATGGCTTTCCTATCTCTGCCTTCCTCCGGGACCTGTGCCTGTGGCAGGTGGCTTCCTCTAGCCAGAGCTCCTGGGCTTTATTTCTCTTGTGTCTGTTTTTCTCTTCCCTCTTCTGCTCTTCATACCAGTGAAACTTTTTTTTTAAGGTTTTATTTATTTATTTGACAGACAGAGATCACAGGTAGGCAGAGCAGCAGGCAGACAGAGAGAGGGGGAAGCAGGTAGGCTCCCTGCCGAGCAGAGAGTGCGGGGCTCGATCCCAGGACCCCAAGACCACAACCGGAGCTAAAGGCAGAGGCTTTAACCCACTGAGCCGCCCAGGCGCCCCAAAACTGTTTTTTGTTTGTTTGTTTGTTTGCTGTTGAAATACAGAATGCCCTATTTAAAGAAATGTACTTTATTTGGACCGAGGTTGATTTAGAGAAAGAGATACGGTCAAAAGTACACTAGCCCTGGGGACATAGAACACGGTAGAAAGTCACGACAGTGACCGGCCAGGCTGAAACTGGGGCCCGGGGGCATCCGATGCTGTTGTCCTTTTGGGCTACACAGAGTCATGGGGCTCACAGCTCAGCAGGTGAGGCTGGGCACAGGCAGGCGCGGAGCGGGCTTGCCCAGGAACCTCGAGTGCGTTGGGGGGTGCTGTTCTCTGCCGTGAGAACCCCCCCCACAAAGCCACCTTTCTGTCTAAACCCAAGCAGCAAACAGGCCGTGCTCACCTTAGTGCCCAGCTCTGCCCCAGCCTCAGCGGCATCGAGCACCAGGACTGGCGCCTGGTCCCTGACATCTGGCCTTCCCTGTGGGACACACATGGAAAGAATATTGACCAAGTTGAAATCACAGACAGCAGGAGTAAAAGCAGAGACCAAGAAATGACATCACAGGTCTCCACACCATCACAGAAAACATCCAGAGCCAGGAAAATGCACCTATTCTGCCCAGAATCTGGGCTCCTTTGGCACCGCTGGTCAGGAGGTGGAGTTTCTCGTTCTGTGTCTCATGGACGTGATGGGGACAAGACCCCGGTCTTGAGAGGGTCTCAGAATCTACAGCTCAACAGCTCCCGAGGCTGGGGCGACGCTTTTGTGGGCCCCTGGGGTCGGGCGGTGCTGTGTACTGTCTTGTTCATTCCTCAGTGAGCACACATCCCTAAGGGCCCAGGCATTGCTGGGGCTGGGTTCCTCTTGGAGGGGGCTTCTGTGCCATCTCGTGGACACGACAGAGTGGTAGGATCAGCAGCAGCATCTTGGAGGAGGTGAGTCCTGCCACAAGCGCAGAAGGCCCCTGGGTGTGCGTGTGTGTGCGCGTGGAGTGTTCACGTGAGACGGATGCCTGCGGAGGCGTGTACACTTCGAAATGGCCTGACTTACCTATGGCTCCAAAGACATAAACTAGTTAAGTATCGTTAATAACACTAATCGGCAGCCACGTTCACTCCGTGCCTGGCAATGCCCTCGCCTGTGCTAAAGATTTCGTATTAGTTGATTAATTGTCCAGTAAACCTGAGAGAGAGAGCACGTGCATTATTAACCTCTCTTTATATGTGAAAACCAAGGGTTTGTTAGCTTCTCTGTCTGATAAGCCACAGTTTTGGAGTCCAAACCCAGGTTTGCTGGATCCCAGGCCTCAGAGCCCCAAAGATATGATGGTAGAAGCAGGGACACGTCCTGAGCTACGAGTAGGAGACAAGGGGACATTTTGGGACAAGGAGGGGACACGGGAAGGCTGTCTTGTCCCTCTGACTGCTGGTCCTTGATCTTGACAGGGGCCTCCAGCCTGCTGGCCCTCACCCTGCAAGGACCAGGCTTCCCTTCCACACCCTCTGCTTCTCCAGCGGCTTCCTCGGCCCCAGGACACAGCCAGTGGGCGCCCGGACGACGAGAACAGCACCGGGCATCCTCACGACCTCTTCTGCTGCAGCTGTGCCCACGGACGCTGCTCAGGGAGGCCACGTCCCCAGTGGGCTCCTCCAGGCTCAGCTGCCTCAACCACAACCCCACACAGGAGGCTGAGCTCAGCCCGGGCCCAGGAGCCTTGTCCCTGTCCCTGGATGACTGAGCGTCTGAGCAGAGTGAAGCTTCCCAGGGCTCACGGAGCACAGCCGTTTGTCCAGTCTGTCCAGACGGTCTCCTCAGAACGACACAAATGAATCAGAACGGTGAAGTGCGGCTGTCACTGCGGGGGTGGGGCTTCTTCTGGGGGTCCAGCAGTCTGGAGAGTTCGGACCGGACCTCTTGCCTCCTCGACCGCACACCGGGAAGGGCTCCACGCAGGCCTGCGTGGGCGCACAGGCACGCACGCCCCTACCGTGGCCCAAGGCGGTCACTTCCCTTCCGTCGTGCCAGGAAGAAAGAGAAAATGCGAGAAGGACCCGAGGGTGTCATCAACCCCCGGCGTCTCCCAGCCGCGGGCACTCTCTAGAGGATCTCCCTATCTGCCTACTGCAGCCTAACGCCACATCAACTGCACTGTCTCTTCTCAAAGGCATCTTAGAACAACGTGTCTCGTCCTTCGGGGAGAAAATCGTGGCTGGAGATCTAAGGCAGCAGCAAGGTGGGCCCCCGCACCCTCCGTGCAGGAAAGACGGTGCTCCCTTTGGACATTTCTTTGGCTTTCAGTGTTTGAGCCAGCTACGCTTGGTTCCGGGTGAAGACAGCAGGAGAGCTCACGGTGCCTTCCTCTGGATGCCCGGCTGACCCCAGCCCAGGGCTGCCGTGAGGACACACGGCAAGGTCAGTGTCAGCAGGAGCGGCCTGACAGCCTTCAGGTACCCACTGACCACCTTGTGTCCGGAGGAGGGCGGGAGCTTCCCTGGGCGCGTCGTCTTTGGTGCACAGCCCATCTGCTGGTTGAGTTTTATCCTCTCTGGGGGGCAGGTGAGGATGTGGGGGTGAGACTCGCTCAACAAGAGGAAGCTAATGGGCAGCAGAATCTGGGTCTCGTCCCTGCCAGACCAGCGAGCTCTGTGTCCAGCCTCCGCCGGGCAAGGGAGGTGGGGCGGGCTCCGTGTTTCCTTAGCGAGCCTGACACGCGTCCATCTAGAGCACGTCCGCTGGTAGACACCATCTCCTCCTAAGCAAGGCTTCCCCCCTTAGCACTCTGGGCAGGTTGGGCCAGTCCCTTCTCTGTGGTGCTGCCGCCCCGGGCACAGTGGGGCACTCAGCAGCTCCCTGAGCCTCTCTGCTTCAACTGGAAGCCAAAGCCGTGTCTTCCCACCCCAGCCAAGCCTCCACCAAAACGGTCTGTAGACATCGCCAAACATCGCCTGGGCGGGGGCAGAATCACGCCCTCATTATGACCTAAAATAACAGTTCAGTTCAGCTGAGTTGGACAGTTTTCATGGGGATCTTTCTCCTGTTTGCTACTCGAATATGAGGGAGTATGACGAAGTGACGGGGGCTCGGCGGGTGGAAAAACAGGCCCGGGGTTGAGGGACATCACCATCCGGAAACACGACGCGCTGGTTTCCACTACCAGCGTTGAAATGGGTTTGCTCTCGTTGTTATATGTGATCAGAGTCTGCAGGCCATCCTCGGAGCTTCCAGGCCTGACTTCGGACACAAAACAGCATCACAGCGGGCACAGCAGAGTGGCTACAATGGGGCAGAGCAGGAAAATGAGCCGGGCATCTCGTGCTCAACAGGGGTTTGAACAGGACCTCGTTCTGATGACTCGGAGCTCAGCCATGAACAGACAAGGTCAAGTGGGTGGTGGTCATCTCCGGAACTATATGACAGTGAGGGTTGGGGTAGACGTCAGCGCCGGGTAACTATTAGTTGAATTGATCAATACCACGTGACCGATAAAATCCCGTCATTTCTTTGAGAACCGAGCTTGCTCATTCGTGTCCTCCAAGTCCAGGAGTCCAGGTATCTGCCCATCACTGCCCCCCCTCTTTCTGCGAACCACAGTGTTCATTCGTGGGGCTTATTCAAGGGATGTCCCTTGAGCACCGAGACCCAGCTCTGCTAGAACACAGGCTTAGCTGGCATCTCCCTCAGTTACAAAAGCCAATTTATTATTATTATTACTATTATTATTATTATTATTATTATTATTATTATTTTCCTGGGTTGGTTCATTCATTCGTTCATTCAGTAAACTGCTACCTACTAAATTCCTAGAAGCTGCTTTCACCAGGCAGTCAGCGTGTCCGACCAGGTTGGGGACGTCTGATCTGAGTCTGAGACTCTGCTGAGCCGAGGGGTCATTCTCGAGGTGTCGCACTGATCTCTGCCATGCTGGCTCCCTGCCCCAGAGGACTGCGCTCTGCTGGGAGGCTGGGGAGAGGAGCCGCCTCCCCAGGCCAGCACCCGCAGACCCCTGACCTGCCAGCATCACGAGCGCGGCACAGGCAGGGGCCAGGGCGCCCATGAGGAGCCCAGTTCCTGTGACCACGACTGAGGGCTCCACACACGTGCCTCCGCTGGGACAGGAACAGACCCTTGCGTGGACAGTCGGCTTCTGGAAAGTCCCTGCTTGTCTCTGATGAACTGAGTAATCACCGGGCAGGAGGCTTCTCAACACTTAAAGTTCCACGGACCGACCCGCAGAAGGGAAGCAGACGCTGCGCGAGTTGATTTGCTCACTTGCTTATCCACTCAACAGAGATCGACCAAGTCCCTCCCGTGCGCCACGGCTCTGTACAGAAGTTAGCCAGGTCCAAAGTTGGGGGGAAAAGGCGCCAACACCACCCTCACGTATGCCTGAGACCAGCTCCCAGTCCAGGGTGCTCAGGTTTGAAAGTGCTCTGGAAGGACCGTAGGACTCCCTGAAACCAGTGTGGTCCTACTTACGATCCAGCACAGCAACAGGATATGGATTAAAACTGGCCAAGGGAAGAAGCACGTGGGGCAGAATCCAGAGCAGCACCAGACTCCGAGCTCTCCGTTCTCCAGCAGTCAGGACGGACCTCCCAGGTCAGTGAGTGACCGCACGTGTGGAGCGCTGCCAGCCAGGGGAGCTCCCCTGAGCCTTGCGTGCAGGGTCTTCAGCCAGACTCGGTCGTGTGAATCTGCCTGGCCATGCAACGGCTGACCTCGGTCCCCAGTGTTGCTGGAGATCCGCGGCTGCCCAAAGGACCCAGAGCCCCCACCCTAAATCATGTCTGTATCTGGTGGGCACAAGCCCAAGGTAAACGGAGGCATTCCTTTCAGGAAAGACATCCCAAAGGCCTAGAGCTCATCTTCCAGAAGCTGAGGGCAAAGGTCAGAGCTTGTTTGGGGCAAAGTTCAATGGTTTACGACACACTCTGGGTCTGGGAGCTGTAAACAGGTGCTCACAGTTCCATCTACAAAATAGGGTACATCCTACAGACACACTGATAGAGGCTCCAAGGAGAATGTTGACAGCAGATGCCCATGGCTGCTCCTGGGAACAGCACCCCAGGTCTTCTTCGGGAGAGCCCCCAGTTCCTGAACTCTCAGCCCATGCAGGTCAGGACATGCGAAGCCCAGAGCCCAACAAGAAGCAGTCAATCAGCAGATCTGCCTTCCCAACCCCAACCCACAATAACTGATGGGGCAGCTGACCAAAGCCACACAGTGATATAAATACCTTTGCCACACACTCGGGTGAGTCCCAGGGACTCCCAGAAGCCACCTGCCACCCAGAGGAGAGCCTGCCTGGAAATGAAGGGACCCAGGGAAAGGCAGAGCCACAGGACAAACATCTTCCAGGGACATTCCTCGAGCACCCAGGCCCAGCTCTGCGAGAACACAGGCTTGACTGGCATCTCCGTCAGTTACAAAAGCCGATTTATTATTGTTGATGTTGTTGTTGTTGTTATCATCATTATTCCTTTCCTGGGTCGGTTTGAGTCAGGTTATTTTCAGTGCTTTATCCCCAACCAATACAAATACTCACCCCGATTTTCCCCCAGCTTCCATGTGTCTCCTGCTCTTTCCCACGAGTTGTCCAATTCAAACGTAAAGGGGTCGGCTTAGGGCTCCAGGTCGGCATCCTCGGCCTGGAGAAGGAGGGTCTCACTCAGCGCAGACTCGCAGACCTCCACGTACCGAGAACGGGGATGGAGAGCGGGGCCGTTGTCGTTGACGGCAGACAGGAAAAGCATCTGGGTCCCCGTCCCGGTCTGCGGCGGGAGGCCTGGAAATGGAATCCCAGGAGGGGTTGCTTGTTAATTTAGAGAGACCTCTCGATGCGCACATACCCCCGGAGAATGGGCAACGTCATCCTCCCGGGAAAGGAGCCATTGCGCTGAAACCGCTTCCTTTTCAAGGTCATAGGCTCTCCCCTAGGTGCTTGCTCTGTTCTCCTGCTTTTCTGAAAATTCAGAGTATCTGGGAAGGCTACGTTAACAAAACACTTGCCACCTCAGATCATTTGTAGAACCAGGTAGAAAATGGACTCATTCGTGTTTCCCGGTGAGTCGTGCCGGCTGTAAAGAAGGGAGCGGGGCAGGAGGGAAATGGGTGTGACATGGAGATGGAGATGTTTGGCTTTTGGCTGTGTCCATGTCTGAGTCCCGGTTGTCACCAGACACTACAGTCTTGCAATGTGTTAACCATTAGGGGACACTGGGCAGTGGGTACTCTGGACCCCACCACATTGTTCCTTCAGGTCCCTGGAAGATGGACACCCCCCTTGCTGTCTGCCCACCTCAGACTGATTAGGAACACAGACTTCACATCTTCCTAACCTACATTCTGCTACAGCATCTACCACATCATCTATATACATCTGTGTACACCACCTACACACGTCATCCACAACCTCATGCAAATGGACCTACACCGACAGTTCCCTTAAACCCTGGGCTGTAACTCAGAGACTCCTTAAACACAATGATTAAAGTTATTTGAGAGTCGCTGTTTATTCAACTCTGTGCTTGGGCAGCTTTCGAAGTCCAGCCTTGGGAGATCATAAAGAAAAGGGTTGTAACCCGCTCAGAGCGCTGCGCACCCCGGTTTACAACAAATTTGTCCCACACCGTCACATTTACCAGAGCTGATCAGCCATTCCAAGGACAGGGAAACTGTGCTAACCAACTTTGCGGAAGAGCTACAGAGTTGTTTTATGGAGGGATGAAACGGACATCGGGTCTGCTGGCGGCTTCCTGGCTGCCTACATCGTCTCTTCTGAATGCATCCTGCCCCTCTCCCCAGGGCACTGGTCCTTGCTTTGCCATTTCAAAAATGATCATGAAGAGTAGTTGCCAGGATGGATGCATAGTGCTAAAAAGGTTTATTTTATTTATTTTTCCCCGTTGTGGGGAAAGACTCTCACTAGTGTCATTTCCCCTCAGGAAGCAAGGAAACACACGTCCACCTCCCCTAATTTGGGGTAAACACTTACCATCGTCAACAGCCTGCACGATGATTATGTAAAAGCTGTGATTTACATAAGGGGATTCTCAGTCGATTTGCTGCGTGGTGGTAACTGTTCCTGAGAGCTCATCAACGGTCACCCAACTGGCTGGGTCGTAAGAAGGAAACACATGCAACTTTTAAAATTAAAAAGTCACATCAAAAGGCAAATTGAAATGTATCACAGCAGACACAGTTCTTATCATAAGCAAAATGGGAAATTGTAAGTGAAATCATACAGAATTTGTCTTTCTGCGACTGGCTTATTTCACTTAGCACAACGCCTACAGGCTCAACCCCGTTGTGGCGTACTGAAGACCGTCCTCGCTTTTCAGGGCTGAATAACATTCTGTCACACGGATATACCACGTTGGGCTTATCCGTTCATCCTTCGGTGGACGCTTAGGTGGCTTTGGCATTTTAGCTATCGGGAATAATGCAGCTAGAACAGGGGCGTACAACTATCTGAGCCCCGGCTTTCACTTCTTTGGGCGTGTCCATACCCAGCAGCGGACATGATGGATCTCAGGGTGTCCTACCTTGAATTTTTTTGAGGAACTACCGTACTGTTTCCCACAGCGGCTGCACCAACTTTATCCCCGCCAACCATGCGCAGCGGTTCCAGCCTCTCCACATCCGTGCCCACACTTGATTTCCAGGTTTTTGGTAGTCGCCGTCCTAAACGGGTGTGAGCTGGACTTTGATTTGCATCTCCCTGCTGCCTAGTGCTGTTGCGCATCTCTCGTGTGCTGGTTGGAGAAACGTCTGTTCAAGTCCTGTGTCCGCTTTTAGACCAGGTTGCTGGTGTTCCTCTGGTGTTGCGTCTCAGGAGCTCTCGATATATTCTGGAATTAGCCCCTTCTCAGTTACAGGACTTGCAAATATTTTCTCCCATCCTGGGGGTAGCCTTTGTACTCCATAAGAGTGTCTTTTCATGCACAAAATGTTTGGATTTTCATGAGGTCCAATTTGACATTTTTGTCCTTCATTGTCTGTCTTTGGTGCCACATCCAGGAAATCATTGCCAAGCTCCGTGTCATGACGCCGTTGCCCTGTGCTTCCCTCAAATGGTTTAATGTTTTTGGTCTTACAGTTGGGTCCGTTTTGAGCTCGTTTTTGCATATGGTGTCAGGTGACCTGTTTGTGTATTTGGATCTTCAAGTGAGTCTCTTGCAGAAGGCATAGGTTGGAATGTATAAAATCCTGCCAGTCTCTGTCTTTTGATTAAAGAGTTTAATCCATTTACGTATGAAGTAATTCTGACCGTGAGCCCTTCATCACCCTTCTCCTTTCTTGTTAGGTGTTCTGTCTCCTTAGTGCTTTTCCGTTTCATTCACACACCATTTCCGGGCTTTCTTCACATCCTCCTTTAGGTCTTTGAGCATTTTTAAGGCTGTTGTTTGAAAGCCTTCATCTAACGGATCTGCCATCATGTATTTTTCAGGGACGGTTTCTGATGATCTCTTGTTTTTCCTTTGAATGGGCTTTACTTTCCTGTTTCGTTGTGTGCCTTGTGGTTTTTGGGTTGTTTTTTTTCCTTGAACACTGGGCATTTGGCTCTCATGTGGGACCACTGAGGATCCGATTCTCCCCCTTCCCAGGGTTTTTTGTTTTGCCTTATCGTTTTTATTTTATTTTTGTTTGTTCGTTGGACCATCACAGGATGTCTCTGTGCTGAGGATCAGCCTCTCAACTCAATGCCCTCTCAGGCCTTTCCTGACCCTTTCCCTGGGCACGCTGGCTGCTCTCTGATTTTCCTCATACATGTGGTGGTTGTGGAATGTCCAAGATTTCAGTGTCTGGCTCCCGAAATAGGAGAAAGCAAACAAGGGAGAGGGGAAAGTGATGGCACCTGTCCACCCAATCCCTGAAGACACTTCAGCTGGTGGGGGAGGGGGTCTGCCACATTGGGGGAGGGGCGCAACCAATGGCTGCCTTCCTCTTTGCACCTCTGGGAATGAAAGCAGCAGACAGTGAGCAGTGCACACATCCCTGGTATTTCAGGACGGAGGGTTTTTGCCCACTCTGGCTCCTGCAAACTATGTTGGGCCATTCTAGGAACAGGTGCACAGCTGCCGGCCACCAGCTGAGGGTAGGGATGCATTGCTACTATTGTGCTCAGAGTCATAATTGACCAAAATTAACTGCAATTTACCATCCAAGCGATTCTCTGGCAGCTGCAAGCCTTCAACAGACTCCAGAGTTGCAAACTAGGTACGTGAGACAGATTCTTCCAGTGCAGTGGTCTGAGTGGAGAGACAGTCCTGGTGCTTCCCACTCTACCGTCTTCCTAGGGATTATGGCAAGTCTGTGGCAAAACACGGAGCAACCCAGGTGTGCGCCCTCAGGTGAGGGGGTGAGCACAGTGTGGGCTGTGCAGACCACGGCATATTATTCAGCCTTGAAAAGGAAGGAGGGTCTGCGTCTGTAGCACACTACCCCGTGGACGAGCCTGGAGGACGCCATGCTCAGTGAAATACATGATCACAGAAAGACAAATACTGTACGGTTCTCTTCTGCAAAGCACTTCGAGTAATCAGGTCTACAGAGACAGAAACGAGCATGGTGGTTGCCAATGCCTGGGGAAGAGAAATGGGGGGGGTCTTGTTTCATGGGGACAGTTTCAGTTTTATAAGATCAAGAAGCTCTGGAGACAGAGAGTGGGAATGACTGCACAATATGAATGTGCTTAACGCCCCTGAACTATACACTTAAAAATGGCTAGAATGGTAAACTTTTTGTTAAATATATTTTACCACAATTAAATTAAAAAAAAAAAAAAAAAGAAGACAGAAAGAAAGAAAGAAAACAAAACTTCTGTTGTCCAGAAGCCAGAGGGCTGCCCTTTGGTAAAAAGGGACCTAGAAACACATAAATTATTTTAGTACAAGGAAACCATATAAAAGCGATGTGTGCTAAGTGCGAGGGGACATGAACGCGTGAGCTCCCCTGTGTGGGGGGCAGGGATCAGAGGCAGCTACAGAAGGAAGGAGGCTCTGAACGTGGGCCAGCGGGCCTTCTCCTGGTGGCTTCTGGTGTTTTCGTAACTGGCGGCGTCAACCTCACCCACCGCCACAGGGCAGGCGTCCATCAGGAACGCCCGCAGGTACCTGGCTGGTTCCACTGAAGCGACCCCCCCTCACTCCTGTCTTCTCGGCTTACCGGCCCGGCCGCCCTGTCTGGATCTGCAGCACTGAAAACTCCCCGCCGAATTCCAGGCCCGGCGCCATCGACCTCGCCGACGACAAAGCTCCAGGGGTGAAAGGCTGGCGGGTCGTTGGCGTCCGTCACCTGCATGCTCACAGTGGTGCTGGCCGCCACCCCCCACCCCGGGCCCCCAGACCCGGCCCCCTCGCAGGGGAAAAGCAGCTCCTCGTTCTCCACGGCGATGACGAGGCTTCGTGCAGGGCGTGTTTCATAATCCAAGGGCTGCGGGACCCAGAGACAGGGTTTCCTGAGCACCTGCTGCTTCCCTGGGGAGGGCGCTCCGCACGGGGCCGCGCACACTCAAGCGTGTGGCTTTGCGTTTCATGTATTATTGACGCTGTCTCTGGTAATGATCAAAAGGCAGTTGCCGGCCCATTTTCAAATCACTTACAGAGTTCTGTTTTTTGGGTTTTTATTTTCCTCCCCCTCTCTGGGTTGAAAAGAGCCACCATCCATCAGAGAGTAATGAAAAATGCAACAAAAACCATAACCTAATGAAACATTAATGTGGCAACTCGGCTGCAAAAAAAGAAAAAAAAAAACCACAGGAGCTTAAGGAAATACAGAAATTAATGATCACAGTTGCTCAGGGTGCAGAGGGGGCAGTGACTTAAAAGGACTGAACAGCTAAGAATATGTGAGATATTCCGTCCCGGCATCTGGCACGGAGCTCCCCTGAGCCTTGCTGTTCACAGCACGGTTGGGGCCCACGGGCATCGCCCAGCACCCTGTTCCTCCAACAGGCAGGAGCCCAGACCTCACCCCTGACCCTCTGACCCAGGCCTATCTTTGAACCTGATCCCAGGTTGACTCGCCCACCCAACCCAGGAGCACCGGTCACTCCAGGGTCTAACTAAGAGCAGTTGGGTGACCACCTTAGTCAGAAGCCCTCCTCCAGCTGTGTGACTTCGTGAAAACAACCCAACCTCTCTGGGCTTTGGTTCCTTGTTGGTGAAAGGAGAAAATACTACTTTTCTGAGGGGCCAGCTTGTCCTCAGGCACACCAGGCGAAGCACCAGGAGCCCACAGGACTTGTAGGGGCCCAAGTATACCTTGGAAGGACTTTTAGACTCCAAAGGAAAAACATGAACTCTCTGGATGAGAGAAAGTGTCTTAAAAATTTTTATTTGAATCTATATATATCTATTTTGCCTACTTAATTTTATATATATATATATATATATATATATATATATATATCCATTTTGCTTCAAACAGAAAAAATTAAATGTTGAAGAACTTGGCACCGTGTCAAAAGTCATTTTCAGTATTGGTATTATTTTGGTGGGAGGAGCCACGAAGGCAGAGGGGCCAAGGGCCTGGAGCAGCTGGTGGTCCGGACCCAGCCTGCCCTCCTCACTGGGCGCCACTGGATACACAGCACACCCCAGCTCACGTGCTTGGCACCCAGCAGGCGTCCCCCAGCACCAGCTCCCACCTTGCTCCCGGGACTCCTGCGAAGACGGGCCCCGGCACTGCAGCTGCCTGGCAGGGGCGCCCCCCCACCGACCCCCGACAGCCTTACCTTGATCACATTTAAAATCCCTTCATTGGTCTCGGGGTCAGTTAGAATGTCAAAATGTCCCTCTTCGTTGCCATTCAGTATGTGACATCTTCCTCTCCAGGCTGACGTAAACAGCAAGTCCCCATCTCGGACCGGGAGACGTAACACACTCGGGCTTGTGCGGCCTTCGGAAATCTGAATCCTGTACTGGGGGAGGCTACCGCCGTGCCCGCACCGTGGAGGCAGAGACACACAATTGAAAAAGGAAGCAGGAAAGAAAACGTAAGCCCTCCGCCCAGGAACGTGGAAATGTTACTTCCCTTGCTCTGGAACTTGATCTCGAGCGATCTGAAGCGCCACCTGATCTCGCCCACACCGCAAGCCTCTCTTCCTTCTCCCGGTGACTCGTGTCTGCAGCTGAGCGGCTTTCAAAGTCCTCTGAACTCCAACTCGATGCACTGTTTTCCCAAGAATCTTTAACATCATAATGGACACCCAAGTTTATGCTGCTAAAAAAACCTAGCTCTTCTGAAATAGAACTCTGATGGTGGCTTAGATGAGGACAATCATTTTTCTAACATATGTAGATCTGTAGTTTGTTAGTCCTCTCAGTGACAAGATAATTTCTCGTTGACACATACGTGGAAACAGGGCTTGTTTTCCCCACCCTCGGTCTTGAGAGCAGAGCTTTTTACTAAGCCAGAGAAGGATTTCAAAACAAGTTTCAATATGTTTCAGTTATTCTGTACTGCTTGGCAAAGTGTTTTCATTTGAAAACATTTCAGCTTTTCTGTATAATTTTTTTAAGATTTTATTTTTTTTTTAAGTAAGCTCCATACCCAGCATGGAGCCCCGTGTGGGGCTCGAACTCACGACCCTGAGATCAAGACATGAACTGAGATTATGAGTTGGACCCTTAACTGACTGAGCCACCGAGGCACCCCATGGGTATACAGATTTTACATTTTTTTTCAAATGATACTTTCTGAAAATAATTGTTTGAAGCATTTATCAATATTCAACAAAGGCTCCAACGTGCCAGATTCTATCTTAGGTGTGTGAGCAGGATCCGCAAAACTCCATCCCCAGGGAGCAGATGAGTGTGTGTGTGTGTGTGTGTGTGCGCGCGCACGCGTGCATTGGGGAGGGACTGTGGGTGGGATGTTGCATTGGGGATTGAACTCGGTTGTTGGGAAAGGTCTCACTGAGAAAGGTCAGGAGAAAGAAGTAAAATGGATATTTTTCTTTTAAAAAATGCAAATGAAAGAGCAAAAATCATGAACTAGGAAACCAGTCCTGAGTGTTTTTAGCAATCTTGCCTATCTGAAGGTATGCGGCATTTCCAAATGATCTGCAACAATGGGTTCCAGTGCTTTCTTCACACACGGGGATTGGCAGCATGCGAAATCCTGTGTGGAGCCTGATATAAAAATCTTCACTATTCCAGAACTCCAGATGTTGTATGAAAAGCTCAGGTCTAGCTTCTCACCCCAGCAGCAAGCCTGCCCTCCAGGGGATGCCGGCCAATGGCAGCAGACATTCTGGGCTCTCGTGCCTGGGAGGTGCCCCCGGCATCTCGTGACTCGTGGGCAGAGGGCAGGGTTGCTGCCCAACATCCTGCAGAGCTCCAGGCAGCCGACCCTGACCCCGCGACCACGAACTCCCCGTCCCCGGTCAGTAGTGCGGACCAGAGAGACTTCCCTGCCACGCGAGCACGGAGTTCTTCTCTCCCCGGTGCCTCGGCGTCCCCGTCTGTAAGACAGACACCGCGTGCAAATCCCGGCAGTCCCAGACGAAAGCACGCACGGGACCGCTCCAAGCACAGCGTTCGGCTCCAAACAGTAAAAGGACACGTGAGCTCACAAGTCCGTTACTCAATGATTCTCTATCAGGACGGGGGATGCCTCCGTCTAGTTTGAGTGATCTTGGAGAGCGATGTGTATCCTGGGGGCTACGGAGAATTCCCTCAGCGGAGCTAAGCCGGGGACTTGGGGTCAGGGATGTGGCATCTCGGGCCGTCCAGGTGCCGTACGTTCTCCCGGGTGAACGTGGGCCGGTGGTTGCTGCCTTCTTGCACGTTCACGTGAACCGTGGCCGTGGACGTCAAGAGAGGTTCTCCCAAATCCTTCGCTCCAACAAGCAGCGTAAACCGCGGAGCAGTCTAGGTGGGAAGCACAGGAACAGGGCAGCCCGCACTACAGCAAAGGGAGCTACTAACAAAGTACTAATGCAGTATCGCAGATTCAAACGCCAGCCACAGAGGGTTTTCCACTATAAACATAAATCTTAAGCCCAGGCTCCAAGATCAAGAACACATCTCGTTTTTCCAAAATCACAAATTCCACATAAGCTCATAATCTCAGCACCCCGACAGCTGTGTTTCTCCGCTAATCGGGTCCGTCTGGAAGCTGCTTTCTTTCAGCGACGGCGTTTGAGAAATAAGGAAGTGAAGGACTTGAACGTTTGGAGCGTCTTCTTCATCCGAATCAGCTGTTAACACCTTGAAGGTAGGTTGACCTGGAAAGAATTGTCTTAACATTTACTATCGACCAAAAGCAGCCTGACAAACCAATGGAATGATGCTTCTTCGCTAAATGACATCGAGACATCCCCCAGAATGGGTTAAATATTTAAATATAAAATCAAACTGTGGATATGCTATAAAAAAATAAAGAGGGATATTCGAATAGTCAAAAGAACTTTCTCTTTTTTTAAAGATTTTGTTTATTTACTTGAAAGAGAGAGAGAAAGAGAGAGAAAGAGTGCTCATAGAGGGAGAGGGAGAAGCAGACCCCGGCTGAGCAGGGAGCCCAACATGGGACTCACACCCAGGTCCCTGGGATCATGACCTGAGCTGAAAGCAGACGCTTCCCCGACTGAGCCACCCGGGCACCCCTAAGTAGTCACGAGAACTTTCTAATCATGATTGCAAATGCAGAAGACATAAGGAGAGCATTGAGAGAGCACACAGATTCTAAAGTCTGTGCCAAAAAGAACTATGTAGACAAAATGTTAAAAGAAATGATAAACCAGGAAAACATATTTTAAATATATAGGGCAGACATAAACACTTTTAATACCGAATGAGAAGGTTAAAATCAAGAAGAAAAATGACAAGCACCCAAACAGAAATGGACAAAGAAAGGAACCGTGCATCTGTTCGATACACAGAAGTGGATAAACGTGCGAGCATTTAATGATCAAAGACGGGCCGTGTGCCAGGTGCCCTCAGATGTTGCCGGTGGGCGAGGAAAGCGGAACCCTGAAATTGTGTGCGCAGTCAGAACCAGCCACTCTACTCCTCTAAATTATGACCAGTGAATAATGCTTCAGTGGACACAGATTTAGCTCAAAGATGTTCACTGAAGCATATTTCGTGAAGATAACAAAAAGTGGAAATAATGCATCAATGTCTAACAACAGGAGATTAGTTAAAAAACCTTAAGCACATCCATGAAATAAAATATTACATAATCAGATGCTGAGGGGGTACACGGTTAGGTTACAAACAGTAAATTTGCCTGTTTAGAAAAGAAAATTCGTAACTATACAAGTATGAAAAAACATCCGCACATTTGTAAATATCTCATATATATTCATATACATTTTGCACTATGATAAAGATGAAAATGCATAATTAATTATATCTAAAATCGGAGAATATATACACGTAGATAAATATATATTGTGTGTACACACACACACATATATAAAATCCAAAGAAAAATACTGAAAGAATATAAACTAAAACATGGATGGGACTTACCTCTAATTGGAAGTATTAAATATGCTCTCTACTTCTGTCTTAATTTCTTGGAATTTTTCCAAATTTTCTGAAGCCTCTTTTGTGAAATAAATAATGCTTTTCTGTTATGAAAGTAGATGCACATTCTAGTGAGACTGGTTTGGATTTAAAGACTCACAGACTCTGCAGCTCAGAAACTTGAGATGTCATCTCATTGCCATTTTCCAGGAGAGAAGTTTACAGAGCTGTCCAGGAAGGCACCGTTCCACTCTGCCTTTCTCCCTCAGTGCATCTGACTTATTTGAGACCGGCCTTCACATACCAGCTCTTGCAACAGACACAATTTCCATCTCATTTTATTGCCAATACAATACGACTCTTACAGACCTCCAAGCATTCTGCTCAAAACCAGAGCCTGCCACCTTTGGGATGTGTTCTGAACAGTGACATTTCTCCCAAAAGACAAGGAGGATCGGGCACCACACCAGCATCGACGCAGGGGGACCAGAGAGGACCCTCAGGGAGAGGAAGCCCTCGCGCCCGGTCTCACGCACCTGCCATGTGATTCTCCTTCACACTGATGTTGAATTCCTTCTCAGGAAACTGGGGTGCGTGATCATTCACATCACGGATCCTAATGTTGAAAACCAAGGAATTATCCAAGAGCTTTCCTGTAAGGTGATCCGCGACGTCAAAGTAAACCTGGGAAGCAGAGAGCGGAGTTGATGTTGTGGGATCGTTTACTTGATGGCCCGGTACGTGTTAATGTCCTCGCATGTTCTGCGTCCTCTCCTGCACGAGCTGCAAAGTTTCTGAGGCCAAAGACCTCACTGCTGTCCTTCACCACATGACCCCGGGGACTGAGCACAGTGCTGGCACGGACGAGGCGCTCAGGAAATATTAGTTGTGATCGGGTTCTAATCTCAGTCTTTCTACCCAGGTAAACGTAACCACCTTGTTCAGGAGCCTCAGTTTCTGCTGTTGGTGCCATGGTGAGAAATACAGACACTGAACAATACTGCAGAGACGCCGTGGCAAGCAGACATTAGAACTTCTGGGGAAAGGGAACTGAAAGTAACCAGCCCAGCTGTTGACATATGGTGGGTTCTGGAGTGGTTAGTGATGTCACTTCTGGGCTTGAAGAAGGAGGGTCCACTTGTCTCAAACATGCCTTGAGAAGTCTTTCCTCTCAAAAGGTCTCAAAGCTACACTATGGGTTTCTCACTTCGGTTTCTTACGAACTTAAAAAGAAAAAAAAAAAAAAGAGGAAATTGGGTCGCCTGGGTGGCTCAGTCGGTTAGGCATCAGACTCCTGATTTTGGCTCAGGTCACGATCTCAGGGTCAAGGCGCCCAGCCCTGTGTGGGGCTCGTGCACAGCTGGGAGTCTGCTTGGGATTCTCTCTCTCTCTGCCCCTCCTGTCTCTCTGTCTCTTTGTCTCTCTCTCTAAAATAAATAAATAAATCGTTTTAAAAGGAGCAAATTAGACTCAAACAGAAAGAAGGAAATAATAAAGATGAACACAGATATCAGTAAGATTCAGAAGAGCAAAACAAAGTCAACACAACCAAGAGCTGGTTGCCTTCCCATATACAGTTTGGTATCAGCTTGTTGAGATCGATGCAAAGGTCTGCTAGTCTTTCGAGTAGTCTAGAGAACTTATAGATAAATTTGGGAAGAATTATGCCTTTATTACTCAATCTTTCAATCCATAAATACAGTCTGTTTTTTCGTTCAACTAGGTCTTTCTTGGTTTCTTTCCTTTGTGTTTTATAGCTTTGAGTAAACAGATCCTACACAGATTTTAGATTTAGGTCTAAGCACTTCATTTGTTTTGGTGATATTATAAATGATACTGTTTTTAAAACATTGACTTCCAATTATTTGTCACTGGTATATACAAATACAATTGATTTTTATATATTAACTTTATTTCCTGGGACCTTGCTAAAATTGATTTTCAAATGTTAAAAATAGGCAAAGGATTTGAACAGACAAATATCTTTTTTTCCAAAGATATACAGATGGCAAATAATTCCTCATTCCTTTGGCGGTTTCTTACAAAACAAAACATCCTCTAACCGTGCAAACCAGCAATCATGTTCCTTGATATTTATGCAAAAGCGTTGAAAACTTACGACCACACAAAAACCCGCACACAGATGTCTAAAGTGGCTTTATGCATAATCATCAAACACGGAGGCAACCGAGATGTCCTTCACTTGGTGACTGGACAAGCTGCCGAGCCTCCAGATGGTGGAGTGTTATCCCGCCCTAACAGGACCTGAGGGACTCTTCAGTGCACCCTGTTAAGTGAGGGAAGCCGGTCTGAGCAAGCTGTATACACCCCGTGTGACTCCAACCATGTGACATCCTGGACAAGGCAAAATAGGGAGACAGCAAAAGGATCAGGGTTGCCGGGGGCGCGGGAAAGAGGGGTGGATGGATAATGGAGAGGCTGGGGGAACTGTGAGGGCAGTGAAAATACTCTGTGTTGTACTACAAGGGTGTATATGTGTCATATACAATTTGTCCAAATGCATAGCGTGGGCGGCACCGGAAGTGAGCCCTAATGGGAGTGTATTGTATTGGCTCGAAAGCTGTCGTAAACGCACAGCAGCAATGCGCCACGTTAGTGAGAAGGGGACCTGTGGGGCGGGGCAGAGGGAGCAGGTGCTCTGTACTCTCCACTCTCCTCTTCCGGCAACCCAAAACAGCTCTAAAAAGAAAGTATTAATTTTAAAAAGTCCCCACTTATAAAATAAAAAGGGGGCAACCATATGTATGATTTATTTTTGTTTTTCTAAATAAGGAACATCTTGCAAATTTGCCTGCCATCCTTCCAAGGGGCGATGGTAATCTTCTCTGGACCATTCCGGTTCTAGTCTACGCGCCACCGAAGTGAGCGCCATATATATATTTTCCAAAAAATGATTTATCTATTTATTTGAGAGAGAGAGAGCCAGGCAGGGAGAGGCAAAGGGAGAAGGAGAAATGTCTCAAGTAGATGCCCCACTGAGCGCGGAGCCCGCTGCAGGGCTCCATCCCAGGACCCCGAGATCACGACCTGAGCCAAAATCAGGAGTCAGACTCTTAACCCACTGAGCCACCCGGTATATATAACAGATGTTACGTATTATATATTGGGACCCTCCGTAATTGTTATATGTTGTCACCACAATATATGTATTATATATTACATATATTATGTACATTATATATTACATGTGTAATGCACATTATATATCATACATACACATAATATAATACAAATACATAATAATATATACATAATATATGTGATATGTGATAGAACATACATAATACATGTGGTTTACATGCTAAAGTAAATCTGATGCGACTTGCCGCTGAGTCTCTGCTGCTCTCGGATGAACAGTGGTTTTATTTGTAGAAAGGTGAAAAGACTGTGGGGGGTCAGTGCTGAGGCCGGAGTTCAGAGTCCCAGAAAAAGGAATGAACAGGAGGGACATCACGCACGCGGAGTCATTCTCCAGGCGGAGGTGGGTCTGCTCTGGGAACGGTGCTTCCTCGAGGGCTGTCTGCTAGGGGACACGGAGCAAGCACGGGGTTTATTCCAGGGAAGCGGCTTCAGTGAGGCCCAGGACCAAGCTCCTCCGCCAACCCCTTCCTCCCTTCCTTGTAGAAGCCGCGGAGGGAGGCATTGTTGGCACCCTACTGCATGCCATGGGGAGGTTCCATGGGTGTCCACACTCGGCGCAGCCCAGATTCAAGTCCAAGGAGCTGTGGACTTGGCTGCATCAAGTCCACAGCCACCCAGAGCCCAGAGCAGGCAGCTTCAGGTGCCAGGGATCTCGGCCCCGCCAGCCTCAGGCAGCAGCCTGCCCCTTTCCCCAGAGCCCACAGGGTCTCTGCCGCACCAACCTCCCTGGGCCTCTTTCCTGCAGACTTGTCGGCTTCCCCTCATCAGCCTCCACCATGGTGGTCCCCACAGCTCTCCTGCAACAGTGGCCGGGGCCCCAGGCTCTCCGCGGTTAGCTGTCTCCTGTCCCCTCAAGACCACTGAACTGGTCTGTTCCAGGGAATGCAACATACATTTTTAAATTTCTGTGCAAGCAAATTGGCTTCTTGCACACCATCTCTGCAGGCTCCTGTATAATTTATGGCCGCGCTGGCAACTCGGCTCCAGAATCACGCGGACTTCTGGCTCTGACACGGTGCCAACTGCAAGGCTTCCACTTAAAAATAAGCGCCGCCTGTTTGTTTTGTGTTTATTATCTTATAGTCCATTTATGATCCTAAAAGCCACATCGGAGACCGTCAGTTCTCTGGGACGCCTGGGAGGCCCAAGTGCTGTTTATTCTTTGACAAGACGCTCAGAATTTCCAGGGACTCAGAATTGCAGCGGGGAAAGGAAAGGTCATGGATGTCGTCTGCACTTGGAAAGGGTTTTCAGCCTTTTGTTACAGACTTAAGATTTACATCCTGGGATGTAACGCCATACATACACCGCAGTGTGGTGGCGTTGGGGGGGCGCAGGCGGGGCGTACGACCACCGATATGACAGGGCAGGTCAGGTGCTCTTGGCCACAGATGAGCACACAGGAGAAAAGGCAAACACACTGGACGAGGCCCCTTGTACGCATCGGAACAAGGAGGCGGCGAGGAGTGTGTCAGCGTGAAGGGCCGCTGGAGATCTCGAGGAATATGGAAGACTTAGCTGTGTGTGTTTGTATCCGAAGAAACTGAGCATGTTCTGATATAACGGGTGAGATCGTGCCCAGCGACTCAGACTCCCCCCTCTTCCGGCCGCATCGCATCTTGCGGCAGTGCTTGGCGGCCGCGCAGCGTTCTCACAGGCTTACGGAATTATCAAGAAGTGAGCCCCTCCCCGCCCCACCCCCACCTCCCAAACACAAGCTTTTTGTGTTTTGGCTCATTCTTGTGCCCCAGGAGCACAGCAGTGCTACTGGGAAGGCCCTTTTGCCCACCCTTGGGCCGACTTCGCTTCTAATACACGCTGGCTTTATGCATGGCCGAGAGCCGGTAGCAAGCATCCTTCTGCAGAGGCAGGTGGCTGAGCTGGAGGGCCCGGCCTGGGCGGGGTCTCCGTGACCCCGGCTTAGCCCACTCTTCACAGCCAGCAACTCTGCTCATCAGCCTGTTTTTCTGTCTTCCTTGCGAGTCTGATCGTGCTGGGAATCCAGTCATTAGAAGGAAGACCTCATCCCAGCGTCCAGAACTTTAAAAGAACGTTGCAAAATCAGCCTGTCGGCCCATCCATGCTGTAAAGCTGCCATGGCATCATGGGCAGGCTCCCGTGACATGGCCCATGGGCAGCTTAACTAAGGCCTGCCGAATATACCTGTCCTGCCACAGCTTTACCATAAGCCCAAGCTGAGAATGTATCAGATGTCAGGTACCTTGAAAGACGGCGTGGTCTCCCAGTTGACAGGGCAGTGAATGTACACTCTTCCGTTCCTGTGATCTTCTATAGAGAACAAACCAATCTCCGGGTACGTGTCCACACCAGGTCCACTGATTAAATACATTAATGACATGATGTATGACATATCGTTGAACAGCTGCAAGGGAAAAAGTAATAGGAGAAAAGAGAATGAGAAAAAAACCACAAGGCACACCAACTACGAAGGCCGGGACTCAGGCATCTGGTAAGCCCCACGCCTCGAAATCGCTCACCTGAGGGTTTATCTGAAGGAAACAGAGAGACATGCGAAGAGGCAGGCGTGAGGTTTGTCACAGTGGGCCAGTGGGAAGAACGCACGTGTCCCTCCCTAGGGAAGAATCCCAGCGCAGTAGCCCCTCCATGGGGCAGGGCCCCCAGCCGTCGGGACTTAACACACTCTGCCCCAGAAAGGAGGCTGTGTCTCACGGGTAAACCAGAAGGACAAGTCGCAGAACAATACGCGTAGAGCGATCCCGTCTTGTCAAGGTGGACTCCCCTCTGTGCGACTCTAGAGAACTCTCTGGAAGGGGTTAACAGGAGTGATTCTCTCGGGGAGAGGGGGAGCACTCGTGCGGCTAACACAGAGAAAGGGCTTAGAATGAGCCAGCGGACTCTATGCCTTTCGTGCCCTCGCCTGTTTAATCCTTAAAACAGCCCCACAAGGTAGGTCCTCTCGTTGACCACACCGCACGGTGAGAAAGAGTGAGGAGGTGGGGCTCCCGCAGCAGGGGTGTGGGGCGCCTGCGGTATGAGCCCACAGCGTCCCCTGAACTCTTGGGAGTGGAGAGTCTGAACCATTGAGTCTTGAAAACATTCTTTTTTTTTTTTTATAGCAGGCATCTACTATTTTTATAAATGCTGCAAAAATAGGAGTTATTTTAATTTCTTTCTCCAGAAATCGTAGGATGTCAGTGCTGTCGGGACCGAGTCACTCAGCGTGTAATTCACGGGTCCACAGGGTCAGCCGTGTCACGGCAAGAATGACATGGGCCACGTGCGAATATTCTGGCATCCCAAGATGGTCGCATGATGGCTTCGACCTCAGACGGAGGGAGACAGCAGGGAGCGGGGGGACCGTGGGAAACTCAAGCCCATCCCGTCGCTGCCGTGTGGAACGTAGGCTCCCTGTGGGCAGACCTTCGGACTGTCGGAAAGCCTCTAGAAGTACAGAATTTCTAGTACAATCTTCCTACCAGTTCCATGTCACTGTGGTAAAATACACACAACATGGTATTTCATCATCCTGAAGCGCGCGGTCGGGCGGGACCAAGCGCACTCATGCTGTCGCGTGGCCGCCACCATCCGCGTCCGGAGCGCTCGTCATCTTACCAAACGGACGCTCTGTCCCCCTCACACGGTAAACCCCCATGACCTCCTCCCCACCGGCCCTGGCAGTCACGGCGTTTTGCTTTCTCTTTCGTTTTTCAAATCTCCCTTTTCCCACCCCGTCCCAGTCTCTGGGCACTGCGGGCTCCTTATTTTTAAATAATACATTGGCGTGGGCCAAAGAAAGCAGGCCGGCAGGCTGGAGGGAAGCAGCCCTCGTCCCACGGGACTGATGCGCTAGCGCACGCTCACATGCGGGGACCTGCCCGAAGCGCCCCGGCCGGGTGGAGGTAGAGCGGGTTCTAGAAGCCAGTGCCGCCTTCCTCTGCCCACTGCACTCCCCAGCCTCGCTCGCACGGAGCTCTTCAACACTCGTTCCTCCTGACAAGGGGAGGCGTGCCTCCAGAGGGGCGGGGGCCCTCCTCACCTCCCCAACAGGTTTGGGAAAGGGTCCTTGACCTTCCTCCTCGAGCTCCAGGGTGGTAATAATCCGTCTTCTCTTGGATCGCCGTAGGGGCCGGTGGTTCTCTCCCTAAAATTACAGTGACGACCATGAGGATGACGGCGAGGTGATGTGACAAGCACAGACGGGCGTCCTCACGGCCGCCTCCAATGCTTAGAAATTTAAAATGCCAGTTCTCTTGACAACCGTGGAGGCGTTTCTAGACTGTGGGCCACCCCCTGATTTTACACGGGTCCTGAGATCGTATTAAAGATCACATTTAAAATCACTGCCTGCCGTGTGCCAGCGCCTGCCCAATGGCAGACACGCCCTCAGCCGCTGAATGGATGAGCAAGGCCCTCCCTCCTCCTGCCCTCTGTCTGTCCGAAATAGTCACTTGGGACGTCTCCATTCAGGGGTGATGGGCTTTCAACGTCTCTTCATCAACTACTCTCCCTTCCAACAGGGAGAGACTCAGACTCAGACGTTGGGCTCAGAGACTGTCAGGGGAGGGACCACAGGGTTTAACTGACTACTCACTGCAAGCAAAGCTGCTTTAATTTTAATTTAAAATTAAATTTTAATCTACATATTAATTTTTATCTACAAACATGTGAGCCTTTTCAAAAATTGTAGTTGACTCTTGAAACAATGCGGGGCTGGGGCACTGCCCCCAGGGGTACCCGAAAATCATCGTAGAAACTTTGACTCTCCCCAAACTTAACTAACAGCCTACTGTAGACCTGAAGCCTTATCGATAACACGAGCGGTCGATTAGCACATGCTCTGTACGTTTGTGTATTATATACCGTATTCTTAGCATGACGTCGGCTACAAAAAAGACAATGTCGTTAAGAAAGTTCATAAGGATAGAAAATACATTCACGCACTAGCCCTGTCCTATAATAAATCAGCATATGAGTGGACCACGCACTTCGAACCCATGTTGTTCAAAGGTCAACTGTATTTAATTAGAAAATGAGTTGCTGACAAGAACCACGGGAAGGAAGTATTTGTAAGGTGGCCTGAGCTCCTAACAAACATGGTTGCCCCCCTGGGCTGTCCAAAGTCCACACACTGGACGATGTCAATCCCATATATTTTAACTCCATAAAGAGGAAAACAGTGAGGAGGAAGCTCTGGGCCAGTGCCGTGCGGCTGGTGTCTGATGTTCGCAGATTCTTCATATTCTAGGAGACATAAAAGCATCCACTACAACTCCCTAGCAGTCCCTCAAGATTCCAAAAGGCCACATCTGGTTACTAATTTATTTTCTGCAAACTGAACATCGACCAAGAACTAAAAACCTTGAAACTGTGATCAAACCTCTGAGTCAAGTGTGATCTCACTTAGTTTATGAAGATGGTGACTTCCAAACCCACATTTGTTCCATCCGTAAGATCATCCTCTTCCTGTTGGAGGCTGTTGACGCTGTTGACCTTAAAAATACAAAGGGCATGAATTAGTAAGGGATACATTTATCAGACTCATGTAGAAACTGCCTGAAGACACAAGATCTTCTCCAATGAGAAAAGAGAGAGAGAGAAAAAAAAAAAAACCTTAATGGATAAATATAATTTCTTGTTCTCGACATCTCAGGTCACACTGACTGCTTTTCCTGAGCATCTGCAGGAGAACTAACCAAAAGAATTCTCACAGAGTCCGGCCGACATCAGGGACACCTAACACCGTAGCGCACAGCCTCAACTGTACGCAGCACAGGGGGAGAGCAGACTGTGCCGGCGGTGAGCACGGTGAGCTTACGGCAAGTGCGGAATAGCACCGGGCGTTAACTGGTGGAGAGAGGCAACTGGGCTTTTTTTTCCCTGTTTCCTCTTTTATTTTTTCCTTATTTTTAGATTTTATCGTATCATAATCAATAAAACAATAAAACTCAGTACTTTTCACTTACATGGTGATCTACAGTGAGAATTATTTATTATTTACGTCTCAACATGCCCCAGGACAGCCGCACGGGCACGGCGACACTGTGGGAATAGAGACAGGCAGTGCAGAGTGTGTCACAAGGGCACGCCACGAGCTTGTGCAGGTGTGTTGACGCCTGTGGCTCTCGTCTGCCCGTTTCACTACGGGGGTAGCCTTTCAGCACCCGGACAGGGGACAGTTCCTTGACTCATCCCCCGGGGCTCATTATCTGGATTACTTGTTCTTTGCTTTCGCTTAAACAGAAATGCCGCGGTCACAAACATCCCCGCGCGGAGAGGTAATTTCTGGGGAGCAGTAGCTTTCTGAGTGGGGTCCGCCGGGAGGCCTGACGCCACCAGAGTCTGCAAGGCCACTGGCTTGCCTCCTCACACCAGCGTCCTGTGCTGATTTTCCTCTATGACATCTGCACGGATGGGACAGATGGCTGGGGCCTCAGCCCCAAGGAAGGCAGCAGCGCCAGAGCCGCCGGCATCCTTGTGTCCTCATCCCCACACAGGTGCAGGAAGAAGGGAAGGAAAAGCCTATTGCGTTTAGGAATGAAGTAATGGGTGACCTGACTCGATTGCTGACGTCCCCTGAGAACCGATGAAGCAATAAAGGCCACCAGCATTACTGTCCTGTGCCGCCAGGATGCGTGTCTGCTGGACTCTGTGGGACTAGGTGAGACGTGCGCGTGAAAGCCCAGGTGGCCCCTCGGGGCAGAGTCTCAGAGGAAGCAGCGGGGTGCTGGCTGGAGTCACCAGTTGAACGGCCCACGTTTTTATGGGACAGCATTTTCCTTGAAAGTCTGACTGCCGGACTGTGTCGCTCAGGACTGGGCACTTGCAGATGGTGCTTCGACGGTAAACGAGTGAGCCTATCGCTTCAAGAGGGGCTGTGGGGAGAGTCATGTTGCCAGTGACAGAAGGGAAGCATTCCAGTCAAAATTTAGAATGTTGGAAAACTTACGTCTGCTACCATGGGCTTGACTGCTTCCCAGAACTTCCAGATGTTTCTGGTGATATCCGTGGAGATATTAATGAGTGATTTTCTGATTTTGTGGAATGAAACCTGTCAACACTTAGAAGATCTGCGCAACTCCACGAGCCGAGAGTTTCCTACTGATTAACGCACGACGTTCCGAAGTCATGCACGGGGAAGGATCATCCAAAACGCGAGACCGACAGGCCACTGCTTTTGAGGTAACAGAACACGGAAGATTTATGAAGATGTGTTCAGATTGTTCAAACATACCACTTGTCAAGCTTTGGTGTATTATCAAAGAAGGATATCCACAGGTATCTGCTCAAGGTCATTCAAATATTCCTCCCTTTCCGTACGCATACATGTGTGAGACCAGAATTTCTTCACATCCTTTAACTAAATGACATTTACAACAGACTGAGAGCAGACTCGGAGAGCGGAATCCGGCCTTCCTCTTTTAGAATAAGAGATTTGTGAGAATATAAAACAGTGCCACTCTTCACGCTAAACAGAATTTCTTTAAAAATATGGTTATTTCTCATAAAAGCATGTGGCATCCACTCACATGTACTGGGTTCAGTATTATCTTTAATGAACTGAGAAAAACTTACAATGTCCCAGTCTTAATTTCTGGTAACTCGTAGTAAATATATCCCACGCCAGCAGGAGCTCTTTGGGCTCCCAGTGATGTGATGTGTGTGAAGACGTCCTGAGAGCAAACAGTCGGACCCCAACTACTCTAGGACCAGGCCTCAGTCTCTGGGACAGGGTGAGGGACCCCCCTTGGTCCTGGTCATTTTTCACCCATAAGGGTCCGTCCTTGCTGTAGGGCACATGGTGCCCGATGGACTGAATGTTAGCGGTTTCACAGAAAATGAACACACATACCTCGTGTGTCCTTCCCTTGTGGCCCGTCACCCTCCTGGTGGGGGTGGACATCACCAGCTAGTCCTGTTTCATTAACGTCAAGATGGTGATGGTATTTGTTTCCTGCTACGGGCTACATCTCTATTCACTTAAAGGAAAAGAATTTTTAAAGTCTTGGAGTTCCAAAATCTCAAACATCGATTTATTCAGACATTGAATGCTTTTTTATTCGTGTCAGTGGTTTTAAATAAAGGGTCTAACCAGGTATGTGATTTTAAAATGGAGAAAATTGCAGTTTTTGCAAAAGAATGAAGAAAGTCATTCCGTTTCCAGCACAGATCTATTCCCCCAGGTGAGCCCAGCCCCCTAACAAGGAATATATCAAGGTTTCTCCTCATTGCTGGCCTCAGTTTCCCCTTCTGTAAATGAGGCCTTCAAGGACACTTTCCACACACAAGCTTCTGTGCTTTCACTCTGCCAGCGCCTGAATAGCTCAGCCAATAGCCATGTGAGAGTGCGGGTTCCGAGCTTTGCACACCTGACGCTCTGTGTGTTTCACGTTTCCCCCTCCATGCATGTCTTGCAAATCAGGCGATCACGTCTGGCTGTTGCAAGAAGACCAGTAAAAGGTTATATATGCTGAAATGACTTTGTAAGTGTGCTTATTATATTTCCCATCCCTGCCAAGTTTAGGTAGTTGGTCCAAAGAGGATGCCATCCAAACGGTGTAGTAAGGTTTCTGTAAAGTGAGGGGAGAAAACTTCTTTGCGTCTGGATGTCTCTGACCGCAGTGTCCCCCTAATGTTACGGGCCAGGTGGGCATCTGGTTGCAAGGGTCACGCACACATCATCTGACAGGCAGTGCTAGGCGTGGGGACATGGACCAGGACAGTGCAGGCTGCCCTGGTCGAGTAGCCAAGATGTTTTTGGAGAGAAATAACCTAGGTCCAGGAGGGCTTTGTGTCTGCAGCAGATGCTAAGGAACTACAAGGCCCACATGGAAATAATTCTCTCCTGAAAATATTTCATTTTTTATTGCAAATTTGCATTCAAGGAGGATTTTTTGAAATAGAGTTATAATTGGTGTTTGCCATTGTATTCGCTGTAAGGTGTGCAACATCGTGATTTGATATGTGTACAGAATTGCAAAATGATCAACCACAAAAAGTCTACTTAACATCTGTCAACACACAGAGTTACAGATTTAGTTTTCTTGTGATGAAAACTTTAAAGATCTACTCTCTCAGCAACATCCAAGTATGCAGTGTGTTACGGTGAGCAATGATGCCACGCTGTGCGTTTCCGGTGTCCCAAGCTATCCAGTGTGTGGCTCTCGGCCACGGCAGCCCTAGGAGGTTAATCAACTGCCCAGGTATGTTCTCTATACAGAAGCTCCGGTGATTTTTAGAAGTGCAGACCTCATCATTTCTCTGGGTCCCCAGGGCTCTCAGGACAGAGCCAGCCTGCTCCGTCCCTGCCGAGTGCCCGGCTCCACGCCCTCCCCCACCCCCCGGCCACACCATCTCTCACCTTCTGCACCCCACTAACTGTTGTTCTTGGATGGATGCTTCGTAAATTAACCAGGCAGAACATCGGTGCTGACAGTTTTTTTAAAAATAAGTCGATTTAGAATTTCCCAGGTTAAAAAATAGCAACGACGACATAAGAGACTTTGCTCACTGTCCGATTTCATGGTCTCAAACCCTCCCTCCTCTCTGATCTTGGAAGCCTGCCGCAGCCCAGAGCAGAGGACTCAGGAATCCTCAGGACCAGAAATTGCCCTACGAGCAGGGCAGGACTCCCCTTCCACGGCCTATCACCGAATCTGGATCCAAGATGAAAACCTGCAGGGAAGCCACAACTTTGTCACTTGCTCTATGTCCCCCGGACGGCAAAGAGGTGGGGTCTCAGAGGAAAACTGTTGTAGATAGAAGAGCACTCCAGCAGGATGGGGCCTGGTGCTAAATGCAGAGCTCAGAGGAGGCCCAGTGGGCACCCGTCCTGGATGTCAGAGGCGGTTGTAAGGCAGCTCTGTGGCCAAAAAAAAGGAGCGGGAAGGAATGGGTTCTTTAGAGCCATTTCAGCAAGAGACTGGGCAGAAAGCTCTTTGCCCTGTTGAGGGCCCAGGACGGGGATTGCTGGAAACACCTGGTTCCTGACTCCCGAGCTGTTGTCCTCTGTCTCGTTCCCTGGAATCGGTCTAAAGCTGCTTTCCCCAAACGCTGAAATTCCACCCCTGGTCCACTCCCCACTGCGGGCCCCCCCTCAGCACACCCTCAGACACGACTCTGCCTGGCTGGGCTCTGCTAATACAACAGGGAAGAGGAAACGACCTGAGTGTTCTGGCAAGCACCAGTTAGGGGCAAGGGCAGGAGCAAGGGAAATAGGGGGACAGGCTTTGAGTATTAAAAGGGACTATTGACAGGACTGGACAAGGCTGGGAGATAAAGTGAGAGTATTGCCTGCCTGAGGACATTCGCAACTGGAAGTGCCAAAGGGGACCGAGAAAACTCTCCCAATGCCAAGCAAGACTGCCAAGCATGGCTCTCGCGTCAGAAGCAGAACCCCACGGGAGCATATGGGTCACACACAGGGTGCCAAACCAGAAGGACACCGACACACGGACACGCCGGCCAAGCCCCCCTCATCCTTCACCAGGACAGGGAGAGCAAACATCAGCTCCACTTCCCGGCAAAGAAAATAAGGTTTAACAAGTGAGGCTTAACGAGTTAAAGCAGTAAGGCCAGAGCTGCCCCGCAGATCAGCTCTGTCTAAACCTCTGGGGGAGGTGGCCGGGCCTCCGGAGTGCGACAGCTCTTGAGAAGAGTCCACGTCAAGCCAACGTGAGAACCAAGGTCAGTGGCGAGCCCAGACCACCAGCGGGGGTGGACTGGCCGGGTTCAGATGCTAAGCGGCCCCGGCCCAGACCAACAGCTGGCCCTGGGGCCAGCCACTTCGGGAGAACTGGACACAATAGCCTTGAGCTCGCCCCTCCCTCCGTGGAAAGCTGTGGCACTAGTAGCCTGTCAGGTACAGGTCACGGTAAGTCCCCACGGTGCGCCCAAACGCAGCAAGCCCACGCATGTCCTGACCTTGATTCCCCCATTCATCCTTCTGTCCGAACCGTGGCCAAGGGCGGGGGCCGTGGGTCCGTCCCCCGACCCTCGGTTTGCTCAGATCGTCTCAGTCTTATGTGAGGTGTGCACAGAAGTACCCTCAGAGGTTGGGGTCAACACAAACCTAGATAAAAATGGCGTGTGCTGTATGAACCAGTGGAAGACGAGTCCCCTTAGCTCAGCCCCAGCGCGGCCCCAAACAGGTTGCGATCCCAGACCTCTCCTTCGTATATGTTCAGGAGCCCCGCTGCCCGAGGCCCACTACGTGGGGATCCCGGGCACCCCACCTGCCCACCTCACAGGGCATGACCAGGGCACCCTTTTTGGTCCCTCCCTCAGGCCGTCACCCCAGCAGGGGCACAGCCAACAGGAGCTGTGCGTTTAGTCATGGACCTTCCTGCCTGGGGGCCCCAGCCCAGGTCCTGGCACCTGCCCCAGCTCACCTCCAGCAGCAGCAGCAGCAGCACTGGAACCAGCGACAGCGAGCTGTGGCCCCTGGAGCCCATGTTCACGTGGGGAGGCACACAGATGACCACAAGCCCCCCCCACCATGGCCGGTGTCCCCCACAGCCAGGCTTCTAATCACCGACCACTTCCTTCCCAGCCCAGGTCTCCTGCCCCTGGCGCCCTGGTCTCCTCTCTCCTGTCCTCTGTCCCCAGCCGCACTTGCATTTATCAGAGCCGGCTGGGCTGGGCTGAGGCTTCAGGTTTAACCTCACGGTGACGGTCGAGTTCCCAGGAAGGGTGTGGAGAGGAACAAAGCCTGACCCACCTCTCGTGCACACATGCGGGCTGGAACCCGACCCCGGCGGGTCAACCCAGCCTGCGGAATGTGACACCAGCCCCTGTTCTTGCTTTGTGTGTCTTTCATTCCAGCTCTCAAGGCCCCATAATCTCTGTCTGAAGTAGGGTGTTTTAATGACTTTCTAATAACCCCTATGCTTTGAAAGGACAGCAGTGGGAAAGGACTTCAAGAAAGAGGGACTTGATCAAGGAAAGAAACCCAAACATTTTCACTTTCCAGAACACCAGTGACCTTTATCCCAACCATGGGGTAACGGTTGGGCTCAGGGCTCTCAGATTTCTACCCAAATCTCTGCCCAGCTTGGCTGACTCTGTCCTTGTGACTTTAGGATTGAAGGAGGAGGGAGAGATGGGGAGAGACGCCCTACGGGGGGGCCTCTCTGTGCCAAACCGGGGGTCTGTGCACTAGAATGCCAGGAAACAGGACTCTACGCAACCGACACTTGAAGTGGCGATGATTGACTTTAATACAAAATCGGAGACCCGTTAATCTGACCACCTGGACGTCATAGCCTGTCACCACACCACCTTGTTTCACAGCGAGAGTTCTTGGGCAAGTGGAGAGGGAAGCCTTCCTTCCTGGGCGTTCACGGCTCTGTGAGACGCCCCTGGGTGTTGTCATTTGAGGAGATCATCGTCGTAATCCGAATCAGTAGCTTATTATTGGAAAGAGTAACAAATGTAATTTTGAGGTCTCTATTTTTCATGCCCAAATAGAAGCGGAATAATAATGATCTATTGGACAACTTCGCGCCTGTTTTCAAACTGGGTATTTCTATTCCATGGCGGTCTACGGAAAGTTTGATCAAGTTAGCATGGCTCATCCGGGCTTTACAGATCAGATGCGCTAACCCCTGTGGAACGTTGTGGAGGAAAAGGAAGATGCAGGCAGGGCAGCCGTCCCGGGGCCGTGCTGGGGAGGACAGTGCGCCGCCTCCGGAGACGGGAGGGGCTGGGGATGCGAGTGGGGGGCTCTACTTCTACATTTCTTGCAGCTGAAAGAACTTGGTCTTTTCATGATTAGAAACAGCCCCATTTTCAACATCCTCAAACGCTGAAAAGTAATTGAGCAAGATGTCGGCTTCCCCGAAGGCCGCCCTTCTCTGGCTGGGGACAGAGTGGCGCTGGGCTCCCTCTGCCTCGGGGCATGGCTCAGGGGAGGGTGAACCAGAAGGCGCCCACCTTCCCCTTGGGTCCTGAGCCTCTGTGACTGCGGAGTCTAGTGACACGCACTGATACCTCGCAGCCACAAGGTGGCAGCTCCCAGACGCTCGGGGCCTGCGGGACGGAACGCAGGTGCAGGTACTGGAAAGCGAGGAAGGAGCGCTAAGGCCCCGGACTCACAGCCTCACCTGGCCGGACCGCCTCCCCCTCCCGGGATTCCCTATCACAACACGCACACTGGGAGTGCTGCCGAGGACTGACTTTGTCAGGCATCATCCAGGACAGGGCAGGCTCCTGCCCACGCCAGGCTCCCACTCAGGGTCGTTTTTCAGGGTAAAGGCAGCTTGAACGCGCTGCTTCTCCATCTCAGCAGGGAGAAGCACCCGGCACGGAAGGTTCCTGCTGGCCCAGGGATCGGTGAGTAGAACCTTAACTGAAGACGAGGAACTGTCACACGCAGGACGCTCTAAGATGAGACCCAGCAATTAAGACCAGATGCTTCAGGACCCACAAGCCATGGTGGAACGGGTCCTGTCACCCCCTTGCCCAGCTGGCCCTCTGCCACCGCGGCCATGGACGTGAGGGGTCTTGGGGCTGGGGGTCGGCTGCTTTCTGTTCCTCTGTTCCCCTGACTTGCAGGAGCTGCCTGCCCACCCCCACACCCCACGCACTGGGGAAGAATGGGAAACTTTCTTTCCATTTCGGGAAGTCGGTGGGTTGGATTTTTCTAGGGTAATGAGTGGGAGTGACTGCCAGGCTGGGCGCCTGGAGCCTCACTCTGGCTCTGCCTGGACAGTGGTCTGGCGGACCGGCCCACACAAGGAGTTGGGTGCCAGGGTGGACAGCAGGGCCTGGAGAGGGTGCAGGAAAAGGGCCCAACGCTGCCTCCGTCCGGCAGGCCGGGAGACGGAGCTTCCCATGCTGGTCAAGTACATGTCAAAGGGGTTGTTGTGGTGTGACCCCTCTTCCCGCCTCCCCGTGCGGGGAGGTGGGGGCAGACGCAGATGTGGCCCCTGGACACCTTCTGCACAAGCGTGCACCAACCTTGGAGAAAGTGTGGGCAGCCTGTGAGACGGGAGACACAGGTCCTCCCTCTTTTCTGGCGGAGCCGGAGGAAGGAGAGCCCCGGGGAGGGAGACGCGGAGGCGGCCTCGTCTCTGCGCTGGGGCAGGTGAGAGGCCAAGCCCCCACTGCCCACCCAGGAGCCACTGCAAACGGGACCGGCTTCCGTAGCCGAGGGACCTCGGGGAAACGCCCACGGGGGAAGGGAGGGATTCAGACGGCAGGCTTGGAAACTCAGATGCCCGAAAAATTAAACGGCCTCTGGTCGGGCCTCCCCCTGGATAGACTTGTCCATGTCTGCCCACTCCTGTAAACTGTACCTTCCCCCCGCAAGGGATTCTGAATTCAAGGTCCTGTTTCTTCAAAGTCACAAGAAAAGTTTAATTTCTCAGAATAGTCTCAAGCAGAGTTAAGGAGCAAAACAGAACAGAAGTCCCAGGGCAGGGCTGTGTCCTCCGTCCTGGCCCTGCCAGACAGAATAACCACCCCTCCTCGGAGGAAATGCAGGACAAGGCCTCAGGAGGGCTAGAGAGGGAGCAAAGGCAGGTGTGGACGGGAGGGAGCAGGTGCCCGGAGCAGGAGGCGGGCAGGTAGGGGGACAAGGCAGAGAACAAGCTGTGAGCGCTGCCGTCTACACAGCGAGCGTGTGGGCGTTCACTGTACAAGTCTTCCAACTTCTCTGGATGTTTGAAAATTTTTGTAACATGATGTTGATGGGGAGAAGTCAGAAAGTGAATCTGACTGCAGCACTGAAAACCCCAAGTTATTATGAAGTGCACCCTGAGCCTCATGCCTCCTGGTGTGCCTCTAACCCCTGGACCCCAACACCTAACCTGTGTGAGGGCTGAAGGGTGGGTCTCCCGGGACCATAACACCGCTCCTCACTCGTCTTTCCTGATTTGCTTTAAGGGACCATCGTGTCTGCCCCTCATTGCTGCTGGGGTAGCCACGCGGGCCGAGGAGAAAGTGTGGCCCTTGTCTTTTAGTCTTTTGTCAGCCTCCAAGGCCTGCCCAGAACATTTCCTTGGAGAAATTTTAGCCTCTTGGCCCTACTTACCCCACCGGTAGATGTAGGTGAGCACATGCGGGTTAACACGGCAGAGCATAACCGACTGGGGGGTTTCTCGCGTTCTGCAGGTGTATTTTATACTAAGTACGTCAGTAGTGGAAGCACCGAGGTCTTTTTTTGGTTATTTGTGTATACGAATGTTGTGATACTTTTTCAGTTTGAGGCTACATAGTCTACCCTGTCACGTCAAAACTGTCCTGAGCAGGGAAGAACACGCACCTTGAGTTCGAGCATCTTCAGCGGAACCCGGTGGAGCGTCCTCCTCTTACTGTGTCAGACCTACAGGGAGGAAGCATTTCACTCCAGGGTCAGGAAAGTGAGCCACTCGGGACCACGGCACAGCCCGTCCCTCTCCGCACTGTAGGAGGGCGGTGTCCCGTGAGACTGGAGTTTGCAGGAAAAGCTCGGTGGCAGGCAGGGGTGATCCTCCTCGACGTAGCCAGCATGATGGAGGGGGCTAAGGCCAGCGGAGGACAGGGCGAGAGTGTCACCCCTGAACCCTACAGCTGTAGCGTCTGCTGGGAGAGCAGGGGGCTCAGGGGGGCCTGTCCTAAGAAACCTGAGCTCCTCGGCGCTCACCTGCCCCACAGATGAGCAGAGGCCGTAAACGAGGCCGCGGAGGGTCTGTCCTTGAGCCGAGAGCTCGCCGAGGGCCCGTAAGCCCTGGAGAAGCGGACACAGCGAGCAGGAGACCTCGCTAGTGTGGCCGCTGCGGGGACAAGGCCCGCCCAGACACGCGGTCGCAGCAGCGGCGTCAGACTTGCACAATTCTAAGTGCCGCGAACAAGGCAGGTTTCTCAAACGTGAACCACCGAGGATCTTGCTGGTTCACAGACTTTTATTCTACAGGGGAAGTAAAATTTGACCTTTACTGCCATAGAACATAATCTGACTTCTACCCTTTTAGGTTCCTGACTGAGACCCTATAAGAAAAGGCAGGTTCATGGGAGGAAAAACAAACACAAGTTGAACAGCACGTGTGCCTCCTGCGTGCGTGGGAGACTCCCCAGGAAGCCCCAGAACTCCCCGAAGTGGCTCTCGCCGCCTCCTCCAATACCACCTGCCCCTAAAGACGAAAGGTGTTCATTTGTTTCTTAAATCCCACGTCGGGGAAGGGAAGGAAAAATAAAATGAGCTGAAAACTGAGAGGGAGGCAATCATGAGGGATGCTGAGTTCTAGGGCACAGAGTTGCCGGAGGGGAGGTAGGCGGCGGGGACGAGGCGGCTGGAGGGTGGGCACAAGGAGGGCAGGGGCGGAACGAGCACTGGGTGTTACAAGCAAATGACAAGCCACTAAATCCTACCCCGTGAGGTTACCGGGAAAAGCTCAATAAATGGGTATGGCTGTTTCGCAGATTTAAGTCCAGGCCATAATGAGGTAAGAGTCAATAAGCATTTCTAGGGTCCTCTTCCTCTTTCCGGTACAGAGAGGGAGACACCCCCCAACCCGTGGGGATCTCCCCGGTGCGACCCTTACACTCGCCTTTTGGAGCCTTTCCCGTGGCTGTGCTGTCCCTTCAAAATATTTTGGGGCGGCCAACTCCGCTCTCCTGCTTCCTCTTAGGGTCCCTTTTGGCTGGTGCTGAGAGTTAAGCCGATGTAAGACACAGATCGACAGGAGAAAAAAGCCGACCCATTGTGGAGTCCCGTTCTGCAAGATGCGGGGCCTTGAGAAGGAAGGAGCCCCCGGAGAAGCGGTGGGAGTCGGGAGCTTTGCTCATGGGTTGAACAAGGAGAGGCAGTTTTAGAAAACGTCCTCGGCTGTGTGGGGAGACCGAGGAAGACAAGAGCCCTTTAACAAAACCTGTGCAGAATTCTCGGTCTCCACTTCTCATCCCTGATTGGAAGGATGATTCTTCCTTTCTGGCACTGGGAGGACATGTCTCCTACAGGAATTTTATCTCCTGCTTTGAAGAAAAAGAAGAAAGGTAAGAGTGCTTTTGTTCGACTTACTGTTTTTCAAGTGTCTTTAACTTGAGGTAGGCAGTGTGCCCCGGCGGCGTATTTCCGGACGGTGTGTTCGGAGCTCCTCCCCCTGCAGCAGGTGTGAGAGGGGGCTGGCCGGGGGAGGGGCAGGGCCACGGGACCGCGCTGGCCGACTGGGATTGCAAGAGAGATGGACATTGACTTTCTCTAAAATATCCTTTGAGCCGGGACAGTTCTATTCGTGACTACCCCAATTTTTTTTTATTTATTTATTTGACAGAGATCACAAGCAGGCAGAGAGGCAGGCAGACGGGGAGGGGGAAGCAGGCTCCCTGCAGAGCAGAGAGCCCGATGCAGGGCTTGATCCCAGGACCCTGGGATCACGACCTGAGCCGAAGGCAGAGCCTTAACCCACTGAGCCACCCAGGTGCCCCAGTAACTACCCCATTTCTAAAAATTCTGTATGATTTCCCAGTGGTAGCCCAGTTAATTCCTTTCAACAGCAAGTTGCTGAGGACAGGGAAGATTTTTATAGGGTCTCTAGGAGGATTTTTACAAAATTCATGATCTGTGTTCCTCCACTGATCATTATTCTGATAACATTGTTTTATGATGTTAATCAAACAAGGAGACCATTGGACTGAGGTGGTTTTAGGGTTAGGTCGAGAGGTTTTGTTTGCTGCCTCGTGGATAATAAAACAGCAACATCCAAGAATAACCTGCCCTTTATATACAAGTATGTGATTTAAAACTTCCAATATGGTTGGTTTTCCAACTACCAGAAAATTATTTTTAAACCCCCTGATAAAAAGACCACAGGGCCTTACAGCATGACTTTGCCCAGCTGGCCACAGAACCCAGCCTTATTCGGAGTCTGGGCTCAGAGCAGGATCTTAAACTAGGCAGTCAGCTGTCACCTGATCCGCACTGGGGAGGCCATTCTCCTGATAAGGCCCTGGCCACCCCAAAAAGGAAAGTGAGCTTGCAGTGACCCGGCCACTTTCTTATCTAGCACAACTTCCTCGTGCCTGCTCCCTTCTGCTTATAGAAGTCCGTCCTTTCGTGCACACGTTGGAGCTCCTTTCCACCTGCTGGGTGGAGGCTCCCCGACTCACACATCATTAAATAAAGCCAATAACATCTATAAAATTTTCTTGGTGGAATTTTGCTTTTTAATCCCCCCCGGAATTACTGTTTAAACTGCCACTATTTGGTAGACTCAAATGATTGGACCTCCTTCTCAGAAGTGAGCTTAGAAAAAGGAGCCTTTGAGAATGTTTGCAGCTCCAGGCGCATTCCCGGGGAGAGCTGGCTCCCGGTCCAGGAGGTGCATGTTCTTGTGTGAGCTCCTATCATGTCGCTCTACTGTTACTGAATTTCCATCCGGGCTCCCTAACCATTGGGCACCTTCTGGGCTTAAGAAGAGGAGCAGGGACTCCAGAAAGCCCAGTCAGGCTTCTCAGATGCCCCCGGTCCTTTGGCAGGTGTGCTGCTGAGTGTTAAGAAAGGACGAGGCATGGTCTCCTGCCCAGCGGTTCTGTGAGATGACCCGGCAGACAGGAGACAGACTCAGGAAGAGAACTGCACGAAAAGCACAATGGGCCCACACCCGAAAAACCCAGACAATATCTCCTACTGTTTCATCGACCTCAAAGAAGGAAAAATCCAGCTTCATGAAAACGTAAGATGTGTTTTCATTTTATTGTGTACAAAACCAAGCATACAATAATTTAACAGCAAATAACAAACATGCTCGACGGGGCCAGGCCGTTTGAAATGGACCCCTGGACACAGACATGAAGAAATCATAAATACTGCTTCTCTGTTATCTTGAAACACGATACCACCTAGAGTTTTCTATTTTTAACTACTCGAGTAATAGAGGGTAAAGAGGAACTCGCATTTAAATCAGGAAAGGCAGAGATTGTTCCGTCTTTCTGGAAACTAGCCTACTGGTGTAAAAACCGGGACAAGCCTCCGTCCTTCCAGCCCGTAGCTGCCAGGAGACCCGGGGCGCTCTGATCTGGTCCACACAGGCTCCCGCCGCCGCCCCGCCAGTCAGCTACAATCCTTCAGCCGGCCTGGGCCTTGAGGAGTTGAGAGCTAGTCTCGCCCCAGAGAACCATAGCTGATACTGATAGGTTTTTGCAGTTTTATTCGCTTTTGTACACTTTCACAACTGATTCTAAACCTTCAATAGTTCTTAATTTTCTCTACGCCTTTTTTTTTTTTAAAACCTTGGATTATTTTAGTTGGTTTAAACACAACACGTATGTCAACAACTCCCAGAAGTGAGAGGCACTTCTCTGGAGACAATGACAGGTCCCCAGACTCGCAGGACCCTGGGTGGCTCAGACGGGACCACCCTCAGGAGGCCAGGACTCCGCTCTGGGGCGCGGTCTGCAGGGTCAGCAGGATTAGGGTCTGCAGCATTAGGACAGGAGGCTGTATCGGGAGGGGCTAGGAAATCCTGGGAAGGAAATTGTGCTTATTTTCTGCAGTGAGCCCTCGCTGGTCATCGGGGGCTCTGATCCAGCAGCAAGAATCCTGCTTAAAATAAACCGTCAACCTGAGGCAAAAATGTGAGTAAGCAAAGTCACTTTTTCAGGCTTTTCAAACTGTCATAACATGTGACATTATAACTGTTCCCCAAATTGGGAAACTGACTTCAGTTCAAAGCGCAAGGAACAAATGTGACATCCGAAGCACCGCTTCCCAGTTTCTTAACCAGGATGGTCTTCGGCTCAGATGTCCACCAGGAAGAGTGGACACGGATCCTTCACCCTGTAGGGCCTCCCAGAGGACCCCCACACGGCACTCCTGGAGAAGGTAGCAGCTCACCAGAGACCCCTTAGTATTAATAATGGGAGTGCATGTATATACATGACGTGCTTACAGAGACTCATCGGCCCTGAAATGTCCTAAAGAGCCGCTGGACGTCACAGCCGAGAAGGCATCACGAATGAGGGGCGGCGCCGGCCGGGTACAAAGGATGAGTCCCGCCGCACTCACAAGGAGCAGCGCAGGCAAAGGGCACGGGGGACGCCACGCAGCAACCACAGGAAGGTGAACAGAGCCGCGCTAGGGTTTCAAGCCGCAGTGCACACAGTGAGTGGACACGTCACAGCATAACGGAGAACTAGGGAAATGAGCCCCACTAGATGGGCGTCTTCGTCCGTATAAAAAGGTACAAGATCTTCGTGAAAACACGCGCTCTCTCCAGCAGGCGGGTGTGGAAGGTAAAGAGCGTAAGACAGAAACTGTGAAAACCTAGAAGTCGAGTCATGGGACCGAAGAAAACGGCCCTAAACATCTGTATATGTTGTTTCGTATTAGTAAAGTCTGACTGTAAATGGGATCTTAACATTTAACTTGTGCGCATTATTTCATTTACGAATGTCTCTTGTCCTTATCCTATTAACTGAAGGGCCTTGGAAAACATTTGACCTAAAGGTGAAAAAAATAGAAACACGTATGGATGAAAGCAAATAATCATTTCAAGAGATAAACTGGCTTCCGTGATTAAAACATACTGTATATCCAGTGGTCCACCAAAGGTTTTAAAGATTTTACATTATTAACAGAGGCCTCACAGTGCGACTGAAGGCCCACGTAGACCCAGCTTAGTGGTGGTTAAATACGAAGCTTCTAGAAGAGTCGGGGAGCCACAGGACCCACTGTTTGTGAAGAAGACACCCCCCCAATCTGGAAATGTGTCCCCCACCCCTCCGCCCTGAAGCAAGGTGATAAGATCCTGCTCTTGCAAAGTAAAGCAGATCATGTCATGTCGGCTTCCCACAGCAGGCCCCAGGTCCCGAATCAGTCATGTGATGCCGGTCACAGTCACAGTGCTCTCATGTGTATCTACGGTTCGTGGCAGGCCTTCCGTGCAGACTCCACAAACCGTGGCTTTACTGCGTACCTTTTCCAGAAGCCACACATATGCCAGAGTTGCTTGGGTGCCAAGTGCTCCGCTCTGGGCTCCCACCAGGCAGGAAGGGTTCTGCTGAGACCCACTGGGCACTGCTTTCATCTCTGGGTAGAGAACACAAAGGTGGATTTCACCACCACCTCTGAGTTTCAAATGCCTTAAAAAACAAAACGAAACAAAAAACTATAAAAATATTAGATTCCACTGTCTGGAAAGAACAAGCAGCTCAGTGTTCCATGACTTCGCTCCAGAAGGGGCTCCCGAATGAGAGGAAGGGCTGTGGCTCCTCCTGGGCCTGAAGTAGACAGGATTTCTGTCTGGACGGTTTAGGAGAAGGGCACGGAGAACCCTCTTTCAAACGTCTCAGACTCTGCACAGTTGAACACGGTACGCAGGACCTTCGACCTGCAGGTGCCCGGGCTGGGGGGAGCTGGGGGGCAGCTAGAGGGCAGCTGGGGGGCAGCTCGGGGCAGCTGGGGGGCAGCTCGGGGCAGCTGGGGGAGCTGGAGGGTGCCGACGTGGGGGTGTGCGGCTGGCAGCAGCGTCCAGTTCGGACTGGTCATTTTAGGTCGTTATATGGCGCAGACCTGGGTTCATGAAGCTAAAGGGCTCTCATGTGCTTAAGATTGTCGGCAGGAAGAAAGGCTCATTGAAAGCTGCCTTTCCTTGCAAATAAGCCCCAGCCGGCTGCACCCCGGGACCACCCGAGGACTCGCCTGTGGGTCGCCAGAAAACGTCCTGGGACTCACAGTGTGCCAACCTTCGGACGAGCTCTGACATTTAGCACTCTGTGGGACTTTGCAACGCATCATTTCGGTTCTTGTTTGAATTTGTATGTGCTTGGCTTTACTCCATTGGTTTTGGGTTTCTTCTCGCTGGCTATGGCCGCGGGAACACAGCTGCTCGCTCCGCCCTTCTTCTTCAGGCCCGCGTGTGCCTGCGTTCTGGCCACCCCGCCGGGGGTAGCGGAGTCGCGGGGGGTCGCCCCCTGCACGGGAGCCCTGGCGCCGCCACTGTCACCGCAGGGCGGGTCCCAGCGCTGGAGTCTGGGGCTCTTATTGACTTTCTTTCTCTGCTCTTCCGTCCTCACGTCAAGGGCTGGCTTCTGAGAACTCGGCCTGCTGGCCCGAGGCGCACGGAGGCCTTTGGCTGTGTCAAACGCGTAATAGGACGGTCGGGCTTCTTCTGGGTGCAGCTCCTTCCTCCGGGAAGCGCCCGGAGCTCCCCGCTTGCAAGCCCCCTCCTGGGGAGGCCTGGCCGCAGCACTGGCCACCAGCTTGCTTCTGCCTGGGCTTTTCAGAGCCCCCGTGGACATGCCAGGGACGGTGGGAGGCTTGGCTTTGGCGCCCTTCCCCTTCTCACCCTGGACGGTCTGCATCTGCAGCCACTCGAGCTGGACCAGCCTGTCGATGTACCTGGCGAGTGGCCCTACAGCACCGCAGCGAGCTGCGGGCCTGGGCTCGGTGCCGGGTGGCACGGCCAGGTCGCGGAGGTCCCAGGAGCTGAACGGGGCCGGCAGGAAGTCCGCATACTGGTAGGAGGGGTGCGCGCCGCCCCGGGCTTCCGCTTCGGCGTCTGACTCCAGGCCCGGGTCCGTAGCGTGGATCTCCTCCGCGCGCAGGTGCAGCTCCGGGGGCGCGCGCACCGACGGCAGCAGGGGCACCCGCTCCGAGTCGGATAGGTCGCTGGCACTGTCCTCATCCTCGCCCACACCCTCCTTCAGGATTTTCATGCACTGCAGGTCCAGAAACAGCTCCTTCCCCGAGGCGCCCCGCCGCTGAGGGCCCGGTGGGCTCCTTTTGGGTTTTCCTTCTGGGAACCTGCTGTCCTGGAGTCTGTCCGCAGGAGGCTGGGAGGACACGCAGAGCACTTGGGATTGACTCTGCCTCTTTCCTGAAGGGTTTTTTGAACGTTGTACTTTATTCCAAGACGGGCCACCATTCATATTGCTGTAAGAAAGAAAACTGTAATTCTTAGTTCGTAGGATACAAAGAGGTCTGGCTGTGATTAAACAAGCAGGCTCCCCTGGCTGTGGCCGGCGCTGTCCCTGAGAGGGGCAGTGGGCCACCCTGGGCTCTAGTCAAGAAACAGTGCAGGGCACAGGGGCCAAAAGAAGTTGCACGGATTCAGTCTCATATCAAATAGTATCACTTCGGAAAAACACTGACATTTCTTAAAGTGCTTATAATTTTAGACCAGTCAGGTATACTTTTAAAAAACACCACCACCACCAGTTTGGAGAATATCTGTCCTAAACTCTCCATCTGTTCTGCTGTTGGTGAACAGTGTTTAATGACCCTAGTGAGTAAAAGCCATGGTTTCTTTCTCAAGGCTACTTTCCATGAAAAGTAAACAAGGTGTAAAATGCAAGTTTTCTACAACTTAATCACTGATGAGTGGTGATTCTGAGCCCTTGAATCTAATCTAATCTAATCTTAATGTGAAAGAGTATAGCACAGACAACCTGTACCTTTAATCAAAAGCTTACTAAAGTATTCTCAAATAGGAAACACATTCAGGAAAACTTTAAAAGGAGAGAGAAAAAAAAAATCACAGGGTGCCGTAAAGCAGAGCATGAATGAAAGCAGGATTACTGCTGTCTTGTGAATTGTGCAGGAAAGGGATTGGTGACTAGGAGAGCAACTGCCCCCTCCCCCCCACCCCGCCCAGCGATTTACTCTGAGGGAAGATCTTCTACCAGAGTTGAAAATACTTTCTTTTCTGTGTATTTACGCAAAACACAGCATCTCACTAGGATTCACAATACCTCTCAGGAACCCAAGTCAGGTAGGGTAAAAGCAAATGAGTGTTAATATGCTTTCTGGAAACCTCAGAGGTTCACTGGTGCTGTGGTTTCTACCACAGTAAGCAATCATTTGAAAATACGTGATTTCTTAATAAATATGAAAGGTGTTGAATCATGGCTAACAAACTAACACGTGCTCAGTATATGTTGAAGAAATGGAACTCATTTGGAACTCATAACCAATCCTGTTATAACTCTTGTTGACTCTGTCAGTGTACATCAATAAAAGTGATTATCAGGATCCTTTTTATAAAAAAGGAAACAGTCATAGAAGGGTAATTAAGTGGCTTAACCCAAAATGATAGGTTCTGCTAATGGTGGCAAAATTATGACCTCTGGAATTCTTACTAACTCATAATGTTTAAAACCACTTTGCCAACTCATTTCTGTTGCATAAAAAATGTAAACACAGATTTCTTCCCCACAGACATTTTTTTTTTTCCAGCCACACATATTTGGTCTGGAGAACTGGTATCTTGTGCCTTTTGCAAGATAAAGCCATTAAAATCATTTACCTGCTTTTCTGATGAGACTTCGTCACCCTATTCCCTTTTTTGAAAAAATCAGATGGCTGATCATCTTCTAGGGTTTGACAGACTGTCTAAAAAACAAACATGCTTTTAAAAATAATAATTTAGATAAGATAATAAATTTAATAATTTAGATAACAAATACCGTGACAACACACACACAACACAACAGCAGAACAGATCTAGTAAGGTTTTTCCCTCGGAATTTACATCACCTTTTCTGTCGTGCTTGAAATATTCTTGCTCAGTGTGTTTGCAGATGATGACAGCTGGGGAAGTGACTTCTTTATTCCTCTTATATTTGGAAAGGACGACTCACCACCGGAACTGGAAGCAACAGAACCCTGTGGGTAAGTATGGATTGCAAAGGGTCCCGTCCCCAGTACTGGGCTGGCTTGCACTGGTTTGTTTCGAAATATTTGCATAGTATTGAAACGGCGGGGGGGGGGGGTACTGCCTTCTGTGTACAGTTTCATCTTTTTTGCTTGTTTTTCACAGTGGATATTAGATACAAAATCACACAGCTATAAATGTTGCCTATGGAATCCTTCCCTCTCTTCTTATACACACACACACACACACACACACACACACACACACGAGCCTCCTCAGAAATGTGTGGGGCTAATTAATGATTAAGATTGGGTATTACTCCAATCTCCCATGCCCATTCATTCATTCATTCATTCAACAAGTAATTACAGGAGAGCCTTGAAAACGGCCAGGATTAGGCACACATCCCAGCTGTCATGGAACGAACACTCTATTGGGGAAGCTCCCCTTTAATTCTCCCGCCTTCGGGATCACATCAGTGCATTAAAAGATCGTCAGTATAGTAATACAGATCATATAATGTTATCTCTGTGAAATTCCATTGATTTGTATCAAGAATGCTGCTTTCCCTGATCTTGAGTGGGTGGCCTACTAAAAGGGCCCTGATTTGAAAGTGAATACTTTCTTCCACGACACCCGGCACCTCCGTAAAATAGACAAGAGGTGGGGTAGAAGACTTTTTCCTTCCTGAAACTCTGCTGTATTACTTCTCATCAGCGCCTGTGCCTTTCAGCCAGGGCACACAGGCTCTCACAATTGGTGACTTACACCATCAGCAGGCTTGATTTATGTTAGATGTAGAGAAGGTTCTTTACTGGGCCAGCCCTCCCAACAGTCATTTGGTTTTCCTTCTGCTTTGCCCCTAGGACGGTAAAAAGGAACCTTCTACGATGCCTGGCCCCGTACTGCTGTCTGGAGGGCGCGTTTGCACCTTCCCCAGTGCATTTCACCTGGCACGCTCTACAGGTAAGCGGCGGCGTTTTCGGGCCATTACAGAGTGAAGTAGGAGAAAATTCTTGCAGGGGGCCTGCATCCTAAGATGTGGAAAGCAAGCTCGCGGTTTCCCTGGTGGCTTGCGCCCGCAGCGGAACAAAGCTAAAGGTCTGAGACTCTGGCTATAGAAAGGCTTCCCCAGCGCCAGCGGCCGATTAAGGGCAGCGGCATAATTCATCACAGGGCATTAACTCCGGTTCCCAGGTCTTCCGGCCCCGCGCCAGGAGACTGACAGGGCAGCACCGCCCCCTCCCCACCCTCGGGGGAACTGGCTGGCGGTCCGGGCGGCAAAGCATTGTGGGTGATGTGTGGTGGGACGCCAGCCCCTTGCGCAGCGAGGCTCTTTCGGTCTGGCAGGGGCCCCAGGGTGCAGGGCAGACGTCCAAGGAGCTGGCTAGCCTACAGGCTTCCAATTAGCCGGGGGCCCGCTTCTGGAAAGGCGATTTATGCGCACCCCCCAACCCGGTGACCCAGAAGTCCAAGGGCCCGCAGCATGCATCTTTCTCGTCCTCGCTGGTGCAGACACAGGTCTGCGATCGATAGGCGCAGGGACCCGGCAGATGCAGACAGAAATTGATCAGACCTGTTCGGCGATCGCCGAGGACACGTGACGAGGCCGCCAGGCAGCCTTCCCGGCGCCGGGCGGGGAGGCCGGACTGCGGCGCGCTGCGGCAGGCCAGGGGAGGCGGCGGCGCGCAGGGCTCCCCGGCTGCGCGGGGCCGGCGGGGCCGGCGCGCGGCGGCGTCACGAGGGGCGGGGCGCAGGCTCGCCGGGAAGTTGCGCCCCGACAAGTTGCAGCCATGTAAGTAACGCGGCGGCCGGGAAGGTGGGAGGGGCGGCGCCGCCCGCGTCCCCCACCACCAGAGCCTCGGAGGAAGCCGAAGGGAGGCGCTACCCTGCGCTCCCAGGGAGCGGGGGCGCGGAAAAGCCTCCCCCCGGAGAAAGCACTCATCTCTCGGCTGGCGATCGCCTTTCTCGCTGCAAGAAGCGGAAGACCTGCGCCAGGACTCGGGGGGCGCGGCGGCGGACGGGGGGAGCGCACAGCCGGCCCCAGAGGCTCCCTGCGGGCGGCGGTTTTCGGCGGACACTAGGGAATTCTGAGCCCGACGGGGACCCCGAGGTAGCCAGCTCCGAGTCCGGAGGCTGCCCCTCGGTTCCGGCTTCCTGTCGCCCGACGGCTGGCCGGGCCATGTCCGGAGGCTGGGGCTCGGCGGCCCTGCCCCCCGCCCCGGGGTCGCGGAAGCCCGCCCCGCGGAGCCTCAGCTGCCTCTCAGACCTGGACGGCTGCGCTGCCCGGGAGCCACGGCCCTGCAGGCCCCCCGGGAGCCCGGGCCGCGCGCCGCCTCCACCCCCCGAGCCGTCCGGCTGCGACCCCCGCCTCCGGCCCATCATCCTGCGGCGGGCGCGCTCGCTGCCCAGTTCCCCCGAGCGCCGCCAGAAGGCTGGGGGCGCGCCGGGAGCCGCGTGCCGGCCGGGCTGCAGCCGGCAGCTCCGCGTACGCTTCGCCGACGCTCTGGGCCTGGAGCTGGCGCAGGTCAAGGTGTTCAACGCGGGCGACGACCCGTCGGTGCCGCTGCACGTGCTGTCGCGCCTCGCCATCAACTCGGACCTGTGCTGCAGCAGCCAGGACCTGGAGTTCACCCTGCAGTGCCTGGTGCCCGACTTCCTGCCGCCCATCGAGGCCACCGACTTCAGCGAGCGCCTGGGGCGGCAGCTCGTCTGTTTGGAGCGCGTCACCTGCTCCGACCTGGGCATCAGCGGCACGGTGCGTGTGCGCAACGTGGCCTTCGAGAAGCAGGTGGCGGTGCGCTACACCTTCTCAGACTGGAAGAGCGCGCATGAGGTGGTGGCCCGGTGGCGCGGGCCCGCGGGCGCTGAGGGCACGGAGGATGTGTTCGCCTTCGGCTTCCCGGTGCCGCCCTTCCTGCTGGCGCTGGGCTCGCGCGTGCACTTCGCGCTGCGCTACCGAGTGGCCGGGGCCGAGTACTGGGACAACAACCATGGCCACGACTACAGCCTCACGTGCCGCAACCACGCGCTGCACATGCCTCGTGGGGAGTGCGAGGAGAGCTGGATCCACTTCATCTGAGGGTGGCCCGGCCCGGCCCGGCCCGGCCCCAGCGGTTCCCTAGCCGGTCTCTCCCGTCCCTGCGGTTGCTCTTCCTCATACCCCACCGCCAGCCGGAGTCTTCTCACTTCACTTCCCGCTGCAAGGTCCCTGGGCGGTGGCCCCTCCCATCTTCTGCTTGAAACATCTGTGTCACTAGGTCTAAAAAGTAGCCTCAGGTGGCCGGAAGGCCGAGTCTTAGAACGCGCCGGGGGAGGGTGCTGGGTGGGCGGATGCATGGCTGGGTCGGCCCTTCCGGAGAGAGCCCCGGCGGGATGGGTGGGGTGGGTTGGTTGGTGGGTTTTTTGGAAAGGCCGGCATCCTCCTGCTAGGAAAGCCTGTGGCTTTTGCATGTGTTCTGTCCGGGTCTCTCTAAATGTAGCTGTTATTTATTATCATTGTGATGTTGGAACATTTTACCCTGATTGGATGCCTTCTCAAGAACATTCTGGATTTAACAAGCTAAAAAATAAGCCCTGTGTGTCTGTGCCCATTGCAAACAGAATGTTCGGTGTGACCCCCATCATGGTCCCTTGAGGCGTTTCTGCCCTGGGACAAGGAAAACCTGAGACTAGGTTGCTTGCCAATGTCTGTAGACTTCTAACAGTGGGAAACTATTAATAGGCAAGAAATTTATGCCTCATCAGTCATCATACAGCCATTCCTGGGAGTTCAGGCTGCCCTGGTTAGGCCATGTGTCTTCTACATCAACAGCCAAGGAAGGGGGGAAAGCTGGACTTTCAAAACTAGCAAAACAGCCCCTTCTCTTGCAGTCTCGCCTCCCCCTTCCTCTCTTTGATAATTATGTATCTGCATGTTATCAGGCCATTCTGTTTAGGTTTGAGACGACCTAAACATTTTAAGAAATTCTGCCTTAAGTTATTTCAGTTTTCAGGCACTTCTATGGAAAAACTTCAGGCAATAATGCCCTTTGCAATTACCTTTTTGATGACTAAGGTGACTCCTTTAATGTCTGCTTAAGTGTCAGAAAATTCCAGCGGTCATCCTTCAGAAGTCAGGTTATCAAGTGGAACTGGCAGGTGTTTTTATCAGTAGCTGGAGCCCTGCAGGAAAAGTCATCAGTATTTATACTTTTTAATCATTTTAAATTGTATTCATATTTTCCCAGTTTTATCAGCTACCTGCCAACTTTATTCTTTGTGCCTTCAGACAGGAGAGTTTCTAACATTGTCTGGACTTTCCCCACCTCCCCATTTTTAAAATGTTAAATGCTTTTCCTTCTTTGTTGTTTATCTCTAACCAAGAAGTCAAAGCCTTTGTGCCCTGCTGAATGCCAGGATGACTTAAAACTCCCAGCGAGCTGCTCCTGATTTCTTTTGGTGCTGAGCGGTGGTCTCTCTGACAGCAGGTGCTAACACTGAGGTGTGGAAACCCAGCCAAGATGAACAAGACCCCCAACTTGGGAAGTTTGGTTCTAATACAGTTGAAACCAGTGTCATTAATTTGTGATAGCTGTCACCAATGAATTGACTCTCAATTTTTGAATACTTATTGACATTTGTCAAATCGCTATGTAAACGATGTGTTTTGCCTTTTAACCAATTTGTTTTATAATTGCAACTTACGTGTTTCTAAAATTCAAAGAAGAGGGATCGCTTTCTTTGATACCTTTTGATAATAAGAACACTGAATTTTGATTTAAAGTGTTGTAATTCAATGGAACAACCTTTGGCTACTAGCACTGTGCACTACATTGACATGCAAGAGGGACGGAAGCCTATTTCCATTTCCTGCTGTTTAATTAACTGTCCAATTAGGTCACCAAGCCTCTGAGAGCCTTAGCTGTTGTGTCCTTGGCCCAAGCCCAGAGTGCAAGACAACTGTCCAGAGCATTCAGGTATAAGAGTTAGAGCTGCCAAATGTATTGTTGTGTAAAAGGCATGTAAAGAATCTTATCCACGTGAAAGTCACTTGTCAAAAAGGTTCTGTTCATGGAATATACAGTAAATGTTTTATCTTCGATAGTAAAAGAACCTCAACGTGCCTTTAAAAAAATCAACATTTAAAATTGTAAAAACTTAAATATACCTGCCTATTTGATAAAGAAGTTGATAAAGTTTAGCTTAAGGAGAACTTTCAGATCCTGAAATAGTTATATTGCTTAAATTTTAAAATTTTGCAGTGGATTGTGCAATTGTGGGGCTGTCTCCCCAAACATATTTGAAGGTCATTTAAGACTATTTCACTCAAGCCTCAATATTAAAGTATGTGCATAAATTGTTATCTGAGGTGTGTTTTTCTTATCTAATTATAGAAACAAGACTTTAGAAACTTCTTGTTTAAGTCATTTCATACGTAAGTCTTACTCTTTCTAAAACACTATCAGATTTAGTGCCTTGCCAAAAAAGGGAAAATTGTAGGACTGCCCCTCCGCCTTAGGAGCACAGTTGTGTATGTCCTTGAGAAACAAATGTGGTCTCTTAGGTCGGGTTCGTGTTAACATCTGATGCAAGTTTGAAGGGAGTGTAGGGTATGGGAAAATGATTCTTTCAATGCTTACTGAGTTCTGTGTGTGGAGTAATGAGTGTCTCTCTGCCTCCCCCACCCCTTGTGTCCCTCACCCAGCACAAAGCCTTGCACTTCGGGGAAAGAAACTAACATGTACTGTGCCCTCATTCTTATTGGCTTGCCCCAGTGATAGGTACTGCATGCAGAGGATTTCGTTGAACTCTGAAAATTACCTGATAGATAATGCCCCTGCTTTCTTAGCTGACGAGAACGAAGCTCAGAGGGGTTTCAGCCATTCTTCTGAAGACCCCCAGCTGGTAAGCCTCCCGGTCAGCCTTCAACCTAGACCAAAGTCCACCTGCTCTGCCCTGTAACAGGAGGTGCTTGTGAAATTTAATGGGAAATCCAGTTATGATTGATCGATAAGGTTTTCCATCTAACAGCGTACTCTAAAACCCTACTTAAGAACAATTCAATTAAGATGATCGCTTTTATCTTCCATGTGGTCGTGTAGTAAACCCCGTGCTTGCCCGATCCTTGAAACAACAAAAGCATCCTTATTTTTCTTCTCCACTAGAAGGTGGTAAGACCAGAGATGGGGACGTGACTTCCGAAGTGCTTGTCTGCTTCGGAATTGCTTCCTATTTCGCACAACAAGCATCCGTTGATCTTATCATTTAAACTGATAACTTAAGTGGAAATGCTCCAAAAAGCCTGGGGATACAGTTGATGACTGTGCTCAGAACCACGCCTTCAGGGCCTCAACCTAACGTCCCCCAAGGGTCTGCGGTTTGGCTGGTGAGGGCAGCAAACCCTGGCACCGCTTGCATCCAGGACACTGGAGTGGGGCGTGTCCCCCGGTGGGCGTGACCCCAGGTGGGCGTGGCCACACGTGGGCGTGGCCCGGTGGCACGTGGGCTCCCTCGGGGGAGTCGGGCCCTCGCCCGCTCTCAGGGTTCGCAGTTGTGTCCGGGTCCCCGCGACCCCGTCACGCCGTCACCGTCCAAGGGGCTTGTGGGCAGCCCAGAGGTCTCCCGGGGCCGCCCACGCCCTGCTAGCCGACGTCCTGCACGGCGGCGAGTGGGGGCACCCGGCGTCCGCACCGGGGGAGGGCAGTGCCGGCCGGGTAGGGCCGCCGTCGCCTCCTCTGGGGCCGGGGCCGGGGCAGTGGCCGCAGCGCGCAGACCCCTTACCCTGCCCCGCCCACCGCGGCGCCCCTGCCTCGGGCCTCGGCGAGTCCTGCGTCACCGTCGGGTGCTAGGGGTGGAGCCTGAACTGCGCGCTGCGCTGATTGGACGCGCTTCCGAACGCACGCGGCGCTGATTGGTCGGATGCTTCCCGCCCTCCGTCGGCCGCCTGAGGAGCCGAGGCCGGAGACGCGACGCGAGGCTGCGGCCGTGGCGGCGGCTTCCCGGGCCGGACGGGGGAGCTTCTTCCAGCCGCAGGTAGAGCCGGGCGCCGGGCCGGGCCTCCCTGACGGTGGGGCTGCGTGGCTGGGGGCCGTGGCGCCGGGCCGGTCTCCGGCAGCAGCGGGTGGGCGAGCGGGGGGGCGGCCGGCCCCTGACGGTTGAGGCGGAGCCGTTGTGGAAACGGCCGGGGCGGCGCGGCGCGGCGGCGCGGCTAAGAGGACGACTCCGGCCGGCCGGGCAGGGCGGGCCTCGCGCCGATCGCGGGGCAGGCAGGGGCTGGGTCCGCACTGCGCGCCGGGCGGCGGGCGCGAGCGGCGGGCGGTGGGCTGTGGGGCAGCGCGGGGCCGACGCGCGGGGCAGACCCGGCGGCCGCCTCAGGTGAGGAGAGTCCAAGCCCCGCCCCCTGCCTTCGCGGTTGGCTGGGGCGGCGGGGCGGGGCGGGGCCTGCGGGGTGGGCGGGGCCTGCGGGGCGCCGGCTCCCACCTGCGGCGGCCGGGCTGTCTGCGAGCTCGGCGCTGGGGGCGCTAATGAGACGGGTGCGTGCGCGGGGCTGCGCCGCGAGGTCGCGGCTGGTCGCTGAGGCCGCCGGCGGGTCCCTTCTAGGGAGGGGCGAGGGCGCTGCTTCTCCCCGGTCCGCGTCCGCGGTCCCTGTCCCCGGTCCTGGTCGGCCTCCGGTCCGTGCGTGCACGTGAGCGGTCGGTGCGGGCTGGAGCGCGCGCCTTGCACTGACCCGCGGGGCTTTGGGGCCGAGTGTGCCCTCCTGTGGGGTTGCCGGGTGGTCTCCAGGCCCTGGCCCCGGCCTGGACGATCCGTGCCCTCCCCGCACGCGCTGTGGCTGCGTTCGGAATGCACCCAGCGGAAGCAGGGCGTCGTGTAAACGGTGTTCCCTTCGCGGGTGTCTGCGCGGCTTCCGTCCAGTGGCCTCGATCTCCGCCCGGGTCCTGTCCTCAGGGTCGTGGGACTGGGCTCCGCGGCGGAGGCGGAGCCCACTTGAGAATTGTTCTTTCCTTCAAAAAGAACGAAGTCTTAAGAGATCGGGAAGGAACATGAGTTAGTAATGAACATCGGTCTTAAGTAAAATTATTTAACTAATACTGAAACTTCGTCCTAATTAAACTTACGAAATGCTCTTGTGGAAGTTTTTAGTCCGCGCCCCGGTGTTCCCTTGTCCGCCGCCGGGTGGAGCCGGCCTTGGGCGCCCGCCGTGTCTGCGGGCGTCCGAGTGCGGGATCAGGACAGCGCGTCGCTCGGAGCGGCAGGTGTCCTCAGTCGCCCCGCGCACCTGCGCAGGTACCCCGCCAAACTGCTGCGGGTGCCGGAGTGTCCGCCTTCCAGTGTATTCCAAGCTGGAATGCGGAGAAGAGCAAGAAGTGACGTTTGACGCTGTTAGCGACGGTTCCTCACTGCGCGAGGGGCCGCTGTGTTTGTGCCGCACTCGGGAGCGATTCCGCGGGGAATCCGTGTCTTTTCTCGCGCCTGACCGCTTCGGCGCCGGAAATCCCGCCTCCGTTCTAAGCTTAGAGACAGACGTCAGTGCTCGCCCCGTCTGCGGCCTTCTCCGGCCGCACTGGCCTTGTTTGGGCCTCCGCCCCCACTTAAGGATTTTTAAAGATTTATTTATTCATTCCAGGGAGAGCGAGAGAGCGCTGTCCGGGGGGGGCACCGACAGACGGAGGGACTCCCAAAGCCGCCTCCCTGCTAGGCACGGAGACCCCTAAGAGGGCCTCGGAACCGGACCCCTGAGACGGCAACCGAAGCTGAAACCAGGAGCCACATGGCCTCTGGCCGCACCACGCGGGCACCACAGCTGTTCCTTAGACAGGGTGTCTAGCATATACAACCAAAGCAGAGCAGTACAGTTAACGGGGCCCCTTCTTTCAAAGGCGTAAGCCAGAAAGAGGTTTCTCTGGGGCCTGAAGGTTTGAGGCCCAGGAGTGAGTGTCTGTGTTATGGTGGTAGGAGTCGCTGGCCGGGGGTGGACTCAGGGAACAGATGATTCTTGTGTTCTCCTTAATAAAAGTGGGTGTGGGGGCGGGACAGAGACAATGATGTACAGAATGTTGCTATCTTTGTGCTTTGTGCTTTCCACGTCTTAAGTCCTTCTGTATCACGGAGATCGCCTCCTGCTTTCCCTTCTAGTAGTTTTTAAACGTTACTTATTACACTGGGTAATTAACGGATCTGTAGTTTCTTTTTGTGAATGTGGGAAATAGAGGTCTGAATTGTTTTTTCATATGGTGAGTCAGTTTTCCCAATACCGTTTATCAACTAGTTGACCTATTCCCCTCTGATTTATAAAGCCTTCTATATGCATGAACTTAGATGTTTGGGTATGCATTTGAACTCTCTTCTGTCGTATTGATCCATTTATTTCCTATTAACACTTTTTTTTAGCATTGTGTCTTTGTGACATTTGTAAATATCAAATAGGATTATTCTTCCATTTTTCACTTTATTTTTAAAAAATTAAATTCCAGTATAATTACTGTACAGTGTTTTATTAGTTTTAGGTATACAATATGGGGATTCAGCAGTTCTACACATTACACAGTGCTCATCACAATAAGAGTAATCTGAATTACTTTTTTACTTAATTACTTTTTTACTTAATTATTTAATTACTTTTTTACTTAATTACTTCAGAGTAATCCTAATTCTTTTCATATATTTCACCATCCCTGTACTCTCCTTCCCTCTGGTAAGCAACAGTTCTCTAGATTTAAGAGTCTGTTTTTGTTTATTTCTTTAATTCCACGTACGATTGAGATCATGTGGTATTTGTCATTCTCTGACTGACTTATTTCAGTTAGCATTATACTCTATAGGTCTATCCATATTGTTGCAAATGCCAAGATTCCATTCTTTTTTATGGCTGAGTAATATTCCATTATGTATATACACCATCATCTGTGCCATTCATTTATTGATGGATACTTGGGCTGTTTCCATAAATTAGCTACTGTAAATAATGCTGTAGTAAACTATAGGGATGCATATATCTTTTGAAATTTGTGTTTTGCATTTGGGTAGATAACCAGCAGTGGAATTACTGGATCATATGGTAGTTCTAGTTTTACCTTTTTGAGGAACATCTATACTGTTTTCCAGAGTGGTTGCACCACTTTCATTCCCATAAGCACTGCACAAAGGTTCCTTTTTCCCCACATCCTCACCAACAGTTGTTTCTTATGTTGTTGATTTTCACCATTCAGATAAGTGTGAAATGATATCTCATTGTTATTTCGATTTGTATTTCCCTGATACATGATTGTGAGCAGCATTTCATGTGTCTGTTGGCCATCTGTATGTCTTCTTTGGAGAAATGGCTGTTTTTGTCTTGTGCTTATTTTTTAAATTGGATTTTGTTGTTGTTGAGTTGTATAAGTTCTTTATGTATTTGAACACAACCCTTATCAGATATGTCATTTGCAAATATTTTCCACCATTTGATAGGTTGTCTTTTTGTTTTGTTGACTGTTTTCTTTGCTGTGCAGACTTTTTATTTTGATGTCATCCCAACAGTTTATTTTTTATTTTGTTTTCCATGCCTTAAGAGACCTATCCAGAAAAAGGTTGCTATGGCTGATGTCAGAGAAATTACTGCCTGTGCTCTCTTTTAGAATTTTTATGGTTTCAGGTTTCACATTCAGTTCTTTAATCCATTTTGAATTTATTTTTGTGTCTGGTATAAGAAATTGGTCTAGTTTCATTGTTTTGCATCGTGGCTGTCCAGTTTTCCCAGCACCATTTGTTGAAGACCCTGGCATTTTCCCATTTTATATTCTCGTCTCTTTTGTCATAGATTAATTGACCATATAATTAATCATGGATTTATTTCTGCACTTTCTGTTCTTTTGATCTATGTGTCTGTTTTTGTGTGAGTACCATACAGTTTTGATTACTATAGCTTCGTAATATATCTTGAAATCTGGGACTATGATACTTCCAGTTTTGTTCTTTTTCAAGATTGATTTGGTTATTTAGGGTCTTTGTGGTTCATTCAAGTTTTAGGATTATTTGTTCTAGTTCTGTGAAGTGTGATTTTGGTATTTTGACATGTATTGTTTTATAACTATAGGTGGCTTGGGTAGTATGGAGATTTTAACAATATATTTTCTCCCAGTCCTAATAGCATTCCATTTATTTGTGTCATCTTCAGTTTCTTTCATCAGTGTTTTATAGTTTTCAGAGTGCAGGTCTTTAAGTTTATTCCTAGGGATTTTATTATTTTTGGTGCAATTTTGAATGGAATTGTTTTCTTAATTTCTCTTTCTGCCACATCATTATTAGTGTATAGAAATGCATCAGATTTCTGTATGTTGATTTTGTATCCTGTGACCTTACTGAATACATTTATCAGTACTGGTAGTCTTTTAGTGGAGTCTTTAGGGTTTTCTATGTATGGTAGCTTATCATCTGTAAATAATGAGATTTTTATTTCCTCCTTACCAAGTTGAATTCCTTTAATTTTTTTTTTCTTTACTGATTGCTGTGGCTAGGACTTCTAGTACTGTGTTGAATAAAAGTGGTGAGAGTAGACATCCTAATCTTGTTCCTGATCTTAGGGAGAAAGCTCTCAGTTTTTCACCATTGAGTATGATGTTAGCTGTGAATTTTTCATATATGGCCTTTATTATGTGGAAATATGTTTCCTCTAAAACTCTTCACTTTATTTTTGAATGGTATTTTTGCTGGCTATAGAATTTATTTGTAGTTTTTTCTATCAGCACTTTGTAATTCCTTCCTTCCTCTCTTTTTTCTCTCTTTCTCATTCCTTCTTTCCTTTCCTTCCCTCTCTTCCTTCCCTTTCTGGTGTTTTGTTTTGTTTGTTTAATTTGCTTTTTTTGTGTGTGTGTTGTGTTAGTGACCATACAGTGCATCATTAGTTTTTGATGTAGTGTTCCACGATTCGTTGTTTATGCACCACACCCAGTGCTCCATGCAATACATGCCCTCCTTAGTACCCACCACCAGGCTCACCCATCCCCCCCAGCTCCCTCCCCTCTAAAACCCTCAGTTTTTTTTCTCAGAGTGCACAGTCTCTCATGGTTCATCTCTCCCTCTGATCCATCCCCCCTTCACTTTTCCTTTCCTTCTCCTAATGTCCTCCATGCTATTCCTTATGTTCCACAAGTCAGTGAAACCATATGATGATTGACTTTCTTCTTAGCCCTTTGTGATTTCTTATAGTGTCCTTGTCTGGCTTTGGTATCAGGATAATGCTCACTTATGTAGTGAGACTGGAAGTATCCCAACTCTTCTGTTTTGGGGAAGAGCTTGAGCAGCACTGGTTTTAGTGTTTGGAAGAATTTACCAGTGAAGCCATCTGTTCCTGGACTTTCCTGTGCTGGGAGGTTTTTGATTACTGATTCAGTCTCTATATTCATGACTAATCTGTTCAAATTTTCTATTTCTTCATGATTCAGTGTTATATTTCTCTAGTTTATATGTTTCTTCTGGGTTTCATTTCTTCTAGGTTGTCCATTTTATTGACATGTAATTGTTCATTGTCTCTTACGATCCTTTATATCTTTGTAATTTGAATTGTAATGTTTCTTTATGATTTTATTTTAATCCTCTTTTTTTTGTTAACTCAGCCAAAGATTTGTCTATTTTACTTTTCTTTTTAAATATCCAACACTTATTTTCACATGTGTTGTCTTTTCAGTCTGTCATTTGTTTCCACTCATATCTTTGTTATTTCCTTCCTTCCACTGATTTTGGCCTTACTTTTTTCTTCTTTTTCTAGTTCCTTGAGGTGCAAAGGTAGGTTGTTTAAGATCTTTCTTTTTTCTTTTACTGTAAGCATTTTTCACCATAACCTTATCTTTTAAAACTGCTTTTGCTGTATTCCATAGATTTTTTGCTATGTTGCTTTTCCATATCATTTGTCTCAAGGTATTTTTTTTAATTTCTACTTTGATTTGTTGGTTGTTCAGAAGGATATTGTTTTATCTTCATATAATTGTAGAATTTTTGGTTTTCTTCTTGTAATTGATTGTTAGTTTCATATCCTTGTGGTCAGAAAACATGCTTGATATGATTTCAGTTTTTTTAATTTATTAAGACTTGTTTTGTGGCCTGACATATGGTTTATGTTGAAGAATCTTCCATGTGTGCTTGAGAAGAATGTGTATCCTGCTGCTCTTGGATGGAATGATCTGTAGGTGTCTGTCAGGTCTTTCTGGTCTAACATGTAGGGTAAGTCCAATCTTAAGGCACTTTAAAAAAGACACTGCTCTAAGTCTTCTGCTTTCATAGTTTTTGTTGGTCAGCTATCAGTTTGATTGATGCTACTTAAAAGTAATTTTTTTAAAACTCTCTGGCACTTTTAATGTTTTTGTTTGATTGTTAGCAGTTTCTGTGGTGCACCTGGATATTAGTTTTCTTTTTTGGTTGGGGATTCTTACGACATTTTGAATCTCTAGTTTGATATCTTTTATTGGTTTGGGGAAATTCTTTCTCATCATTTCTTTAGGATTATTTCTGCCCCATTCACTGTCTCCAAGGATTTCAGTGACAGATACATAGGACTTCATAACTTATCCCCTGTGTTGTTCTGTCTTCTAGTTTCTCTCCTCATATTTTTGTTTACCTTTGTTTCTTTCTGGATATTTTTTTCTGATGTAGCTTCTATTTCTATAATTTTCACCTGTGTGTCTTTCCATTTTATTCTTAATAAATTTGTTATTGACTATTTTTGTTTTTAGAATTATGCGATTCTTTTTCAGATTCTCTGTGGCCTTCCTTACCACCCTAGTTTCTATGTGCTCGCTTCGGTATAATTTTCACCTGTGTGTCTTTCCATTTTATTCTTAATAAATTTGTTATTGACTATTTTTGTTTTTAGAATTATGCGATTCTTTTTCAGATTCTCTGTGGCCTTCCTTACCACCCTAGTTTCTAGTTTCTAGTTTTCTGTCAAAGTTCTCAGTCTTTCTGAATAATCTTTATGTACACAGTATTTATAGTTACTTTAAAGTATCTGATAATTTTACCATCTGGAGGTCCTATGACCCTGTTAGTCTGGGCTACCTCTGCTATTCCTCATGTCTTCATAGATTCGTCCAAGTCTATGAATTATACTTTAAGTATTGCTTTGGTTTCATCTTATAGAGTTTTGTATGTATACATATTCACTTAAATATTTAGTCATTTCCATCTTTTTTTATCTTGCAAAGGGACATATTTTTGTTTACAAGTATAGGGAAAGTTTGAAGCTATCTTTGTAGTTGATTTCTAAATTTATTGTGAGAACAGGGTATCTATTATGTTATTCTTTTGCATGCTTTGTTTATGCTTTTGTGGGTTAAGATTTTCTCTTTTATTATTCAGAAATAACCTCACAGTGTTTGTAAATTTGTCTTCTTTGGTATTCAGTGGACTCTTTAAATTTGTGGATGTCCATTTTTATTTTGGGAAAATTCTCAGTTGTTATTCAACTGTTGCTACCTCACTTTTTTTTTTTAAATTTTTGGAATTCTTATTGAGTAGATATTGGAATGTCTGCATCTCTCCTATCTGAGATATGAAATCTCAGCTTTTTCTTGTATGCATTTTGTCATTTTATTACTTTGTGATATTCTGTATTGTATCACCCAACGAATAGTTGCTCCTGCAGACAGCTACCCCCTTAAGCTTCAGGCTTATGACAATAGTGCCTGTAGTGGATGCTTAAAGTTCTAGGTTAGGTCGTTTCTCAGTAATCACCCTTGTGGTTGTTGACCTCCAGTACGTATTTCTTCCCGCTGTATTTGAGATAATACTTTTCGTATCCTCCCCCCATCCCATTTTCTATCTAGGAAGCAAGCCTCTGTGTGTGTGTGTGTGTGTGTGTGTGTGTGTGTGTGTGTGTTAAAATCTTTTAACAGTGTGTGATACGACATTCTCAAACAGAACCAGGCTAAATTTCTATTTTCTGTGATGGCCTCAAGAGAATTAAGGAAAGAGTGAAGCCAAGTAAAAAATCGGCAAACCCGTACTTTGGAATTGGGGAAGCAAAAAGTGGGTCCCTGAGTTTCCAATATTTTCAGGATCAGAGCTCTCTGAGTCAGGCAAAATGACAGAATGACTCCTAGCTGTTTAGAGATCTTGGAATCATTGCTGGTATACTGGACTTCCCAGCTAGCCATGGGCCTGGAACTGCCCCATTCGTGTATCGGCCAGAGCAGACAAGCACAACCAGATGGGGCATAATCACAGCTAAGCCCTGACTAGGTTTGGATGGAGCAGCTGGACTTCGCAGCCGCTCAGCTCTGGAGGCTGGCCTTGGTCATTTTCATCCCTTGCGATAACCCAACCTCCATGGTACTGATCTCATCATGTTTTGGATCCACTTACCTGTAGTTTGGCAAGGCTTTATTGTACTTTTAAGAAGGCATATAAGCGTAAATTACAAATAAAGTTTGCCTTTGACAAATAGCAAGTTACAGTCGTGTGCAACTTACTATTCTTCCTCCCCAGGGAGCTGACAAACCCTCCCAGCGGAATCTTCCTCTCCCTCTCTCCCCTCACCGCAGGCACAAATACACACACACTTGCAAGGAGGTGTATACTTACTCCTAGAGATATAATCGTAAGACAATGTTTCTTTTTTTTTTTTTCACATAAATGCCATTACAGTATCATTTGGCAACTGTTTTTAATTTAAAATTGACTGCAAATATCTCAAATTCTGGTTCATCTCTTATGTTGATGAAATTGATTATCATATACCACATTTTATTCATTCTTCACCTTCCCTCCCGTTCCTAACTCCTTTGTGGATACTTCTGAATTTTTGCCACTCCAAACAGTGCTACAAAAGCATCTTTAGACTTGGCTCCTTATGCACATGGAACAAATGTTTCTTTGGGGATCAGTTTTTTCCCCCTGGAGTTAATTGGAAAATATAAGAGATTTTTTTATTCATGCCTTTTGTCTGCCCGATGTGTATGCCCTTACTGGCACTTAATTTCTCTGTTAGCACATCTGCAAGAAAGTAGACTGTAACTAACACCACTTGTTCTTATAACTATGTAGTCCTGTATTCATCTTGGGCTAATTAATTAATTGTCTCTCTGTGTTGGATTTCCTGGTGTTTCTATTATGAAGCTTTTCATAGTACAGATTATTTTTTAATTGTTCCAGTTATAATATCTTGAAAAGATGATATTTCTTTTCCTTTATAGATATAATGGCCAAATCACATTTAAAAATGTTAGATGCTTTTGTCAAGATGGTAGGTGATGCAGGGGTGCCTGAGGGCTCAGTCAGCTAAGTATTTGCCTTTGGCGCAAGTGCTAATTTCAGGGTCTTGGGATTAAGCCCCACATTGGGCTCCCTGCTCCCTGCCTCTCCTCCTGCTCTCTTTCTTTCTCATATAAATAAATAAAATCTTTAAAAAAGAAACATGGTAGGTGTTGCTATGTGTTGATTCCCATTTCCATTCCTCTTTGAAGAGACAGTGTACTTGGGTTTTCTTTTCCTCGTTCCATTGGATATTTGAGTATTTGTCTGTTCTCATATATTCTACATGAGAATATTCTCTCTTTCTTAAATATTATGTTACTAGACCAGATTTCATTTACACATTAATTCAGTTGTATATTCTCCCCTTCTTAAATATTATGTTACTAGACCAAATTTCATTTACACATTAATTCAAGATTATTTTCTTCTTGTTCCTAAAGTTGGAACAAGTATAGCAGGAATCCCTAATGAGAGAGATCCAGGTTTGTATTTTTTCACTAACTAGTTTTGTGACCCTTTGACAAGACTTGCGACATTTATTTAAGTAATCTATAAGAAGAGAAGGCTTGAATACGTGATCTTCAGACTTTCCTCCAGAAACTTCCTTGACCAGATGCACCTGTGTAATTTCATAAACAGTGAGGAACTTGAAATTATTTATTGCCTTGAGTATAAGCACCAGTGCTTATTTATGTGTATTAAGATTTTGAACGATGAACATACAGAATAGATTATAAGATACTAAAAGCATATGTTTTGTTTTTACAGGTGTTTGTTTTGTCTTGCTGTTTTAAAATTAAGTCAAAATGCCCATAAGACCAGATCTCCAGGTAGGTAGTCCTAGATCAAAAAGAAGGAAGTATTTTAATTCCTAAAATCACTTTTGTTTGTTTATAGGTGTTAAATGCTGTATTTTTAGGAAAAATGAAGCTTGTTTTTATGAAATAGTCAAGAGTGGAATAATTTAAAATGTTACTCTTTCATTTTTTTAGTAGATTTGTTTTCAAAATCTTATTTATGAGGTATGAGAGATGCTGATTATTTACATATGCCTTTTATATTGAAAAGAATTATGCATGATTCATGTAAAATTTATGTCTGGATATTTTTATGTCAGGGTCTAAAACTGTAAATACTTGGATTTTGGTAAAAAAACTTAATGTATCTATTTAACATGTATGCAATTTACCACCAAGTGTGGTGATCAGATTATAGTATAAATATTCCTTATTAGTAATGTTATACCTTAGTAGCAAGGATGGTAGATTTTGTAAAGGTTATAAATGTATAACACAAATTATATATTTAATTCTTAAATTATATTGATACAGTTGCAAAACAGTGCTTTTATCTGTCTTTATGCATTTTTTAAAAACTATTTAAACCTCATTAAGAAATTGATATTCAGATGTGTTAGGGTTTTATCCATGATATTAAGTATTAATTACTATAGAGCTTATTTTGTGTCTTTCATTAATAGGTTTCTTTTTTGAGCTGAACATAATGATGAATTTACAATAAAGGATATGAAGTGGAAAATTAGTAGACCATATATATATATATATATATATATATATATATATATATATGTTTTATGTAGAATCTTGGTATTATGCAAGAAGCTTGATCTCTATCTCTGTTACTCCAAATTTAATAGTGGACAGCTTTAAAAAAAATAAGTGAATTGATATAAGCTCTTTTGAGAATTTTCATGTGGCAATAATTGTTAAATTACTGAATTGCATAGGGTGACTAATTTTGGTTTTGATTCAATCTCTGTGCCATTAACTCTATTTCTCTAGCAGTTGGAAAAATGCATTGATGATGCTTTAAGGAAAAATGATTTCAAACCTTTGAAAACACTTTTACAAATTGATATTTGTGAAGAGGTGAAGATTAAATGCAGCAAGCAGTTTTTCCACAAGTTGGACGACCTTGTATGCAGGGTAAATACTCCTTTTTGTTGAATGATTGTTAAAATTATTGGATAGCACTCTTTCTAGGAAGAAACACTCCATTGGAAGAAATGAGTAAAAAGGCTTTGGCAAACTTGTTTACAGTTATAAAAATAAGTGCTCATTTTTAAAAAAAAATCTGGAGTCCCAAATAACGTATTAGACTACTATTTTCTAAATACAGTATACAAAAAGTTATGTTTACATTGTGTTGCCACTATTAAATGTTACCTAAACTGAGGAAAAATAGTTTACCTATTTGAAGTTTGAAAAACTTTAAAAATCTATCAGCATATTGTTCATGTAATGGGGACAGTGCTTGGTGCTTTGAAAAATAAAAACAAATACACAAAAAATTATCCAAAATCCTGGACTTGATTTATTATATGTAAGGCATTTTTTATACCAGAGAAAAGGTATAGTACTCCAGTATCTGAGATTTGTTATGGATCTAAAAGATTGAGTAAAAATTTATTTCGATTGGTTAAATACATAGAGCTTTTTGGAATGAAAGGTAACTGATTCATTGTACCATTGTCTAAAGTTTCTTGAACTTACACAAATCTGCATATTTGTGCTGGGTTTCTCATTCACAGGCTGGGTGGCTTTAAGCCTTGCTTCTCTAAACCACACTTCTGTATTTGGCAATATGGAGATGGTGGTAGTAGCTGACTTTCAGGATATGTGAGAATTACACAGTGCCAGTTCCACACTATTTTGTATTTACAGATGTTTAAATATATACTTTTTGTTTTAGGAACTTAATAAAAAGGATATCCAAGCAGTTTCAACAATTTTGGTTTCTTTTGGAAGATGTGGCAAAAATATCACTATATTGGGGCACGCCGGACTTACAACTATGATAAAGCAAGGACTGGTCCAAAAGATAAGTATAGAATGTGAAGTATTTATGTGAAGGGAAATAAGATTCAAAGTGTGTTTTCTAATAAATAAATGTTCAAAAAGTTGAAAAATAAATTTGGAGATTTTACTTAAAACTTTAGGTAAAATAAGTATTTTTGTAACCTGAGCTACACGTTACAAAGATAAAGATCAGAAAGATACCCTCTACACCAGGCTCCTTGAGGATCATGTGAATTTAAGGTCGCAAGACTCCCTGAGGCCTTTACTTGCTTTATTTTCTCTTATCTATTTACAGTCTAACTTTGTTTTTCTTTTTATATTGCTTATTATCTATTTCCCATGCTGGAATATAGAATATTGATTTTATTTGTTTTATTCATTTCTGTATACCTAGCACTGAGAATAGTACCTAACATGTAGTATATTCTCAAATATATGAATTAATTAAAGTAGAATAACACCAAAACTTCTCAAATAGTAATAATGCCAAAACAACTTAATTTATGATGATTTATTTTCATTTATTAATGAATGTACCTGAACTAGGAATTTGAAAGGGGAAATCAAGGTCTTCTGCCTAGAATTAAGATTAGTTCCGCCATTCCCACCTAAACAATGGTAAAATACATTGAGTTACCAAAAAATGAAAACAACAAAGATGTTTAAAAACATAAAACTTCTTTTTGTATAATACTGGAATTTTTATTTTTAATGTTTCTTTATTCCTAAGTTTACTGTTTATGCAAGGTAAGTACATGCTTAAAATTATTAAAATTGAATTCAAAGTAACTAATGTATACATTTCTTTTTTTACATGGTTGCCTGGTTTGAAAAATCAAAGGAGATTATTCTCAGCAGAGGAAATTCAAAAGATGAGGCAGTTATAAATATGATAGAAGACTTATTTGACCTTTTGATGGTAAAAATCACATTGATTAACCAACCTTACAAGCATGTGTTTATTTAAGATACAGTTTGGGGGCACCTGGGTGGCTCAGTGGGTTAAAGATACAGTTTGTGTTCTATATGTCCAGAGCCCAAAAGTCACCAACAGACTGGTTAGTGACTTGAGTGGATTAGTCTGCTCAGATTATATAAAGCACTTATCCTGACAAACACAATAAATAGTTAATAAGTTAAATAATTACATGGTGAATTCAAATGGGATCTGTTACTTTAATACTGTTTTTAATATCTACTACTGTATCAATATACTATAATGGTTTATAATACAAGATGATAAATTATAAATTTTTCTTTTTTTTCAGGTCATACATGACACCAATGATGAAGGTATAATAAACATTTTCTTTCTTTTAAAATAATAATTTGCTTTTAGGCTTTTAGTATAATTTTGCAGTCCTCAGAGTATTGTCCTTATATTAGGAATCTAACTATTTAATTTAGGGATCAACAACCTTTTTCTGTAAAGGGCCAGATAGTAAACATTTTAAGCTTTGTAGTAGGACCAAGCAAAAGAAATCAATGATACTATATAGGTACTTGTATAACAAGAAAGAAAACAGATTTCCACAGAGATCTTGGTACAATTCAAGATACTACAATAATTGAGTACAGTGTTTTTGTAATATAGGTCAACTAATGAGACTAGCACTCTTTTGAGGCGATGACATTTCACTTAATTAAGGCTCAGAGTTAGTGTTTGCTCTTAACAGAACTGATTGCAAGCGTTCATTTTTTATGCTTATCTGTAATAAGATTTTATGTGAATTGCATTAGAAAATGTCTTTCCATGTAGATGATGCCAAATACTGTTATCAGTTCATGATTTTTAATTGAACATGTTCATCGCTTGGAAAGCATTTATGGAATTGTATTAGATTCTTAGTATTTGCCTTGTAGAATGTCATTGCATCGCGGATGAATCACTTACAACGGAAGGCTGGTGGAAGCCCCTCAGCCGAACGTTTAAATGGATTTTGAAATATGGAAATTTCCTTTGTACTTCATCCGTGTCCAGAAATGATGCTGGACCTGTAATTGGAACTTAGAAAAAATGTACTCCTGTAAATGTGTGTGGGAATGGAGAACTGGCTCCTTGTTTTAATTTTTGACAACCTGGGAAATAGATAAAACAGTTATTCATTATTGTGGTTCAGATAACCTTCCTTTCATTGAAATGACTTTAGTGAAGTAGAAGTTTCTCATATAAGAATGATTTTTGCCTTATGACTTCGGGTTGAATTCATTAAGAAATATAAACACTATAGCCCATGCTAATTACTGAAGCCGTTTAGATACTCGCTAAATTCCTGAGAGGAGAATGGAATTCAGTGTGAAACTGCTGGTTCAGTGATGCAGATATTTCCGTTGAGTACCTCCTGATGAATAACAGAGCCATACGAAATGGGCAGTGGGGTGGACTTGGTTTGTGGGCCCTAATTTGCCAACTTTTAACCTTAATGGGACAGAATTTTCAGTATGTGGAACACATGACTGCTCATTCTCACTTGCAGATGACCGTTGCTTTTTGCCAGGGCAGCAGTCCAGCAAATTATTTTATCTCTGTTGGTTGAAGAATTACCTAGGATTGGTCACTGAGGGTGGAGAATTGTTTATAAATAAAAGGACAGTTTGCCTTCAAAGCCAAAAATTTTTAAAAGCTCAATTGCTATTTACTTTGATGTAGTTAATACTACCTTTTCATTTATTGCTTTACAGCTGACATATAATCTAGCCTAAACTTTTAAGTTTTTAGGGAAGAAAACAGTCCTACAGCATCAGTGAATATGAAGTAATCCATGTGCTTTTATAAGTAAATAATTATATCTCTTTACCCATTTAAGTGTTTTTATTCTTTTTTTACCTTCAGTGTAGTTACCTGGAAAGTTGTGTATTTTCTGATGTATCGCCAGTATTTAAAATTATTTTTTAAATTTGCATTATGAAATAGCATGTGGCAAATTCCTCTGAATATATTTAGTATTGATAAAACCTTGTCTTTTGCGACTAGGCTTAACTTTAGGAAAAAAGCTCAAGATACCTAGATCTTTATATCAAGGAGTGATTATGGCCATTATGGAGCTTTTGATATATGATTAAATTAATGAGGCCAGTTTTCATAAGAACTTCATGATAGAAATTTCACTTTTGAACTATATTTATTTCATCTGAAAAAAGCCCTACTACCTTATAACTGAAAGGAGAAGCTGAATCTGAAGTTATGCCTTTCCCAGCTCAAGATGAGTCAAATCTGTTGAGAGGTGTTTTTTTCAAAGCCACAGAGCTAGTTAGTAGGACGACTAGGACTGGATTTCATGTTTCCTGTTGCCCAAGACTGTCAGCGGGCCTTTTCTGAACTAGTACATTCTTTCATTAATTCATAGAAGAAAAGATTGCCACTTAAAAGAATTTAAAATATACATTTATTAATGATTTAACATTTTCAGGTAAAAGGCAAGTACTGGAAAGTTTCGTGCCTCGAATCTGTGTCCTGGTTATTGACTCAAGAGTGAATATTTGTATTCAGCAGGAGGTAAAACCATTTGTTAGAGTTTTTTAAAAAACTAAAAATGAGAGAGTGAAGCAAATTTAGTAGCAATTCATCAAAATCAATAATTTTTTCTTGGTACTGAATTAATTATGTAGTATATTTCTGTTGTCTTAAATTCATTGTCTGACATGATGAATAAATATGTTACCCAAATATTTATTGAAAATTCATAGCTATCTGTGTTTATATGCATATAGCTTGTATGAAAATAAATTATAGCATCTAGATATTAGGAGTTCTCAGAATTTAAATGTTAAAAATAACCTATATTAATATGTGTATGTGTGTACATATATATAACCATAAGAACAAATATTAAGTAATAGTTTTTGTTCCTTTAGTTCTTATAACAGAGTAATAATAAACATATGTCTTATTACAAAGAGTATAACTGGAATCATGGTATATTTTATTCTTGATATCCTTCGTTTCATGTTTTTTGTATTCACTATTTTATACTTTATATTCTTTTCTCTACCCTTCTCCATTCCCTACTTAAAATGCTTTACTAAAGGGGAAAAAAATAGGCTTCTAAGTTTGTCTACCTAGAATATTTCTCTAAATACTTAATGTTTCACTGAGTATATAAAGTTAATGAATTATCTTTTTTTCTTTTCTAGACTCTAAAAAAAATGAATGCTATGCTTGACAAAATGCCTCAAGATGCCAGGAAAATACTCTCTAACCAAGAAATGTTAATTCTCATGTAATAATTTGTACCATATTGCTTTAATTAGTGGTTCAGGTTAAGAATTTAAAGGATATTTTATAAAGCTGTAAGACAGCCATGAGTTGCATTAATAATTAAAACTGATAAACTACTGTATATTTCTAATATAATTCATGGTTATATTTTCTGCAAAAGTCTATGATACTCGCCAATTGTAAATTTTAGTGAAGTTTTTGCCCCCTAAATATGTGGGTTTTTTATTTAATTGGTACTAGTTTGGTATGTAATCTGTTATTTTGATTTACAGGAGTAGTATGGGAGAAAGGATTTTAGATGCTGGAGGTAAGTTTGCTTTTTCAAAATGTTCATATTTGGAAGTATTCCAAATTTATTAGTAAAATATAATATCTCTTTAGTCAAAATAATATTAACATTGTAATGTAGTGAGATTATGTGAGGGAATTATAAACTATGTACAATCAAGCGATTTTTAATTATTAATAGGTGATTAAATAATCTATATCTTGAGGCTAAAATAATAATTAAACATGACAGTAGGAGTCTTCAGATATAAATTGTGCCTAATGGTAGACTTAATGAATAATAATTTAATTTTCTAACATATTTGTATTACTTTTCCTAAGAAATTCCTCAAATGGTGTTTTGTGAAATTATTAATATTTTGGGGATTTAAAGATTTGTTTTTAAAAAATGAGTTTTTTAAAAGAACTCAATCTTTTCTAAGTTCAGTATGAGAAAATTTTGATATAGTCGTTTTCATATCAAACAAACCACTGTTTAAAGTACTTTGGAATGACTGTAACCATCATACAAAAGTAAAAGCTTCTGTGATTTATAGGCTATCCTATGAGTTATTTTGCAATTCACAACTCTAATAATGGAATGGCAGAGTCTTTGAATATTTAGGAGTTTCTTTCAAATATCCTTTAAAAAAAAAAAAGTTTTACTCTTTTCTTCTATTAGTAAACTTGTTATTTGCACCAAACTTCTTATTTGGGCTGTATTCATTTCTGAATCTGTCTAATCCATATAAACAGAATAGCAAAAGATGAGTGAATGACACCAGTATTTTCCTTCTTTCTCTTCCTTGTTCTAATTGCTTGTAACCGATGACTTTTATAAACTTATTTTTCATACTTTCTAATAATACATTAACAATTTTTTTTTAAGATTATGACTTACAAGTAGGTATCGTAGAAGCACTATGTAGAATGACTACAGAAAAACAAAGACAAGACTTGGCATGTCAGTGGTTTTCAATGGATTTTATTGCTAATGCATTTAAAGGAATTAAAGATTCTGAATTTGAAACAGTAAGTAGTATAAAAACAGTAAATTAACAATAGGGGTTTTTATTACTATGCTTTTTTAAAGTCTCTTTTTTAAAAATTAGGATTGCAGAGTATTTCTCAACCTTGTAAATGGCATGCTTGGAGACAAGAGAAGGTAAGCTTAGTATAGTGTTCAACCGTTTTCTGATTAAAAAAAAAAAAAAAAAAAAAAAAACTAGCCCAGGAGCCAGCACACAGTGTTGTTGAACCTTTAAAATGTACTTGGTCATTTGGGATGTAAAATGCACAGGGATATTTAAAACAATTTTTTTTTTGTAATACCATTTATAGGTTACTGCATGGTCGACTGATAAAATCTCCTGCGGAGATTTTTATTTTACTTTGTACTTTTTAGAGGAAACATATATTTGTATTTAGTAGTTAAAAACTGTTTTATTTAGAATTACATATACCTTATCGTAAATTTAGTGTTCGAGGAATAATGCAAACCTAGTATTAATATTGCCTCCTTCATCCACATACTGGAATAAAAATATATAGCAAACAAATCGTCTTTTTTTAATAATGAACACACCGTAACACTAAGCTCTTTCTGAGGTTCTCTCATCTCAGGAATGGGCATGAATGAAAAGTAACACTTTCGATACTAACAGAGCAGTATTTGCATTTTATTCCTTGGCATCATATTATAGATGCTCAGGACATCTTTATTGAACATTTACTTTACTTACTAAGGAAACAAGGACAGGGTGAAGGTTGAGCACAGGGACTCAGGCTCTTTGGATTTGAATCATAGGTTCCCCTCTTCCTATTCTAATGTGGGCAAATTATTAAACTTACTTGCTTCAGTTTCCTTAGATGTAAAATGAGAATACAGTAATATTTACCTCATATGTTTGTTGTAGGAATTAGATGAGATGATTATGTTAAGTGCTTATAATAAAAAGTGTTTGACCAAGAAAGTGTTTGGTAAATTCAGTCATTTTTATTAGCTGTATTATTCACTTCTACTCTTCTTTTCCCGTGTAAAACCTATGGGAGCTTCCACTATCTTAATAGTATAAGCCAAATTAGGAATTTCTACTTATACTCTATAGCATAAAGAGTAAATTGGTATTGGGGCGCCTGGGTGGCTCAGTGGGTTAAGCCTCTGCCTTCAGCTCAGGTCATGATCTCAGGGTCCTGGGATCAAGCCCCGCATTGGGCTCTCTGCTCATTGGGGAGCCTACTTCCCTCTCTCTCTCTGCCTGCCTCTCTGCCTACTTGTGATCTCTGTCTGTCAAATAAAAAATAAAAAATCTTTAAAAAAAAAAAAAAGAGTAAATTGGTATAGTCACAATAGTTAAAAGGGGAGGCTGAGTAGTATCCTCAAAATAATATACTTTTTCTACAGAAACAAATTTCCATTAAACTCTTATTTTAGTTTAGAAAGAGATACGATTTTATTTAAATCCTTAGAACCACAGCCTGATTACCTTTTGATCCTAGACATGATTTCTATGGCTAGTCAAGATTACAGTGTGAAGGCTTATTAATATTTTTTTAACATGAACTGCTTTTTATTTCAGGGTCTTTACATTTCCTTGTTTATCAGCATTTCTTGATAAATATGAGGTAAGTTTTAAATTTAACATGTTGGGGTACCTGGGTGGCTCAGATGGTTAAGCGTCTGCCCTCAGCTCGGGTCATGATCCCAGAGTCCTGGGATCAAGCCCCACTCTGGGCTCCTTGATCAGCGGGAGTCTGCTTCTCCTTCTCCTTCTGTCTCTCTCCCTGCTCATGCTCTCTGTCTGTATCTCTCTGTATCAGAAGAGTTAAAATGAATAAATGAATGAATAAATAAATGAAACATGTTTTAGGTATTAGATGAACGTTGACACATGATCTAGTGAATTATAGGTTACAAGTTGACAAGAATGTTAAAAATAGTCATAACTTGATCACAAGTACAGCTGGGCTAGTATTCTGTGTCTAAGAGCCATTTTATGAAGTGACGTATTGTGGCCAAGGATAACTGAAATATAAAGATTTGCTTCTTTTCCCTTTAAGTCAAGCCCATTATTGATTTAGCATTCAATAATATAGTCAAACTAATATTTTCAACCTTTATTTGTACTTGGAATATTTGTGATTTCTTGAAGCTTAGCTAATTTCTGTGTAAGGTATTAAAGCAGCATTTCTTTTTATTGTTTCTGATTAAATGTTGTGCTTGGCTGCTCTTTCTATTACCTCATCTTTTGGCTGTCCTCTCTTTATTTTTTTTTTTTAAGATTTTATTTATTTATTTGACAGACAGAGATCACAAGTGGGCAGAGAGGCAGGCAGAAAGAGAGGAGGAAGCAGGCTCCCTGCTGAGCAGAGAGCCTGAAGCAGGGCTTGATATCAGGACCCTGGGGCTTGATCCCAGGACCCTGAAATCCTGACCTGAGCCGAAGGCAGAAGCGTTAACCCAGTGAGCCACCCAGGTGCCCTTCCTCTTTTCTTTAAAAAACAAAACAAAACAAACTCAACCAGGAATATAACATAGTCAAAATATTCTATTGTCCTTTTTAAAATCATTGTATATAATAATTTTTTATTTTTTTATTAGTTGCAAATACCTTCAGATGAAAAACTTGAGGAATTTTGGATAGATTTTAATCTTGGGAGCCAGACTCTATCATTCTACATTGCTGGAGATAATGATGTAAGCTTTATTCTATCTATCATTTTATGTGTGTGTGTGTGTGTGTGTGTGTATCTATCTATCTATATATATGTTATAAAATGTTTTAATTTAAGAATGTGGATTTTTGTTTATTTGTTTTTCTGGCTTTTTTAATAGATTTCAGTATTAACCCTATAGTTCTGATTAGCATGGTAGCCCATTCCATTAATTAGAAATGAAGATTATTTCTGATGTCTAACTGCAAAAGAAAAATTAATGCTAGATTTTCATACTAGTTTTTTAACATAATATTTTTCAGAAATAAATTACATGTTAATTACTTAACATTTAACACTCATATGAACATATGAACTGGAATCTAGAAAAGATGCCAGTTACTCAAATGTAGAGGCACTCACTTAAAAATAATTTAACAAATACTGGTAAGTGATCTTATCCATTCATAAACTCTTCTATTTGAAAATAGTGAGGTATTGATTCTTATGGTAGTGTTTGGAAATGCTTTAGTTCTTTATGTGCTGTATTGTAGCTATATTTAATTTTAACCTTCCAACCAGATGGTATATTTTCTGACTTCTTTTTAACATGAAGAGAATTCTCGAGCCATTGTTTACAAATATCTACCACTTAATATTTAGTCCAGGGGCATACTTCTAGTCTGGACTATATAGTTGCTTTATAAAAGTCCAACTAAGAGTTGATCTGCATTTACTAATCTAATTGCAGTTGCTAAATTTTAATGAGGCGCTAGTCTTTTTGCTCTGTCTCTTGTAAAATCCTGCTTTTTGTTCCAGGTAAACTATAGATAGACATTAAGCAAATGCCCCTGAGGTTTTCCACATACTCTTATTTCTTTTTATTTTAGAGCATCTTCATAGAATACTTAATTAAAATTGAGTTCCAAATATTAGCACAGCTTTTCAGGGTCACTCACAGTTTTAACTGGTATATTTATTCCAGTAGAGTTTGTAGGAATATTTTTTAACTGGTTTGGGAGAGGAGGATGGAATAGAATCGATGTAGTCCCTGCCGGCACTCGGTGTGCTCTAGTGGACGATTCCAACAAGAAAATAGCAGTTATAGTATCCTACCCGGTAGGTATGGTATAGAAAGCATTTATAAATGTGAAATGCCTGCCATGTGCCAGAACCTAGAAGGGCAGGGAGAGTCCTCCAAAATGCATATTTAGAATTCTCTCTTTCTTGGATTTCTCTGGCAGTAGTATGTTCACCCTGTATTCTCTGACTTTCCTAAAAGCCATTCTCCATGTAGTGGCTGCTTAAAATCCTCCTTCTGTCTCTTTAACATTGTGTATGAGGGTCATTGTGATCTGGTCCTTTGCTATTTCTCTGACACCTCAGACCATTCTCTATGCTTACTATGTTCCAGCCACGTTCATTTTTTTTTTCTTTTTTTAACAAAGATTGTGCCCATTTCAGATCTTTCTACTTGTTTGTTCTTCTGCCCAGAAACTTCCAGATCTTTGCATCTCCATTTCTTCCCATTTAGATTTCAGTATAAGTGTTGCTTCTTTATAGAGATACTCTCTGGTAACTCAGTCTAATGTTTAAAGTTGCTTCCCACCCATATGATCCCCTGAATAGATGCAGAAAAAAATATTTGACAAAATACAACATCCTTTCTTGATTAAAAGTCTCCACAGTGTAGGGATAGAGGGAACATACCTCAGTATCATAAAAGCCATTTACAAAAAGCCCACTGTGAATATCATTCTCCATGGGAAAAACTGGAAAGCTTTCCCCCTAAGGTCAGGAACAGGACAGGGACATCCACTCTCACCACTGTTATTCAACATAGTACTAGAAGTCCTCACCTCAACAGACAAAAAAAGGAAATAAAAGGCATCTGAATTGGCAAAGAAGTCAAACTCTCACTCTTCACAGATGACATGATATTTTATGTGGAAAAGACTCCACCCCAGAATTGCTAGAACTCATACAGGAATTCAGCAAAGTGGCAGAATATAAAATCAATGTACAGATATCAGTTGCATTTTTATATACTGAAACAGAAGAAACAGAAATTAAGGAATCAATCCCATTTACAATTGCACCCCAAACTGTAGGATACTAGGAATAAGCCTAACCAAAGAGGGGAAGGATCTATACTCTGAAAACTATAGGACACTCATAAAATAAATTGAGGAAGACACAAAGAAATGGAAAACACTCCATGCTCATGGGTTAGAAGAACAAATATTTTTAAAATGCCTTTGCTACCCGGAGCAGTTTGTACAGTCAATGCAATCCCTATGAAAATACCATCAACACTTTTCACAGAACTGGAACAATTAATCCTAAAATTTGTATGGAACCAGAAAAGACCCTGAATAACCAAAAGAATTTTGAAAAAAGAAAACTAAAGCTGGTGGCATCACAATTCTGGACTTCAAGCTCTATTACAAAGCTGTAATCATCAAGACAGTATGGTACTGGCACAAAAACAGACACATAGATCAGTGGCACAGAATAGAGAGCCCAGAAATGAACCCTCAACTCTATGGCCTAATAATCTTCAACAAAACAGGAAAGAAATATCCAATAGGAAAAAAGTCTCTTCAACAAATGATGTTGGGAAAATTGAAAAGCCACATGCAAAAGAATGAAACTGGATCATTTCCTACACCATACACAAAAATAAACTCAAAATGGATGAAAGATCTCAATGTAGACAGGAATCCATCAAAATCCTAGAGGAGAACATAGGCACATGTGGCACATTTGACCTTGGCCACAGCAACTTCTTGCTAGACACGTCTCCAAAGGCAAGGGAAACAGGCAAAAATGAATTATTAGGACTTCATAAAGATAAAAAGCTTTTGCACAGCAAAGGAGAAGTAGACAGAACCAAAAGAAAACCTACAGAATGGGAGAAGATGTTTGTAAATGTCTTATCTGAAAAAGGGCTAGAATCCAAAATCTATAAAGGACTTACCAAATTTAATACCCAAAGAACAGATAATCCAGCTACGAAATGGCGGAAGAAATGAACAGACATTTCTCCGAAGAAAACTTACAAATGGCCAACAGACACGTGAAAAAAAAATGCTCCACATCATTTGGCGTCAGGGAAATACAAATCAAAACCACAATGAGATACCACCTCACACCAGTCAGAATGGCTAAAATTTAACAAGTCAGGAAACCACAGATGCTGGCAAGGATGCAGAGAAAGGGGAACCCTCTTACACTATGGGTGGGAATGCAACCTGGTGCAGCCACTCTGGGAAACAGCGCGGAGGGTCCTCAAAAAGGTAAAAATAGAGCTACCCTATGACCCAGCAATTGCACTACTGGGTATACACCCCAGAGTTAGAAAGGTAGTGATTCTCAGGGGCCCCTGCACCCCGATGTTCATAGCAGCAATGTCCACAATAGCCAAACTATGGAAAGAGCCCAGGTGTCCCATCAACAGATGAGTGGATAAAGAAGATGTGGTATGTATATATAGATATATACCTCTATATATACACAGTGGAATTGTATTACACACACACACAGTGGAATTGTATTACGTGTGTATAAATACAATGCCATTGTATATATTCCATTGGTGTGTGTGTGTGTGTGTGTGTGTGTGTGTATAAAATGGCAAGATATATGTAAATGGCAAGATTTCATTTTTTTTGATGGTTGAGCAGTATTCCATTGTGTGTGTGTGTGTGTGTGTGTGTGTGTGTATACTGCTCAACCATCAAAAAAATGAGATCTTGCCATTTACAATGATGCAGATAGAACTAGAGGGTATTGTGCTAAGCGAAATAAGTCAATCAGAGGAAGACAATTATATGATCTCCACACGTATGTGGAGTTTAAGAAACAAAAGAGACGATCACAGGGGAAGAGAGGGAAAAATAAAACAAGATGAAATCAGAGAGGGAGACAAACCATAAGAGACTCTTAATGATAGGAAACACCCTGAGGGTGGCTAGAGGGGAGGGGCGCGGAGGGATGGGGTACCTGGGTGATGGGCATTAAGGAGGGCACCTGACGTAACAAGCACTGGGTGTTATGTAAGACTGATGAATCACTCAACTCTACCTCTGAAAGTAATGATACACTGTTAATTGCATTTAAGTTAAAAAATTAAATAAAAATCATGAACATTTCCATAATATAAAAATTTCTTAGAAGGGGAGGCAGTGAACCAGGAAGCATCACTTTGAAGTTAACAACCATTTTGCATGTGCTTCAAAGGAGCAAGTGTTTTTACACATAGAAAATAAGAAGTTGCTCAAAGCTTTGTGGCAGAGAAGAGGGTAGCAACCCTTTCCTCCTGACCCGGAGGCTTTGAGGTATGGGAGAATTAGCACCTTACCTGGAGATGCCATGACGGTGGTGGTGCCCTCAGCATATGGACATGTTTCAGTTAAGGAAAAGAAGTGGAGGGAGTTAGTGAAGAGACTGAGGGTTCAGCGTGAATTTCTATAAAATGCCCTTAAGTAACAAAAGAAGGGAATCTATTTTCCTTACAAGATTAGTGGAAGGTTTTAGGATCTCATCTTTTAGGAATGATAACCTAATTTTCCCTGTAGCTTTTTTTGTGAATTCAGTATTATTAAGTTATACAAATTCTCAGTGAAATCACATGGGAGGGGGAGGGGCAAATATGGTGATTATTCATGTGCATTCAGTGTTTGAATCTAAGGTCGGTCAATCAGTGAGTGGGAATTGAGGACTACATAGGATTTCATACTCTTTCAAAGGCATAAATGACAGGATTTGGTAACTTTTTTTAAAAGATATCCTCTAATAAATATTAATGGTAGTGATTGCTTTTTTGGTCAAAATCAAGAAATTATAGCATTATACTATGAAATCATACCAGCATTTCCTTTTAAAAGTGAGCAAATAGATTAAATATGATGCTTTATAATGTATTACACAATCAATTGATGTATCAAGAAATGTGTTACTTAGTGATAATAAAAATAACTTTATTGTTTGAATAACTTTTATATTTTTAAATTGGTATTTACAGAAGATTTAAAGCAGAATAAATTATTTATTTATAGTCAAACTTGTTTTTATTTAAGGATCATCAGTGGGAAGCAGTGACTGTCCCTGAGGATAAAGTACAAATATACAGCATTGAAGGTATTAAACTTGTTTTCTCTAACTCTCCCCTTGACTCCAATCATGTGGGGTAGCAACTGCATGCTCTCTGCAGAAAAAAGTAGACTAATGAAAACAAAGTCAAAATTTTCATATATTCACATTCATAAATTTGATGCCAGTATTACCTGAACCTGTATTTCCTCTACCCCAATTTTTCAACTCCTTCCTGAACTTGTTTTCTGTATCTAGTCTAAAACCCATGACTATTTTCTTGTCAATATGTTCAAGGCTCTTGCCTTTCGTCCTATTAGTTTGAATGGATCCAAACATCTAGTTGCTACACAAATATAACTGGAATTGCATAACACTGCTGGCTAAGTCCTACAACTTGCAGAGTGGTACCACTACATATTCAGGTATCAAGATATATTTTAGTCATTTTGCATTTGCTTGGTGACCATTGATATATATTCCTTTGTGAAGTATCTATTTAAATATTTCATCCTTTTATACTAGGCTGTCTTTTTTTTTTTTTTTTTTAAGATTTTATTTATTTATTTGACAGAGAGAAATCACAAGTAGTCAGAGAGGCAGGCAGAGAGAGAGAGGGAAGCAGGCTCCCTGCTGAGCAGAGAGCCCGATGTGGGACTCGATCCCAGGACCCTGAGATCATGACCCGAGCCGAAGGCAGCGGCCCAACCCACCGAGCCACCCAGGCGCCCTAGGCTGTCTTTTTTTAATTAAGTTTTTGAGTTGTTACATATGCAGGTACCAGTCTTCTGATAGATAGATGTTCTGTGTAATAGTACTTTCTCCCCATCTGCATCTTGCTTAATTACTTTCTTAGGGATATCTTTCATGAGCAGAAGTCTTTAAGTTTCAAGTTCACTTGATCACATTTTCCCATGGTACTTGTTGCTTTGTGTGCCTTAAGTCATTTTTGCCTATTACCAAGTCGCAAAGATGTTCTTTTGTTTGTCTATAAAAAACTTTGTGGTTTTAGCTTTTATGTTTGGGATTTTGATCCATCTCAAATTAACATTTGGTTATGGTATGATACAGGAGTTGAGGTTCATTTTTTCATATGGACATGCAGTTATTACAGGACTGTTTGATGAAAGGCTTTCCTTTCCCCACTGGATTTCATTGGTTCCCTATTTGAAAATCAAATGGCCGATAGAAGTGCACATCTTGTTTCTTGAAGCTCTACTCCGCCCCATGGATCTGCTTGCCATTCCTTATGCAGAAGTATCACATTGTTTTAATTTTTGTAGATTTATAGTCAGTCTTGAAATCAGATAGTGTAAGTCTTCCAACGTTGTGGTTTTTTTCAAGGCTATTTTAGAAATTCTAGACCTTCTGTATTTCCATATATCTTTTAGAGTTGACTTATCAATTGCTATAAAAAGCCTGCTAGATTTGTGGTTGCAACTGTAGTTTGATAGAGAGAGAAAACAACCTTGTAACAGTAGCTAAGTATTTGAGTCCACAAGCATGGTGTAGATTCACATTTGTTCAGGTCTTTAATTTCACTTAACAGTGCCTTGTAGTTTTCAGTGTAGAAATCGTATGCATCCTTTGATGAACTTACTTCCACATCTTCAATCTTAATCTTATATGATTATAAATAGAATTGATCTTTAATTTCATTTTCCAGGTATTTTCTGCTGGTATGTAAAAATACAATTGATTTCTAAATACTTACCTTGTATCCTACAAACTTGCCAAGTCACTATCTAGTTCTAGTAGTTGTAGTGTGGATTCCTGGAGATATTCTAGGCAGTCGGTCATGGTATCTGCAAGTAGAGATATGGTTTCACTTCTTCCTTTCTGATCCGTGTGCCCTTCCTTAATGAGCTTCCTTCCGTTATCCCTCTCCCCCACCTCTCCTCCCTCCCTCCACTTTTCCCTCCCTTTATTCTCCCCTACTCCTTTATTCCTACCTTTGCCTTACTGCAATAGCTAGAGCTTCTAGTACAGCATTGAATAGAAGTGGTAAAAGAGGTCATCTTTGCCTTCTTCATGATCTTTGCTTTGGGAAGAACATGTAGTATTTGAGCCTCAAACATGATGTTAGCTGAAGGTTTTTTGTAGATGACCTTCCATCAGATTCAGGAAGTTGGTGAGTCTTCATGTGTGTAAACAATTGTGAAGCTCTTATGCAGTTCAAGGTAATAAATATATCCAGTACCCCTAGGTGTTCTTTATGTTCTTTTTTTTTTTTTTTTAAAGATTTTATTTATTTATTTGACAAAGAGAGATCACAAGTAGGCAGAGAGGCAGGCAGAGAGAGAGAGGAGGAAGCAGGCTCTTGCTGAGCAGAGAGCCCGATGTGGGACTCGATCCCAGGACCCTGAGATCATGACCTGAGCCGAAGGCAGCGGCTTAACCCACTGAGCCACCCAGGCGCCCTCTTTATGTTCTTTTTGATCTATACTCAGGAAGATTTAGCCCCAGGAGGTCACTGATGTTTTCTCTACCACGGACAAGTTTACATTTTCTGCAATTCCTTTAAATAGAGTCTTACAGCATATAGCAGTTTTTTTTCTGGGTACTTCTTTTCAACAATACCTATGTATATGCATATTTATGTTAGTATATGTAATATAAATAAGTTTCCACGTATTTAAATAGGGGTTAAAAAAAATACAACATAAAATTTACTACCTTAACTATTTTTAAGTGTATAGTTCAGTAGTGTTAAGTATATTCACATTGTTGTGCAACAGATCTCCAGAACTTTTGTCATCTTGCCAGATTATAACTCTATCCCTGTTAAACAACTTCCCTTTTCCCCCCATCCTCTCAGCCTCTGGCAGCCAGCCCTTCTACATTTTTCTTCTGTGAATTTGACTATTTTAAGTGAAATCATACAGTATATATCTTTTCATGACTGGCATTTTTCATTTAGCATAATGTTTTCTCCCATACTTTTTTTTTAAAGATTTTTTTTTTTAGGGGCGCCTGGGTGGCTCAATGGATTAAGCCACAGCCTTCGACTCTGGTCATGATCTCAGGGTCCTGGGATCGAGTCCCGCATCGGGCTCTCTGCTCAGCGGGGAGCCTGCTTCCTCCTCCCTCTCTGCCTGCCTCTCACCAACTTGTGATCTCTGTCAAATAAATAAATAAAATAAATCTTAAAAAAAAATTTTTTTTTTAGAGATCACAAGTAGGCAGTGAGGCAGGCAGAGAGAGAGAGGAGGAAGCAGACTCCCTGCTGAGCAGAGAGCCCCATGCGGGACTCGATCCCAGGACCCTGAGAACATGACCCGAGCCAAAGGCAGCGCCTTAACCCACTGAGCCACCCAGGTGCCCCAATTTTATTATTAATATCAGTATGCACACTTTCAGTCCTTATAATGACCCTTCTCCCACATTTGACACTGTTGACTACAATTTCATTTTTGAATCTTTTTTCCTAATTTCCCAGCTAAGTTCTATATACTTCTCCTTTATTTCCTATTTTGACAAAATGTATGATAACCTTCCAGGTCCCCCAGAAGGAGGCATTCTTGATTGTTTCTTCTCTCTCAACTAACCATTTTTCATGTTCATTTATTTCTCTTAACATTTTTTGAATTTCTTTTTTCCTCTATATTATCATGCTAATCACTGCTACCACTTCCTAATAAAGTTCTGTCTTTTGCATCATGCAGACATAGTTGCACATAATTGGGCCAGAAAAAAGTTATTTTCGTTGTTTTAATAGCAAAACTTGATTTTTTAGATTTATTTTCCAACATATAACTCTTCCTAATTATATGAGGACACTTTTATAAAAAATTAAGTTATGTATGGATTAAAAGGGGTTTTTTGGAGCTTCCTGGCTGGTGAATAAGAATAAACCTTCATTGGGGCGCCTGGGTGGCTCAGTGGGTTAGGCTGCTGCCTTCGGCTCGGGTCATGGTCTCAGGGTCCTGGGATCGAGCCCCGCGTTGGGTTCTCTGCTCGGCGGGGAGCCTGTTTCTCTCTCTCTCTCTCTCTCTCTCTCTCTCCCTCTCTCTCTGCCTGCCTCTCCATCTACTTGTGATCTCTCTCTGTCAAATAAATAAAAAAATCTTTAAAAAAAAAAAAAAAGAATAAACCTTCATACCTTCATGCCTGGAGGGCAGGGCACCCTAAGCTTCTCAGGGACAGGTGCTCCTGTGCTCCAGACCCTTCCAGACCTCACACTGTGTATCTCTTCACCCAGCTGTTCATGTGTATCCTTTAGTGTCCTTCGTAGCAGAGTAGTAGTCTGGTGTAACCTGTATGGAACGGACAGTATGTGAATTTTTACATGAAGGGCACACATGGAAGTAAGAAAAAAAAGTAGAATCTGGAACTCAATATTTACAGTGAAAAAGAATTTAATTAGTTGCAGACTGAGGGGTTGGGGAAGCAGTAGCGATGATGGATTGCAGGCAGTTAGACCCTTTCATATATAAAATTAAGAATTTATTAAATAAAGGCTCCATGGGTAATCCTAAAATTTTTTTAAATGCCTTCATAGGAGAAAATATTATATTCATATAGTGCATTTGAATCTCATATAAATATGTTTTATCTATAAATACTTAGACTAATTTAAAGATTTATTTATTTGAGAGAGAGTGAGAGCACGCGTATGCATGCCCATGTGCAGTGGGGGGAGAGGCAGAGGGAGAGAGAATCACAAGTAGACTCTGAGCTGAGCGCGGAACCCATTACAGGGCTCAGTCTCACAACCCTGAGATCATGACCTGAGCAAAAAAACCAAGAGTCAGATGCTCAATTGACTGTGCCTCCCAGGTGCCCACAAATACTTGGTTATTTAGCAAGCAGCAAAATAAATTTTTTGGTATCTCAGTAATATTACAGGAGATACCAAAAATTTCAACAAAGCCCACAATAAAATATAACAAATATCAATAGATTCTATATAGATTGTCACAGTATATGTGGAGAATACTTTGTACAAAAAAGTGTAAAACATTCAGCAATATTAGAAGTAATTCTAATACCATGTTTAGGTAAGCAGTAAAACAAACATTGTATTTACTACAATTTCATGGCAAGCTGTAGAAAAAAATCATCTGAACAAAATAATAATCAAAATATCCGTAAGGATTATAAGTTTTCTAATATTCATCAGAATTCAAGACATTTTTGTCTCCAAAGCCACCCAAACTTTCATCTCTAAAGCCTGAAAACTTGTTACTGTTGAAACACATGACTTTTTTTTTTCCAAAATGAAACCACCAGCACTCTTTGAGTTAGAAACTCTCACCACTGTCTTCAAGCAATTAGTAATTCCGAAAGCCATCAAAGGACATTACTGCAGAAGTTTTTCATGACCACATAGTTGCAAAAACATAGAACACATATTCTGCTTGAGTAAGCCTCTCAGGAATCAGAATTTTATAGCCAGTGGGGGCATTTGTCCTATAGGTTAGGTCCTGAAGTAGCCAGTAGAACTTTTCTCGAGGTAGAGACAAACTTTTCTACTTGGCATGCTCCATCTCCTTCAGGATGGTTTCCTCCTGCCCAAAAGTACACATTAGGGGCTGGCGTGGCGACTTGACAGTCATCAACAGACGCACCATCCGAAGTAGGACAGAGCCACAAGTGGCCTACATACACTAATACAGGCACGCTAATTGGATGCCAGATGATTCTTTGGTGAATACTGGGAGGAAGGGCGGTGAATACCTCTTAAAAACTGGCACTTCCAGTATTTTCAGTGTATCAGCCAAATTAATGGAGGAGTCGCACTGACTCTTCTTCAGTTTCCTGGCCCTCAAGGTTTTTGACTGTTGTTTACTGTCAACTTGTTTGTAACAGCTGGATTTAAGAGAAGTGCTTAAATATATGTTTATGCCTAGAAAAACAGTTATGTACGGAACTAAAGTTATTTTCTTTGTTTGCCTCTTTTAAATTTAGCAAATAGTTTTCTTAGATGTGTTCTAGGAATATTTATTAGGAAGCTGTTAGTGTCCAGAACATATTTGGGCTTTAGCTCATTAATTATTGTATTAGCTTATAATTTATAGGTCAGGAAACTGAGATTCTGAATAATAAATTGATTTGTTTGCATACGTAGTTAACACTGGAATTGATTGTTAAATCCTAAAAGTTAATGTTATTTCACTTCAATTTAATCAATACGCTATGTGACTTTCTTACTTATAGTATACCTAGAGAGTGGTATCATAGAAATGAATATAAACTAATCAATGTGATCTGTTTGTATACAGTGAGAGAATCGAAGAAGCTACTGACCATAATTCTGAAAAACATAGTAAAAATTAGTAAAAGAGAAGGGAAAGAATTGCTTTTGTATTTTGATGCATCATTAGAAATCACTAATGTGACACAAAAAATTTTTGGTGCAAATAAATATAAGGTAAGTGTTTAAATTCCTTTTAATATCTATTTTCATAAAATTCTTTTTAATATTTTCATAACTCTGGAAAATTGCAGTTACGTGGGGCTATAAATTTCATTGATTTTTTTCCCTTAGAATTCTTAAAATGACATATTGATTTTTAGTTCTTTGAATTTTTATTATGGAATAGCCATCAGATTGTTAGCCATATCCTTGAGCTGTTAGAATCTCAGAAGACAAAATAAGCTGCAGTATTCAAAATGGTTAATGAATTCCTGGTGTTTTACAAAGTGAATTGAGGCAAGACCATGTTTTTAAGATATTAAACATTTTTTTGTGAGAATTACAGAATCTACCTCAGAAGAAGTAAATAAGGGGCAGGTATAGAAGTTGAGAAAAGAGATTGCTCATTAAGATTCAGATTTGAAGGAAAGGCTGTTCATTCAGATGGGGCCTGAAATGGCCTTGGAAGTTGATGGGTGAAATTTAGGGAAGATGCGTTCTAGGACTGTGGAAGACATCATGAATCAGTAAGGTGACAATTGATGTTCTGTTTCAGGGAGCTACTCTGTTGACAAGCTTAGTCTGTTCAGGCTGCTATAACAAAAATACCGTAGACTGGGAGGCTTAAAATGACGGACCTACTTTCTTTTCTTTCCTTTTTTTTCTTTCTTTCCTTTCTTCTCCCCCTCCTTCCTTCCTTCCCATTTATTTCCATTTATTTCTCATAGTTCTAGAGTCTAGAAGTCCAAGATCAAGGTACCAGCAGACTTATTTTCTGGTGAGGGCCCACTGCTTGGTTCACAGTAGCTGTCTTTTCACTGTGTCTTCATGTGGCAGAAAGGGTGAGGGAGTTCTTGGGGTCTCATTTTATAGGGACATAGATCCCATTCACGAGGGCGCTGTCCTGATGATCCAATCACCTGCCAGAGGCCCCACTTCCTAATACCATCACCTTGGGGATTAGGTTTCAATATATGAAGTTAGGGGGACACATTCAGTTCATAGCAGTGCAGAAGATTTATGGTGAAGAAAAATAGAGACTGTGTGGAGAAGGGTATTTACATACAAAAGAAAGGGCATACAAAAGAAAGATTTGAGAGGATTTGGGAGTTTAGAAAGGAAACAGGAAACAATTGTTTCATGAACATGAACAATTGAACATGAACATGGAAGGAGCTGGGAGAAAATAACATTACGATGAATTAATTTAATTTTAGGAATTTACCAGAAAACAAGGTATTTCCATTGCCAAAACATCTGTGCATATACTTTTCGATGCAAGTGGATCACAGGTATGTGTCTGACTTACTTGGTTTTCATCACTGGACTACGTTGAACCCTAAATAATTGCACAGTATGATGTTGGAGGGTGAATATTGTCTCAACATATAGAGCCCCAATAAGGTATATGATTTTTTAAGCATGTTGTTAAAGATCACTTATTTTAGAACAGAAGATAGTTATTTTGGTAACTTTAAAAATTAGGTATGGTATGTCCTGCCACTAATGCCAAAGCTTGTTTTATGTCTGTTGACATTCGAAAATGTGGGTGCTTTTTGTTGGGACACTATGTAGGATTAAGTACATAGAAAACAGGAAGAATTGACTTTTGTAAGTGTGGGACGAATGGATGCTTTATTAAGATACCCAGTGATTTTTGAGAACTTCTTGTGGTTTGCAGTTTGAAATACTTTTCTCCACATTCTCCAACAGATTCTAGTGCCAGAAAGTCAAACCTCGCCCATTGAAGAGGAACTCATTGCTTTGAAAGAAAAACCTAATTCCCAAAAGGAATTTGCTAAACCTTCAAAATACATCAAAAACAGTAATCAAGGGGACAAAAAGAATAGTCAGCTTGAGGTAAATATGGTCTCAAATAGCTGCTTATAAAACAGCACAGGTCAAATCATTGTAACATACAATATAGAAAGAAGCATCTAGAATTCACCTTAATGGCCTTCATCAGTAACATTCAGAATATTTCCTCTGCCTTTTACACATGCAAACAAAAGATAGTGTTTTAGCAATTGTGTTTATGTGCAGGGTAAGAGGGTCAAGACAAGGTATACTATACACTTGCAAATTCCAAGTTAGAAATGTATAAGAAAGTACCCCTTGTTACATTTATCCTGTCTGTATTTGCTTTTGGCTGTTACGTAGAATACAAATCTGTAAGTAATGGTCTCTTTATTTGCACAAGGAAAGAAAACTAAGTATTAAGTTCTTTTTCCTCCTGCTGCTGCTGGTGGAGGCTCTCCTCTAGGCCACATTCAGCAGAACCAGTTCTCAGCCTTCCTGTCGTTGTGACACTTGACAAAGCGAACAGCGCTTTCTTAATGTCCTTTTCTTCTTTGATTTCTGTTAGCCTTTTAGTTTTCTTCCTGCTTCTGTGACTACATCAGAGATACTTTTTCTCCCTGCATCGTAAGTACAGATTTGCTCCGAAAGCTCAACTCAGCTTCCTGAGTTTCTATGCCCTATCCCTTAAAGAGCTTCCTTCGTGTGCATAGTTTAAGCTCTTACACCAGACCACTCTTCCAAGTGCTGCAGTGAAATCTCTGCTTACTCTTTGAATGTTTCCTTTGGTATGTCTCTTCTTTTCCTGAAGTCTAACCTCAAACTCTTTCATTTTTTGCTTCAAATGTGCATCTGCCTCCACACTTCAATAATGCTACCATTAATTTTCCGATAGTATCCCGAATCCCGCCTCCTCTCCCCCAACACCAAGGTACTCAGGATGGTTCTTTCATAGTACCTCAGGCATTCTTTCCTCCTCGTTCCTTTCGCCCTTACTCATTTGAGCACACCCAGCCCAGCCCAGCAGCCTCCTCACTGGCCTTTGACTCTGTGACCTGCCTCATGTGGTATTCCTTCCCCGGCTTTTCTTAATCCCACAGTCCGTGTTGCATTCCGCCCAGAGTTGTGGCATCTCTGTGTTTATCTCCCTGCATCGAAATTTTGACTCAGTTCTGAGTCCTTCTACAAATTCCTTTTACTCTGCACAGCCACCACGTTAGTAAGGTTAACTGCTTTCCTGCCTCCTTTTAAGATTTTATTTATTTGAGAGAGAGAGAGTATGAGAGAGAGCGAGCCTGAGAGGGGGAAGGTCTGAGGACGAAGCAGACCCCCCGCTGAGCCAGGGCCTCCAGGATCCTGAGGAGCTGAAAGCAGTCGCTCACCCAGCTGAGAGAGCCGGGCCCCTTTCCTGCCCCTTTTAACGTGACACTAATTCTTGCCTCTATACCCTCATTCATGTTGTTTGTCCTTTTGTTTACCTTCCCTCATTTAATGTGCTGTTACGTTTGCAAGTCTTGATTTTCGCTTTTCTTCATGGACATTTTCCTGTTTTAGTTTTTACTAATTTCTCACCTTTAGGCAACTTTAACTCTCAGAGGCTCTTCCATACATTTTGTCATGTTGATGTTATTCACTGTTTTTTCCCATTAGTCTTATATCCGTTCTTAAATGAAAAATTCCATCTTCTGTATTTCTTGGACAATTAAATTATAAAAGCCATTTTCTGTGTTTTTATATCAAAGTCATAACACAAGTACTTATTTAAAATGCTGATTCCTAGGGCACCCTACCTTAAACTTATGGAGTCATAAACTCTAGAACTCAAGATCTCTGAGAAACAGTACCCTGTTATTAAATACCACCATGTTTCTGTTAAGGAATGGCTGTTTGAAGCATTTATATGAATAGGTAACTTCCCGGTCCCATTCACTATGCTGCTAGGAACTGTCTTTTCTTGAGGAATGCATTGTTTCAGTAGTTTGTTTTCTGACTAATCACAGAATTCCCCGGTTTTCTCTCCTTTCACCCCTCCTCCACACCCCGTTTACAGACCTGTTAAAAAGTCCTGCAGTATTTTTTTTCTTAGTCTTAGGGGCAGGTGCCTTTTGAAAAACAGCTCTCCTCTGCACCTTAATAGTTTGTCTGTTTATTCCCTGTCATGGCGTCCTCTGAGACTCCTCTCCACTTCTGTTCAGTGACTCTAGGATGAAGTTAGAAAATGAACATCTTTACTTGAACCGCCAGCTACTGTGCTGTTGAGTCTCTGAATTCCTATAGCAACTTTTTACTCCAAAGTCACTTTAGTCCTCACAGAATGTTAATACAGTTTTTAAAAATGTGTGAAAAGTTTTGAAGAATGCTAAATATTATGAAAGCATTTGCAAATTTACATAAATACATATCCAAACATACACTGAAATAGAATAAGAAACTGAGCCATTGGTTATAGATATACTCAGTATCAATAAAATATTTTCAGCTAGCATATAAAGGTGCTGTATTTCACATGTCTGGGATATTCTATAAATATTTGTGAAAATAACATTCCTTGTTTGGGCTACCTATTCAATACCAAATATTAGGGTAAAACCTTCTAAGTCAATCTAAAACACAGATACTTACGGATATTATGTTGTTTATAAAATACCACAGATCGGGGAACCTGGGTGGTGCAGTCGGTTGAATGTCCGGCTCTTGGTTTCAGTCACGCGCTCAGCACAGAATCTCCTTCTTCCTCCCTCTCTGCTCTTCCCCCTGCTTGTGCTTTCTCTCTCGCTCTCTCCATCTGTCTCTGAAGTGCATAAATGAAATCTTTTTAAAAAGTACCGTATAGGGCACTTGGGTGACTCAGTGGGTTAAAACCCCTGCCTTTGGCTCAGGTCATGATCTCAGGGTCCTGGGATCGAGCCCCGCATCAGGCTCTCTGCTCTGCAGGGAGCCTGTTTCCTTCTCTCTCTCTCTGCCTGCCTCTCTGCCTACTTGTGATCTCTCTCTCTCTCTCTCTGTCAAATAAATAAATAAAATCTTTAAAAAAAGGGTACCATATATCTTTTGTGTGTAGTCAAGTAAAATGTTACAGATAAAATCATAGAGTAATTTCAAAAGAGAGTGTGTTTTTACTCTGGCTGCTTCTCGTGATTTCAGATAACTACTCCTAGCAAAAGAAAAATGTCTGAAGCATCAATGATTGTTCCTGGTGCGGACAGATACACTGTGAGAAGTCCAGTACTTTTAATCAACACATGTAAGTTGTTTAGTCTTAAAAGACTTCTAATAAATTAAATTTTTTAAACAAGCATTTTTAAATTCAGAGATATTCTGGGCATAATTTACATAGAGGATAAGTTGGGGATACAGAAATTGTTAATTTACGAACTACAAATGTCTTCTAATTGTCAAGAAATTTCAAATTTCTAACAAAGGCATATTGGTTATTATCATGTAAACATTTTTTAACATATTAATAGCCAGCATTAATAATTTATTGTTATTTAAGTGGGAGTCAGCTGTAACATAGTGGACAAAACATTGAATTAATCAGGATGCTTGTGCTTATTTCCCTTCCCCCCAGTTGTGTGCTTTGTACAGATTGTCCGCCAGGTAAGTTTAGAACCAGTTTTCTCTTTATAAAATGGAACTAAAGTGTCTATCTTATCAGGTTGTTTAGAAGACTAAATGAAAATCATTCACTCAACGAGAAATATTGTGAAACATTTAGACAGTGCCTGCTACACACTAAGGACTAAATACAAATCGAAAAATAATACTATATACTAGCTTCTATAAGTCACAGTCTTCTTTAATCTATGTGACAATTTAATAGTGACCTCTGTTCCCAAAATCCAGTTGCCTACTGGGCAAGTATCTGATGTTCAGTAGGCTCCACAGTAATTCATCTTTCCACCCTCCCTACCAAGTTTTTTGTCTATTTCTTACCTTGGTAAAGGGCATCTGTATCCATTTATCCATCTAAACCGGAAACGTGGGACCTATCCTAACACCTTCCTTCTTTACCTTCCTCATCTGAAAAGTACCTCAGCAATAGCAATATGTAATTTTAGAAGCCCTATAAATATAGCCGTCCTTTGTCCCCCCTTTTAGCAACACCTCGAAGAGGAAGAATTAAACCACCATTGCAAGTGATGGGTTCTGCAGAAAAACCCGATGTACCTAAAACCTCACAAAGTGGAGTGGACAATGCTGTATCTCTTGTATCTAGACCATCTGAAGGAAGAAATACTGGAGCTAATACAGACAAAGTAATTTTACTTTGAAAACATTTTTTAAAATATATCAAGTCATTGTAGAAATACATATTGAACTAATTTCTTTTGCAAGCAGAGAGGGCCTCACTTTGTTTAAAGCATCATCACGTTGTGTATATATATATGCACACACACATACACATATATGTATATACATGTATATGTGTGTGTGTGTGTGTGTGTGTGATTTATTGTTCTTGAAAGTCAGTTCCTTCTGACAGGATCTACTTATTAGGCTAACAGTAAAATTGAGGAATATCCATTCAGTATAACTCTGATTAATGTATTCAGTAGGAGAAATGAACTTGGCATCATTCTTTAGTTTATTATACAAGTTAGTGGCTGCTAGAAATATAAGATACAAGTGGACTCTGTCCTTAGGTATCTCAAAGTCTAGTGTGGAAATCAGACAACTTAATAAGATAATTATAATATTGTGTAAATGTTCTCATATTGTACACATGGGATGCAGTAGGAAACTAGTGGAGGGGCAGTTACCTAACTCCATAGCTGGAGGGGAGGGTGAAGATCAGGAGATGCTCTTTAAGGAGAGGGAGAGTGAGTTGGGTTTTGAACGGTCAATAACGATTGGTGAAGCGGACATGAAGGAGAAGGGCATTCATTCCAGCTAGTGGAAAGGACAAAACAGAGAATAACTAACAGAAAGTTATTTCTTGGAGAGATAAAGGAGGTTTGGAGATACAGATAAGTAAGTTTGTAGATGAGAAATGCCTGATAGTTTTGTTTCCTCTGAAGTGTGAGGTGAACAAGGTGAATATGTCTTGGCGGGAAGCTCAAGTAGTGGGCTCAGGGACATGTAAAGATGTGAAGCCGTTACGAAGAGATAATGGGGAGGGCAAGTAAAGGATGATGAAGAATAAGTAAAGGTGTTAGGTTGAAGGCCCTTTCAGTTTAAGACTGAATTTTATCATGGCATCAGATCAGAAATATGTGTCATTTTCTCCAACGGAGCGCCGTCAGAAAGGATAGGTAGTAGATTAAAAAAAAAAAAAAAAAAAGTCATGTGGCCAAAGGATGAATGGTGCAAGAGTTGAAGATACTCAAGGAAAAAAGTCAAAACTAATTGTTCAAATTAATTGGCTAAATGTTCCATTCTTAGGGTGCTGTTGTTCAGTGCTGTGGAGTGGTCCGGAGTGTGGTAGGATGGTGGGCATCCAAGGCCTGTACTTGCTTGTACCAGTCAGGGGAGCCCTTCTGTCATTGGAACAGCAGCATGTGCCTTCATGCTCGCCCACTGCTCCTGTCCTGGGGTGGAGAAGTGCCCGCTAGACCACGTAGGGAGGACGGCCGGCATGAGGCACCACATCTTAGCCTGGAGGGCATGTATTTCCGAGTGTGATGGCAGATTATCATCAGATCTGTGGCTATGAAAAGAGGGAAGCTTGGTAGAGACAAGAAGTTACCTGTTCAGTGGCCACAACTTTACAGAATCCTTTAATATTCTAGACTTGCCAAACCTTGGGTATATGTTAGTGAAAAGACAGTAGATGTAGGTTGTGAGATCAACTGCAGTAGATGTGCCATGGTGATTCTAGAAATTGTCAGTTACAGATGAGCATGGAATTACTGTACTAGCTGTGGATGAGGTCAGAAAGTTTGTAGGCTCTTCTGCCCTGTCTGTAATGAAAATTATTTTCTTGTGTTTTAGGGTAAACAGTATTCTGGAATGGGCATAACCTTCATGAAACCATAGAAGTACTATCCAACTTTTAGTAACAAGGCAAATTATTTTAAATGTTAAACTTTGATACTCTGACTTCTAAGAGTTGTTTTCATGTAACCCCTTGATTTAAATTTACATTACTGTGTTTTCTATGTGTTATAGCACATCGAAACTGCTAAAGTTGTAGGGAAGAAAGAGAATAAGAACATTGAATTCCCAAACCAAAATATTAGTAAGTACTTTCTTGGTTTAATTTCACTTTCTCTTTAAAAAAATGTAATCATTTCATATTTCCCTTTAACTCCACTGGCTTCATTGATTTGAAAAAGATTTATAATGAATGCATTTGGCTTTATGAAAGGGGCTTAGAGGTTACAAGGAAATATAATACAGTCTCTATTTCTAAGAAAATCGATCTCTGTATCCTAATAGGTGAATCTTGATCAACTTTTATACCAACTCCCATTTTACCCTGCCAACTGCACAAAAAATTGAAAATGCCGTAATTTTTGTTTTGTTTAATTTAGATGACCTGCAGGGTGTTGCTCCAGATTCCCAGGCAGTGGAGAAAATACATAAGCCTATGTAAGTATGAAGAAAACCATCAAATAAGTTAGTATATATTAATGTTGTTTTTACATAAATGTAATAAATTTAAAAGAAAAGGCATTTATATTCTTAGAATGTAGTATTGGCTCTAGCACTAATCAGCTCAAGTGTTACTGTGCTGATTAGTCTGTGTTTTTTCATAGCCACCAACAACTCTTTCCCAAATTGATACTTAAAATGAATGAGATTTTTTAAATAATTAAGTATGAATGTGAAGAAATTTAACCTAGTTTAAATACACAGTAGAACATGTAAGATATGTGAGATATAATTGAGATATCTTTAAGTAGATACCAAATAATAGCAATAATGGAACTTTTTTATAGTTTTTAATCTGATCAATTACATAGTAGGTTTTAAATTGCATAATGACTTAGCAAAATGTTTTCATACTTGACTAATAAATTGCTATCGGTAAACACTGACTAAACAAAAAATCACAGTCTCATGTCAGAGTCATAGGCTAATGTTTTGTAATACATTAAGCAAGTTATTTTATTTTCCAGGTTACCTGGTGTTTCGGGCAACATCTGTGGAAATAAAATGCCCTCCAAATGGTCATGCTGGACTCCTGTAACAAATATTAATTTGTGTAACAACCAAAGGGCAGGCACTTCATCAGGAGACACATTCAGTCAAGGTGAAACAGCATTTTCTCTGTATACAATAGTAGCTCAGGGAAATACTCATTTCTTGGAATGTCTAATATTTTTTATTTTAACCAATTTATGTATTACCAGTTTATTAATTTAATAAGGATTGGTTTTTATTTTTCCACTAGGTGTAACTGTCAACAAAAAACTTAAGAAACAAAAATCATCCTCTTCCATATCTGAGGATAATTCTGAAGAAACAGGAAAGGTGCGATATAAGAAAAAAAAAATGCAGCATAACAAAATAGAGAAAGCAGAAGTAGGAGTTTGCAAAAGAGACACTCAGCAACGACTAAATCATCCTAAACATTCGGAGCAGAAAAGCACTGAAAATACCAAGCAAAGTGATTGGCATATTGAATCTGAAACTACTTTTAAGTCTGTTCTCCTAAATAAGACAGTCGAAGAATCTCTGATCTATAGGAAGAAATACATACTGTCAAAAGATGTGAATCCTGCTGTTTGTGATAAGAGCCCTTCTCCTAGAAAAAATGTGAAAAGTCATAGAAAATCAGGGAAAAGATTAACGTCAGAACTTAATTCCTGGGATCTGAGACCAAAAAAAATGGTGAGTTTTCAGTGTGTTTGGTTTCTGCACACCTATAATATGCCCAGCTAATAACATAAGACAGCGAAGGAAGCTTGATGGGTTGCTGCAGATTTAACATTTGTAAGACCAGGATCTTTAAGTCTCCAGTCTGAGAATGAGTGCCTCCTGAACTCCCTCTCCTCATCCTTGTCCCTGGCTCCCCTCCCAACCGGTGTGCCCACAGGTGCAGGGCAGGTGTGTAAATAGGTGTGGCATGAAGGCACCCTGCAGCTCCTTGTGTCCTCCTGATGGTTTTCTTCCTCTCTGTCCTGCAGATGCTTTGAGTATATAGAACTGTCTGTGTCTCTCTTGTGGTGCTTACCTTTCTTTTATTTTTTTTTATTTTTTTAAAAATATTTATTTATTTGACAGACAGAGATCACAAGTAGGCAGAGAGGCAGGCAGAGAGAGAGGAGGGGAAGCAGGCTCCCTGCTGAGCAGAGAGCCCGATGCGGGGCTTAATTCCAGGACCTTGGGATCATGACCTAAGCTGAAGGCAGAGGCTTTAACCCACTGAGCCACCCAGGCACCCCTTACCTTTCTTTTAAAAAGTGATTATTTGTATCTATTTTTCTCCTTGTTTTAACCTATTAGAGTGTAAAGACTATGTTTATTCGTCATTCATTTTCTTGCATGGCCCCGTTCAGTTTTGCACATAGTAGTAGCATCTGAAACCATTTCTTGGATTATTGCATTAGAGTTTGACAGGTTTTGTCAAATGAGAAGAAAAAATGTAGGTGGAGTGTAGGAGACTGTCTTCCACTGTCCTGTTGCTCATCCCCACTGGAGTCTTTACCTTCTCCTTCAGACTCATCATCTGTGGGATGCTCTAGGACAGTTTAAGCTCATCTTCACCATACTTTAGATCAAAAGTTTACTTTTTGTAGTAGTTACTATAAATATCTTTTGTCATTGCTATCAAGATACATTTTAATAACTTTTTTAAAAGAAAGTATTTTTTTAATTTTTTAAAGATTTTATTTATTTATTTGAGAGAGAGAATGTTATTTAGAGAGAGCATGAGAGGGGTGAGGGCCAGAGAGAGAAGCAGATTCCCTCCTGAGCAGGGATCCTGACGCAGGGCTCAATCCCAGGACTCTAGGATCATGACCTGAGCCGAAGGCAGGTCATAACTGACTGAGCCACCCACGTGCCCCAGAAAACTTTTTAATTAGAATACTTTCCACTGCCAGGGATAGAATCTGTTTTTCACTCTTCTTTAGAAGATCCAGGGTTTTTTTTGTTTTGTTTTTAACTTACAATGTATTATTTGTTTCAGGGACACAGGTCTGTGATTCATCAGGCTTATACTTTTCACAGCACTCACCATAGCACATGCCCCTCCCCAGTGCCCATCACCCCACCACCCCATCCCTCCCGCCCCCCTCCATTCCAGCAACCCTCAGTTTGTTTCCTGGGACCAAAAGTCTCTTAAGGCTTGTCTCACTCTCTGGTTTGTCTTGTTTCATTTTCCCCCCCCTTCCCCTATGATCCTGTCTTATTTCTCAAATTCCTCAAATCAGTGAGATCATACGATAATTGTCCTCTCTGATTGACTTATTTCACTTAACATAATACTCTCTAGTTCTAGCCACATTGTCGCAAATGGCAAGATTTCAGGGGTTTTTTGATGGCTGCATAGTATTCCATTATACACACATATATAAATATATGAGGGGGTTTTGATGGCTGCATAATACTCCATATTGGTTTTTTTGATGGCTGCATAATATTCCTGTGTGTGTGTGTGTGTGTGTGTGTGTGTGTGTGTGTGTGTGTGTGTGTATACCACATCTTCTTTATCCATTCATCTGTTGATGGACATTGGGCTACTGTGGACATTGTTGCTGTGAACGTTGGGGTGCATGTGCCCTTCGGATCACTACATTTGTATCTTTAGGGTAAATACCCAGTAGTGCAATTGCTGGGTCATAGGGTAGCTCTATTTTCAACTTTTTGAGGAACCTCCGTGCTGTTTTCCAGAGTGGCCGCACCAGTTTGCATTCCCAACAACAGTGTAGGAGGGTTCCCCTTTCTCCACATCCTTGCCAATACCTGTTCTTTCCTGACTTGCTAATTTTAGCCATTCTGACTGGTTCAGGTGGTATCTCACTGCAGTTTTGATTTGGATTTCCCTGATGCTGAGTGGTGTTGAGCACTTTTTCCTGTGTCTTTTGGCCATTTGTATGTTTTCTTTGGAGAAATTTCTGTTCATGTCTTCTGCCCATTTCTTGACTAGATTATTTGTTCTTTGGGTGTTGAGTTTGATAAGTCCTTTATAGAGTTTGGATACTAGCCCTTTATCAGATATGTCATTTACAAACATCTTCTCCCATTCTGTCAGTTGTCTTTTAGTTTTGTTGACTGTTTCATTTGCTGTGCAAAAGCTTTTTATCTTGATGAAGTCCCAATAGTTCATTTTTGCCCTTGATTCCCTTGCCTTTGGCGATATTTCTAGAAGGAAGCTGCTGCAGCTGAGGTCAAAAGGTTGCTGCCTATGTTTTCCTCAAGGATTTTGATAGATTCCTGTTTCGCATTTAGGTCTAGAAGATCCAGGTTTTATAGGCTTCTATTTTCATTTATTTTTCAGAGTGGTATTAATACCTGGAGAGCCAAATTTCTAGAGTTGATATAAAATGTCCATGTACTGGAGCATCTCAATATGCAAATGAAATACTTAATAGATAATTTGCTTTTGTTATTTATAATTAGACATCATTTCATTTGTCTGGACCAGGCTTTTTATTTTGTCTTTAATCTGCAGTTCACTTTCTGTGCCTTATTTGGCTACTTTCTTCTTAAACAAAATCCTTTTGGGTCACTTTCTCTTGTTTCTTAGTATGCTATTCTTCTTTCTAGTTGTAGCTGCTGTTTAGTTCTTCAGATGCAAGGGAAGTAGGTTCTTTTTGTCTGAATGCTGAATGTTCTCAGTTTTTATTTTAAATTGTTTCCCTTGGAATTTAGAATTATTCCACAGAATTTCCCTGAGCTAGTCATTGTTTTTTTTTTTTTTCTGGGACCACAGAAACTGATCATTGAAACTGTGTGCTCATTTTTTAAAACCAACTTCCTGTTTCCAGAAGTTCTCTTCAGTCTTTCATAATGTTGCTCCCTGTGTTACGATAGAGGACTTTCTGCCATTCTCAGGCGTGATGACTCTTCTCTAAGGTAGTCATCTGGTCCCGCTTCCTGTTCACTGGACTAACCTAGAGAAACAGAACTTCTGCAGCTTGGTGGTACAGGTTTCCCAAGGCAGCTCCAGTCATACTGGAAGTTCCTAAACCATACACTCACTATTCTGGGAGAGGTTCATTTTTGCTACATTTTTATCAAACCAAGTACAGTAATCTCAAGAAGAGATATTAAATAGTAACTTATGATCTATATTACATATAAAAACATAAACTGAAAAATGATTGAAAATAGGCTTCCTGGTTGGCTCAGTTAAGCATCTGACTCTTGATTTCCTATCAGGTCATGATCTCAGGGTTGTGAGATCAAGCCCTGCACTGGGCTCTGTGATGGGCATGGAGCCTGCATGAGATTTTCTGTCTCCCACTCCCTCTGCCTGAAACCACCTCTCACTCTGGCTCTCCAGCAAAAAAAAAAAAAAAAAGTAAATTTTTTGTTTCTATTATATTTTACCATACTTTTAAAAAAATGCCTGATTCCCAGAAAAAAAGAAAACTAATGATTAGAGTCAGGAGAACTCGTACCTTTGAGTATTATAGGGAATTTTAGCCAGATTATCTAAAATTATGCAGATGATAGTTGTAGTTCTTCCATTTTTAGAGTAATAGTATATTTTATCTTTTTTTAAAGTAATTCCTACACCCAACATGGGACTAAAACTTATGCCCCCCAGATCAAGAGTTGCACACTCCACTGACTGAGCCAGGCAGGTACCCTTAAAACAAAGTATTTCTTAAGGCAGTTTCAGGTGTACAAGTACATCAAGACTTCCCGTTTCCCCTTCGCCCACACCCTAGTTTCCCCATCATTAGCATCTTACATCAGTAGGTACCTGGATTACGAATTATGAACCAGTATCAATACATTACTATTAACTAAAGCCTATAGTTTAGTTTAGAATTCAGCCTTTGTGTTGTATATTCTATATGTTTTGACAGATGTGTGGCAACACGTATTATCATACATAATAGTTTTAGTGCCCTAAAATTCCCTTGTGCTCCCCACCCCCTCATAGTACTGGCAGTCACTGATCTTCTGTCTCCGTAGTTTTGCCTTGTCCAGAATGTCAGAGTTGGAACCATATAGTATGTAGTCTTCAGATTGGCTTCTTTCACTTAGTAATAGCAATGATGTTTTCTCCATGTGTTTTCATGGCTTAACAGCTCATTTCTTTTTACTGCTGAATAATATTCTCTTATATGCTTGTACCAGGATCGTTTAGGTGTTCACCTGTGGAAGGACATTTTAGCTGGTTTCTATGGTGTGACAGTTACGAATAAAGCTTCTGTAAATGTTCATTGTGCAGGTTTCATGTGGACATAAGCTTCCAGTTCATTTGGGAAAATAGAAAGGAGCATGATTGCTGGATCATATGGTCCGAATGTGTTCAGTTTCATAAGAAACTGCCTGTCTTCTGAAAATGGAAAAGATGGCTGTACCATTTTTGCATTCTGAGCAACAGATGAGAAAATTCCTGTTGATCTAATCCTTGCCAATACCGGGTGTTGTCAGTGTCTTGGAGCTTAGCTACTGTTATATGTGCTTGGTGGTATCTCATTTTAATTTGCAGCTCCCTAATGACATACACATCTGAGCAGCCTCCTATATTTTTATTTACCATCTGTATGTCTTTGGTGAGTTGTCTCTTCCGATCTTTTGCTCACTTTTTAACTGGGTTCTTTGTTATTGTTGAATATTAACAGTTCTTTGTCTAACTTAGATACAGGCATGCCATGCTTTATTGCCCTTCACAGATACTGCATTTTTTTTAAAGATTTTATTTATTTATTTGACTGAGATCACAAGTAGGCAGAGAGGCAGGCAGAGAGAAAGGAAGGGAAGCAGGCTTGTTGCCGAGCAGAGAGCCCGATTCAGGGCTCGATCCCAGGACCCTGGGATCATGACCTAGGCCGAAGGCAGAGGCTTTAACCCACTGAGCCACCCAGGCACCCCAGATACTGCATTTTTTATGAATTGACGGTTTTGGGAGCCCTGTGGTGGGCAAGTGGATTGCTGCTATTTTTCCACCAACATTTGCTGACTTTATGTCTCTGCCACATTTTGGTAATTTTCATAATATTTCAAAGTTTTTCATTATTATTATATTACTTATGGTGACCAGTAATCAGTGTTCTTTGATTTTATTCTCGTAATTGTTTTGAGGCACTATGACCGCACCCAGATAGGATGGCGAACTTAATAAATGTGTGTTTTCTGACTGCTCCACCACCCGGCAGTTCCCCCATCTCTCTCCCTGTCATCAGGCCTCCTGGTTCTCAGGGACGTAACAACATTGAGATTAGGCCAGTTAATAACTTTACAGGGGCCTCTAAGTGTTCAAGTGAAGGGAAGAGTCACACATCTCTCACTTTAGGTCAAAGGCTAAAAATGATTAAGCTTAATGAGGCAGGCATGCAGAAAGCTGATATAAGCAAAAAGCTTGTCCTCTTGTGAAACACCTTTATGAGATCTGGAGTGATCTCGTAAGTTTGAGTGGCCTGGGTAGAAGCTCAAACCAGCCACAAAATTCTCTTAAGCCAAAGCCCACTTAAGAGCAAGGCCCTAACTCTCTTCAATTTTATGAAGGCTGAGAGAGGTGAAGAAGCTTCGGAAGAAAAGTCTGAGGCTAGCGGGGAATGGTTCATGTAGTTTAGGGAAAGAAGCCGTCTCTGTAATGTAAAAATGCAAGGTGAAGTAGCAAGTTATCCAGAAGATCTGGCTAAGATCATAAATGAAGGTAGCTACACTGAGGAATTTTCAGTGTAGGCAAGATAGCCGTATGTTAGGGAGAGATGCCATCCATGACTTTCATAGCTAGAGATAAGTCAGTGCCTGGCATCAGAGCTTCAAAGGACAGGCTGACTCTCTTGTTAGGCTAATGCATCCAGTGACTAAGTTAGAGCCAGTGCTCCTAGGGCCCTTAAACAGTTATGCTCAATCTACTCTGCCTGTGCTTTGTAAATGAAACTGCAATGCCTATGTGACAGCACATCTGCTTACAACATGGTTTGCTGAATATTTTAAGCCCACTGTTGAGGCCTGCTCAGAAAAGAAGATTCCTTTTAAAATAGTACTTCTCATTGACAGTACACCTGGTCATTCAAGAGCTTTGATGAAGATATACAATGAAATTAATGTTTTGTTTTTCTTTTTTAAAAGATTTTTTATTTATTTGTTTGACAGAGATCACAAGCAGGCAGAGAGGTTTGCAGAGAGAGAGATAGAAGGGGAAGCAGGCTCCCCGCTGAGTAGAGAGCCCAACTTGGGGCTCGATCCCAGGACCCTGGGATCATGACCTGAGCCAAAGGCAGAGGCCTTAAACCACTGAGCCACTCAGGTGCCCCAAGTTAATGTTTTCATACCTCCTAAACATAACATCCATTCTGCAGCCCAAGGATCAAAGGGTAATTTCTACTTTTAGGTCTTACTATTAAAGAAATACATTTCATAAGACTCTAGTTGCCACAGATAGTGATCCCTCTGATAGATCTAGGCAAACCAAGGATTTAGTTTGGATTCACCATTCTAGATGCCATTAAGAACATTTGTGAATGGGACACCCTGGTGACTCAGTTGGTTAAGCATCCGACTCTTTGATTTTGGCTCAGGTATGATCTGAGGGTCTTGAGGTCGAGCCCCGTGTTATGTTTCACAGTGGGTGTGGAGCCTTACTTAGGATTCTCTTTCCCTTCCCCCACCCCCCAAAAAAGAACATCAGTAATTCATGGAAAGAGGTCAAAATATCAACATTAGCAGGAGTGTGGAAGAGTTGGTTCCACCCCTCATGGATGACTTTGATGGGTTCAACACTTTAGTAGAGGAAGTAACTGGAGATGTTGTGGAAATAGCAGGTGATCTAGAATTATAAGTGGAGCCTGAAGGTGGGACTGAATTGCTGCGATCTCATGATGAAACTTTAATGGATGAGGAGTTGCTTCTTATGGATGAGCAAAGACCATGGTTTCTTGAGATGGAATCGACTCATGGACTATGGACTCTGAAAAACAATCTGAGGATTTTGAAGGGGTGGGAGGTTGGGGGGACCAGGTGATGGGTATTACGGAGGGCACGGATTGCATGGAGCACTGGGTGTGGTGCAAAAACAATGAATACTGTTACACTGAAAAGAAATAAAAAATTAAAAAAAAAAAGAATCTACTTATGGTAGAGATGCTGTGAAGATTGACAAAAAAGAATTTAGGCTATTAATTGAACTTAGTTGATAAAGCATAGGCAGGGTTTGAGAGATCTGACTTCAGTTTTAAAAGAAGTTCTGCTGTGGGTAAAGTGTTATCAAACAGCATTGCACGCTGTGCAGAAATCGTTCATGAAAGGAAGAGGCAGTCAATGTGGCAGATTTCATTGTTTTCTTATTGTTAGAAGTTGCCACAGCCACCCCGGCCTTCAACAATCACAACCCTAATCAGTCAGCAGGCATCAACTTTGAGGCAAGACCCTCTGCCAGCAAAAAGAGTGCTATTGGCTAAAAACTCAGATGATTAGCATTTTTTAGCATTAAAGTATTTTTTAATTAAGATATGTACTTTTTTTAAAGGCATAATGCCATTATATATTTAATAGACTACGGTGTAGAGTAGGCGTAACTTTCATATGCACTGGGAAACCAAGTTCGTTTGACTCACTTTAATGCATTTGCTTTGTCACTGTGTTCTAGAACCAGCCCCGCCGTATTTCTGCAGTAGGCCCATACAAGGCCTTTATCAGATATGTGTTTTACAAATAGTTTCTTTCTGTCTGTGGCTTGTCTCTTTACTTTTGAAACAGTGTCTTTTACAGAACACAAGTTTTTAATTTTAATGAAATTCTGCGTCTCAGTTTTGTCTTTCGTAGATTGTGCTTTTGGTTCATACCTAAAAAGGCATTGCCGAACCCAAGGTCAATCTAGATTTTCTCCTCTGTTATCTTCTAGGAGTTTTATAGTTTGCATATTACTTTTAGGCTTATGATCCCCTTTGAGTTAATTTTTGTGAAGGGTGTAAGTTCTGGGTCTAGATTCATTTTTGGTTTTTGTCTTTTGATTTTTGGTTTTTAGCATGTGGATGTCCAGTTATTCCATCATCGTTTGTTGGAAAGACAAATTTATCCATTTCATTGTCTTTGCTTCTTTGCCAAAGATCAGTTGACTGTGTATATGAGGGTATTTCTGGGCTTTCAGTTTGCTCTCTTGATTTGTCTATTTCACCAATAGCATTCTACACTGATCATTGTATCTTTATAGTAAGTCTTAAAGTATGCTAGTGTCAATCTTCCAGCTTTGTTCTTCAATACTATATTGGCCATTCTTGGTGTCTTGCTTCTCTGTGTACACTGTAGAATCATTTTGTTGATATTCACAAAATAACTTGCTGGGATTTTGATTAGGATTACATTGAATCTCTAGATCAAGCTGAGAAGAACTGACATCTTGGCAATATTGAGCTTCCTACCCATGAACATGGAATTTCCTTCCATTTATTGAGACCCTGATTTTCTTCATTAGTCATGTGTAGATCTTGTACATGTTTTGTTAGATTTATACCTAAGTATATAAATCATTTTAAGGAGTACTAATGTAAATGGAATGTAATTTTAAACTCTCGTTTTTCATTACTAGCTTATGAGGAAGCAGCCAACTTTTGGATATTAACCTCGTATCCTTCAGCGGTGTTATCACAATTGCTTTTTAGAGGGTGCCTGGGTGGCTCAGTGGGTTAAAGCCTCTGCCTTCAGCTCAGGTCATGATCCTAGGGTCCTGGGATCGAGCCCCACATCAGGCTCTCTGCTCAGCAGGGAGCCTGCTTCCCTTCCTCTCTCTCTACCTGCCTCTCTGCCTACTTGTGATCTCTGTCTGTCAAATAAATAATAACTAAAATCTTTTTTAAAAATTGCTTTTTAGTTCCAGGAGTATTTTTGTTAATTTTTTGAGTTTTTTTTTCTACATAGACAATGATGTTATCTGCAAACAAAGATAGTTTTATTTCTTCCCATTCTGGATACCATTTATTTCCTTCTCTTGTCTTACTGCATTCATAGGACTTCCAGTTTGATGTGGAATAGAAGTGGTGAGAGCAGGCATCTTTCCCTTATTTCAGATCTTGGTGGGAAAACATGTAGCTTTTCTCCATTAAGTATGATGTTAGCTCTAATTTTTTTTTTTTTGAAGATATTCTTTATCAAGTGGAAGACATCCCCCTCTATTCCTAGTTTTCTGAGAATTATTATCATGAAAAGATACTGGGTTTTTTCAAATGCTTCTCTTATATCTATTGATAAGATTATATGATTTTTCTTAAGGCTATTGGTATGATACATTATAATTGATTTTCAAATGTTGAATCAGACTTGCATATCTTGAATAAATACCATTTAATTTTATATAATTCTTTTTATACATTATTGAATACAATTTGCTAATATTTTGTTGGTTTTTGTATCTATGTTCTTGAGAGATAGTGTAAGGTCTGTTTCCTTTCTTGTATTGTCTTTGATTTTGCATGAAGATGATACCAGCTTCATTTAATGAGTTAGGAAGTATTCCCTCTGCTTCTATCTCTTGGGTGATTGTGGAAAATTGGTATGATTCTTCATTAAGTATTTGGTAGAACTCACCAGGAAACCCATCTGGGGCCTGGTGCTTGCTGTTTTAGAAGGTTATTAATTATTGATTCATTTTCTTTAATAGATAATAAGCCTATTCAGATGATCTATTTCTCCTTGTATGACATCTGGTAGATTTTACCTTTCAAGGAACTGGCCCATCTGATTTAGGTTATCAAATTTGTGGCCAAAGAGTTGTTCATAATATTCCTTTATTATCCTTTTAATGTCCTTAAGAGTGACAGCCTCTATTTCATTTCTAATAGTAGTAATTTCTATCCTTTTTTTCCCCTCTCTCTTTTTTTTTCCTTAGCTAACTTGGCAAGAGATGTATTGATTTTATTGATCTTTTCAAAGAACCCGATTTTAGTTTTCTTCAGTTTTTAATAAAATTTATTTTTCCATGGATAGAAACTAATTTGGATCTGTACAGAACATTCTGCCCATGTGTAAACTGTTAAGTCTTTTTTTTTAAACTGTTAAGTCTTATCCTGTGTTTTCGAATGCCTAACAGACTTACTAAATAATTTCTTACCTCTTTTATTTCTCTTTGTAGTTATATATAGAACCAGATTTTTCTTAAATGTTCCTTTATTTTCCTTTGAAGGATTACTGGTAGAGTTTTAAAGTAACTTATAAATTGTTTCAGAGAGAAAAGTCAAAAGAGAAAGGCTTTACTGATGCAGCAGAATCCTTGATAAACCAAATTAATAAGAGGTATAAACCAAAGGAAGATATAAAGTCTACAAAAAAATTCAAGGAGTCTTTGATTGACAGGTATGGTCTTATATTTTAGAAATAAACATTTTTCTGCCTGATACAACTAAATTATTTTACTCAATTTTAAGAAGGTAAGTTTTGAGCATGTTCAAGTAATACAATTTTCCAGCAGAAAACACCTAGTTATTTGTGCTTTTTTTAATTAATTTTTTTTAAAAGATTTTATTTATTTGCCAGAGAGAGAAAGAGAGTACACACAAGCAGGCAGAGAGGCAGGCAGAAGCAGGTTCCCTGCTGAGCAAGGACCCCTGTGCGGGACTCGATCCCAGGACCCTGGGATCAAGACCTGAGCTGAACATCGACTTAACCAACTGAGCCACCCAGGCGTCCCTAGTTATTTACTTTTAAAAATAGTAGCTATTTAAATTATACAGGAAGGGAACTAAATTTGAAATTAGTCTTTGTAGTAGGTGATTATTACATTTTATAAAATATCAAAAATACTGTATTGATACAGCATACCATTTCATAAATAAATCTTTGGGATATAAACATTTTAAGATTTTATTTATTGAGCCTAGTGATGAGTAAAACTAAATATATTTAAATATATTGCTTAATGAAACATGAAATTTAAATGAGCTGAGAAGTTATTTTTATATAGTAAATACGTATTTTTTTGTTTACAGTCTTTCTGAAGGTTAGTTGTTATTAGAAATGTTTCTTTACAGGTTGATTGGTGGTTAATTCATATTTAAATTAATTCTGGCCCTATGATAAGACACAAAACAATTACTCTCCTGGCAGAACCATTCATTTCCAATTGCTTGGCACCTCCTACTGCATGAATGATTCAGCTTTTCATTAACAGTCAGTGTTGCTATTTACTACAAGTAAAGTTGCAAAATTACCTGGCTAGTGCTGCACATTTCAGTTTTTTTATAGCGTATTGAATGTAAACTTAGTGACCCAGAAGTTTTATGTTATATAAAATGACTTTTATGAAAAATATTCTGATACTGAATTTCTTTTTTAATTTTGGCAAAACCTTTCTTATAGTGGTTTTTCAAACAAATCTGATCTACAGCTCAGTAAGGTAGGTTTCATTTATTTAACTACCCCAAGTGTATACTCAAACTCTAAATGATATTTGACTGTAAACATAAAATGGAATCGCAGGATGGGATGGAATTAGTGTTTGCAGCATGTTGATAAATGAATTAAACAACTGACAAGTTTAATGGTAACTACTCAAAATAGTCCTCTTTCTGTTCAACTTTTCAAAACAAAACAAAACAGAAAAATGTTTCTTTTCCATATGTGAGTGTGATGTTTTCATTTTTTGGTACCTGATTCAATAAATCTCTATTTTCATAGCTAATCCCATCTCTTCTGACAATAAGATCCTTCCTAAATTTCTGTTTTTTGTTTAAAAAATTAGCATTTATTCAGGATTAAAATACCAATATCTTTGATTTACTCCTCACAATTACTTTCTGTGCATTTAATTTCAAGTTTTGAGGTTCACCGTCTATACATTCTTCTTAAATATCCCCTTTGCTGCCTATGCAACTCCTTTTTCCTAGTTTGAGTTCTAATTTCCAGTCTCTGGATTATTGCAGTAGCCTTTATGTGATTCTTTTGTTGTCTAGCGTTTCTCTTGCCAACCTATCCTTCTGTTCAGAAGGAGCTTTTTTCTTTCTAAAGCACACAGCTTCAGTCACGCCAATCCGTTGTGCAAAATCCCTTCTTTGGTCTCTGTTGCTTATGAAGTGGAGACTCAGGCCAGCTTGTGAAAGTCTGTCTTTATTTCCTAGTATTAGCTCCCTATGCGTGTCTCCTTTAGCTGAAGAAGAACTTGAGCTTACCTCGAGTGTCTTTCCAAGTGTTGATTCTCTTTCTTCCCCTCTTCAGAAAGCACTTTGAACTGAGTCCGTGTGCTTTCGCACTCTTCTGCTCGTCAAAACTTGATTCCTCCTTGCGAGTCTTGCTTCAAAATCTGCCTTTTTTTAAAAAAACTTCCAAGGTGTCCTGACTCAAAATCCAAATGGGCAAGAATTCTGAATCTACACACTGATTTCTTTGTACCATTGTTCGAGATTTCACTCGCTGTTGCAGTTTTTATCTCTCCTTTGTCTCTGTTAGCATGGGTTGTTTAGAATCATCTTTGTGTCCTGTATAACGCTTTTGCTTCCTTTCATATCCTTTTTAATATTTTGGCTTATTTTTTGTGTCTTCTCTAATACCTAGCGCAGGCTAGTACACAGTAGTGTATTGAACAGGTGTATGTAAATGCTGGTAAAAATCCTACTGGAAAGGATAACTGAGATCAGAGATCAGAGGAGTAATATATTAAGGGATAAACTTTTTGAAAAAATACAAATAGTTATATATAAAACAGCCAAAATACAGAATAAAACTTAATATGAATAACAACTAAAATGAATAGTTTTAGTATTTCCAACTTATTAGACTTCAGAGTATCTCTGTTCACTAATCAATCATTTAGTAATACTAATAGTGATTTTACATAAACCTTAGTCTCCTCCAAAGTTTTTCTGTCTAAGACTTTAAAGCAAATGAGTCCAGGAAAAAAAGAAACATGCTTGTTTTGTGTTTCTAAAATCATTAAGGTTCAGCTTATAGGATAGCGTTTACCTATGTACAGGAGTGTCAGTGCAAATAAAGATGTAAGAACCTTATATTTTATATTTAATTTACAGTACTTCCAATTATGTTCTTAGTACTTAAAGTCTTCAAAATTTTTATTGGTCTGGATGTTGTAATACTTTTTTCAGTTTACATTAAAGAAATGGTTAGAGATGTAAAACATGAATAGAAACAAGTAGAAAATATAAGAAAATATAATTGATATGTTGTTTGTTTGCCAAGTATACTCGTGTACAAGTTTGAATGTAATATAAACTTCTTTTGTACTTAGGAAAAGGTTCAGAAAAAAAGTTATAGACAACTGAAGACTACTTTTGTTAATGTTACTTCTGAATGCCCGTTGTAAGTAATTTTTCATAGATCTTAGTTTTATTCATATTTGAAGAAAATGTATTAATTATATAACAGAGTTAATATTTCTCTTCATTTTTACAGGAATGATGTTTACAATTTTAATTTGAATGGAGCTGATGAGCCTATTATAAAACTTGGAGTAAGCTAGAAATCAGTATTTTGTATTTAGTATTTATTTTGTATTCGCCATATAGTTATTACAGTGTATGTTTTTTGGTTTCCATTCTCTTGTAGATTTGCTTTGAAAGAGTTTAAAATATTTTAAAATTTATTTGGCGCCATTTTAGGTATATTTGGTTTCCTTTCAAATCCTCTGGACTAAAGTAGAGGAAAAATTGGTAATTGGGGCATGGGGATGGGACTCATACTATTATATCAAGAAAATCACTTTCCTTCTGGATACAAGAAATTTAAAAATAATTACTCCTATTTATTTTTTTAGTATATTTTATGGTATTAGCTTTCTTCTTAAATATAAAAATATTTTAGTAAACTTAATTTTATGGCTGCATCTTATGAAACTTATAGAAACTATAATTTTAATTTTTATTTACCTTATTTCAACACTAAGAAGAAGTATTTAATGTTTATTCACAATATAGATCCAGGAATTTCAAGCTACAGCTACAGAAGCCTGTGTGGATAATTCAATAAAACTGTAGGTGCTTTTATTATAATTAGATGGATCAAATTAAAATAAACTTCTCAATTGTTCTTTGTCTTCAATATTTCCTCCCACTTTGAGAGTATTTAACATATGAGAAGAATGAATAAAAAATGCTACTGCCATGATTACCTCCATTATATTTCTAATATTTCAACCTTTGCTTCTAAAATTAATGTGCAGATTCTGTGTACTTTTAATATTAGTTGTGTCTCTTAGATGATAAAGCTGAAAGAACTTAGTCCTTTCATCTGACCTTGTTATTTTTATAATTAACTGAGGTCAGAGAACATAAGCAACTTGACCAGAATTATATAGTGAATTAGTAATGTCTAACTGTCCAGTATATGTTACCTTAATATGTTATATATGTTACTTTATATATGTATATGTTATAATATGTATATGTATATATGTATATGTATAATATGTATATGTTACTTTAATAACTAAAGTTAATTAAAATTTATGAATATTTTTGTTTAAGGATAGGTTTAAGGAATCATGATGAACTTGAAACTTCTCTCAAAACAAAAGATAAAAGAGTAAGTTATATCCTAATTGCCTATTAACAGCAGTATTTTAAAAATAATTCTCCAATGCCAAAGATGATCACAGATCTAGAAAACAAAATCATTTGGAATCTTTCCCCCTCTGTGGGATTATCCACCTGCCCGCTATGACTTTGGTATGGTCTCTGAGCTATTTGTAATCATCTAGGAATAGAAGATATGACAGCTTCACTTTCTTTGATGACATTGGCTTATGTCTCTGTAGGAGTAAGCAGTTTTAACAACAAAATATGAATCCCAGTCTCTGCTCTGGATTTCTGAGTGAATTTCTAGATATGTTTTCCTTAATGCCAGGTAGATTAGTATACCAAAAAATTAAGAAGTTAGTTTTTCTGTTGCTTCAGGTTGGTTTTTGGTTTTGTTTTGTTTTGGCTTAACTTACCTTACATAGCATAATATGAGACACATTTCTTCATCTATTACAAGGATTCTTTTTTTTTTTTTTTTTTGTAGATTGTAACAAATCCTAAAAAGAAAAATCTCTTTAGTGATACTGACACAGAATACAGATGTGATGACAGCAAGACTGATGTCAGCTGGCTAAAGGAACCAAAGTCAAAACCACAACTAATAGACTATAGCAGAAATAAAAACACGAAGAAACCTAAAAGTGGGAAATCAAGTAAGAAATCACTTTTTAGAGAAATGTTGCAAATGATATACCATATCAAGTACATGAAATGCTTTGTTGGTTGTAAGTATATTTGCATATATAGTTAGTGTTTGCAACTACACAGCCTTGTAAATAGAACAGAGCAAATACTCCACAACACTACAGTCATTTTGGTTTTTGTTTTCTCATTTTTAGTAATATGGTTCTATATAAATTACTTTTTTTACCAGAATCTTAGAGACGCAAAATATAACTGTCATATTTTTTGGTTCATGCATCTTCTCATTTGTCTACTCATGGCCTACTGTTGTTATTCAGTAATTAACAATTATTGTGAATGACATATTATTAAGTACTCATAAAACCAACACTCTAAGCAAAAATCAAATCTTGGACATCCCATTTCCTGTCACACCCACACATATCCTTTTTTAAGAATCCACATAGAATGCATATAAAGATAGATTGTAAGGAAAACAATTTTCTTGCAGAAATACCTTCCACAGATTTTTCTTTTTAAGATTTTATTTATTTATTTGAGAGAGCGAGTGAGAAAGAGAGAGAGAACATGAGAGGATCATGACGTGAGCTGAAGGCTGTCGTTTAACCAACTGAGCCACCTAGGCGCCCCACAGGTTATCTTCCCAGCATACGGCTTCTGCTTTGTCTAGTGACTCTCTTGAAGTAGTTGGATAAGAGTTTGAGGCATGGGTTTTTAGCTAGACCTAATGACCATTTTCCTGGATTGTTTGCTAAAACACAAAGATTTCATATAGTCCATTTTTAAAAGAAGACAACATAACTCTGAACTTTTAAATCAATATGTATTTTAAGGAAATCGGCATTTAGTTCAGGATAAAAATAACCAATAGTAACCTTTGTGCATATGTCAGAGGGAGCAGGTGATGACTTAAATAGAAGTAAAAATAGAAATATGGAAGTGAAGTTTGGTATGTGTTCATAAACGAGGTTGAATCTTGAAAACAGATAAGGCCTATCACATACATGTGGGAGAGAAGCAACAAACAGTGTTATCACCTGTAAAAGAGACAAGTGTGAAAGAGCATCATGTTTTCGTGCAGGGATTGTAGTGTTGGGGTAGTTGGAACACAGATCAGACTTGGAGGAAGATGTTGAAAGACGCACTGCGTCTGGTCACATGTCCGGACTTCGAAGCAGCATTTTCTAATAAGCCAAAGGGAAACAGAAGATTCACATGTTCTCAGGGAGTTTACAGTCACTTGTAGCAGAGAGTAGATAATCAGAGATTTTTGAGGAGACCATTCAGGGTGAGAATACTGTCATCAGTAAGTACTTCCAAAATTGAACTTCTGAGTGAAGTTTTGTTTGAATAGCTGAGTAACTGCCAGTCAGTGTGTAGAGGCTGGCTTCTTGCCAGGACTGCAAGACCTTCCTCCCAGAACTTCATTGCTTCCTTGGTATGGGTAGTTTCTTAGGCTTCAGAGAATATTTAGAAAGTTGATTGTGTTTGAAAGGCAAAAAAGGGAATAGAAACTGAAGCTATGCTCAGTAATATGGATGCATCTTAGGAACCATGGTGAAAAATAAAGCAAACGATACAGTATTATATACGAGATGGTACCGTTTTATAGAGCTCACTATATTGTTTAGGGATACATATCTGTGAAGTAAAACTTTCTTTTTTAAGACCAAGTGAATGAGAAATAATTCGATATAATGAAAACTTCCCTTTGGCCAGAGGGGTATTGAGCATCATAGAGATGCTCATGAGTACACATAAGTAACACATGGCTCTTGGTCATCCGGCTCTTGGACTGAGTGGTAGATGCATGTAGGTATTCATTGTAACTGACGTATTCTCCTGCATGTTTAAAAATTTCAGGATGTAAAGGAGGAGAAAGGAAATTGGTGATTCATATCCTACCAAACATTAATAAGTTATCAATGTCAATGTAGCCTCAAATCATCTTGAAATTTAAATTTTTGAATGAGTTTAAAGATATATTCTTGTTATGATTTTAACTTCCATGCAAAAATATTCTAATAAATTTTAATGCCAGTTCATATCTATTTGAAAACTCATTTTCTCGAATTGCAGAACCGTCTTTGGAAAGGGGACAACCAAGATCTAAAGTGGTAAAGCCAAGAAGTTTGTGTTCCAACATCACTTTAATATTATTTTTCTTCTGTCATGTAAAAAACTTCATTTTTCATCTCGTAATTTTATCCTTATTTGTTGCTTGTTTTTCCATAATTGTTCGAGACTTTGCATGCATCCTCCTACCTTCTACCTTTTTGGATCATGTTGGCCTGTTTTAGGTCTATTTTATTCTGGAGTTATAGGAACTTTTTATATCTCTGTTTCTCTTTTTTTCCTCTCCTTCTCTTTTTTATGTAAGTTAGGTAATATATACCAGGCCTCCCAGAGCTTTAATGACAGGGATTAAAAAAAGGTAATAGAGAAGATAATTGGATGGAAAGATAAAATCCCATCATTCAAAAATGTTAATCAGGAGTCTTTTTTATTCCTACAAATATTTTATGTATTTCTCGTCACAGTGCCAGTTTTATAGAAAATAGCTTATATTTCTTATATCTCAAATACTGACCTAATAATTCAGAAATTTTTCTCCTAAAGACACCCAACAAAAGCATCACCAAAAAGGTAGAGGAGACAGTTCCAGACGGGAGAGCCAGACTTCCACGAAGAGCAGCAAAAACCAAAAAAAATTATAAAGATCTCTCAAATTCAGAATCAGAGAGTGAACAAGAATTTTCACATTCATTTAAAGAGAAATTGCTAGTAAAGGTAAATAGATACAAATCAGAAAAAAATTTCTGAAAAGCCTGTGAAAATACTAAACAATATATTTTTGCAGAAATGTCAAAATTTGTCACATCTTGAGGTTAAACCTTCTATATGAGAAATTTTATAGACTGAAAATTGATGTTCAGGCAATATGTAAATTTGTGAGAAGTTGGCATTAGTGTTCTAAAACAGATGTTTGACTCTAGGAAAATGATAACTTGAAGATAATATCTTTGAATTAGAGAGGTGCTTGATCTTTCCAAAATTTTACTTCAAGAAAGTACAGACTGTTGGGAAGCAGTGAATCTTTCTCTTGAGTGGACCTGAGGTTCTTCCTATACGCTGCCCAACCTGTGTCCATGCCTGGTTTCTGTCCTGAAAGTTAATATATGTATGCCTAGCTATCTGTGCTTGAAAGCTTTTTTAACAAAGTAAAAAGCAAAAAAACAAAACAATAACAAGAATCCAGTGCTTACAGTGTGCCAGGTGCTATGCCAAGTACCTTAACATCTTAAAATCTCTCAAGTACCATACGTGATTAGTACTCGTATTGACATCGCATTTTACAAATGAGAAATCAGGGCTCAGAGAGATAATGGAACTTGCCCAAGGTCACACAAGTAGGAGGTGGTAAAACAAAGTTGTGAACCCAAAGAGTCTAGCACTAAAGGTAGGTCTCTGACTATTCCACTATGCTAACGTCACATCAGTAAACTTCCACCTCACCTTGTTCATAGCCTTGCTGTCCTTTACTTGGAAGACCTTAAGGACTTTGTGACTTATCTCCACATTTTCTATCACTTCTTACTTTAAATTCCTAAACATATAGCTGTTTGTTTCCCAAGCTACCTCTCCTTTTATCCCTCTGCAAAGAAAAACCCTGAAAATCTCCATACAGTGAAATAGTGCATCAGAATACCTCTCCACGCTCCTTGTCCCTGTTGTCCCCTGGCGTGTTCCCAGAGCTGAAACGGATGGGATAGCCTGTGACTCCCTAACGGGACCCATGGTGGGCTCGCGGCGCCAGCGCACAGACCCAGGGAGATCCCTGCCTCTCCGCCTCCTGGGCTCTGTCAGGAGTCGCCCCTGGCCTTTGTAGGTCTTCCTTCACCATCTTATTTTACAACTCCCAAGCATGTCAGGTGCCATGAAATCCAGGAACTCTTTTCTGGTTTCCCCAAACTGATTATAATTTTCTCCTTACAGCATTTTGGTATTTCTTATGCTATTATAGTCCATGTATTTTTTCCTGTGAATTTGCCATAGGTCTTCTAATATATTAGAAAGTCTGTCACTACTCATGTTGAGGCTCCTGTTATGCCTGTAAATAGTAATAGAAGATATTTGGTATTTTCAGCATAATTTGTTTTATATGCCTAAGTATAACTTATCTGTATTCAAGTATGATTTTAAAGTTATCAATACCTTTAGGAGGAGAATATCCATTCCAGAAGCAAAACCATGAAGCTGCCAAAGAAACAACAGAACATCTTCTCTGCTGAAACACAAAAGAATATATCAAAAGAATGGAAAAATTCATCTCTCCTAAAAGATGCTTTAAGAGATAATAGCCTTGACTTATCTCCTATATCCCTATCTGGGAGCCCATCATCTATAGAAGTAATGAGATGTCAGTATCATTTTTTTCTTTTAAATATTCAATAAGTTTCTATTATGATTCTAATTGTGTGAAAATACAGTTTAAAGATTAATCTTAAACATGCCCTTCAAAATTATAGGTAGTTAAAACCTCATTTTTTGAGCTAGTTAATGCTGATAACTTGGTCTTTGCAAAGTAGACATCAGGACAGCGTCCTTGTGACACTCATGTCTTTCATGATAGGAAGTTAAAGATCAAATGCTTCAATGTGGAAAATATTTAATGTATATTTACAAATTATAATGTGCTGAATAAACTTTTAGATTTTTAATCCCCAAATATATTTAATAACGTGAAAATAACGATGGGGATTTCTCCTTCCTCTTTTTTACATTTCACTGACCAAAGTCTCTAAAGAATATCATGGTCATTCTGTGGACTCATAGTAGGTTATCTTCATGATTTGAGGTTTGCTTTTATTTAAAAATAACTGACAAATATTCATATTTTGGGGAGCTCTGGTGTATAGTACACACAAACACATACATCACACACTTTTCTAGCACAGAAACTATAAGTTTGTACTTTTATCTTTTTCACTTCCCTTTAAAGATATTTTAAAACATTTCCAAGTATCTATCTTTTCAGTTAAAATATAGGATTTGAATAAGTTAACATATACTTCCTCCAGAGTAGTATTTTGTTCTTTTCTAGAATATTTCCATAGTGCTCAGGACCACTGTCATGTCAGATAACCACACACTGGAAGACAGATGCACATGCCCTTATTCGACCTGAAAACTGAGAATTCATTTATACCAAGACTTATTTTGGCCATGAATTTGCTCAGCTATATATGAAGGATTGAGATAAGATTATTTCCCAAGCCATCTCCAACCAGAAAATTCTGTGGCTTTACTATGTGACTATTGGCTATGATGTCAAAATACTCAAGACAATACTTAGGTTTATCTTCACAGAGCAGCTCATACCACAGATATTTTTGTTTGAGCTTTTGAAAGTTCTTATGATTACATTTTAATTTGAACTATAGTCTTTTTCAGAGTCTTACAAAATTGGTCTTGATTTATTATCTATTTATATAGATAATATTTGAGGATTTGGTTAATTATTATATTAGAATGTAATCGTATTATTTCTGAAGCAGTCACCAGTGATAATACTTGCCATCTGCTTTTTGTGTTTTGTGAGGCAATGCAGGTATAGAGAAAATAAGAGAAAGGAACTTTACTCAGGATTATGACCGTATAACAAACTCCCTATCACCTTCTCCAAAAACTTCATCCCCTGAATCCTTAAGCAGTAAATATGGAGTTGGAGGTGCAAAAAAGTCACCTAAAAACAGTGACAAAAATTTATGTGCAAGAGAAAGTTGCTCGCCAATTCCACGATCCTTCTTGTTGGTAAGAATATACATTATTTTTTTCCTTATCAGATATATCTGAAGGAGGTAAATCATTTCCTTCTAATCTTAATCAAATATACATTGATTATCCACCTAACGTAAGGCTCAGGGTTTGGTCTGCGGGAGAAGAGTGACCTACTGATGAGTCAAATAGTCTCCGTGAAACCGAGACTAGGAAGGGGCTGTGCAGGATGAAGGATGTGCTGGTGTGGGACGCACTGAGTGTGGGACGCACTGAGTGTGGGACGCACTGAGTGTGGGACGCGCTGAGTGTGGGACGCGCTGAGTGTGGCACGCGCTGAGTGTGGCACGCGCTGAGTGTGGCACGCGCTGAGTGTGGGACGCGCTGAGTGTGGGACGCGCTGAGTGTGGGACGCGCTGAGTGTGGCACGCGCTGAGTGTGGGACGCGCTGAGTGTGGCACGCGCTAAGTGTGGGACGCGCTGAGTGTGGCACGCACTGAGTGTGGGACGCACTGAGTGTGGGACGCACTGAGTGTGGGATGCACTGAGCGCCGCTGGTACTGGGATACGAGGGCTCGCCTCCCTAGGGGCGCCACTCACTTTGTACGTCCAAATCACATAGTTACTGAATGGATATTGACAAATGTAATGATACAGGAAAAATTCTTTATATATGTATATACCATTTTTTCTCAATATGTAGGTGTGCACAGGGTTGTAAAAAGACAGTAAAGACAGGAAGCAGTTACGGTCCAAGCGAGGGAGGGCGGCTAACACCGGCGCCTACAAAGAAGTTTGCTGTTGTGGAGACTTCGGTGCTACTTTACAGACCCCACCCCGCCTCCACCCCCCGCCCTTTTTCTTGGCTTGGGTTGTATAAATGGCTTAAATTAGAGAATTTTAAAGCAGTAATCAAGTTACAGAACTGACTACCAAGATAATATAGTTTACTGTAACTGGGTAGAGCAGGAGAGCTGTGAGTCAGACAGATTGGCATTCAAATCCTGGCTCCGCTCTTTGCTAACTGTGTCACATTTTACAAGTTAATGAATCCCTCCGCACCTCAGTTTTCTCATCTGCACAGTGGGGCTGTGAAAAATCAGTCTGATTATTTAAGCGTTAATACCTGACACGTAGTAAATACCCAAATACATTCTTCTCTTGATATGTGCTAACTTCTGTGCACAGAGATGGAGTTAGTGAGAGTTCAGTACAGCTACCGCCACGATCTAAAACCTCTGATAACACCAAATTTCTGTCCTACCATTTGTAATTGAATGTTTGTATTCCTACCGGGTTTTAAGGGCCTTTTATTCTGGTTAGCCATTAGTCCTCACAGAGCATGTTTCTAACATTATCTCTCATGAAAGCACCAATGCGCCAAACCGATGGGAATGGAGCTCTGCTGTTTAAAGCAGACAGGAGGTCTGCAGCCTAGACTCCTCGGCCTCCCTCCCTAGTCAACCCCAAGGCACCTTTGCAAGACTCAATTTCTATAGCCCATAGTGAATACCACTTCCCCACGAGATCACCATCCCAGCATCCTTTGTCAGTAATGCTCTGCCATCCTTGGTTGCCCTGATTCCTTCCTCCCCTCAGTACTCCATCTTGAAATCTCAAAACCAAGATAATCCCCTGCCCACTTTCTTTTATGCTGCTCAGTGCTAGTTGGAATTTTAATTGTCACATACTTACTGGCCATTTGTTTCCCATTTACTGTTGACTCTTAGATATCAGAAATTTGTTATCTAAATAGTTCTGTCAGCTTGCACTCTCCAGCACTGGTATGTGACCCTCCCATTTCTCTACAGTTTTAACCGGCTGTTACCAGATGGTTCTCTTTTTGCCAATCTGTAAGTGTAGTGAGGAACTTTACTCTGCATTTAACTGATAAACAGCATCAGAATTTCATGTTTTTTGACAGGTTGGTGAATTGCCTTTTAATTTTTTTTTTGTATCATCTGATTTTTCTTATAAATTTGTAGGAGTTCTTAAAATATTTTAGATATTAATTCTGTATTGGTTATATACAATGCAAACATTCTTTTTCCAGTATGTTATCTTTTCACTTAAATAAAAAACTTCCATAGGACAAAAAAATGAGACCATAAAATTGACCAGTCTTTGTGCTCAACAAATCCCTCAGCTACTGTCATGTTCCTTCCTGGTTAAAAGTGTTAGTTTTAATTTATTTCAACTTTTAGGTTTTCAATCTTTCTAAGATTTCTCTTTGCACGTGGGTAGTGAGTTAGTGCAAGATCATGCCTGAGTGCCCTGCTGGCTCCGCCGTCTGCAGTGCTTCTCTGGGCCCAGCCCCGGCAGCGGCAGCGGCTGGGCGAGCTCTGTGTGCTGAGGCTCTCCTCTGCAGGGCCTCCTGGGAGCTTCACCACCTTCGCTTTGTACTTTCACATGCTCTGGGCCCTGTACTCACTTATGCAAATTTCTCAGTTTGTCTAAGGGGATTGCCATTTCCCAAGATTGATACTAAGCTTTCATGTCCACATATTTTTCTCTCTACATTTTGGTGATATTTCCAAAAAAATTATGCCAAATCTTCCACAGAGAAAATAGATTAATTCTTGTGTTTTATGGACTTTCTTTTTGCTGTATTAAAAAAGCTGAATTTTCTGGGTTTTTCTTTTGCTTTTGCATAGAAACACTATTGATTTTTATATTTCCAACTACTTTGACTAATTCTGTCATAATTCCCTGCCTAGGCCCTCTTGGATTTTGCATAGAGACAGTTACTCATGATAACTTTTGCATTTTCCATTCCAGTTCTTATACTTGGTTTTTTTTTTTTTTTATTGTTAAGGTGATGATGACCTTGGTGACAATGTTCACTAGAAACTGTACCAATAGGCATGCTTATTCTGTAGTTCTTGGTGGGTACTTTGATCAAATTAATGTTTTAGTTGTCTAAGGATTTTTTTCACCCTTTAATTGTGAATGGGTGTTGAATTTTAGTAGCAAATGAATTATTCCCTCAAAACATAAGTAGTTTTGGTTTCTTATTGTTGTGTTTTGGCTTTAAATAATTTTCTAATTTCCTTTGGGTTTGTATATGTCTTGTTCATTCATAGCCCAGGCATACTCCAGTTAATAATACTGTTGTGAATAGAAAAAATATAAATTCTGTGATACTTACACAAGATACACATGATTGTAACAGCTACTCAGATGTAAGCATTTATAGTTCAGAAAAAAGTTGATGGAAGTTGAACTTGCAAACAGTAATGAAAATCCTGCATAAAGCAATAGCAGTTTAAACTAAGTTTGTTCTTACAAAAATCAGATAACTGTTCTTTAAGAATAGTTATATTTTAATATTTTTAACTGTTACTGAAAATTTGATGTTTAAAGTATGAAGGATGGTTTGATGTTGGAAAAAAAGTTGAAATTTTTAAAATAAGAAGTTGTAAGGTTTTAAGTAGGATATAGCAGCTGAATCACTGACTTACATAGTTATAACAGGGACTTTAGGGTTTCATGATTATATAGAAATTTGGCTGAGCTTTGTGCCACTGTAGCAGTCCATCAGTCCATCTCAAAAATATTGTAATAGCCTGGAAAACACAGAAAGCTTTGTAAGACAGAATTTTATAGCCTGGGGAGGGCTTGACCTCCACCTCAATAGATAGGTTTCTGTTCCTTCTCTGCTTGGTCAGTATGTACTGACCCACCTAATAAGTAGAGGAGGGTGACTGGGGCGGGCATGCATTTTCATGGAAGAGGGAAAGGACTCATTTGACTGCAATGGAGAAGCTTGTGTACAGGAAAATGCCAGGTTAGATTAAAAAAAGATGTTGAAAAGTAGGTTGAGAAAAGAGTTTTGACTTCTATTTTGTGTGGCTTCCCATTCCCTGACTCAAAGAAATCAAAATCCTACTAAGGAAGAATGGAAAACTGGGAGAATGTTGAAAAAGCCAGCTGAACATATTGCTATAATGTAGGACTGAGATGGACATAGGCTTTTCGTCACTGTGTGGTTGTGGGGAGATGCAGAGGAAGGGGTAGAGACAGAACTACCTGAAAAAGAAACGGACCACATTTGCAATGCATGGCTTCACGGTTTGAGAAACATGGTCATGGGTGAAACAAGAGCGCTTACCGAATTTTCCGATTTCTGATATCTGTTTTAGGGAGGTCACTCCGCATCCCCACTGTCCCTGTCTAGTGAAGAAAGAGAGCAGATATGGTGTGACTTGCCTTGTGGCTCTACTCATACGTCAGGTTTGTAGCCCTAGCCCTGCTTTAAAGACAGCATCACTGAAATACTACTGCGGGGAATTATCAGTTAAGACATAACATTTATCCGTTTAGTTAGTCCAGTGGAAAAGAGAACTTAACGCACTATTGCCTAAAAACAAATAATTGAAAGCTTGTGGGTTTTTTTTAATAAAAGCAAGAAAATTATTTGGTATTTTTAATCAAGATTGTAGCACCATTTTTTTAACTGTATCTAAGGCCCCACACAGCATCTTAGTCGCAAACGAATGTACGTAGAAGATGATCTAAGCAATGCTGATGAAATAGAGTTGGAAGAAGAGGAGGAAAGGAGAATATACTTGCTTCCCAAAAAAGTATCTAAAACTGAGGATAGAGATCATCACACTTACAAAGGTGGGTAGAGTAAATGACTTTGACAAAATGCAATTATTGTGGAAGGTGGTTTCTTAGATCTCAAATGATACACACACACACACACACACACAAATGCCCTCTGTAAAGGGAACTCTGGATAAGTCTAATAAGGGTAATGCTTTATCCTAAAGTTCACTTTCTGTGAAAAATACGGTTGTAAGGGTCTGTTTTGTACTCATAAATCTCCTTTATGATTCTATCATTGATTACCACATATAAGCTTTACTAGAATATAAATTTACTGATCAGTATGTCACCAAACATTGGGTTATTAACATAGAAATAGTTGAAAAATGATCAGTCCAAAAATGTTGCATCCCAGTGTAACCATTGCCAAGAGGATTTTTTAGAAATCAAAATAGTTTTAAGTCTTTTATGTCATAATTCCTAGATCACACACAGAATCTGAAAATAAGACTTTGTTCTCAGCTTCATGAGACTTCTAAACGTCATGAAGTTTAGATTCAGACTAAATTTGTAATAATGTATATTTTAACTTTACTTGATTATCTTCCTTTTTTAGTATCTGGAAGTGTATCTCCATTATCAACAAATGACTTTTCTCTCCCTGGGGAGAGCTGGGAAAGTGAGATCGCCGAGCTAGGGGAGATGTGCGAGAGCCTCAACACAGAATTTAGGAAGAAGTTTCATGTGAGTTACCATTCTTTAAATTATGACTTCTGCCCGATAGTATGATAAGATACTACCTTTCTACGAGACTGTCAGCTGGATTTGATCCTTTGGCAACAAAACACCCATTTAACTCCCTCGGTCCTCACGGACTGATGAAAAGTGGAGTAATTTGTCTTCGGAGCCCGGTTTCTCTTCTAAAACCTGTGCGCTACCCATATTCTTTCTTTTTCTAGATTCCTTTCTCTTTGTCTTATTTCCCTTTTCAATTTGCTTACCATTTGGACTCTTGGCATGATTTTTCTTCTTTTCTGAACGATTTTCTTTTCGTGCCTCATCTTTTTATTGCACGGAGATGACAAGTAGAGAGGGCGCCCTCACAGCGAGGAAAGGATGCAAGCCCGCTCGTTCTCTGTCACCAGGTCTGCACACCTACGGAGCCTTAGCTGCTAAGGTTCCGGTGAGGTGATGTTTGCAAAAATTCTTTCTAGAACAATTTTTAATTATTGTTTTCTCCACCTACCTCTTTTTCCTCACATGCCTGTGTTTAGAATAGTTCTTGGCCTGCTGTTAGTTAACCTGTGCAGAAAAATATCTTTTATCGCCAGCCCCACCTCTTATCTTTTTTTTCTCTCTAAAACTAAGATTCTGTATATTTCATTTTAATTATCAAAGGTCAAACTAATCTCAACAGCAAAGCCCTGATTTATATATTTTGTTCTGCGTCTGGCTGCATCTAGCAAACACGTTTTCATGGAAGATGGTAACAATTCTGAGTGTGACTTTTGACTTTGTTCCTGAAGAGAATTATAATCAGTAGCATTTTTGTAAATAATGTAGACTTCGGTGTCTTTACAAAACCAGTGATCAGTTAAACCCTTAGTCAAAACCTTCCTGTTGGAACCAGATGCCGCTTCCACTGGATTTATTTATGAACACTGGGTTTAGGTTTTCGTTTGTCACTTTTCTGAATTCTTCATAATCATTTGCATGGTCAAGGCTTTGTTTGTAACATAGTCTTGGTTAGATTATTTTGTAAAGAGTTTTCAAGTTAAATATTAGTATTTTTCAGATCCGCCAGAAAGTGATGGATTATTTTACAAAGCAGTCTTGGAAAACAGCACAACAACATCTGAACACAATGAACCATCAGATTCAGGACTATAGGTCTGTAATAAAAACCTCTTTTGAAAACTTCTGAATGCTACAGTTTATAAAAATAATCTCATTTTGTTTCTTTACTAGGATCAAAAAACTTGACAAGTTCCAATTCATCATCATAGAGGAGCTGGAAAATTTTGAAAAAGATTCACAGTCTTTAAAAGATTTGGAGAAGGAGTTTGTGGTTTGTGCTTTTAAGAGCTACACTTGGGAAAACTGTTAATTTTGTTCTTTAGAAAATAGTTTTAGATTGCATGTACACACATAGACTGAAGCTTATGCTGAGTAATGCCTTTGATAATAAGAGGAAAACCCTGAAAGAGAGTGTGTAATATCTAGAATATGCTTAGCATATAGCCACGTTGTTTAAATTAGGAGTATAGTAATTATCCAAGTGTTAATTTTTGTATTTTAAAATTAAGGATTTCTGGGAGAAGACATTTCAGAAGTTCAACGCCTATCAAAAAAGTGAACAGCAGAGGTTAGTGTGACGTCCTTAATCAAACTATAATCGCTATATTACCGCAATGCAGTGTAAAATGATAACCGCAAAGGTAACTCCTTTCGTTAGGCTTCACCTTTTGAAAGCATCACTGGACAAAAATGTCTTCTACAACACTGATTACGAAGACACTGTTTTTACATCTGAGGTACCAACTTTTACATGTTTATACATAATCTCTCACAATACCTCTTTGCTGTGAAAGTTTTACAGTAAATTTCATAGATGATATGTGTATTTACAGATGTGTTCGATGAAAGAAAACATGAAAATGCTCCAAGACAGGCTCCTGAAGGAAACGGTGAGTCCCCTCTTGGGTCAGGGATTCACGTGGATCGGCCACCAATCAGGGGCAAGTCTTTCACAGGCTTGTCTTTTGTTTTGGTTTGAGAGACAGTTTTAGCCCAGTGATTCTTATTGTTTAAATTAGAATAGTGGGAGCAAACTTACTAAAATCACCTCTATTAGTATTTTACTATGAGTCCCTCCTAAGGAAAAAAGGAGTATCAGTTTGCAGATTTTAAAATGAGCTCAAAGAATGATTTCTTTGTCCTGTGTCCAAGCACTGAGCCCTTCAGAGGACCTCTGCTGTGCCTTCTGCAGGAGGTGTGTCAGGACAGAGCCACAGGGACAACAGGATTTCCTTTACTTCGATTTGAGGATAGAAGTGTAGTTGCCTTTCCTGAGGTCCGCTAGACCGACAGCTGCTCTGTGGGGGAAAAGCAGTCCTGAGGGGGGCGCAGGTCATCTTCAGTGCTGACTCGGAGATGGCAGACCTTCTTAGGACCCTGTAATGTAGCCCGCACACAAAGATGCGTGCGACGTAGACGCTCACGGTGCCGGACTGGCGGAGGTGCTTGCGGCTGAGCCACCTTAGCTTGAAGCGAACCAGCTGACTGACTAGACCGGTCAATGAAATTCTGTCTAGAGAAAAAATTCAACAATTTGGGGTTTTAAAGACTGGCTCTCTCAGTTGATGTAGAATATCAGTAATGATCCCTGAACTCTGTAGCTAGCTAGGAACAGATCCTGGGGGCAGAGGCATTGGATAGAATGAGCACTGATACAAAATATCTTTACAAAAAGGATCGTTTTAAAAAGAAGCCCAAGTAATAGCCTTCCCCCCCCCCCCCCCCGCCATTTGGTGGTCTTACAGTGATAATTTAAAATCTAAGTGTGATTTTTATTTCCACCCCCCACCCCCGGCTCTAGCAAGAAGAGGAGCTTCTTAATGTACGCAGAGGACTGATGTCATTGTTCATGGCTCATGAAAGAAATGTTCGTGTGTGATGTCTAGTTGTTATCAACAGGTTTTATCCACTTATTCCTTTTTGTGTATAACAGGAAATACCAGAGTAGCCCTACAAAAAGAAAAATACACATGTCACCCAGGCCAGAGTGCTTTTGTAGGAGCCTCCAAATCCAAAGAAATGTCACCTTATGGATGTGAAAGAACCACTTTAACATGACTCCAACCTCCAGAGACTTCTGCCTATAGAATACTGCTCTTCTTTGAGAGGGAAATTTCGGGGAAACCAAACAGTAAAAAGAATTTGCTTGTCTTTGTGGTAATATTTACATTGCACAAATCTTACCGAGTTAACTACACTCATAAAACTAGTTTCTTTAATAAACTAAGGTTTATCATATAAAATATTTTTAAAAGAATACAGTTTGGACCAAATATAAGTATTACTAGTTCAGAATATACTACATGTAATAAAAATTCAGCATGCTGAGAAAGTCTAAAGGCTCAGATTTAAAACCCTTACCTGAGTGGAAGCCAGTGCTCTGAGCGCACTCGGAGAGCACAGACATTCGGCTCGGTTCGAACCACTTACCGTGCTGTTGAGATGTCGTCGCTGTAGGTAGAAGGCTCAGCTCAAGCAGCTGTTTTTACTGGTTCTTTTTAAGCTCCTAGTACTCATTGTAATAGTATCTTGCTAACATAAAAATATACATGTTTTAACTATATATTAAAGTTGAAATAAATACTCTGTGACTTAAATAGTATTATAAATAAAAAGTTATTTGATGAATATTGGCTCAAACAAAACATCCTGCTCCCATCAGACATCTGAGGCAGGATAGAAAGTGGCCTCACTCCCCACTGCTGGCCTGCAGAAGGGTGGCCGAGGGTGGGAATACTACCGGTATTTAAGTTCAGTGAAAAAGCGGCTTTCCTAGCATAGACAAGCAGAGGGATTCAGTTGGTGGAAGGGCAGCAGGGACTCTGCGTCAGGAGACAGTGACAGTTCTGCTCTGACAGTGACCGCCGCTCAGGAGCTGAAACCCCATGGAGCCCTGTGCAGCTTTAGGACTCCTGTTTACCTCCTGTCTGGCCACACTTACAAGGAGTCACACACATTCCCACACTGCACTGCGTGTGTGTAGCCCAGCCTAGGTCTCTGCTGTGACCTGCTCAGCAACAGTCAGTGCCACCTGCTGAGTCTCCCTTTCCAACGCCCTTTTCACCCTGACCTTCCTCCCCTGCAGCTTGCTTCCCAGAGTAGCCTGGGCCGCTCGCTCCTCCACCGTCTGGCTGTCCTGTTACCTTCCTCCTCGGCCCTCTTTCCTTCCCTACCCGTGATCCATCCTCCAGTCCGCACTCACACTCTTCTTCCTCGCTCACCTCTCTCTGACTCTGCCGACTCACACCCTTCATTCCGGAATCTGAACGTCACTAGAGAAGAGTTAAAATCAGACTTAACTTTATGACCCCATATTTTACAGCAGTCCTACCTCTGCCTGACTTGACCGCATTTCCAGAGTATTACCGACTATCACTGCTGCATTCCCTGATTCTTGGGCCGAGCTTCATACTGTCCTCACCTTTTCTCCCGGTATGTTCCCTGCATCAATACTAGCCTTTTCTGATTTCTCGCATATTCCTGTGGCAGATTTATCTTTTTATGTAAGGACGGTCCCCCTGCTAGTGCTCGGAATCCTGTGGTCTCTGCATCTCTCCCAGTGTGCATAGCCCACACTTACCACACACACACACACACACACACACACACGAACGCCCCTGGTTCAAGTTCCCTTCTGACTGCTGCCCATCCGATGTGATTCTCTGTTCCCCTTCACACAGAACATAGGGCAAGAATTTTCTCTAGTTACTATTTCACTGAACCTACTTTTTATCAAAACCACCAGTGATTAATTTTACCAAGTATACTCTCCCACCTTTTTTTTTTTTTAAAGATTTTATTTATTCATTAGAGAGCACAAGCCAGGCACAAGCCAGGTGGAGGAGCAGAGGGAGAGAGAGACTCCCAAAGCAGGGAGCCCGGGGTGGGGGTCCATCCCAGGCCCTTGGGATCAAGCCCTGAGCTGAATGAAGGCAGATGCTTAACTGACTGAGCCACCCAATGCCCCAGGCTCCATCTTCTTAACTCCGCTTCACCCAGACTTCGGCTGGCGTATTTTCCATTTCCTATCTCTTTCCTGTCTTCCCTTTTCCTCTTAATGTAGGGCTCATTCCTGGTCTGTTACTTTTCTTCAATCTACATTTCCTTAGGTAATTTCATATGGTTCCGTGTAATAGACGTCTCCGTGTTGACAGCAGTCCTCAACACGTGGTTTGGGCAACTGGCTAGCCTCTGCGAAACAACACTGGGCCCTTACTTCACACCATATATACAAAATACGTTGATCAAAAAACCTAAAAGAGTTAGAACTACGAAACTACTAGGAAAAAGCATAGAAGCAAATCTTCATGACCTTGGATTTGGCAGTGGATTCTTAGGTAAGACACCAAAAGCACCACCAACAAGAAAATAAAACAACCACCAAAAACCCAAAAGGTAAAGTGGACTTTAAAAACCAAGAAAACCTTCGTGTAAAGATTACTTTCACCAGAGTGAAAAGACGACCGACGGAAGGGGAGAGAACGCTTGCGAGTCGCGTCTGCTTACGATCCGGTATTCGGAATATATCGAGAATTCTTACAGCTAAGCAACAAAATGACAAATGACCCAGTAAGAACAGGGGCAAAGGACCTGTATGAACATTTCTCCAGAGGAGATGTACAATTAGCCAACAAGCACACAAACATCCACGGAGTATCATGTGTCATTTGGAAACCACAAACCATAGCAAGACGCCGCATCACACCCGCCAAAGGACTGAAAATAAGTATTGGTGAGGTTGTGCAGGACCCGGTGGCTGTGGGCTTCTGGGGGCAGTAAAACACTGCAGTCCCCGTGAAAACCAGTTTGGTGGCTCCTCCGAGAGTTAAAGGAGGAATTATCCTATGACTCAGCGGTCCCACCCCCCGGCAATCCACGCGAAGACCTGAAACCAGATATTCAGCAGACGCCAGCCGAATGTCCACAGCAGCACAAGTCCCAGCAGCTGGGCACGGAAATGACTCGAATGGGCAACAAGCAGACAAACGCAGGTTGACCATCTGCACACGGGCTGTTCCGCAGCCCTAAGAAGGACGGAGTTCCGCCGATGCATGTGGACAAACACGCTACGTGGAAACCTAAACACAAAAGGTTACACTGTCGGATTGGATGGGTAGGTAACACCCAGAATATGTAAATCCACGGGGACAGGTTGGGGGCTGCCGGAGGCTCGGGGAAGGGGAAGCTGGGCAGTGCCTACTTCGAGGATATGGAGTCTCCTTGGGTTGTGATGAACCAGACGGAAGCAGCGGCTGAGTGGCTGGTGAGTGGACCAGGTGCCACGAAACGGCAGTCCCAACACGGTTAACTCCGTGCTATCGGCATCTCACCTGAATTGACTTAATAAAACACAAACGCACCAAACCTGTGCAGAGGTGTCTTCTGCATTTAAAACCCAGGCTTTAGATCAGGGCCTGAAAGCCCCTAGGGGAGCCGGCCTCTGCCTCTGTCCTCGCGTGCCTCCTGCCCCTCCCTCGTTCAGCAGACTTCCAGGCCTGGTGCTTGGACGGTCGCATTCTTGTCCTCGAGGCTTTGCTCCTGGGGCTCTGCTTCCCCGCGCCCATGCCGTCCTCTGAGTCTCACGTAAACAGTACTTCAGAGGGATCCTCCCGCACAGCCCTATCAATCCTCCTGTCACTCCAGAAACTTCTTTCTTCCTCCCTCCCATAAACCCCGCTGCTGGAAAGTCTATGACAACAGGTACCGCGTGTGTCTTACTCACTTATGAATAGTAACTTAGGCCACTATTTCCCGAACCTAAACACGTGCCTAGAAGAGTAGGGTTGCAACAGTGTGAATGAATGAGGGAATAAACGGAGTGTTTCTAGGTGGAAATCCACTGAATTCAAAGAGGGCAGATGTGCCTGAAACTCTCCGACCCTCAAATCCCGTATGGTCGCATTTCCATTAAAACGGATCATGAAGTATTAGTCAGTCAGCCACCGGAGTGTCTGTGTCACATACTGTGCTCAGCTCTACATACAGAGACAAGCAAGAAGGGAACCGAGGGCGGCCGGAGGGGAGGGAGTGGGGGCGGGGTAACCGGGGGATGGGCATGGGGGAGGGCGCGTGATGGGGCGAGCACGGGGGGTTGTCCGCAACTGATGAATCACTAAACTTACCTCTGAAACTAACACTACATATATTAATATATTAGGTTAATTTTTTTTTAAGATTTATTTATTTATTTGACAGACAGAGATCACAAGTAGGCAGAGAGGCAGGCAGAGAGAGAGAGGAGGAAGCAGGCTCCCCGCTGAGCAGAGAGCCCGATGTGGGGCTCTGGGGCTCGATCCCAGGACCCTGGGATCATGACCTGAGCCGAAGGCAGAGGCTTTAACCCACCGAGCCACCCAGGCGCCCCTATTAAGGTAATTTAAATAATTTTTTTAAAGTTATTCTAGGAAGACGTGAAACGTGTATATCCATGTTTTGTAAAAACGAGGAGTGTTTGAATTTTTAAAAAAAACAGCACCAATGTAGTCCCAAAGAATTCTATGGCTTTCCATTTTATGGGCCCCTTGGAAGAACTGTGTAGGCGTGTCAAATGTACATAGACTTTATCATCCAAGATACTATATTTTTAATGGTTATATTTGTGATGTTTAGTTTTGGGCTTTTTGAAAAACATACTTGGAGAGGCGCCTGGGTGGCTCAGTCAGTTAAGCGTCTGACTCTTGATTTTTAGCTCAGGGCAGGATCCCAGGGCTGTGCGACTGAGCCCCACGTCAGGCTCTACACTGTGCGGAGCCTGCTTCGGACCCTCCCTCTCCCTCTGCCTCTGCCCTTCTCCCCCAACTCCATGCTCTCTCAAAACAATTTTTTTTTTGAAATATGAAAAACATTAGACCAAGAAAAGCTCATGGAAATACTCTAAAATAATATCTAGAGGCTTTCTCCAGGAACACAGATGTTTTGAGTGAGATCTATTTGGTGCAGTGTCTTGAATTTCAGCTTAGATACTATGATTTTGGTTTGTGCTGCTGTGATAGCAACCATGTTAAGTACAAGGAAGCGGGAGGAGTGCGTGTTGTCCTACAAGGAAATGCTGGCCTTTAGCGTCAATAAGGCCTTTATTATTTACCTCACAAAATGTGCATTTTATGCAACTCGACTACCATCAGTATGAGTTTATAATGAATATTGACATTTGGGACAGACGATGTCTGGGACAGATTTGATGTAAAAAAAATTTAAGTGTATTTTAAAAAGATATAGTTGCTTGACTTTGTTCTGTGTGATTCATTTTTAACATTTTCTATATTTATTTACACTTAAGAAAAATTAGAGCCAGAGTTGGCAAATTATCTAAAAGACCAACCATATAGAAAATGTTTTACACTGTGTGGGCCAACAGGTAAATTTGAGAATATATGTAGGTATTTGTGTAAACATGTGAGAACCAGTCTTAGCTTGCAAGCCATTTAAAAAAAAAAAAAAAAAAAAAAAAGGCAGGCCAGATTGGGCTGGTGGGCTGAAGTTGGCAAGACAGGTAGCATAGAAACAAACCTTTAATGATCGGATCTCTCTCTTCTTTACTATACAGTGTGTTTCTCAACTTATCTCACTATTTAACAAAAATGGTGATTTAAATCAATTTTGTCTTAGCAGAGCCTAATGATTATGTGAAGTAACTACAACTTCTTGATTTTCCTATTTAAAGCATATTAAAAATAAATGACCATTCTAGCCAATACTTTGTATTTCTGACCTGGGTGGAATTTAACACATGTTGGTGCGGCTTCCCACACTTCCTCAACCGAACTGAGCTGCAAAGTCCTAACTATTTCAGAAGAACACACGGGGGAGAGAACAAATTTTGCATCATTAGTATAGCCAAGCAGAAACTTGGTCCAGTCTAAGAGAGGTTACTACAGGGACGTAAATGCCACCAAATCCTGATACCATGGACGCCTAGCAGACCCTCCGAGTCCTAGTGGGCTGGTGGTTTTCATCCCGCACTTAACGCCCCAGTGACCTGGCAGTCAACAGCGACAAATTCTGACTCCGACCTCAGCACATGGTGTGAAGCCCGCAGTGGCTCTAGCCAGCTCTTCAGCCACCTGTCACTCCCACCTGTTAACAGCTGACCCACTCACGGTAGCTGTCCCCGAATTCCTACGTAGTTCCCAAACACAGCCGGCGGAGAGTTACAGCCAGCGCGGGCGGAATCCTGAGTGCCGCGAAGAGACAACAGAAGCAGGATACTGGTCACGAGGACGCGGCAGGGAGTGAGAGCACACGAGTCTGAGCTGGGACGGAAAAATGGAGCAAGGTGTTAGACGTTCCCGAGACCGCTCTGTGCCGCCCCAGGAGTCCCCGCTGTAACCAAGTTCCCGGGTGGAATGCAGGGAAGGCGCTGTTCGTTTGGGGGGCACACCTGTGCATGAGCAGTACCCATACCTTTGGAAAAGGGGAATACATTGCTTTCAGAAAGCAATAATGTGCAGACAAAAGCATGGTTTTAACTTTAAGAATTATTAGCATGTACACCAGATCCAGAGTTTCTTACCGTGGCTTACTGTCAAGAAAATGTGCTTTTTAAAGAATTTCCCTGCTCACCTTCTTTAAAGGAGATCTAACAATTAGAAGTTACTTTTATTACTTAACATAACATGCCATTCTGTTCTCATGGAACTGTGGGAACTTGTAACTAGTAGCTTTTCCACTGCTCATTCTAACATTGTCTAAGAGAAATTAACTTATGGTAATTCACTGTTTCGGGATATTTTCATATGTTCAGTTTGAGTCTCAACATGTTCAGTTTCTTACGAGCATCTTGGACGTTTCTTTCACATGAAAAGCTGTAAAAAACGCTCTGTAAAAGAATGGGTTTGAGATTAGAAGCATGTAAGACTAATAATTTTAATAATGTAATTAGAATTTTACAGTTCTGGACTTGAAGTTGCTGTTAAAGAACTATGGGTACGTAGCTAAAAACTTGGCTTTTCACCTCCAGAATTTAGACTTGTAATTACCATGTATTTCCACAAGATGGACTTCTTGACGTTAGGGTTTGGGGTTTTTTGGGTTTGGGGTGGTTTTTGTTTGTTTGTTTTGGGTTTTTTTTTTTTTTTTTGCCATCTCAATTGCCTAAGCATTACTTATGTAATATAATTTCAAAGTCCTTTCAACATCCTTAATTTTTTTTTTTTTTACAAAGACTTACAATGTACTATTCCTCCTATCATGCCAGGTTAAAACTCAATACTTCTAGAAGTGATTTAATTTCCTCCCATAAAATAATCAATTATGGTTTTAATCTTTTAATTTCCTTAAAAGCAGAATTCCTTCAATGACTTAATAGTATTGTTACTATAACTATTAAAAACTATTATAATATAAAATAATATAAAATAATCAATTATGGTTTTAATCTTTTAATCTCCTTAAAAGCAGAATTCCTTCAGTGACTTAATAGTATTGTTACTATAACTATTAACTGATAGTTAGTCACAGTTTGTTTTGTGGAAATTAGAACAAATGATTTGTGAAGTCAATGCACTGACAACGCCCGTAGTGAAGGTTTGTGATTGTTACTGAGCAGGGAGGCAGCAGAAACGGTTTTTTCTAAGACCTCAGGCTCTTAAATATATGTACTTTCTCTTCAAATTTATAGAACATATGTGCATTTATATACACAAGCTTGCATATCACCCATGAGATTTATAAGCTGCTTCCTAATTTTGCTTCTCCAGCTGGGATGAGGGGCACTGGGGACACCCGTCAGAGCCTTCCTCTGTGTGGGCTTCTTTGAAGTGAACACGCCCAACTCCAACTTCAGTTGGCTCTCTCGACCTCTGTGATACTGGCTAAGAATGTGAACTATGGAAATACAACTTAGAGGAATAGTTTATAATTAATAAAAATACCATAGAGAAGTTAGATACTGTGGCTAAAAGTTTTTGGTTACAATGAAACCGTCTTCTGGTTTTATGATGTCTTAGAACCCTTAAGCCTGAACTAAACCAAACCCTCTGCTGGGTCTCCTGTGCCTTATTTCCATCTTGAGTTTTACTTAACCACTAATTATGGAACTTTGCTTGGGCAAAACACCTGAACACACATCCCATCTGCCAAGTCACCTCTCCGCAGAGGCCCATCTTCCAAGCAGTAGTGATCCTTTCCGCCTTGGTTGCCGGCACGGTTTCCAACAGAAGCACCTTTTCCTTTCTTTGTTTCATAGTAAGTTCATGCATATTTCCATGTTGAGGAGATTGAAATCTCACTTTTACATAATTTGGACTCCCGCTTAATATTCTAAACTGAATAGAAGAAAATAGGAAGCTGCTTAAATAGTGTAGAATAGGAAAAAAATTTGAAGTTTTCTGGAGGTTGGCCACAAATATGGGTTATGAATAGAGTATAGGTATATATTACGCATATAATATAGAAACATACACACACGTGCTTGTAAAATTAAAGAACTGACTTCTAGTTAGAAAAGCTTTAGAGCATCTCATTTCATAGACAAATTGAGGCTCAGAGAAGTGAAGCAGTTCGAAGGCGGCACAGCACAGAGAGGCAGAGCTGGGATTTCCGTACCCCAACGGGGATTTCTTTCAAAGAGTTCAGCTAACTGACACCCCGTTTGCCAGCATCCAGGACGGACCGGACAAAGCGCTGCCGCATGGGGTGGGCAGTTTCTAGGGGCATCTGACCCACTTCAGCATTAAAGAAGATGAGCAAGGAAGGTCACAGCAAGCCATGAGGTAGGGTGTGCAGTGACGTCAGAGGACATGCACCTGCCCCCAGGGCTGCCCTGCCCCGCCAGCAGCTGCCGTCTACAGTGTTGGTGACGGTCGTCTCCTTTAGAAGATACAGCAGTATTTCGAGAGAGCGATGGTCTTCCTGGAGAGAAAGTATCTTGGTGAACAGCGCAGGGCTGGGGTTTAAGCAACAGGGTTTGCAAGCTTCTGACGTTAGGCTCCGAGCGCCCGGGCTTCCTGCCTCACCATGTACCCGGCGGGCGGGCTCCCCTGTGAGGACACGTATTCAAAGGCCAAGTAAAAATACCTTTTGGGAACATTATTTTTTTTTTTAATTTTCCCTCTTTGTGCCAACATTACGTTTTACCTTTGTGCTAGGGTGAATGTTCTCTTTATAACGTCCCCTCCCTCTAAACCTTTGTCTCCTGTAACAGAGTTTTCCATAATGTCTGCATACGTGAATCTAAAAATACTCAAAGACGGCCCAATTTCCATCATGGTAGAATTTTCCACCAAGTTGTTGCTTACCTCTGGGATCATTATTCAAAGATGATCTGATTTTCAAGCACAAACCACATGTACTAACAGAATTTACAAAACAAAGCACACAAAAAGTTGAAATTCTCTTTTATGTGTTTGGATCTGACGGCTCGACAGTAATAAAACCCGACTTATTTCACAGACCCCCACTCTCCTCCCGACTCTATGAAAACATAAAACCCGGGTTCGTTTCCTGCAATAAGTAGTCATTTAATTAAAGAACAAAATTAACAGGAATCAAAATGTTGCAGCTGGATTTTTTTGTTAGACATTATATAAAAAAAAAAAGAAAAGTATAATACAGTCAATAATTTTGTGGAACATGAACTTAAAGAGTTCTCAAATTAACTGTGACCGGAATAAAAACGTCTTTTACACACAATCCTGCGCGCGGCCCTGCGGCCCGTCCCGTCCGAGGCCCGGGGCAGGGGCGCCGGCACATGCGCGTCCCCAGCCTCCGTGTCGCTGCAGAACTGAAAAACCGGGTTCAAAGGCAAATGACAGTTTTCTTCTGGGAGAGCGACTCTGGGTCTCCCCCGGGCCCGACAGCCCCCACTCCGCGGACACCAGAGCGCGAAGGGCGTCCTCTGGGTTCCCCTCCTGCAGGTGAGCACAGCCCCGACTTCACCTGCCTCAGTGGTCCTGCCCCTCTCGCTGACGCGGCAGGGAGTCGAGAGCCGAGCTTCAGGAAAGTTCCCTGATGAATGTTCAGTGTTGGTATCAAAAATTAAACACAAATTCTTCTCAGAAGAAAATCTCTATGGCCTGTGGAATCTAGGAAGTACAAAAAGGCAAACAGCGTAAGGTCACACATTGGAAGTTGAAATGGCCCAAACCTCCCACTAACAAGCGTGTGGCCGTTAAAAGCAGCTCAGAGCCCACACGGGACACGAGGATGGGCCTGCTTCGCTTCCGGTGCTGGAGGACCTCCGAGCACCCCAGTCCCCCGGGCCTGCGCTGGACTCCAGAAAGAATGATTTGCTGAATTCTGCCTAAAACTCAGTCTGAAGGCTGTTGGCTAAGCTCCTGAAGTGTGTCAGGCCAAGGTTTGCTACAATCAGAAGTAATAATCAACCGAGCAAAATTCTGGAAATCAGGGTTATGGTTTGGTTTTGGTTTTGTACATCAGTAACATGTTTGTGGTAACGTGATACGTTTCACAAAGTCTCAGGTGACTAAACTATTGTGCTTTTCAAAACGGAGACTAAGTGCTAAAATGTGGTAAAAATCCTATTTCCTGATGTCCAAGTTTGCAGCCAACTCTTAGAATTCCTTGATCTAGGAAAGGCATTAGGGACTTAGGAGAGAAGTCGTGTATCCTCAGTCAACCACGTTTAATAACGTGTAATGGGAAAACGTACTCGGTATTTTGACATTAACACACTCGATGCTACGTAACAATTCCACCCTTATTCTTTAACATGGTAAACATTAAAAACAGCTTTGAATATTTTACTGGACAATGTCGATTTCTTCAACGTTTTTGAGTGTTTCGGAAAATCCAAACTAAGATGACACATTCTTGCTCAAATGTACGCCGGCCATGGGGGGAACCTGAACAAATTTTAAACCGTTCGTTGGGAATCATTTTCACCTGCTCTTGCAACCTCCTCCCCCACCTTAATTCATTTTCCCCGAAACTGTCCTGGGGACAGTTGGAACCCCTCACAGCCGGCTCTGCCCCACAGCCACACTGACCTACACAGTGAGTGACTCAACAACAGCCACGGTGACCACTTGGGGACACACCAGAAAAGGAAAGGCGTCACTATTTTAGCTGAAGGCAGAATCTGCTCTCAGGGCTCCCTTCTCTCCGTCTCTGGGGCGTGAGCCTCTCGAGGCCGCGGGGGATGTGGCAAGGGGACTGCTTCGGGTGGAAGCTTGAGCATCACAAGCACGGTCTCAAGACGGAGGGAACGTGAGACCGTATTGCTTGTCGCGGCAGAGCGAAGAACACACGCACAGCCAGTGAGCACGGGGAGGCCAGTCCTCACCCTTGGTCCCCCTATGCAGACCCGCGGCCGCTGTGGGGCAGCACGTCCAGAGCCCGCATTGACCATGATGCGGGCAGCCCGGTGCTGGAGGACGGCCGACATGCCCCACCAGGACAGCGGCTCCCCGGCGCGGGGTCCTCTTTACCTAACGCACCACTGCTGTCTCCACACCTGGCATGACACCGGGCACGCTGTAGGGACCCAAATATTGGAGGGTTTGGGGAAGGATTGATATCGTATTAATGATGCGGCTGTAAAGGCAGGGAAACAGGCACCAGTAAGTGGAAGGGACCTGGTGGCCTCCGGTTGGCACAGACGGGCCGGGTTTGGTCACCAGAGGTCCAGACACGACGGGAGGGACGGTCGGCCTACAGGTACGTCCTGTTCCCTGCTTTGAGGCCGATTCTCTGGCGCACACACGAGCTCCTTACACGGCGGACCCAGGAGCGCCGCCCTGCACTGCCCTGCACGCCCCGAAGCCACATGTCCCCTCCAGCTCTCCGCAGAGCTCCTGGCCCCGGGCGCCCAGGCGCGCAGGGCTCTGCCCCTCTCTGCGGCTTCGAGGCAGCCGGACAGGCACCAGCAGAGGCGCCGCGCAGAAGCCCACCTTGTCAAGTGCTTGCTGGACGCGTGCACCTCCATTTCGTTGCTCTTGTACTCGTTCAGCTCCTTACGGATGGCCGCCTGCGGGTCAGAGACGGGCGTTACGAAAGGCACAGAGGACGCCAGCAGCCTGGGGGATGGACAGTAGTTCCTACTGTCCCCCGAGTTCTGGTGTTCTGGAAGATACTTCCAGAGAAGCAGAATCATCATTGGGCTGAGCACTCCGCCTCTGGCGCCTGGTCGCCGTTGTCCCCAGCCAGGCCCCGGCCAGCGCGTGGCCGCGTCCCAGAGAGGCCGGGGACGCCCCCCAGCTGCCTTGGCACACGGCCACCGCGCTGAGCCAGGTGGAGCCACCTGCTGGCATCCAAAGAGCCAGATCACGCGGGGAGTCAGGCTTGGAGTGAACTCGTCCAGAACTGTGCGAGATCATTAGGAAGCTGTTCCAGCCTTGGGCACGCGGTGCCCCTGGGTCACGGGACAGTGTCATCGTCACGTGTGGGTGAGGTGAGCACCACAGCGTGTCGGGCCTGTCCCCGGCCTCATCCAGCCTCCCCGGCCCCCTGGGACCCTGCGCCCCCAAGGGTGAGCCCCCCAGGGACCAGCTGAGAGCTGGGGAGAGGCTGGGAGTCGTGTGCCCCGGGACAGGACGCTGCCCTCCGAGCCCTTGCAGGCCGGCCACCCGCAGCGCCTCCACGGGGGAAATGACCACCCGCCTCCCACGGGATTTTCTGGGGCTCGAGGGATGTGTGCTGGTGGACAGGCCGGATTTGGGGTCCGGACCCGGCACAGCGAGGCTGGGGGAGACTTGGGACTCACTAGGTCCCTCCGCTTTCCCCACGGCCTCTGGGACCCGCTGCTTCCCTGCTCCCTTCCTGTGCTTCCCACCAGGGCCCCTGGAGACACCTCACCCCAGAGCGGTGGGGATGGAGCCAGAGCCGCCTCCGTCTACACTGCCCACGCCTTCCTGCGGGCCTCGGTCTTTCCGCCCCGTGTCGCTATAGTGGACTCTGCCGAACCTCCGTCCCCCACCTCTTTCCCGCCAGCCTCGCCTGCTTTCCCGCCAGCTTCCAGTTTCTCAGCTCCCACACGCTCGACCCTGGGTACCCGGTCACCCTGGGTGGGGCCATCCTGTGCTTCACGGGGAGCTCATGGGCATCCCTGGGCTCCAGCCACTGCCCCCCATTTCTGACACCAAAAATGTCTCCAGACATTGATTGCCAAGGACCAAACTGTCGCCTAGCAGCAGACACAGCCATGCCCCGGATCACCTCTGTGAAGCCGATCCCTGGGGCACAGCACAGCCGCCATTTCCACAGCGGGTGGCACCCCTCCCCTCCCCGCCCCTGGCCCAGGAACAGACCTGCCGGCCTGCCTGTCACGGACTGCCCTCCTCGGGGGCTGCCGTCCCCCCCACCCCACCCAGCAGGGACAGCGGCCCGGACCTTGTCGGCCGCGGACAGGCGCGTCCAGGGCTTGTCGGCCCGCCGGTCGTAGTCCTGAGCTTTTGCCACTTCCACATAGTCGCTGAACCGGATCAGAATCTTCCTGTCCCGCAGCTCGTCCACTGTGGGTCTCTGATTCAGCTGAAATCAGAGAAGGCCCGTGAGCCGCCCGCAGCCATGCCCGCGCTCTCGAGCCCTCGGACAGACAGCACGTGTCTGCAGGGACACGGGAAAGTCAGAAACTGGGACATTCAACCCTCACGCCTGCGAGGGCCAGCGGGAAGGCCTGGACTGCGGCCCCGACGGTGACCCCGCGGCTCTGCCAGCGCAGCCCCAGCTCGCGGGAGGCTTGCTGAGGACCGTCAGGTCGCCGCAGCTCACGGCAGCCCCGGCGCGCTGGACCCTCCGGGCGAGCTTCAAGAAAAGGTCTGGAGGGCGCAGAGGCGGCCGCAAGCGGTACCCCCGAGGCAAGCTCAGGGAAGACCCACCTCCCAGGAGGGGGCGGGGGGAGCTTCTGTCAGTCCTCCAGGGTGCGGAGGAGACGGGCTAGGCATAGACACTGAGTTTAGACATGGCTGGGGCTCGGGAAGGGACCAGGCTGTGGGGCTGCCACCTCGGGCTGGCCAGACCCACCTCCGCCCGGCAAGTCCCACACCCAACCCTCGAGGCTAGTCAAACGGTTCTGCAACCAGGATCTTCCAGACAAGCCGGAGGAACCAAGAAGCCCGGAAGGTCACCGCATGCGGACACCCAGGGAGGCTCTTCCCAGGCTCTGTGTGAAGATCTCCCGTAAACGAAGGTGATGCCCTGTCACCGTCTGGCTCCCCAGAGATCCGCAGAAATGTCATCGGACCTGCCTGTCCCCCGGGCACAGAGGGCCACGCTGGGATGGGCCGGGGTGCTGCCCTCCCAGCATCTGGGGAGTGAATTCGCTGCCGTCCAGGAAGACGTCACTGAGCGACATGGAGAGGCCCTGCGTCACCTCCCCCCAACCCCACTATCAGTGCACCTGTCACCTGTCCCTCAAGATCCAGGGATAAGACACTCAAATCACTGTACCTTTCTTGTCAATCTTTGCTTGATTTCTCTTCTTTCTTCCTGCTCTGTCTGATCATTCCTCTCTGTGAAAGGTTAAAACAGAAGAAAAAAAAAGAAAGAAAGAAAGAAAAACGGGCTGAGACTCTCCTTTGGTAAAGAAGTCAGCTCCCAGCCCCTGCAATTCTGGTGGCTGAGGAGGGTCATCGGGACTCTGGGTGTCACGGCTGGTCTCCCGGCACTTGGCCAGCCACGTTCAGACCGTGGTCTCACCGCCCCACAGGGACACCGGCCCCGGGGGACGCTCTGCCCGCCTTGCAGTCCTTCTCCTCGACTTTCTCCACGTCCGGACTCAGCACACACACTCGGCTGCGCAAATTTACTTGCAGGAGAAGCAGGAAGCAGCCCTCCCTCTGCCCTGCCCTGCAACCAAACACCCACCCTCCGTGCATTTACGCCCCGGAGCACAGAGGGCACCCACACGCATTCCAGGAGCGTAACTGTGCACACACGTGACTATTAATACCTGTCGCATGTGACCCTCCGATAGGGACCGTAACAGAGCTGTCACTGCCGTAGTCCCTTCCGCTTTACAGGAATACACACACTTCCAGCCAACCAGCACGCACAAAGGACACCCCTCCCCGGCTCCGGGCACCATAAGCTTGCCTGGAATTTACATTTTCAGGGGAATATCTCACACCCAAAGATACCAGGCAGCCGGCTGACTCCCACCTCGGGAGCGAGCGCAGCGACACAGCCCAGCCTTTGAGGGCGGCCTCCGAGGCTCGCAGCACAGACCGCGCTTCGGATTGGGACTATTAACATGCAAGCTGCGCTCTTACCTACACGCGGCGGCTAAAAATAGAGCAGAAGTCAGAGCCCGGGCGTAAAATGCAGGCTTTGCCCTGGGACTCAGGATAATGGATGTCCTATTTCTGGCGCTCTCTGTTGCTAAATAAAGCCTCGGGTCCCGGGGGGTAGGAAGCTCCATTCCTGGGAAGGGAGGCTCACGGGCCAGCGCTCGCTTCTCGAAACAGGGCTGGTTCAGGAAAGGGGAGCCCGGCTGCTGCGCTTGACCTCGCCTCCCCTCGCCTGCCTTGGGTGGTGGGTTGACGACATCCCACACACGTGTGCACTTCGGGGCTTGGGTTCACGGGGGTTCGACAGACGGTGCTCGTCTCAAGTCTGAGAGTTTTAGGAAAGGAAATGAAGCCCTTTTATGTTCTTGGTTCCTAATCCAAGGGACACACCAGGAGAACGCACATGGAGCAGCTCTCTCGTCAGAAGGCTGATGACGATAAAGAAAAAAATGTGGAAGTGCCGATCTAAGGCCAGCCCTGGGGGGTTTCTGTGATGCCACGACGCTAATTCTTCAGATTTCTTAAAAAATCGGCCACAGACAAAGGCCAAGTGTAGCCTCTCTGTGAAAAAGGTAAAACAAAACTAGATCTTTATCTTTAATCACCAACAACGACCAAGGTCACGTGAGTGACACAGGTGCTTTGGAGAGTGGATGTTTGAAGGTGGCCGGCAGGGAACCCCTCTGGGTCCCTGCCACCCCCAAGAAACCCTTCCTCAAGCCTGAACCCATGGGTTCCCTCTGAGCAGCACCTAGTGATGGCTTTGGGGACATTCACGTCCCCGACCCAGAAAGCCCTGTGCCTTCTACAAACCAAGGCATCCATGACCACAGCCTCCACACCAAGATGTTCTAGAAACCGAGCCAGCGGCTGGGAAGCCACACTCGTCCTCTGTAAATCGTCAGAGATGCACTGTTGCTTCTGATGCAGGGGTCCGAATGGCCCGTGGAACCAGCCACCTGGGCTCCATCTCTTTGCCAAGAG